>NW_024704775.1:0-600000 GCF_018977255.1 Callorhinchus milii | reverse complement strand
TATTTTTCGCATGAGCTTGAATGTTTAGACAGTGGTTATAAGGCTGAGACCGTGGGAAAAATAGGGCGTTTAGTTCAGTGCATGAATAAGAATTAGTAACAATAAAGAAAGATACAGTTATTGAACTGTAATAAACTGTGCCCCATGAAAAATTATAGTTACAACTACTATTTTGTTTCATTTGCCTTTCTTGTCCCTCGAGCCTCCACTACACCATCGGCAGCCATGCTTTCAGCTACAAGCAAGGAAGTTATGCTAAATCTTAATAGACAAAAGTGGGAGTGAATACATCTCCCTCCCTCTCTGGAAATCCCTCCTGGAATCCTTCTGACTTGCCTTCCTTCCCTCGTTCAAGGCCCATCTCAAGACATATCTCTTTGACGGCACTTTCAGTCACCTTTCCCCTACGCACTCGCTTTCAGCTCTCATCACCAGCTGCATGCCCAGCCAACCAGCAGAGTCAAACGCTGTGAGACATCCTTCTGACTTGAAAAGCATTATACAAATGTATGTAAAAACAAGTAAGCACTCTAGGATGTTACCCTGCGTGAGGGGCGCTCTATAAATGCAAGTTATTTTTGATGTACGCGTATTATAGTGTACTGCACCTACAATCAATCGATTGAAGGAACCTACTAGATAGTTGAATGGTCCCTGATTAATATGATATACATATTGCACGAGAACGTAAAGTGCTCCGAGTAAAGTCACCCTGCATGAAGGCAACTGTCTAAATGCAAGTTGTTGGTTGAGGCGTTATCTATGGAAATGGGAAATAGGAGCTTTCTGAACGGGAGGGTTAACATCTGGAAGACTCTTCCCTGGATATTTGCTGTTCAAACTCTCAGGTTCCCACATCCTATTCTAATAAAACTAGGCAAACAGTTGTTGATTCTTTGTGTGGTTTGGGAATATTTTTGGCAGAGAAACACATTGACACGGAAGCTGGGTTTTATGATGGCACAACCAAGATGGATCTGATAAAGTGTTTCACGGTATAATAAAAATAACAATCATCTTGCTTTTGATATTATGTCATCGAAATGTCTCAAAGCGCTTCACAGGATTTGCTGTGAAGTTTGGTTTGATTTGGATACTCTTAAGCATGGTGATGGGTTTTTTGCATATGTTAGACACCAAACTAACCAAAAATAATTTACAGTAAGACCACAGAATGTGTATCAGTGCAACTCCTGGAATTTAACCAGCTAAAGCCACCCGCTGTTGCAAACAATGTTTGGGAAGCTTGTCACTGCTTGTCCATTATGGTTTGCAGTGTTAACAGAAGCTCAGTGGAAAAAATCCCAGCCCTCCCCTCCTAAAGCCCTAAGTAGGGTGGTCCTAGCCGGAAAAGCAGCGGGAAAGTTTGCCAGACAGCGATATCAATGGCAAGCTATGCGATTTTAGCAGGTTAGACTCCAGCCGTACCCCAACACACACTCCGGGGTCTCCAAACCTTGGCTCTTGCCAACCTGCGCCTAACATTTTCCAGAATTAGGTAAGCAGGACGCATCCCTCTAGGGAGAGAATACACAGTCCAGTCCAACCATCTATCTATGTGATTTCCATGTATAGTTTGGATGCATGGGATTCTCAGTTTGGGTTGAATACTCTTAAGCCTGGTGATGGGTTTCCATATGTCTCAGACACCCAGCTGGCTAAAAAAAATTCCCTGTAACAATTTTCCAATGAAAGTGATATGACCCTATAAATAGTGAATAATCTACTTTGCATCACTTTCCGAGCAGTGATGATAAGTAATACCTGTGAAGATGATAAGCTGCCAGTGATAAGCTGTACCAATACGAAACCTTGGCATCCTGTTGACCCTCAACTGTCCTTCCTACCCCACATCCATGCCATAACCCGGTCTGCCTTTCCCCACCTCCGCAACATCGCTTGGCTCCAGCATTGTTTCACACTGCAGGCTACCGAGGCACTCACACACGCATTCATTACATCGAAGCTCAAATACGCAAATTCCCTTATTGTTGGCCTACCCAACTCCTCCCTCCATAGCCTTCAGAGCTCTGCAGCCCATGTCTTCTTCTGCATTAGTCTCTGCGACCCTATCACCTCCATCCTCGCCCGACTCCACTGGCTTCCCATCACACAGAGGACACAGTGTCAAGATCCTGGTCCTCACCTTCAAAGTCCTCCATGGCCTTGCTCCCCCTACCTCTGCAACCTCCTAACCCCCACCAACCTGCCCGCTCCCTCTGTTCAGCAGGCTCCGGCCTGCTTTGTATCCCCTGACTCGCCCACACCACTAATGGTGGGCAGGCCTTCTGCCACACTGCCCTCACCATCTTAAAATCCATCTCACAGTCCCTCTGCCTTGCCCCACCACCCCTTTGCCTTCTTCAAGACCCATCTGAAAACTCTAGTCTTCGACCATGCCTTTGGTCAAGCTCCTTCCTCCTCTGCCCTCCACCCTCCCTCATCCCGACCCTTGGGTCCAAAACACTAATTGTCCAGCGCCTTGGGATGTCTTCCCAACTTGGAAGGCACTATACTAATGTAATTGTGTTGTTGTTGTTGTTGTTGTAGCGAGGCCTGATATGAGCAGCATACAGATAATAACACAATCAAAACGAAGAGAAGCTCCACAGAATCATCTCAAAGAGATTTCAGGTTGCTGTGTTGAACAAACCCTCAATCACTACTGGTTTTACCCTGGATAGGCTGTGTATCAGCTTGGCTCAGTTGGTAGCACTATTGACTCTAAGTCAGAAGGTTGTGGGTTAAAGTTATAATAATATAATAATAATCCTTGCATTTGATGGAGGGCTTATCACGTCATTGAGACGTCTCAAAGCGCTTCACAGAATATATTGCAAAGTGAATTAACTGTATATTTTGTGGGTGAAACGTGGCAGTCAATTGCGCACAGCAATATCCCACAAACAGTCGTGGATTAAGTGATCAAATGATTATTATTATAATTTTTTTTGAAGAAAAAAAGAAATCCAGCAATTGACTAACAACCAGGTTCCTACTTGCTGCTAGGTAACCAGAGGTGTGTGGAGTAAGGAAACTTGCCGAGGGTTTGCCCCCCCCCCACCACCCCCGGGTATTGAACCCGGGTTCTCTCACTTGCGAAGAGAGTGCTCTAACAAATATGGTACACAACGTATTTGAACATATAGTTTCATAGAGTCTATGCTGCATTGTGAAGAGTGCCGTTGGGACATTAAAATTGAGATCTCGTATCTGCCTTTTTAAGTGGTCATTAAAGATCTCAAGACATTATTTGAAAAACAAATCTCTCCTGCTGTCCTGGTCAGTAATACCCCAAATAAAAGGCATTCATCTATTCTGTTCTTTTAATAATGACCTCATTAACCTTTAATGATTACCTTTTCCTGTAACTGAAAGGTTTGATCTATTTTGTTGCACTGCAGAGATACAGTACTAGCAAAATTCTCAAAGGGTTAAAACGGTGGGATGAAATTTCCTTATGACAGCTTACACAAGGAATGGGTTAGGAAATTTCACCCCTATGTATTTCCAAATTACCTCTCGGTCATTCAGTTTGATCACAGGGCCCATTCACATGTGTTGCTGCACAGTTGCAAGATGCATTATAACCTCATTCCCGAGCGTCTTGTTAATATCTGGGAACTCCCACCATCGCAATTTCTCTGCAACTGAAAGTTATGTTAAGTAGACAGAGAGTGCAGGTCCCATATCCATTTGCCTCTTCCTTTGTGCCCCCCCCTCCCCCCACCCCCACACCACCCCTGTCAGCAGAGACATAGTCTCCACTGAACTTGTTGCTGACCTCCCTAGAAGCTCCCATGCACCAAGATAAACATCTGCTGTCTTGGCTCTCGAAGGACACATAGTTTATTAGCTTCCAGAGGTTGTTAACTGGCCCAGCCCAGTGTCAACAAAGATCAAAAAGCATTATCATGCTTACATTTAATGTTAAAATATCTGAAGGAGCCATTGACTAAACACTGTTCTGAAGTCATGTTGGGATTTCTGATCCCGAGGTTCCAATCCAATTAAGGTGTAATAGAGATTTATTAATCAAAGTAACACATACAAAACTGGTAAAATAATACTGCCACTACAAGTAACAGAACTTACACTACCAGTTTTGGAGCAGTCAGTCAGTTGCGATGGTTTCAGCACACCTCTCCATGGTTCAGCTGCCCTCTTTGTCTGGCTGGATCTGCTGCCTTACTTGCCTAAAGTCAGGGTAGTTATACTTTTTTCACCTAGGGATCTTTCCCCCCTCGACCCTTGGACATCCTTGTACCCATATCTTCTAGATAGACCCTTTTGAGACAAAGCAGCTTGCTCATTATTCTTCAATACAGGACATCTTGCTTCTCCCTTCCAAGGCCAGAGCCTGTCTCTGTCTAGTAGAAACATTTAACGTGATCGGCACGTGTTCACAGAATACTGAGCAGCTTTACTTAGCTGCATTCATGGAATGCAGATTTCTTGGGCCCTTCTTGAAGCTTGTTCTATGCCTTCTCTCACCATTACAACTGACTGACCGTTGGCCTTTCAGAACCAGGTTTGGCTTATTCCGCCAATTCCTAAAATGTTAGTAAAACAGTTTATTTCTCCCCCGTTTCCTAGTGCCATGCATATATGGGTATTGATATACACACATATATATATATTCACTATTAATTCTTCTATTGGTCTTCTTACAAACTATATTAAAATCAACCTTTTCTAACAGTCAGTATCTCAAAAACATGGAAATGCCTGTTAATATTTTTCCATTGTTTATACAGGGGCAGCGCTTGGATGCTTCTGATATATATCTCGAGTACATGGAAGCTTTCTTTGGCAAATTTCCATTGTTTTTATGGAAATCGTTGACTGATTTATTAATGGCTTAGTCAACAATTCGCAGATTTTTTTTCAAATGCTCCAGAGGCAGGCAGCTGTTTTGTGATGACTTCTCTGATCATTCCATCGTTGTCCATCTCAAGCTCGGAATTGAGTCAGCCCTCTGTGGTGGTCTTGGTTGTGCAACTTCTGGGTCAGGCTCCAAGGCAGATTTGATGACATCTCAGCCAGTCTAAAGCAGTAGCTGAACTTGGAGGAGCAGACAGGTCATTGGTGGGTAAGGATTCTTCCCATCCCTGCTAACCCTGCAAGACAAAACCCTGATAATAATAAATGGTCCTAAACATTTAATAGTGTCTTTCATATCAGGAAGGTGTCTCAAAGCACTTTAAAGCACAGTGACTGCATTTTGTGAGTAAACTTGACAGCCAATTTGTTCATGGAATTCTTGGCCAAGATGCCGGGAGAAAATCCCTTCATTTCAAATCAGTGCCACGGGATTTTTAATGTCCACCTGAACAAGCAAACTGAACTTCAGTTTAATGTGCAACTGGTTGCCGCGATTAGCCCACAAAATACACACTTTACGATATAACCTGTGAAGGGCTTTGAGTCGTCTTGACAACATGATAAAGCGCTATATCAAATGCAAGGATTATTATAATTATCACTAAATAAACTACAGGTGCATAATATAGTATCAAGTTTTCCCACAGAATAAAAACTATCGGCAAAACGAATCAGCGAAATTGATTTCTCTAATATTTTCTTACAAGACATTTTTATTTTAGTTTGAGGATGGGACAGATACTTTATACTGGAGTTTCCTGTATCCACCAGTATATCTTTAAACAGACAGCAAGACATGCGCCTGTTTGTATGAAAGGATATAAACTGAGGTCTCTGATCCCAGAAGGGGATGTGAACTATCACAGAGTGACACTGAACAGGATTCCATCATCTGCTCATGTGTTTAAACAAAGAGCCAGTATGTGAATGCTGACAAAGAGTCAAAGAATTCATGGAATCACAGAGCGTTACAGCACAGAAACAGACCATTTGGCCCATCAAGCCCCCAATGGTGTCTTACTCCACACACTCTCATGGAGACCTGTAGCGTATTGGTCAGAGCACTTGCCTCACAAGTGAGAGGACCTGGGTTCGAGTCCTGGGCAGGGAGAAACCTTAGGCAAGTTTCCATACTCTACACGCCTCTTCGAACATGCCTTCGACACCCTCCTACCCTCTCTGCGCTCCACCTTCCCTGATCCCAACCCCCCCCCTCTCCACCTAATCCCTGACTGTCCAGCACCTTGGGACATCCTCCGGTCAAAGGCGCTTTACAAATGTAATTTTGTATTGTGCATTATATTGTTTACCTTGCAATAAGTAAAAACCGTGGTGTTCGTCAATTGGCAGATCACTTTCCGAGGTAATTTGGTTACTCAATCCATGACTCTTTGTGGGAAACTACTGTTTGCCTCTCACACTGCCTCCACTTCATCTCCACAAACAGCTTCTCCTCTAGACCCTGCACCGTCTCATGTGGTGTTCCTCAGGGCGCTGTCCTTGGTCCCCTCCTCTTCAAAATCTATATGCTCCCTCTTGGTGACATCATCCGCAGATGTTAGAATTTACACTTTTTGTATAATGTTAGAATCATAATAGATGTTGCAAACAGGTTAACTTTTAAGTTAAGTGTGGGGGGCAACTGGACTGACACTCATGATTAACACTCAAGAGCAACAAAAGGCAACCCTCAAGAATAGCAGCTAATGAGCAAGTTGCTTAAACTAGAGGACCTTGGTACCATCCCGGGATACTGATAAGAAATAACCAGTCACTTGAAAGGAATGTACTAATGATCCCACCTTACAAAATAACAAGCATCAGATAACAGGGGTCTTAAGGACAATGAGAATGTGTGTTGAGGCACGTACACCCCATGAGGTGTTCACGTGAACCCAGCATGATTTTGACCGGGTGATCTAATGTCCGCACCATGATTGGACGAACATCGGTATAAGAGTTCCGATAATTTTGTGTACGGGGCTGTCCCGGGTCGCGGAGACAAGGGTACGGGAGATGGGGCTGTCCCGGGTCGCGGAGATAAGGGTACGGGAGATGGGGCTGTCCCGGGTCGCGGAGACAAGGGTACGGGAGATGGGGCCGTCCCGGGTCGAGGAGACAAGGGTACGGGAGATGGGGCCGTCTCGGGTCGAGGAGACAAGGGTACGGGAGATGGGGCCGTCCCGGGTCGCGGAGACAAGGGTACGTGAGATGGGGCCGTCCCGGGTCGCGGAGACAAGGGTACGGGAGATGGGGCCATCCCGGGCTGCGGAGACAAGGGTACGGGAGATGGGGCCATCCCGGGCTGCGGAGACAAGGGTACGGGAGATGGGGCCATCCCAGGTCGTGGAGACAAAGATACGGGAGATGGAAGACTGAGAGCTAGAAACATTAAGACTGAGGATATCAGATGGAAGACTGAGAGCTAGGAACACTAAGACAGGATATCAGATGGAAGATTGAAAGCTGTAAGCAAGAAGACTGAAAGCATGAAGAATCAAGCTTGTGTGCTGTAAAGACACAGTGTTGAACTCGAGATATCTACGGTGCTATTATTCTGTTATAAGATCTGTTGATTGTACCGGCCTATGGTCTGACCCATTGGGATATTGGGGAATAACGAACGAATAATAATAAAACAGTCAGATATCTGGTTAAAGGAATTAACGTTATTTCCTTACAGATTTGGCTGATTTTATTTTCTTACACAGACATGGGGTTAACTTCCACATGTATGCAGATGTCACCCAACTGTACCTCTCTGCCTCCACCCTTGACTCCAGGACCACTGCTGTCCTGACAGAATGTCTGTCAGACATCAAGTCCTGGATGAGAGCGAACTTTCTTCAGTTCAATGACAACAAGATCGAGGCTCTCCTGATTGGCTTCTGTCAGCACCTCCTCACCTCAAGCGCTGACAGCATCACCATCCATGGCTCCACACTCCAATTCACTAAGCCAGTCCAGAACCTTGGTGTCTTGTTTGACCCTCAACTATCTTTTCTACCCCACATCTGCGCCATGACGTGCCCTACCTTCGCCACTTCAGTAACATGACCCGGCTCCGCCATTGTCTCACACCGCAGGCCGCCGAAACCCTCATACACACTTTCATTATATCGAGGCTTGACTGTACAAACTCATTGCCTGTTGGCCTCCCCAACTCCTCCCTCCACAGGCTGCAGATCATCCAGAACTCTGCAGTCCGTGTCCTCTCCCGCACCAGGCTCTGTGACCCTATTACCCCCATCCTCGCCCAACTCCACTGGCTTCCCATCACACACAGTTCAAGATCCTGGTCCTCACTTTAAAAGCCCCCCATGGCCTTGCTCCCCCCTACCTCTGCGATCTCCTAACCCCCTTCCATCCTGCTCGCTCCCTCCGCTCAATGGGCTCCGGCCTGCTTCACGTCCCATGCCTCGCTCGCCCAACTATTGGCGGGCGGGCCTTCTGCCACTCTGCCCCCACCCTCTGAAACTCCATCCCGCATTCCCTCCACCTCGCCCCCTCCCTTGCCTCATTCAAGACCCATCTCAAGACCCTCCTCTTCGACCGAGCTTTCAATCTCCCTGCTTCTCCACCTGCCTTCCACCCTCCCCGATCCCAAATCCCAGCTCGGGTCCGAAACTCTGTATGCCCAGCACCTTGGGACATCCTCCCAATGTGAAAGGCGCTATATAAATATAATTTTGTTGTTGTTGTTGTGCGCAATTGGCTGCCATGTTTCGCTCACAAAATATACAGTCAATTCACTTTACAGTATATTCTGTGAAGCGCCTTGAGACGTCTCAACAACATGATAAGGCAGTATATCAAATGCAAGGATTATTATTATTATAATCTAACCTCATTCTCCTGCTTATTCTCCATGTCTTTTAATCAATTCTATCTCAAAAAGAATTATAGACTTTGCTTCACCAATGGTTTATGGTGGAGAATTTCACTTTACAACCACCCACTGTGGGAAGGAATGTCTTCTGACTTCCCCTTTAATAGCTTTTGTGACTGTCATAAACTTCTCAGAAGTTTAAAGACTGAATGAAGTTTAATCACTGAATTCCCCTTTCATTCTTCTGGAAACGGACGTTCAGAGAACATATTGTCCTGAAATAAGCGATTTTGTAAATAAATAATCCTTATGTCTTATGCAGCAGTTTTGAGGTCAGGAGGACATCTCAAAGTGTTCCACAGGATACACTGTAAACTGTGGTGACCATATATTTTGTCAAAGCAGCATCTAATTTTCACACAACAATATCCCACAAAACAGTCATGAAGTGAAAGGTTAACTTTACATAGAGGATTGTTGGCCAGGATATTTGGAGAAAATCGTTTCTCTTTTTGAGTAGTGTCACGAGATCTTTAATGTCCAACTGAACAGGCAGATGGGACCTTGGTGTAGCGTTTCATCTGAAGGATGACACCTTCAACAATGCAGCACTCCTCCAGCACTACACTGGAGTATCAGCATCGTCTATATGAGTTCCAAGTCCTGTTGCCTCTGCTCAACTGGCTCTGCCTTCCTGCTTATTACTTGTGGCCTCTGTTCCACCATCGGTGGCCAGGCTTTCAGCAACTACGTGAAAAAACTCTGGAACACTCTCCCTCAATCCTTTCGCCTTGCCCCATCCTTTGCCATCTCAAGTCGCGACTGAAAACATTTCTCTTTGCCTGTGCCTATGATCACCTTCCCCAGCTAGCGTCAGGCTCCACCACTGTCAAGTGTTTGCGACACTACCCTATGTAAATCCAAGTTGTTTTTGAACCCATAACCTTTGACTCAGAGGCGAGAGTGCTACCAACTGAGATACAACGCCGGCTAATGAGAGCCGAGTAATTACCAACATCATGATTACTCAGTAATAAATGTTACAGGGACGAGGAGGAGTTTAGAAACAATGTCTACTTATAAATAACAGCACTTAATGTATCTAGTTGAGCGCTTACAACAAATGCAGCGTGCGTACACATAGCAAACCAAATATGTTCCCAAGCACAGTGTAAACAAAACATCATTCTAAGTCTGGTTGACAAGCTTAATACGTCTGAGCCTGTCCTTGCCAACATGGCATCAAGCTCTCCCATTTATCAGCAGATTCTGGATCAGATTATTCAACACCAAATGAGTTAAGCATCATACTGACACATTGCTCATTTCCTTTATGTTAAGCAATGCATTATTTTCTGTTTAGTAATAATTTGTGTAAGATATGAAGGATAAAAGACCTTTGATGTGATTTATACCCAGTGATTAAAGTC
This sequence comes from Callorhinchus milii, assembly GCF_018977255.1. Classification (NCBI taxonomy): domain Eukaryota; kingdom Metazoa; phylum Chordata; class Chondrichthyes; order Chimaeriformes; family Callorhinchidae; genus Callorhinchus; species Callorhinchus milii. Next base: position 589,857 of record NW_024704775.1, on the reverse strand, counting down.
AAGTTTAAGAAGAAGTTGTTCAAATGAAGAACCACATTCATGACCTAAGAAAGAAATTCTAAAATCAAAGTTAGGGGGAATTTTACAATTGTGGGTTAATCACCAACCCTGCTCACTGGCATGATATTAGTGATGTGTAAAGTTTGAAGGTTTGAGAAGTTAGTTCTGTTTCTGCTGGACCAGAGAAGGTTAAAAAGGAGAAGGATATTTGTTAGGTAAGGGTATCAAGGGATATGGAGAAAAAGTGGGTGTATGGAGTTCATATGCCGATTAGCCATGATCAAATAGAATGGTGGAACAACCTCAAGGGGTTAAATAGCCTACTCCCGTTCCTGTGTTCCTATGTCCTGAGACATAAGGACATGTCTTTACTTCCAAGTCTGTTTTGGCTGACACCTGGAATTAAGCGAATCCTTCCTCAGAGCCATTTCAGCTCAAGTAAGATCACATCGATTGAAGGGTATTAGCGATAGAATAGAGCAGAACTTACTTTTATTTGCTCTGATACCAGCAGATGGTATGAATGATCTTTTCTGATCTTGTGTACTTTTAGGGTGTGTGTCTGAAACTTTGGAACTCTCTCCCTCAATCCCTCTACCTTGCGCCCTCCTTCCCAATTTTCAGATCACGCCTTAAGACCTTCCTTTTCAACCGTGCCTATGGTCACACCCCTCCTCTCGGCTCGGCGCCAGGCTCCACCACTGTTTAGTGCTCCGAATTGCCACCACCTCGTGAAGGGTTATATAAATGCAAGTTGTTGTGTGTGCCCTGTCTGTCCGCAAACAAAGAGGAACAAAAGAAGTTGGTCAGCTTTGCAGAGATAACGACTTAAAAATTAAGACATTATGTTGAACGTTGGTAACTTGGCATCTTAAGGTTGTGAGACCAGCCTGGCTGAACTGATAATACTCTTGTTTCTAAGTCAGAAGGTTGTGGGTTCAAGCCCCAAGTCACGACTTGGAACTCATATAGTCTAAGCCAACACTGCAATTCAGTGCTGGGGATGAATTGCAGTGTCAAAGGTTATGTCCTCAGGATGAGTCAATAAACCCATCTGCCAAATGTAGAGGAAGGCGTTTCTCTTGATGTCCTCACCGATAATCCCCAAATAAAATAGGTCTTTCACTTGATGGTTGTTTGTGGCACATTGTTGTGTGCAAATTGGCTGCCACGTCAGCCACAAAATATGGTCACTGGACTTCACAGTATATTTTGTATACTGGGACATTCCCCAGATGTGAAAGGCACAATACCACATGTAAGGATTCTTTTTATTAATGTCAAATCCCAGTGACTCCACTTAACCTTTCACCGCAACCAAGTCTACTACTGGAAGGGAATCCAATCTTGTAAAACACGACCGGTTGACAACATGGACATAGAAATGAATGCAAACTCATTCAATGAATAAACCTGGGGCTCTCTGTTGTCTATAGTAAACAGCTTTTGATTAGACTAAAATAAATACGTTTAAGAGAACATCACCTAATCCTGTGTGGTTAATATGTTTGCATCAGGCTTGGCTCAGAGTTATAATAATAATAATCCTTACATTTGATATAATGCATGGTGGGAGAACACCACAAAGCACTCATGGGATTCACTTTAAAGTGTATTTTGCAGGTGAACGCGGCAGCCAATTTGCACACAGCAATGTCCCACAAGCAGCCATGGAATGAATGATCAGATTTATTTGGAGGGATTGTTAGCTTTGACACCGGAAGAAACTACTTTCAGGTAAAATTCAGGGAGTGTTGTCAAATGCAAGTTTGCAACACCGTCTTTAAAAATATTTTGGAATGAACTTCTGGATTTTCAGGGAGTGGAGGCTGAACAAGTGACTGAAACACATGTAATTCAGGGATCACTGAATCCAGGGAAATGAAAATAATCCAGCAATAGAATGGCTCAGCCTTTGGCAGGTCAAACGTGCATTAATGAAAGTAATAATTTCATGAACCTGCAAAGGAATAAACATGGATAATTACCCACAAGAACAAATTGCACTAACCTCATATTTTAGAAAAAAATATGGATTTAGTGTGGATTGACTGGATTTTGTGGAGTCCTGTAATTTAGTGGTTAGCCTGCTCACCTCGCAAGTGAGAGGACCCAGGTTTGATTTCTGGGCAGGGCGAAACCTTAGGCAAGTTTCCTTACTCCACATGCCTCTGCTTACCTAGCAGTCAGTAGGAACCCCTTTGGCGGATTGCTTTCAGGGGTAATAATCTTGGAAAAAAATATGGTCACTCAACTGTTTGTGGGATACTGGTGTATGCAATTGTCTGCTGCCTTTCGTCCACAAAATACACAGTCAATCCACTTTAAATATATTCTGTGAAGCGCTGAGAGACATCTCAACAACGTGATAAGGTGCTATATCAAAAGCAAGGAATATTATTATTATTAATAACTTTCTCCCAGTGGCATACTCTGCTTCAAGTCAGGCCTCCTCTTGCTGGGGTGCAGTTCCATGGGCATTGGTTGCCCTTCTACCCACCCAAGTGACCAATGTTCAGTTTATCCTCTGCAGTGGACATCAAAGCCGAGCCTGGCACCACCCGGCTGCCATACTCATGCATGACCAGTAGAGGGTGTAGTAGAGGCACCAGGAGAAATAATAATAATAATGCTTGCATTTGATATAGCGTCTTATCATGTTTTTAAGATGTCCCAAAGCATCCCAAAGTTATTGTTTTTCCATTCATTCCCTTACAGTGTTTTGTTCACTGACTCTACTAATGTTTTTGATCAAATATTTGCTAATATTACTTTTCCAATCGGCAAGTGATTATACTGTACAAAGTGGGAAACAGAGCTCACGGGGATGAACTCAACAACAATAACCTTCACATTGGGTGATGTCTTGGAGTGCGTCTCAAACATGGGTGTTGGACACCAAGCAAGGTAGAAGGGGGAGGTGACTGTAAGCCAGTGGTGGCCAAACGTTTTGGTCCATAAATTTTCTTGATTGAATATTTATTGATTTATGGCCGTGCAATGGGCATCACTGATTGGTCGCTACTGGAAACAAGGCATTGATTTGGAATGCACTTACTTGGATTGGTGCAAATATTTGGCAGGTCACTTCTTGACCCCCATGGGTCATGGGTTGGCTACCACTACTGTAGGCCAAAGCAGTGAGATTTTAAAGCAAGATGGGGGGTGGGGGTGAGATGGAAGGGTAGAGGCAGGAAATTCCAGAGGTTGGGGCTATGGGAGAAAGAACAGGGAATTATGATTAAAGAATTGTATATAGTGTTGGACCTAAATACCTAAGACTGACCTTCTTGTATCAGGGTTGAGAAAGATATCATGAGGACTGATACAAGGATGTATTTAAGTGTTTCTTTGACTGGAGGGCAATCAACAGCTGGAACAGATTACAAGGAAGACTGGTTGAGGCCAGGACATTGGACTCATTTAAGAAACAGCTGGCTACAGTAATGGGTAAACAGTAGGGTTGGTATTTTGGAAGGATGCGATGAAACAGGCTGATAGGCTCACAGTCTTTCCTGTGATTTTATGATCAGTCCAATGGAACACATGGGAATGTTTTGGAGCAAAGAAAATAAATATGTCGTGCAGAATTTTGGAACATTTCTGCAGTTCTTTATAAGTTCTGGCTTCCAATTTAAGTCTTTATTGACATGTTTTACGAAATGCTGCATGATCTTACATTTTAAGACGGTCTTCAAGCTAAAAGTTTGAGAATTTCAGGAACTCTGTGGTGTTCAATCAAAGGAGTGCAGCGTGAAAGGAAGAAATCAAAGAGAAAAGAAATTAATTTCTTAATCTTTAGGTTTATCCACAAATACAGCTCATTGGCAGCAAAAAATCTCTTATCGTTTATGACAGAACGTTTCCCAAAGAGTCTTAAGTTGTAAACATTGTAAACAAGAATAAGAAATGCAGCCAAATGCATATACTGTCCTTAATCTCTCAGATATGCTTGGTTTGTTAACTAGATTTCATTGGTTGGCAAAGTATAGTTGAAACCAAAAACGTTTGGTAGATTGGCCCCGATTCATCAACAACAACTTGTATTTCTATAGCAAGTAACCAACCAGTGACTATCAACAACAACAACAAAATTACATTTGTAAAATGTCTTTCACGTTGGGAAGACGTCCCAAGGGGCTGGACAGACAGAGTTACAGACCCGAGCTGGGGGTCGGGATCGGTGATGGTGGAGGCAGGGGGGGAAGCAGGGAGATCGACTGTCCTCCTGGAATGGGGCAGGGGAGGTGGGGAGGTAAGCGGGGTGGCCTTAGAGTTAAACTGGCTCAAAGATCACATGCCAATGGAGTGTCAGAATTGACATCCCAAGCCCAAGCCTCTCTAGTGGGCTCGGTGGTTCCTGAGCCAGGCAGGTCTCAGGCACTGCTGATAACAGCACGGCCAGGCAGAAGGGCAGACCGGTCACTGGAGTCAGAGAATCTTCCCACTCAACTTCTGTTAACACTACAAGCCAAAGCCCTAATGTGTAGGGCTAGCTGGACAAAGAATCCCAGGGTCTACTGGAGTCTAACCAGGTAAAATCACATACCTTGCTATTGGTAGCACTGTCTGACAAGCTTTCCCGCTGCTTGTCCAGAGAAACTCCCTTCTTTTTTCAAATAGGATGAACCTCTGCTCTCTTGACCTCCCTGTCCTATTGCCTTGGAGTCCCCATTAGCATTTGTCTTGGTTTCCTTTCTCAATCCCATTTGGCATCGACAAGGTCTCCTCATAGCTGTTTCCTTTCAGGGCTGAGGAGCCCAAGGTTACCTAATTGTTCCTCATGGCTCAATCCGCTAAGACTAGGGGTGTAAACAAACATTCAAATAAATGGTTTTCATTTGATGTCAAGATGTCTCAAAGTACTTCACAGTATATAAAGTAAAGTAATGTGACTGTGTGTTTTGTGAGCCAATTTGCACACAACAGTATTCCACAAACAGCAATGGAGTGAGTGATTCATTTTGTTTGGGGGATTGTTGGCTAGGACACCGAGATAAATTCCCTGCTGTTTTCAAATAGCACCATGGGATCTTTAATGTCCACTCGGACAGACAGACAAGTGTTCGGTTTAATGTGTCATTCACAGGATGGCACCTACGACCATACAGCACACCCCCAGGACTGCAGTGGAGTGACAGCTTACATTATATGGGTTCTGATGTGAGGGATTGAACCCACAACCTTTTGACCCACTTTGCCCAGACTGACACGTAAAGGCTGAGGAGTTATCTAAATCTTTGATAACACCCGACAGGCAAAGTGCAAAGCTAATCTAACAACTGTATCCTGATGTGAGGTGCTGGGAAATCAATGCTGTCACTCAGCTACTGGAGGAGTTTTTTTAATATTAAACATATGGAGCTAAATTTTCCATTTGCACCCGGCCAGATCTGAATTAGTTGCAAAAGCAACAAACAACATTCCACTTTCTGCGCAAAAAAAAAAACCCTTATCCGTGATGTGATCCCTGACTCGTTGGCTAGAAGGGAAGCAAAGAGAAGCTCAAACCATCCTCTGCTTGTCAGCCTTCACCTCCTCAATAACGACTCCTGCGTTTGACACAGCACTTGTAACAGTGAAAGACGTCTGAGCTTTTCCTGGGGGGATTGCTGTAAAGTGATGTGATTGTGTATTGGTAGATGTCATCCTGGCTCACTTCAATTGTTAGCACTCTTATCTCAGAGCCAAAATGTTGGGGGTTTGAGTTCCACTTCGGGACTTTATGTTCACAGTCTTGACCAACACTCCTGTATAGTGCTTGAAGAAGACTGTCTTGTTAGAGGTGTGAGTAGGGTGAGCATTTATGTGAACGTGAGATGAAATCTGTGTTGAACCCTTTGCCATCTCCATGACTTACTTCCAGAAATGAGGTGCCAGAAACTGCACACAGTACACACTGACTCCACTAATAACAAAGCCAACAGATGCATGACTCATATCCTGAAGCACGTTGTAACGTGCTATTCTTCAGAATCAGTACACTTTTAATTATTTCTTAGCACTCCAGACCATAAATAACACAATGCCACAGCAGAGATACAGCAGTGGATAGCTAGATTTGGTGATTTAAACCACACAACCTGAACTCAAATACGATGTGAACAAAAGTCCTGGGATATCAGGCTTTATTTCACTGCAATAAGATATCCAGTGTACAATATAAGGCAGTAGCAGGCAACAATGCCTTTTACCAGGGTGTTCACAAAGTGATGTTACCCCCTATTACAAAACAGTGACATGAGACTAATGAGGAGCTGAAACAAGCTGTCAGAGATGTATTTCTCGTCACTCCATCATGTTAACGATGATTTTACACCCAACACGGCGACAGATCATTAACTACCATGAAAATGATGGCGCTCACACCGATCCTCAAGACGTCTAAATACAGTTAATCCCTTGCATCTTTTTTCCAGTCATCTGGGAACTCAGTGAAAGGAAATGGCGATTGATCTATTCAGCTATAGTACCATGAAAGTTTGCTTTAATTATTAATACTAGAAAAATGATGATGCACACAGCCCAAACAGAGCGAGTGATCCCCAGAGTTCAGTGATAACTGAAGAGCTATTATGATTTATGGAAATGTATGGAGGATGTTCTAAAAAACATGCTCCAGAGCTGTGTGGAGGGGACAATGACTCAAGTACAAGAGGGAACATAAACAAGCAAACAGTTCAGATTTAATTGTTTTACACAGAGTGATCCAGTTGGAGATGGAATGTTCACAAGGGAATCTTAGACACCTTTTTGGTGAAGAATTCAACTGGAGGGTATGAATGATAGAATACTGTAGAATTGCACTTCATTCTGTATTTTTAAACAGTTACTCTGGAAATGGCCAAATCTAAGGTGGTTAAACCAAAACACACTGTGGGGTCCCCAAGCCTTGGCTTTTGCCAACCCGACAAATCACCAATTACTTTCCTCCAGTGTCCCCTCCAGGGAGAGAGTGCACATTTCATTCCAACAATTTATCTCTGGAATTCCCATGTGTAGGTGGGATGCATGGAATTCCCAGTTTGGTTTGGATACTCTTAAATATGGTGATGGGTGTCTGCATTTGTCACACACCAGGCTGAACAAAAATAAATAAATACTGTGATGGTCTTTTTCACTCCCCTACATTCTTCACAAGATCACAAGAGGGTTTTGAGTACGAAGACCCATAAGCCAATTTGATCTTATCCCTCCAAGAATACCCACCCTACCATCCTCCCAGAACAGTATAATGCTGCTTTTTATACGTCCAGTGTTTCGGCATCAAACACCCTTTTGTACAGATTGTGGATGGTCAGGTGCAGTGTTGAAGATTTTTCTTGAGTGATGAGCAATTTATCACTGCCAAATAAACTGTCTGTCAATCTGCTACCACTTACAGCACCAGAACCATATACGGACAGAAAAGACAATAATAATCCTTGCATAACGTAATCATGATAAACTATTTTATCTTGTACCGAATAGTAGAATCAGAGCACATGGTTGCAATTGAAGGGTGTATATTCAAAACAAATCTGTGGGAACACTACTTCAGTGAGCGAATAGTAACCCTATGAAACAAGCTCCCAAGGGAGATGATGGAAGCAGAAGCTATTGTTTGTTTCAAGAACAAATTAGACAGATTTTTGCAAGTAAATAATATCTCAGGGTACAGTATATAGTTTGGGACAGGGCATGTCAAGTGACTGCCAGGATGGTGGAAGGCGAACTGGATGGACGTTGGTCTTTCGGCAAGCAAATTCTTATGTTCTTATGATATAGCACCTTATCACATCTTTGAGATGTCTCAAAGTGCTTCACAGAATATATTGTAAAGTGGATTGATGGGCGTATATTTTGCTGGCGAAACACAACAGCCAATTGCATACAGTAGTGTCCCACAATCAATCGTGGATTGAGTGAACAATTTTCTTGAGGGATTATTACCCCCAGAAAGCGATCCTCCAATCAACTAACAACCAGGTTCCTACTTACCGCTTGGGAAACAGAGGTGTGTAGAGTAAGAAAACTTGCCTAAAGTTTTGCCCTGCCCGGGAATTGAAACCAGGTTAGGGTTAGGATTAGGTGGATCACTTTCTGGGTATAATAATCTCTTCAAAAAAAATTTTTAAATAATAATTCGGTCATTCAATTTATGTTTGTTTTGTGGGACACTACTGTGCGCAATTGGCTGCTGCACTTTGCTCACAAAATACACAGTCAATCCACTGAGATGTCTCAATGATGTGATAAGGCACTATATCAAATGCAAGGAATACTATTATTACAATCTTTCTTGTGGACCCCCTGTATTCCAGGGTTCCATTCAAATAGATATTTGGTATTGATACTTGGATCACTGGTGTGGTATGAACCTTGGACCTATGGAGGGGGTTATTAGCCTTGTACCAGTGCAATTGAGCCTCCCCCTTATGCCAGAAGGACACAAAAATCAAACAGAAGAGACTGGTGCTAACACACATGTTGAGCAATTGGATTCACAACTCTTCTAAATGTGAAAACAGCAGTAATTAACCCCCCAGTGAGCTAAACATTTTTACATACCACTCCTAATGAATTTTATTCAAGCTCATCAAGGTATTATATAAAATAATTGATATTATAAAAATAAATGTTGCAGAAAATGGAAGAAAAGTCAAAGGGTTAATGAGCTTAGCGATTTTGAGGACAGGAAAAGCCCATTAAGCAAAATAAATTTTTAATAGTTCTCAATTCCAGTGATCAAGCTTCTATTTTTCTAAGTCACTTCACATTCCATAAACATACCAAGAATCGATTTATAAAGATGGAAATGCAACATTCATGGAAACAAACACAAGAACGTACATTCATGTAGCGCCCCTCACGTAGGGTAGGGTCTGAGAGCGCTTGACCCTGGCCAAGCTGGGGTGAGTGGGGAGGTGGCCATAGGCACAGTCAAAGAGGAAGGTCCTCAACAACAGCAACAAACTAAATTCGTATAGCGGCTTTCACGTTTGGAGGACGTCCCAAGGAGCTGGACAGTCAGGGATTGGGATCAAGGGATTGGAGGGCAGGGAGAGTAGGGGTAGGAGGGTGGCATTTTTTTGGTCAGTTTGGTGTCTGGCACATGTGGAAACCCATCACCATGCTTATGAGTACCCAAATTAAGCTGAGATTTCCATGCATCCCAGAGATAGATTGTTGGAATGAAATGTGCACTCTCTCCCTGGAGAGACTCATCTTGCTTACCTAATTCTGAAATGTATTAAATGCAGATTGGCAACAGCCAAGGCTTGGGGACATCCAAAGTGTGCACTGGCCCAAAGTGTGCATTGGAGTACTGCTAGAGTCTAACCAGCTAAAACCGTATAGCTTGCCATTGATATTGCAAGCTTTCATGCTGCTTGTCCAGCTAGGACCACCCTACCAATGAGGGCTTTGGCTTGCAGGTTTAATAGGAGCTGAGTGGGATGACTCCCTTCTCCCAGTAACTGTTCTGCCCTTCCAGGTCCTGCTGATAAGTCAGGCTGGCTGTGCTGTCATCAGCAGTGGAGGCAGTGGGTAGTGGGTTGGGGAGTAAGCAGTTTGGAGAGGTAGGGGCTGCCAGGCCATGAAGGGATTTGGAGACGAGTGTGAGGATCTTGAAATTGATCCGTTTGGTGATAGCGAGTCAATGGAGCCTGGCTAGAAATGGTGTGATGGGGCACAGAGTATGTACACCATAAGTCTGGTTTGGATGCAGAAGGTCCTATTGATCTTATCCTACCCGAACACCCACCTTACCATTCTCCCACATCATAGCATAAAGTGACATAGGACATCAGGCCAGAAACCAATATTTCTTGATCAAAGGCCAAACAGCAGGAGACAGTGACTTGGATGGGTCACTGAGGCCACAAACAACAAACAGCTTGACTTTGTGATGAGACAGAAAGATGGTATTCTAGAAGGATGAGATTAGATCAGCCAAAGGGTCTTTTTCATCCAAATCCTTCTTATGTTTTCATGAATGTTGTAATTATGAATGTTCCATGAATGTTATACCTTTATAATTGGGTTCGAGATATATTTATGGGAATGAAAATGATTGGGTGACATAGAAGAAGGTTGGACTAAGAACATAAAAAGCAGTGTTGTGCTTAATGGCCTTTTCCTGACCTCAAAATCCTTACATTCAATATTGTGCCTTTCCCATCAGGGTCTTAAAGGGTTACACAGGATAAAGTATAGTGACTGTATGTTTTGTTGGCAATTGTGCCAGTTAATTTGTGCACAACAATGTCCCTTAGACATGCATGAAGTAAGTGACCAATTTTATCAGAGGGATTATTGGCGAGGAAACTCCATTCTCTTTTCGAATTGCGCCGTGGGATCTTTACCATTGACTTGAACAACAGCAGATTTAGTTGAATCATCTGTTATCAGTCAGGGCATTTAGTGATGTTTCAGCCTGTGTCTTTGTCTCAGAAAAGTCATAATAAACAACAATCCTTGCATTTTACATCACACCTTTCATGTCAGGAAGACGTTTCAAAGCACTTCACAGATTAGCTGTAACATGTAGTGACTGTGTGTTTTGCAGATAAACAAAAATATCATCGGACAATATCTTCGGTGAATATCTTTGGTGAATATCTTCGGTGAATATCTTTGGTGAATATCTTCAGCGGGGCAAAGTCAGCCCATCCATCACAGGGTACCAGTTGGCGAATAATAATAATCCTTGCATTTGATATAGCGCTTTTCGCGTCGGGAGGACATCCCAAAGCGCTTCACAGAACACACTGTAAAGTGAATTGACTGTATGTTTGTGGGCGAACGCGGCAGCCAATTGCGCACAGCAATGTCCCACAAACAGTCGTGGATTGAAAATGACCAATTTATTATTGTTTTTGGTTTTGGAGGGATTATTATTAGGTGTGTGGAGTAAGGAAACTTGCCCAAGGTTTCGCCCTGCCTGGAATTGAACTCAGGTCTTCACTTGCAAAGCGAGTGCTCTAACCACTGAGCTACAGGACAGGTCAATTGATCAAGTTCATTTTGGCAGTTGCTGGCTCCTCTTGGTGAAATAATCATCTGCTTGACTCTACGCCTCCTTGACTTTGAAAGATGAATACTTATTCTGTGCTGCTGTGAGCTCACTGTGGCGCTTGCTCCTTGGCAAGATTTTGACAAACACTGGGACCCGCAGTTAGAACTCAGTGTTAAATATTCATGAGCAGCAAAACAGGATGATAAATGCTTTCTGATGTGCCTCTAATCCATCGTTTCATTATGCAAGAATTATAATCTGCAAATAGGAATTAGAAGATGGAATGTGATTAATTTAAACAAGTGTGGCATTTAAAACTGTTTAATTAGTCTATTACCCACTGAAAACAATGCAACTTCATTCAAATTGAGTAATACCTTTTATAATTTATTATTCCATCCGAATATATGATTAATGCACAGTTTATTCACCGAACGCAATTTTGTTTTTTAACCCTTAGGAAATGTCTTCCATCAAAGCAGCAAACAAGTAAATCGAAGCTTCGCCCTGTTAGCGGAACACTCGACAATGTGGTGAGTGATGCACAAAGCTGCTGTGGAGAGACGAGCGATTTATCAATGACAGTTTCGCAGCAAAGCTCGAATGTTTGTCAAGCCACCCATCCAACTCTTTTTTTCTGTAGGTGGACATCAGTGCAGAGGAAATTTTTGAATGGACCAAAGGACCTTCTTTATCCAAAAGTCTCTTTTCCCCAGCAAGCCGAAGCCCTAATCGGTAGGGTGCTCCTAGCTGGACAAGCAGCACCACACAGTGCTCTCAATGTCAAGTTATGCGATTTTAGCTGGTTAAGCTTCAGTATTTACTCCAATACATCTTTTTGGGTTCCTGAACTTCGGCACTTGGCCACTTGCTCTTAATGATAATAATAAGTCTTGCATTTGATATAGCACCTTATAACATCGTTGAGATGTCTCAAAGTTCTTAACAGATTATATTGTAAAGTGAATTGAGTGTGTATTTTGTGGGCAAAATGCATGGAAATTTCCCTGTGTCTGGAATGGAGGGCATGTTCTCTCCTCAGAGGGATGCACCCTGCTTACATAATTCCAGAGAGTATTAGACTGGTTTTGAACAAGGTAGCTTGGTTAGACAAACTCATAGATTGCCTCACCTGTCATTCCAGAAACTTTCTGGAATTAGGTAAAGCTTCTGTCAAGCTTTCAGCTGCTTGTCTAGCTTAGACGCCTCGACCCATTCGGGCTTTGACTTGCAGAGTTAACAGGAGCCAAATGGGAAGAATCCCAGCTCCCAGTGACAAGTCTGCTGCTCAAAGGCATCCTAATGAGCCAAGGTGGCTAGTCTGTCATCAGTAATGCCTTGGATGTATGACAGACTGGTAGGCTCAGGAACTGGATTACAAGGACCACCGCAGCAAATCGATTCGATTCCACTATTGTATTGCCAGGCTTGTTACCTTGGAGATTGCTAAACCCCAATACAAATAAGTATTAAACTAATGGACACTGGACTGAAACTGAGGAGACATAATCAATTCATCAGGAGCGGCTGTGGGTTTAAGGCTAAAGTGAACGTTATATTGATTAACCTCAGTGAAGCTCAAGGAAATTGTGTGGAGAATCAGTTTATCGAATAATTTATTTAGCTAGTGAGTAGTTTTGAGAAACCGTAGGAGAGTAATCTTCACTAGGAAAGACGTTTCTCTCCACAAACTTCTGAAAAACGGCTTACAAATTAAGATTGAATTTTCCATAATTTTAAGAGCTTTTTGGGGAGTCACTCTGGTGCCTGACACACACAGAAACTCATCACTTAAAATTTCCAACCAGACTAAAAGTTTTACATATGTATATCACATATGCATAGAAATTTCCCTGTGTCTGGAATGGAATGCATGCTTTCTCTCCCCGAAGGGACCCATGCTGCTCACATAATTACGGAAAGTATAAGACAGGTTGTGAACCAGGTAACTTGGTTTGGCAAACTCATTTTGCTTCAACTGTCAAAAAGGTTGCTGCTTGCCATTGTGGAGTCCCGTAGCGTAATGGTTAGTGCGTTTACCTCGCAAGAGAGAGGACATAGGTTCGATTCCCTGGGGGGGGGGCAAGACCTTAGGCAAGTTTCCTTACTCCACACGCCTCTATTGCCCTAGCAGTAAGTAGGACACCCAACTCTATTTTTCCACCTCACTTTGCGACCCCCAGTCCCCTGATGTTCTGTCAGCCTGCCTGTCAGATCTCAGGAGCTGGACAAGATGGAAGCCATACTCTTTGGCTCTCGTCAATGTCTAAAATCACACAGTTCTCACCTCCTCCACTTACCCGACCTCCCCCTAAAACTCTTCGAACCCGTAGGCAACCTAGGCGGCAGGTTCGATCCCCAATTATCCTTCCTCCCCCACATCCGGTCCTTCACCAGCACCGCTTTTTTCCACCTCCGATGCATCGCCGTCTCCGCCAATACCTCACTCGCAAATTTATTTTGACCCCAGCATTCTAGGTCACGCCACATTTCTGAAGCGCTCTGTTTCCAATGAGCCTGTTTTAAAGTGTCTCAAACTGTATAAAAACAGACTTCAGAGCAACATCTGCAGCGCCCACTGACTTTCAGTGCAGTCTCTTATCTGTGCCAATGGGTTGTTTCTTTCTGTTGGGATCCTGCTTTATAACTGAAATTGGGAATATATGTTAACCCATGTAGTCAAAAGCATTATCTTAATCAATGGTTAGAAATGCTTACTTTGAATAGACACCATTTTGATTAATGGTTAAAAACACCAGGCTAGAAAAATGTCAAGATCCGTGTTTATTACAGCTGAAGTTTGTTAAAGATGTTTTACATAACAAATTCATGTTCTCTATAACAAATCAAGTTTAATAACAATTCTGTGGGTGTAGTAACAATTCTGCAAATTATACTTTGTTGATGTTCGTTTATAACAATAACAATGATGATTCTGCAGGTGTAGCAGCTTGTGTAAGATGATTGCTTCAGAGACATGATAATGAAAAGATTTAGCATTCTCATCCTGACTGTGGAGAAAATGATTATAAAAGATGTATGGTTTACTATAATTTGTTCAGCCTAGGACATAACATATCAGGTGCTGTCCACACAAGGGCCATCTTTCATGTGATTATATGAAGTGGTATTGTCTTCGGGGTTACAATCCATCAGACTTAGACTGTTCCATCGTTTTATCAACTTTTATTGACTCCAGCAATTTCAGGAAGAAGGAAAAGTGCAGAAATTCCAGAATATCTGAAATCAGTTGTAACTTAACGGGAGGAGAAGTACAATTTATTACAACTGTTGACTAAAGTGTACAGCTCAACTGTACACCATTGAAGATTCAACTTTGACTTTGTAATCAACGAACCCTAAGCAAGAGGTTTCTGATCTGTAGCAAGAGATTTTCATCTAGTGCTAGACTTTTGTTTGCTGCTCATGAATTTTCCAACTGACTCTACCAAAGAAGCAAAACTTTGAATGATTTGTGGACTGACCAACTACTGATTCTGTTATTTTGATACGGACATTTGTCTTTGCTGTTGACCTGTCTGTTGTATTTGTGATAATTGTGATAACAAACTTTACATTTCTTATTAAGTAAAAAAAAGTCAAAGCATAAGTTGCTGAGTGTCTTTGGTTCCTTTATTCTCGGGGCCTTAATTAAAGGAAGGCTACAAAGCTGGTCTTATTCTATTTGCTCAGAACCCAACACTTCTGAGAAAGAAAATTCTGCCACAATAAACTTAATTTCAATCATAAAATGTTGATTCCTGTCTTGTTCCTTATCTGGCATTTGTTCAGAGCTCTGGCACCTTAAAGGGCCTCAGTGCCAACACTCCTCACCAACTACAGTGCATCACTGACGCAGAATAATAATTGTCCCTTTGATCACATCAGGAGGCCATCTCAAGTGCTTCTCAGTCAATATACTGTAAAGTATAGTGTCCATGTACTTTGTAGGTGAACATGAAAATCAATTTACACACAGCAATGAACTGCCAACAGCTATGAAACAGTATTTCGTAAACATACAGTTTATCCTGCGACGCGCTTAGAGACGTCTTAACGACATGATAAGGCACTTTATCAAATGCAAGGATTATTATTATCATGAAGTGAATGATCTATTTCATCCAGGGAAATGTCGGCCAGGATACCAGTAGAAACTGTTTGTGGGACAATGCTCTAGGCAAATTGGCTGCTATGTTTGCCTGCAAATATATAGTCATTATATTTTAAAGAATATACTGTGAAGTGCTTTGAGACATGCTCTTGATGTGATAAGGCACTGTTCCACCTGAACAGGCAAACGGGACCTTGGTTTAACGTCTCATCGAAGCACCTCTGACAATGCAGCACTGCTCCTAGCATTGCACTGGAGTGTCAGCTTAGACTGAACTCAGTCCCAATGTGGGGCTTCAACCCACAACCTTTGGACTTTACGCAAACAAAAGGGCCCAGGTTTGCTTCCTGGGCAGGGTGAAACCTTACGCAAGTTTCCTTACTCCACACGACTGTTTACCTAGTAGTAAGTAGGAATCCAGTTGTTAGTCAATTGGCGGATTGCTTTCCAGGGGAAATAATCCCTGCTAAATAAATAATGATTTGGTCACTCTATAACACTGCTGTGCTCAATTCGCTGCTATGTTTCGTCCACAACATATAGAGTCAATTCACTTTACAATATATTCTGTGAAACACTTTGAGACGTCTCAACAATGTGATAAGGCGCTATATTATGCAAGGATTAATCATTGGCATGTGCCTGAGACAGGCACATGCCAATGCACATTAACAGGACAGCAGATTGTGTTGTTATACACCAGTCGAGAGAAAGGCACGAGTGTACTTGTTCACTTGCCCAGTACAGCATATCCAAAGCAGAACCTTGCCTTCCTGCAATCATCTTTGGTTGCTTAGATATGCTTGTTATTCTTAAAAGTTCATGGCACACGGTTCACAAATTTAAAATGTTCTTTTGGCAACCTCTGTACCTGGGTAAAAATACTCGGTATAATAAACAGATGTCAAAACATCTGTTTATCATGTTCTGTTCTTCATTACAATAACAACAAAATTACCTTGAAAAGCGCCTTTCACGTCAGGAGGACGTCCCAAGGCAATGAACAGTCAGGAATCAGGGCCCAAGTGTGGGGAGGCAGGGTTGGGATGAGGGTGGGCAGAGGCGTAGGAGGGAGGCTGAAGGCACAACCAAAAAGGATAGTCTTGAGTCGTGAATTCTATCCTCTGAGGGATGGGGAGCCAGTGGAGCCAGGCGAGGATGGGGGTGATGGGGTCACAGAAGCCTAGTGCGGGAGAGGACGCGAGCTGCAGAGTTCTGGATGATCTGCAGCTTGTGGAGGGAAGAGTTTGGGAGGCCGACAAGGAAAGAGTTTCCATAGTCCAGCCTTGAGGTGACAAATGCGTGTTTGAGGGTTTCGCGGGCCTGAGGGGTGAAGCAGTGGCGGAGTCTGGCAATGTTACGGAGGTGGGGGAAGGCAGATTGGGTCATAGCACAGATATGGGGAAGAGAGGACAGTTGAACGTCAAACAAGATGCCCAGGTTCCTGACTGGCTTGGTGAGGCGGAGTGTGCAACTGTGAATGCTGATGCTGCCAGTGCTTGAGGTGCGGAGGCACCGGCATGAGCCATTCAGGGAGGCCTCAGTCTTGCTGACATTCAGCTGTAGAAAGTTGTCTCTCATCCAGGACATGATGTCAGACAGACAATCTGTCAGGGCGTCAGTTGTCTTGGAAATCGAGGGTGGAGGCAGAGAGAGAGTTGGGTGTCATCCGCATACATGTAGAAGTTGATCCCATGTCTGCGGATGATGTCACCAAGGGGGAGCATATAGAGGTTGAAGAGGAGGGGACCAAGGACAGAGCCCTGAGGAACACCACACAAGACTGTGCGGGGGCTGGAAGAGAAACAAATAGGAAACAAATTGGAGACAGTGTGAGAGATAAGACATGAACCATTCAAGAACAGAACCTTGAAGGTTGAGGTGAGAGGAGAGGCAGTGGAGGAGGATGGAGTAGTCCACAATATTGAGTATTACCATCATCAGGAAACAGTATATTGATGTTCAAACACACTTATAAACCTCACATGATAAGTTAAGAGTGAAAGTAAAGGTTGGCACCTTATTATAAGTGTTTTTATGCGTGCGACTTTACCATTGGGCTTCACGTGTGTTTGTGGGGCATTGTTGTGTGAAAGTTAACTGTTGGTGTCTGCCTACAAAATAAACAATGACCATTTTACAGTTAATCCTATGAAGTGCTTTGAGATGGGTTCGTCTGATGTCAAATCATGGATTCTTATTATGTTATTAGTTTAAAACAATGTCTTCCAAAGTGCATTTAGGAGTGTTTCAATATTATAGGCACGTCAAATGCAAGGACTGTTAATACTTCACAATTTTTAAGTTGTACAACTTTCACAGCATTTTTTCGGACCATGGCTCTATGCTTCTCAGGATAAAGTGTACACAATACCAAAGCTGTCTCTCATTCCTGTAGCTCAGTGGTTCAGACCACTCGCAATCAACAGCTGGAATAAGTTACCATGAGGGTAGAAGAGGTCACTGTAAGAAACAGCATGATTCTAATGGGTAGACAGTAGTGTGTGTAATTCTTGAAGAATGAGATCAAATTGGCTTGAAGGACTTTCTTCATCTAAACCTCTTGCTGAAAGAACTTCACAGGATTTATTGTAAAGTGTAGTGACTGTATTTTTGTAAGTGAAAGTGACAGCCAATTAGTGCACAGCAATGCCATCCCACAAACAGTCATGAAGTGCATGACCTACTTTTACCTGGTGGGATTGTTGGCCAGACACTGGAAGAAACTGTAATGAACAGTAACTGTCATTATTCTTTTCTAATAGTGCTGTGGTATTTTTGATGTCCACCTGAACCGGACCTCAGTTTAATATCTCATCTGAAGGACCAGCGCCGCCAATAATGCACTGCATTGGAGCATCAACCTAGACCATGTGGGTTCAAAACCCCAACGTGGGGTTCGAACCCACAGTCTTTTTACTCAGAGGCGAAAGTGCTTTGAGATGTCCTCCCAACATGAATCATTTTCCGGGTGTAATAATCCCTCCCAAAAAAAGAAATTTGGTCACTCAATCCACAACTGTCGTGGGACACTGCTGTATGCAATTGGCTGCCATGTTTCTACCACAAAATACACAAAATTCGCAGTATATTCTGTAAAGCGCTTTGAGAAGTCTCAAAGCAACGTGTGGAGTCCTGTAGCTCAGTGGTTAGAGCACTCGCTTTGCAAGTGAGAAACCTGAGTTCAATTCCAGGCAGAGGGCGAAACCTTGGGCAAGTTTCCTTACTCCACACAGAGCCTAATAATAATCCCTCCAAAAACCAAAAACAATAATTAAATTGGTCATTTTCAATCTACGACTGTTTGTGGGACATTGTGGTGCGCAATTGGCTGCCGTGTTCGCCCACAAATATACAGTCAATTCACTTTACTGTATATTCTGTGAAGTGCTTTGTGACGTCCTCCCGACGTGAAAAGCGCTATATCAAATGCAAGGATTATTATTATTATTATTTTCCTCCAGCCCCCGCACTGTCTCGTGCGGTGTCCCTCAGGGCTCTGTCCTCGGTCCCCTCCTCTTCACCCTCTATATGCTCCCCCTGTGGTGACATCATCCGCAGACATGGGGTTAACTTCCACATGTATGCGGATGACACCCAACTCTACCTTTCCTCCTCTACCCTCAACTCCACGACCACCAATGTCCTGACAGTCTGCCTGTCCGACATCGAGTCCTGGACGAGAGATAACTTTCTTCAGCTCAACGTGCGCAAAACTGAGGCCCTCCTGATTGGCTCGCGTCAGCGCCTCCGCACCTCAGGCGCTGACAGCATCAGCATCCAAGGCTGCACTCTCCACCTCTCAAAGCCATCAGGAACCTCGGGGTTCTGTTCGACCCTGAGCTGTCCTTTCTCCCTCATATCTGCGCCACAACTGGCACTGCCTTCCATCACCTCCGAAACATCACCAGACTACGGCACTACCTCACCCCTCACGCTGCTGAAACTCTGGTCCACACCTTTATCACCTCAAGGCTGGACTATGGGAACTCTCTCCTCGCCGGCCTTCCCGGCACCTCCCTCCACACTGCAGGTCATTCAGAACTCTGCAGCTCGTGTACTGCCCCGCACCAGGCTTCGGGACCACATCACTCCCACCCTCGCTCCCCTCCACTGGCTCCCCATCCCCCAGAGGATCGAATTCAAGATCCTCATCCTCACCTACAAGGCCATTCACGGCCTCGCTCCCTCCTACCTCTCCGACCTACTATCCCCCTACCTACCTGCCCGTACCCTCTGTTCCTCTGGCTCCGGTCTGCTTCACATCCCCCACCCCAACTGCCCTACCATCGGTGGCCGGGCCTTCAGCCTCTCAGCCCCGAGGCTCTGAAACTCCACCCCCCAGTGCCTTCGCCACTTCCTCCCTTTCCTCCTTCAAGGCCGGTCTCAAGACCTTTCTCTTTGGCCGTGCCTTCAGCTCCCCTCTCGACTCTCTACCCCCACCTCGCTCCCTCCCTTCCCTCTCCTTACCCTTACCCTATCCCCCCTGCTCGGGTCCTGACCCAACTGTACAGCGCCTTGGGACGTCCTCCCGACGTGAAAGGCGCTCTATAAATGGAATCTTGTTGTTGTTGTTGTAGGTGAACACAGGAGACAATTTGGGCACAGCAATATCCCATAAACAGCCATGAAATGAATGTCCAATTTTGATTAGGGGGATTGTTGGCCAAGGACCCCGGGAGAGAGAAGCATTTTCATTTTTTGAACAGTGCCATGAAATCTTTAACATGCACCTGAACATGCAGACGGGACCTCGGTTTAACGTCTCATAAAATACCGCTGGCTCGGCTGAATTTTCAGTGAAGTAAAGTACTGACACCACAGTGTTAGCTGTCTTATGTGTGCTTTTCCCATTGACATCTACGCATCAAGTAGGAATTTCAGCTGCTTGATTTGTTTGTTGGGTTCACTGGGTTTAGCCCGGTTCACACTGAAATGAACATTTAAACTAAACTGGTTAGGTTTTCTTCATCTTCAGTGAAACGTGCCTTAAATAATAATAATAATCCTTGCAATTGATATAACACCTTATCACGTCTTCAAGATGTCTCAAAGCACTTCACAGAATATAATGTAAAATGGATTGACTGTATATTTTGTGGGCAAAAAGCCGACAAATTTCAGAAGTATAAAGTAATGGACAGATCCAGAATACAAGAATAGATTCACGTTGCAACGCATAGGGTTTGCATGCCGATGGAACCAACGTGCTACAGAAAACACTTTGCTTAAACAGCGCAATTAATATTTGTCAAATTCCTTCACACTTGGGTTACAGAAAAGTTCCCGTGGCTTTTTTTCTTTCCACAATTACCTGTCGAGAGCACGTGGCTCTTTGACTGATGTTTTGTCTGTACTGTCTCGACAGGTTTGTTTGCATTGACTGACATCAAGTAGAAACTTGACCCCAGGCTAGCTGAGTGTTTCTTTGCTAAGCACATTAACTTGATGTGTTTGTAAATGTTCGGTGACGTGCTTGGAACACTTGGGAAAATATTTTTTTATGAGGATGGTGTTTGGGGAGAGAATCACTGTTCAGTTATTTGTAGAGTGACTCACTGTGTCAGCTTGACTTGTTGATTGCAGTCTCCATTGGGTCAGACGGTCGAGTGTTCAAACCCTAATTTGGAACATGAGCTCAGAATAATAATAATCATCCTTGCATTTGATATTGCGTCTTATTAAGTTGTTGAGAAGTCTCATAGTGCTTCACAAGATACACTGTAAAGTGGTGTGCCTGTGAGTATTTTATTTTATGGGCCAACATGGCAGCCGATTTGTGCACAGTAGCGTCCCTCATTCTAGGCTGACCTTCAGTGCAGTGTTAGGGCAGCACTGAATTGTCAGAGGGGCCATACTTTGGATGAGATGTTAAACCTTCTGCTAGATTCCATCTGCCTGTTCTTCAGATGGATGTCAAAGAGACAATAAAATCCAGAGATGAGTTACTCCTGGTTGACAGAATATATCAACATTAAGAAATACTGCAAATCAGTCCACTTAATGGGAAATGTCTAGACTTTGGTCAGACCCTGTTTCAAATGGAGATTTTTTGTTGTTTTTTCTGCTAATATTGAGATTGTTTGTTAGAGGTGCTGGTCCTCGAATGAGTTGTTAAACAGAGGTCCTTTCTGCCTGTTCAGAGGTATGTAAAGATGCTTGGCATTTTCACAGGATATACTGTGAAGTGTAGTGACTGTGTATTTTGTAAGTGAATGTGGCAGCAAATTTGCACATTGGCAATGTCCCACAAACAGCTGTAATGTGAAAAACTAATTTTTATTTGGGGAATTTGTGGCCAGTACATCGGGAGAAACTCCCTTTTTTCAAGTAGTGCCAAGAGATCTTTAACATCCACTTCAACAGTCAGAGGGGACCTCGGTGTAGGGTCTTGATGTAGTGAGGACACCTCCCTCAGCACTGCACTGGAGTATCAGTCTTAACTGTGAGTTTAAAGTCCCAACATAGGACTGGAACCCACAACCTTTTGACTCAGAGGCGAGAGAGTGCTACCAACTGAGATAGGCTGACCCCTTGCTTCAGTGGGTTAAATATGGCAGGAGATTTTACACGTAAACTAATTTGCATGAGTGCAACCTCAGTAGGTAGAGCCAGATCGCAATCACGTCTCTTGTGTAGTTTGGAAAACAAGACGAGGCAGGCAAGCATTTCAATATTCAATCCCTGAAGGGTTAAACGCACAACCGCACCATGTGGAAGAAATTTGAAGTCTGTGGACCAAAAATTAGCATATATAACACATTATAATAAAATGTTGGCATTTATATCGAGAGACAGTTATTGATTGCAGCGTATAACGCCAAGTAATGAGAATTAAAATACTCCTGGAGACAGCAAAATGTAGGCAGTCATTGGTCCAATAAACAAATTCCATTTCATCCCAAGTTCCGGACTTTTCGAGCACTCTCCTCACTGGTCTCTCCAGCTCCGCCATCCTTCCCTGCATGTCCATCACCCCAGTCCTCTCCAGGTTCCACTGGCTATCTCTGTCTCACTGTTGATTAGATCATTATTATTTATAGAAATATAACAATCATATTAATAATCCTTGTATTTGATATAGCACCTTCACAGTCATTATGCATTCATAACATTGAGGCTTGACTATGCAAACTTCTTGCTTGTCGACATCCTCAACTCCTTCCTCCATAGGCTGCAGATCCTATCACCACCATCTGTCCTGCATGATTAAAAAGACAGGGGGAAGGAGCGATAGAATTGCTTTGCTTTTGAGTCAAATTGAAAATGAAGCCAAATGCACTAAGTACTTCATGCATCTTGAAATAAAAATGTAAATTTTAATGTTTAAACAATCGTAAATATCGCTCCTGCCTCTTGTTGCAGTTCAAGGATACAGTTCAAGATCCTGGTCCTCACCTTCAAAGCCCTCCATGGCCTTGCTCCTCCCTACCTCTGTGACCTCCTAACCTCTATCATCCTACTTGCTCCTTCTGCCACTCTGCCCCCACCCTCTGGAACTCCATCCCATAGATCCTCCGTCTCACCCCCTCCCTTGCCTCCAAGACCCATCTTGAGACCATTCTCTCCGACCATGGTTTTGACTACCCTGCTGCCCCACCTGCCCTCCACCCTCCCCAATTCCGACCCCCAGCCCGAGTCCGAAACACTGACTGGAGAAGATGACCAAGGGCTTGTTCAAGGAGCAAAGGGTTGAGTCAGACTTTGAAGGAGGCGAAGGCGAAAGGACTCCAATATGGAATTCCAAAGGGTGGAGGGCAGAAAGCTTGAAGAACATGGAACACTTTACCTCAAGAGCTTTTTCTGGTTAAGACCATAACAACATTTAAAAGAGAATTCAAGGCACATCTGAATAGGAACAACATAGCCTCCACCTGTAGGGATGGTGGAGCGAGAGAGAGAAAAAAGTGAGCTTTTAGACTATAGTTAAGATTCCATGAAATATTTTTCAATAACAGGTACAGAAGGAGGAAACATTTACATCACCAGGAAATCATTGAGACAAGGACACTGGGACTCAGTTAATAAACAGCTTGATGCTGCAATGGGAAGACATGCATTAAGGATTCTGGAAGGATGAGAGCAAATAGGCCGAAAGAGATCTCTGCATCCAAACCTACCTGGAGAGCATCTAATTAGCTCACTACGTGTGGAAACAATGGTGATGATCTCCATTAATGGACTGAAAGGCCTCATTTCTCTGTGCAGTGCTTCAATTAATGGCTAAACCAAGAAACTACAGGCACTTAACTCATGTTCTTCTGATGAGCAGTTAATTGCTTAACCATTTGAGCTGACACAAAAATACTTCCTCTCTTCACCAACCAACTTGATAGTGTTGCAAAGGGCAATTTCAGGACAGATACCAGAATGTTTCTTTTTACCCAGAGGATAGTTAACAACTGGAACTGTTTGTCAGGCAGGGTAGTCAAGACTAGGACACGAGAACTCATTTAAAAAACACCTTAATGCTGTGATAGGGGAACAGTAGAGTGTATGTTCTGGAGGGATGAGATAAGATGGGCTGAAGGGTCTTCTTCAGCTAAACCAATCTTTTGAGCTGGTCTCAGCTAGGGTTGTATAATTGGCTTCAATGACCCAAGGGTTAGACAAGCATTTCCCATTTTCCACTCCTCTTTTTTTAAAAGCTTTTAAATTAAGACCGATTTTTTCCCCCCAAATACCAAGGTTCAAGGCAATGGTCTAATAAACAACATTGGTCTTAAGGCTAAGATCATGAGAAACCTCTGAGCCTGTGGTGTGGAGAATCTTGGGTGTGAATCTATATCCTAAGATTACAACAATTACAACAAAAACAACACTACATTTGTATAGCGCCTTTCACATCAGGAGGACGTCCCAAGGTGCTGGACAGTCAGAGTTTTGGACCCGAGCTGGAGGTTGGGAGGGTGGAGTGTGGGGGGGAAGCAGGGTGATCGAAAGCACGGTCGAAGAGGAGGTTGTTGAAATGGGTCTTGAAGGAGGCAAGGGAGGGGGCGAACATTACCTACTATGATGTGGAATCCCGCAGTGTAGTGGTTAGCGTACTGGTTCGCAAGCGAGAAGACCAGGAAGTATATAGTCAATCCACTTTACAGTATATTCAGTGAAGCACTTTGAGACATCTCAATAACGTGATAAGGCGTTATTGAGCCACTAATGCTCTGCATCATTACAGAGCCAGGTCAGCACAGTTCTGATCAAATTGGGATGAAAGCATAATGACAGCAGCTTGATTTATACAGTGCCTCTCACTAACAATGAACATAGGAAAACAGGCCCAATGAAGCATGTTCTAACTGTTAATCCCAATTCCCTGCCCTTTCATTATCCGCATTAATACAACAGTTTTTACATTTTCTATGATATCTCTACTATTGAGGTCTAGGATAATGTTCCAATCAGCACTGGGGGAAGCACTGCATTTTCAGAAGTGCCATCCTTTGGATAAAACATGAAACCAAGATCCTTCTCCCTATTCAGATGGACCATAAAGATGCCATGACACTAGTTAAAAAGAGAATGGGGGTTATACCGGTGTCCTGGCCGACAATTCCCTAAATAAAATTGGTCATTAATTTCACGGCTGTTTTGGGGACATTTCTGTGCACAAATTGGCTGCCGTGTTTGCCTACAATCACAGTCACTACAGTAAATCTTCAGTAAATGTTCCATCTCTTCACATCCTTCTGTGAGAAAAAAGGCTTCCTGAGCTCAGTTCGAATACAAGGTTTGGAAGGACGCACTCCGAGATGCTACCCTGCGAGAGGAGCAATACATAAATACAAGTTGTTGTTAAATAATAATCCTTGCATTTGATATACCACTTTATCACGTCATTGAGACATCACAAAAAACACTTCACAGAATATACTGTAACGTGAATTGACCATACTTTGTGGGTGAAACGGGACAACCAATTGTGCATTGCAGTGTCCCACAAGTAGTCGTGGTTTGAGAGACCAAATTAAAAAAAAATTTAGGTGGAAGGTGATCAAATAAATTGAGGGTGTAAGGCAGAGAGATTTTAGGAAGAAGTTTCACAGAAAGGGGCTTAGTGGCTGAAAGCCCAGCTGCCAATGGTGGGTCAGAGGATGAGAAACATTCAGCAAGCCCAAACCAGCATGAAATTTCACTATAGGGAGCCCACACTTCAACAGTTCCATTATAAGGATGCCATGCATCAAATGCTTGAGTAGTTTCATTATAATTAGGATTGCATGTTTTCAATATATTGGCTGCTTGTGTTGCAAAAAGAATCCAATGTTTCAAACACTTGAACGACGAGTGTATGTTTAAAGAATCCTCCATTACCAATTCCTTGCTTTGTTTCATTATAATGAGGGCTCTTTGCCTCACGAAGCTTGAGCAGATTTAATTACAATACAAAACCGACACATTGAAATTTACACTGAAGGAAATGAGAGCAAAACAACCGGTTTCAGACGAAACAAAGAGATTAGAAGCAACTTTCCTGCAGAATATATTTGTGTGTGTCCTTGTGTTTGATATCATGCCTATGATGTAAAGAAGTCTTAAAGCTGCTGTCAAGTGTAGTGACTGAGCCCTGTAGCTCAGTAGTTACAGCACTCGCCTCACAAGCGGGCTCAATTCCCGGCAGGACGAAACCTTCGGCAAGTTTCCTTACTCCACATACCTAATAATAATCCTTCAAAAAAAATAATAAAATTGGTCACTTCAATCCATGACTGTTTGTGGGATACTGCTGTGCGTAATTGGCTGCCATGTTTCGCCTACAAATATACAGTCAATACACTTTAAAGTCTATTCTGTGAGATGTCTTTGAGACGTCTAGAAGATGTGAAAAAGCACTATATCAAATGCAAGGATTATTATTATTATCTGAAGGCAAACATAATAGCCAATTTGCACACAGCACAATCCCATTATCCCAACATCCCAAGGGAGGACTTTGAGCTCTGTGGCTGGGCTGCAATGCCAATACAGTAACGGGAACTACAACATTTCCAAATGAAGTAGTTGCTCTTCGTATGTTCTTAATAGTAACCAGTAACCAGTCTGGTGAATGCTCGCTCTCAAAGATGAGTCTCATCAAAAACTCACTCAGTTCTACAATGATCTAGCATAGATTGAATGCACTTGTGTCTATTGAGCAGGATTTGACACGTACACTAAGTTTAAATATGTTTACAACTATGAAGTCACGGAAGAAAGGTACCCTTGCATATTTTGGGTGCATAGTTCAAAGGGCCCCCAATTGTGATCTGTTTCAGGCCCCCGCTCAAGCCATTAAACTGGCCCTGATTATAATTACAGAAATCATCCATCATAGAAGCCAGCCAGTCTATGCAGCACTTCCAATAACCATGAGTCAACAGGGCAACTATGTTAAAAGCAAACCTCTAGAGAGATCCTGGATAACAACAACAACAAATTATATTTGTTTAACGCCTTTCACGTCAGGAGGATGTCCCAAGGGTGCTGAATAGCAGGGATTCCCTGTACTGCATACATGTAAGACACTGAATAGTTATTCCATGTGAATCATTATTGAAGTGTTTTGATGTTGTATTTATAACAAGGTTTATTATTATTAAACATCATTAATAGCTTAAAAAAACATTTGTTCACTTAATCCAGGACTGTTTTTGGGACACTGCTGTGCGCAATTGGTTCCCACGTTTCGCCCACAAAATACATAGACAATCCACTTTACAATATATTCTGTGAAGCGGTTTGAGACGTCTCATCAGTGTAATAAGGCACTATATCAAATGCAATGATTATTATTATCATTAATAATGATTGGAAGACCTCTATTCAGATAAGTAGCTGCTCGCAGATACCATGATTATTCATGGAAAAGCCCTTTAAAAAGTTAACATCAAACTCAGTGAGTCAATTCTTCTACAAACAGTTAAAATATTTCAATGATCAGAAGCAACCAATTATTGCCTGCAGAAGTTGTATCACTGGAGGACAAAATGATCAGAGTCCGCTGGCACCACCTAGCAATAGCATAAAGAAACTGCAAGCTACATAATTTTTTCCTTTCTCCATTACCCCCCACCGCCCCCCCCCCCCCCCCCCCCCCCCCACCCCACCATCACCAATTGCAGGTGTATTATGATCTATTTTGCGCCATGTGCAAACCATATCTAAATGCATGTGGATTATGCATCATGTAGAAATGAATCCGTGCAAAGCAAACACACAACAACAATAATAATAATAATCCATGCATTTAATTTAAGCATCGTATCACATCATCGAGATGTCTCAAACTTCTTCACAGGATGTACTGTAAAGTGAATTTACTGTGAAACACGGCAGCCAATTGCACTTAAACATGTCACTAACAACGAATGGAAAGAAATGTTTGTTAATTAGCTAACTAATAAATCATTATTTTTATTAATAATGATGACAAATGATTATTAATGAAGGTGAGTGCTGGTCAAACAACAACAACAACAACAACAACAAGATTCCATTTATAGAGCGCCTTTCACGTCGGAAGGACGTCCCAACAACAACAACTTGCATTTATATAGGGCCCTTCACTTGGGGTAGTGTCCCAGAGCAAATACCATAGCCCTGCGCTTTGCGCCATAACCCTTAATATTATTTTTCTTTGAGTAACTATTAAAAGGACAAAATTGAACAAATACATGCTCTGTATTCTTGTCTATTACATAGTAACCTACATTCAGTAGGATGGGTTGGTATAAGAGGAGTCTCCCTGGAATCATTCAGATTTGAAGAAATAGACCAGGAAAGTCCAGAGGAAATGAATACATGCTTTAAGTTAGTACAAAATAATCAGAGACACCATTCAAGAAAAAGATCTAATAAACAGTGTCAAGCTCTTGCTAGACAGGGTTTGAGCAGATAATTATTTCCTCTCACCAGCCTAGTGCAGTGGTATCGCTCTTGCCTCTGAGTCACAAGGTTGTGGGTTAAAGCCCCACATCAGGACTTGGAATCACATAGTCTAAGTTAACACTCCAATTCAGTGCTGGGGTAGGTTGCATTGTCGGATGAGATGTTAAACTGAGGTCCCATCTGCCTGTTCAGGTGTATGTTAAAGATCCCAAGGCACTATTCGAAAAGAGAACAGAGTTTCTCCCTGTGTCCTGGCCAAAAATCCCCCAAAATAAAATTGGTCATTCACTCTATGGGTGTTTGTGGGACATTGCTGTGTGGAACTGGCTGCCATGAAATACACAGTCAATCTACTTTGCAGTATATCCCATGAAGCTCTTTGAGAAAGGGATAATAATAATAATAATAATAATCCTTGCATTTGATATAGCGCTTTTCACGTCGGGAGGACGTCCCAAAGCGCTTCACAGAACACACTGTAAAGTGAATTGACTGTATATTTGTGGGCGAACGCGGCAGCCAATTGCGCACAGCAATGTCCCACAAACAGTCGTAGATTGAAAATGACCAATTTATTATTGTTTTTGGTTTTGGAGGGATTATTATTAGGCTCTGTGTGGAGTAAGGAAACTTGCCCAAGGTTTCGCCCTCTGCCTGGAATTGAACTCAGGTCTCTCACTTGCAAAGCGAGTGCTCTAACCACTGAGCTACAGGACTCCACAGGGAGAAACTTGGGATCTTTAACATACACCTGAACAGGCAGATGGGATTAAGGGATATGGGGATAAGGCAGGGTTAGGTTATTAGCTGGAGTTAGATTAGAAGATCAGCCATGATTGAATGGCAGGGCAGGCTCGAAGGGCCGAATGGACCACTACTGCTCCTACATGTTATGTTATGTTATGTTATGTTGTGTTGTGTTATGTTATGTTATGAGACTTCTCAACGACGTGGTCAGGCGCTATATCAAATGCAAGGATTATTTCCACTGGTAGATGATTCAAGTAGGAGAGGGCATGAATGTAAGATTATCAATGGAAAAGGGTAGGAAGATTTACCAAGATTTACCAAGATTTACCAAAATCTGGCAAGGTTTGTCAGGATTCGAGCTCTCGATTGGGGACAATTAAAAGGAAACCAATTCATAGGATAGTTGGGGACAGTTGGGGACAGTTACCCAAATAAGAATTATGTATACAAATAGCATAAGAAATAAAACAAGTGAGTTAGAAGCACAAATTCAGTTTAAAGGGTATGATGTAGCAGCCATTACAGAGACGTGGTTACAAGCTAGACAGGACTGGGAGCTAAATATTCCAGGCTTTACGATCTTTAGAAAAGACAGGGACATTGGGAAAGGAGGAGGAGTAACAATATTGATAAAAGACACTATTACAGCAGTGGAAAGGAAAGCTTTCAGTAAGGGCGATCAGATCTTGGAAATACTGTGGTTATAATTAAGGAACAGCAAAGGAGGTAAGACACTGTTGGGAGTAGTTTACAGACCTTCAGAGAGTTGTAATGTAGTGGGGAAATGTTTAAATATAGAGATCAGGGAAGCATGTAGAAAAACAATGTGGTTATTATGGGAGATTTAAATTTTCACATAGACTGGGAGAAGCAGGACACCTCAGGTAGTAAAGGCAATACATTTCTAGAATGTATTCAGGTCAGTTTTCTGGAACCATATGTTTTAGAAGCAAAAAGGGAACAGACCACACTGGATTTGGTGATGAGTAATGAGCCAGAATTAGTTAACAATCTGACAGTAAAGGAACATCTTGCAAATAGTGATCATAATATGATTGAATTTGACATTGGATTTGAGAGAGAGGGAAGGGAAAGTCCCAAATCATAGTTTTAAATTTAAGTAAAGCAAACTTCGATGGGATGAGAAATAAACTGACCACAGTAAACTGGGCTGAACTGTTAATGGGTAAATCTGCAGACGAACAATGGAAAGTTTCCAAAAAGTATTTGATACAATACAGAACAAGGAAACTACGGATCTGCCAGCTTAACATCAGTTGTAGTAAAACACTGGAATCCATTATTAGGGACAGAGTAACTGAACACTTGGACAGGTATGAGCTCGTCAAAGAGAGTCAGCATGGGTTTGTGAAGGGTAGATCATGTCTGACTAACCTAGTTACATTTTTTGAGGAGGCACTAAAATGGTACATAAGAGATATGGATGTTGTTTTGTATGGACTTTCAGAAGGCATTTGATAAGGTTCCACACAAAAGATTACTAGCGAAAATGGAAGTGCATAGAGTTGGAAGTAACCTTGTGACATGGCTTCATAAATTGATTGGAAGGCAGGAAACAGAGAGTAGGGATAAAGGGAACATTCTCTGATTGGCGGGATGTGACAAGTGGTATCCCCCAGGGGTCTGTACAGGGACTTCAGCTTCTTACCATATATATAAATTACTTGGATGAAGAAATAGAAAGTTTTATATCCAAGTTTGCAGACGACACGAAGCTAGGAGGCTCAGTAAGTTGTGTAGATGGGAGTAAGGAGAACAAAGGCACTTAGACAGATTAAGTGAGTGGGCAAAGCTGTGACAGATGGAGTTCAACGTAGGGAAGTGCGAGGTCATCCACTAAAGATCGAAAAAAGATCAAGCAGAATATTTTCTTAATGGGAGAAATTAAGAACTGTGGAGGAGCAAAGGGATTTGGGTGTCCATATCCACAAATCACTAAAAACTAGTTCCCATGTGCAAAAAGTAATCAAAAATATAAATGGACTGTTGGCCTTTATCTCAAGAGGCCTGGAATTCAAAGGGAAATAAATGATGCTTCGATTGTATAGAGTGTTAATCAGACCCCATCTGGAGTACTGCATTCAGGTTTGGGTACCACACTTCAGGAAAGATATATTTGCCCTGGAGGGGTTGCAGAGCAGCTTCACCAGAATATTACCAGGTCTTAAAGGGTTAAGTTATGAGGCAAGGCTGTGTAAACTTAGATTTTATTCCCTTGAGTTTAGAAGATTGATGATTGAGGTATTTAAGATGATAAAGGGATTTGATAGGGTAGATACAGAGAAGCTATTTCCTCTGGTGGGAGAATCCAAAACAAGGGGCATACTCTTAAAATTAGAACCAGGCCATTTAAGAGTGAAATCAGGAAGCATGTTTTCACTCAAAGGGTGGTAGAAATCTAGAATTCTCTCCCCCCAAAAGCCGTGGATGCTGGATCCATCCACACCTTCAAGAGTGAGGTTGATAGATTTTTGATAGATCAGGGTATTAAGGGATATTAAGGCAAAAAGCGGGAAATTGGAATTGACAGGATCAGTTGAGGTACAGATCAGCCATGATCCAATTGAATGGCGGAACAGGCTCAAAGGGCTGAACGGCCTCCTCTTGTTCCTATCTTCCTTTGTTCCTAGGATAGCAAGGAGGGTGATCCCCAGTGTTAGAGGAATGAGCTATGAGCAAAGATTACACAAGCTAGCGCTCTTCAGTGCTGAGAGAGGACGACTCAGTGGTGAACCTCAAAAAGGGGGGGAGCTGAGGAGGTTGGGGTGGGGAAAATTTGGGAGGAAGGAGATGAGGCGGAAGGACTGATGGAGATCCAGAGAGGGGAGTAGAATAGGAAGAATTAGGCAAGCACATATTGAGGAAAGGAGTTAGAGGGAATTAGGATTAGGATGGATAGTTTCATCAGAAGAGCAAATACCAACACAAAATGTTTGGTATAATAGCTTTTCCCTGTGTTGTAGAGTTCAGTCATGTCACTGATTCATATTTATAATCTGTGCATGCTTTCGTAACACAGAATAAAAGGGATCTTTTAGAGAAAAAATTAAAACAGTATAAAATATAATAATCCTTGTATTTGTTATAGTAGCTTATCATGTTTTTGAGATGTCCCAAAGCGCTTCACAAAATATATTTTAAAGTGGATTGACTGTGTAATTTGTGGGCAAAATATGGCACACAGCAGTGTCTCACAAACATTCGTGGATTAAGGGAGCAAATTTTTTATTTTTTCTGAGCGATTACTACCCCAGAAAGCAGTCTGGTAATTGACTAACAATCGGGTTCCTACTTACTGCTAGATAAACAGAGGAGTGTGGAGTAAGGAAACTTGCCTAAGGTTTCGCCCTGCCCAGGGTTAATACATCGCAAACAAAAGAAAAAAATAATACTTAGCAAACATCCTGGGAACTGACCTACTTCACATTCCCCACCTGCTTAGCCCCACCATCAGTGGGAAAGCTTTCAGCCATTCTGCTCCCGTTCTCTGGAACTCCATCCCAGAATCCTTCCCAACCTGCTCCCTCCATCCCCATCTTAAAAATACTCCTCAAGATTTATCTCTTAAACAGCACTTGTTGTTCTTCTCTACATTGCCTCTAGTGCCTTGATAGTCCCCTTATGTCATGATGATCAGAATTTATGAAGTACTGTAGGTTTGTCCTGACCAGAATACTATATTGTTTGAGTATGATGCAAATCTGAACTCAACTGATTTAGCAATATAGTTCAACATCTGTTTGTCTTCTTTATTGCTCACAATGCTTTGGGAAGTGAGCAATGACACCCTTAGATCTCTTTCAGCTTCCCCTCACGCAAAAAGATTTTACAAAGACTTACAAAGGACCTACAGCATAGAAACAGGCCACTCAGCCCAACCAGTTCATTCTGGTGTTTATACTTCAAACAAGTCTTCTTCACCCACCGCTTCCTTCCAAGCCTTCTATTCCCTTCTCCCTCATCTGAAAGTCTAGCTTTCTCTTGAATACATCTATGCTATCTGATCCAACCATTGCTTCAGGCAACGAGTTCACTATCCTCTGAGTGAACTATTTCGTCCAAGATTCTCTTTTTGATTACCTAATCATTATCTTATATTTATGTAATAATAATAATAATCCTTGCATTTGATATAGCGCCTTATCAGATCTTTGAGATGTCTCAAAGTGCTTCACGGAATATACTGCAAAGTGAATTCACGTAAATCTTGTGAGCGAAATGTGGCAGCCAATTGCACACAGCAGTATACCACAAACAATCGTAGATTGAATGACCAATTTATTAATATTATTTTTTTTGAAGGGGTTATTACTCCGGAAAAGTGATCCCCCAATCAACTAACAACTGGGTTCCTACTTACTGCTAGATGAACAGAGGCGTGTGGAGTAAAGAAATTTGCCTAATGTTTTGCCATGCCCAGGAATTGAACCCAGGTCCTCTCGCTTGCAAAGCAAGTGCTCTAACCACTAAGCTACAGGACTCCAATCCCAAACCAGTGGAAACAGGCTATTAATGTTAACATTATCAAACCCTTTTATAATTTTAAACACTTCTATTAGGTTGGCACTCAGAGGGTTAAATTTCCTTGGGGCTTTACGCATCCAGCCATGAGATAATTGCACCAGTCGATAACAGGGTGTGAACTGGAAGTTAGCGTGAGAGCAATATTGACAAGAGGTCACTCAAATCCTGGTGTGTGTGATGCAGTCGAGCTGAGTGCCTGGCATTTGTGTGGTATTGTGCAGTCTAATCCTTGGCATCCACATGCTAATCTGGCATGAGGCATGATGAGAATCTCCCATCTTTTACCTACCAGTCTGGCTAATCAAGTCTCGGTTATTCCAAATGTCATCTTTAACCTTGATGCTAATCTTCTGCTCACCTGCCTGCGAAGCTCTATCAGCTTCTTTTGGTCTGCCCTTTTTAAGAGTTTTCCATGTCAAAAAAATACCAGTGCTGGATTTAATAATACTAATTAATAATAATAATAAACCTTGCATTTGGTGTAGCGCATTAGGTGGAGTCCTGTAGCATATTGGTTAGAGCATTCGCCTCATAAACGAGAAGACCCAGGTTTGATTACCGGACAGGTAAAACTTTAGGCAGGTTTCTTATTCCACACACATCTGTTTACCTAGCAGTAAAGTAGGACCCCAGTTGTTAGTTGATTGGCAGATCTCAAGCGCTGGGTAATAATCCTTCCCCCCCAACAAATGTGGTCACTCAATCCACGAATGTTTATGGAAAACCACTATATAAATTGCCTGCCACATTTAAAAATATATACAGTCAATTCACTTTACAGATTATTCTGTGAAGCACTTTGAGACATTTCCACAGCTTGATAAGGTGCTATATCAAATGCAAGGATTATTATTATTATTATAATGTCGTCAAGACCTCTCTATCTCAACCTTTCTGTGGAAGTCATTCTCAAAATTGGACACCATTGGACCTTCTGACAGTGAACTGTGCCTGCTGGGGAGGCCACCAGGTTAGCATAACAGAAAGAACACAGACGTGAGGGAGAACGGATTGTATACATGATGATAATAATAATAATTCTTGCCTTTGATATAGCGCCTTACCATGTCTTCTAAATATCTCAAAGCACTTCACAGAATATATTGTAAAGTGAATTGACTGTATGGTTTGTGAGCGAAATGCGAACAATCACAGATTTAGTGACCAAAATATTATTATGTTTTCAAGGAATTATTACCCCCGGAAAAGCGATCTGCCAATCAACTAACAACCAGTTCCTACTTACTGCTAGATAAACAGATGTGCGTGGAGTAAGGAAACTTGCTCAACATTTTCGCCCTGCCAGGAATCAAAACCAGGGTCCTCTCGCTTGAGAGGCAAGTTGCTCTAACCACTAAGCTACAGGATACCATGAAGGAAAGGGAGAAAAAAGGGGTGTAGAAGAGGGATTCAGGAGGGATGGAGGCCTGTGTGGAGTATTTATATGTAAAACAATTTTATATAACAGCTTTTGTACTATATAACACCCGGAATTTCATACCCCAATCACTCTGCCTCGCCCCTCCTTAGCCTCCTTCAAGTCCCGCCTCAAGACCCTCCTCTTCGACCATGTTATCGGCCACACCCCTTCCCCTCCCCTCCCTTCTCCCTCCCTGACCCCAGCTCGGACTTGAAATGCTGTACACTGTCCAGCGTCTTGGGACATCCTCCCGACGTGAAAGGTGCTATATAAATGTAATCTTGTTGTTGTTTTGGCAGAGATTTTGTGCATTCTCCATCATTTATCCACTTAGTTAATAATAACATAATAATCCTTGCATTTGATACAATTTCCAAGCATTGCAAAGCACTTCACAGATAATTGCTGTAATGCATAGTGTCTGTGTATTTGTAGATGAACGTAGCAGCGAATTTGCGCACAGCAATGCCCCAGAAACAGCCATGAAGTGAATGACCAATTTTAATTTTAATCGGGGGATGATCGCTCAGAATACTCCTTCTCGTTTTGGATAGTGCGGTGGGATTTTTAATATTCCACCTAAGGATCGGTCAGATGGGACCTCAGGTTAATATCTTACATGAAGTTCTGCACCTACGACAAACTGCTCCAGAACCTCAAACAAAGTATGGAGCGTCAAACTTGAACACAAGGTCCCATTCATGATCAAGCGACACACATTTTTGCCACGTTTCTCCCACAATATACACAGCAAATTTACATTACAATATATTCTGAGTCCTGTAGCTCAGTGGTTAGAGCACTTGCTTTGCCATCGAGAGACGTGAGTTCAATTCCAGGCAGGGCAAAACCTTGGGCAAGTTTCCTTACTCCACACAGAGCCTAATAATAATCCCTCCAAAACCCAAAACAATAATAAATTGGTCATTTTCAATCTACGATTGTTTGTGGGACATTGCTGTGCGCAATTGGCTGCCGCGTTCGCCCACAAATATATACAGTCAATTCACTTTACAGTGTGTTCTGTGAAGCGCTTTGGGATGTCCTCCCGACGTGAAAAGTGCTATATCAAATGCAACGATTATTATTATTAGGATTATTATTATATTCTGTGAAGCACTTTGAGACGTTTCATTGACGTGATGAGGCGCTTTATCAAATGCAAGGATTGTTATTATTATTTCATAGATCATAGAATCCTATAGTACAGAAGGAGGCCATTCGCCTATCATGCCTGTTCCAGCTTTTTGAAAGAGCTATCCAACTAGTCCCACTCCCCCGCTCTTTCCACATAACCTTGTAATTTTTTTAATTTCAAGAAAATATCCAATTCTCTTTTGAAAGTTATTATTGAATCAGTTTCCATCACCCTTTCAGGCAATGCATTCCAGATTGTAACAACTCACTGCATTAAAAAAAATTCTCATCTCCCTTCTGGCACTTTTGCAATTTGATTTAAATGAAACTGAAATGTGGGACACATTAATGGAAATCTGAAGGGAGGTTTTTTTGGTCTCCACTCATCATGGCAGCCCTTTCTTTGAGTTGCTCGTGACACTATCTGCCCTGGCCACTTCGAGTTGGAGACGAAAGAGTTGCAACGAGGTTGCTTTTGCTTTAGCTCACTGAGCGATTGATTGTTTTTCTCACATGCCGCAAGTATTTTTTTCTTACAGAAACCTTGGCGCTCCAAGTAAACTATAAACTGATCGCCTGTGAAAACATGTGCTGTGCTGTTGGCATTTTGGGATCTTTGAAGAGCTACATTGTGCTACATCCTCAATCTGGATTCTGCCCTCGACCCAAAACAGAGTACAATATAGTAACAGAGCAATCAATTTATGCACAGCAATGTTCCACTAGCCGCCGTGCAGTGAATGATTAATAATAATAATAAACTTTGAATTTGATATAGCGCCTTATCACGTATTCGAGACACCTCAAAGTGCTTACAGAATGTATGTGAAGTGAAATGACTGTATTTTGTATGCAAAACGCAGCAGCTAATGGTGAACAGCAGTGTCCCTCAAACAGTCATCAATTGAGTGACCATATTTTTTTGGGAGAAATTATTACCCCTGGAAAGTGATCCACCAATCGACTGGGTTCTACTTACTGTGAGGTAAATAGAGACGTGTGGTGTAAGGAAACACAGGAATCAAATCCAGCTCCTCTTGCTTGTGAGGCGAGTGCTCTGAGCAATACGCTGAAGGACTCCATGATCAATTTCAACTGGAGGATTGTGGGCTGGCAAATTGGGAGATATCCCTGCTCTTTTCGAATCGTGCCATGGGATCATTAGCTAATGCTGCTGAAAGAGTTGGTTGTTTCCTTAATTGGGGTCTAGTTTGCAATAATTCTTAATAGCTTCTTTAATAAGAAACATGCAATTATTGAATGCCTAGAACAACAACAACAAGATTACATTTGTACGCCTTTCACATCGGGAGGACATGCCAAGACGCTGGAAATATTGGAATGCGAATATTGGAACGCGAAAAGAACCACACCATTCAACCTCAAAAACATCACTGAATCTATCCCTCAGCACATAGGCTGTTTTAGAAATTCTATATGAATTTCTTATTGGAAAAATTGGTAAGAAATATCGAAATTAGACAATATATTATGCATTACTCATGACTCATTAATATTTTTGTTTGTTCTTCGAATTAAAAGAGACTTAACGTTAAAAGCTTTGTTTACCCCAATAGATTTAACATGCTGTCATCCTTTTTTAAGCAGTTTCTAAAATACACAGTAATGCTCCAAAAAAAACATTAGCACACAATCTCACACACACTTTTCATTCAGCACAACTTTGTTTAGTGCCTGGTTCTGTCTATCCACTTTAAATATATTAACAGCAAAGTCTGGCAAATATATTCCCAGCTCAAAATTAATGTGAGTGAAGATTCAAGATGGCAGGTCAGTGTGAATCTAGCTACGCTGCAGTGTACAGCAGTTTGAAGTCTGAGTATCATGTCTTTGAGACGTATGAAAGCATTTCATAGAATATACTGTAAAGTGAAATGACTGTATATTTTGTGGGCGAAACGTGCCAGACAATTGTAAACAGCAATAAACCACAAAGAGTAGTGGATTGAGTGACAAAATAATAATTTTTATTATTATTTATTTATTTATTTATTTATTTATTGAAGGGATTATTACCCTGGAAAAGCAATCCACCAATTAATTGACAGCAGTATTGCTACTTACTGCTAGGTAAACAGAGACATTTGAAGTAAGGAAGCTCTGCCTTGGATTGAACCCACGTCCTCTCGCTTGCGAGTCAAGTTCTCTAACCAATACCCTACAGGACTGCACAATATATAACATTAGGCTCCAAAAATACACATGTTTTACTATGTAACACATCATGGTATTTTATTTTAAGGAAACTGCAGTAATTAATTGTGTTTATCTTATTGAGCAAATTTGAGCATAACAATAATAATGTTGCATTTGTATCTTTCTCAAAACGCTTCACAAGATATACATAAAGAAATGCACATGCATTCATAGGTGAACGTCTCAGCCACTTTTCAGGCAAACAAACATACATTGCTCCATTTAAATGAAATGAAATAGGAAAGAGTTTCTCCCAGTATTTGGGCCAACAATCCATCAAATAAAATTGGTCACTCTCCTCATGGTTGTTTGTGGGACATTGCTGTGCGCAAATTGGCTGCCATGTTCGCCCACAAAACACAGACACACAGTCATGGATATCCTGCTCTGCATTTTGGGACATCTCGATGAAGTGATGAGGTGCTGTATAAAATGCAAGGTTGTATTAAAATTCAGAGCCCTATAAACGTCACAGATTCAGAGCCCTGTAAAAGTCACAGATTCACAGGGCAGAATTTTCTGCGGCATTTAACTTCGCTGCCGCATTAATTATCACACCACGAGTTGCAATTTTCATCCGATGATTTGGTAAAGTGTGACCTTGTGGGAATAAGTAATAAGAGCTAATAAGCGCATCACCTGAAGGCAATCCTTTGCCCAGGCTGCCTGCTATTACAAAATAAAAATAGATTTGATGCATTGCATTTCATGGGTGCACATTTTCATATTTAAAATGATAGATCTACACATGTTTTATAGTTCCTTGTGGAATGATTGTAAAAGTATCACAGCAACGCCACACTGTGCAAGATCAGCAATGGTCAGTGGGACTCATTCAGTCAAAAAACAAATTAGTTTTACAAAAAATAAATAATCCTACAAACACAATGCCTCTCATAACTTCTCATTTTAACTCTTCGCCAACAGCTATCAAAATATAGTCAATTCACTTTACAGTATATTCTGTGAAGTGCTTTGAGATGACTCAATGATGTGATAAAGCATATATCAATGATGTGATAAAGCGTATAGCAACAACAACAACAACAAAATTATACTTATAGAGCGCCTTTCACTTCGGGAGGACGTCCCAAAGCGCTGAACAGTCAGGTGTCGGGGCCCGAGCATGGGGGAGGGGTGGTGAAGGGGTGAGGGAAGGCAGAGAGGTGGGAGGGTGACCAAAGGCACGATCGAAGAGAAGAGTCTTGAGACCGGCCTTGAAGGAGGCAAGGGAGGAAGCGAGGCGAAGGGACCTTGGGATGGAGTTCCAGAGTGTGGGGGCAGAGAGGCTGAAAGCCCGACCACCGATGGTAGGACGGGTCGGACAGGAGACTTGGAGCAGACCAGAACCTGCTGAATGGAGGGAGCGGGCAGGTTGGTAGGGAGTCAGCAGGTCAGAGAGTCAGTGGAGTCGGGTGAGAGTGGGAGTGATGGGGTCACGGAGCCTGGTGGGCGAGAGTACACGAGCTGCAAAGTGCAAATACAAGGGTTATTATTTTCTTATTCTCCCTTGAATTTGCTGACCCAACTTACTGGGCAAAGTAATAACCCTTAACTCAAGGTGAGAACAGCAGTCAGATAATCCTATTACTTATTAATAATAATTAAAATCATCATCATATATCCTTGCATTTGATACTCCACTAAAATATTAAATGTATATATATCTTGTGCAGTTCTTTGAGAGAATGTCTCAAAGCACCATAAGATGTATTGTAAAGTGCAATGACTGTGTATTTTGTAGATGAACGCGGGAGCCAAGTTACACAAAGCAATGAGCCACAGATAGCTTTGGACAGGGGACTGAGAGAAACTCACTTTCCTTCTTTGAATAGTGCTTTGGGATCTTTAATGTTCACCTGAACAAGCAGATCAACACTGCCTTGTCAGTCAAGACCATGTTAGTTTAAAATCAACTGGATGGGTTTTTAAAGACCCGATGTGGGGCTTGACTCCCCAAACTTCAGACTCAGAGGTGAGAGTGCTACCAGGCAGGCTGACAAAACTGTTGTTTCTCACCAGGGTATCCCATGTACACTCCACGAGAAACTCATCTCTTGTATGTGGTAGTCAAATGCATTGGCTGACCAAAAAGAAGGCCGAGGAAAGTATTTAGATTCATAAATATTGATTGTCTGATTTCCAAGTATCCACCGTGCCTCTGTATATACTCGTAGGGTCCTGTAGCTCAGTGGTTAGAGCACTCGCCTCGCAAGCGAGAGACCTGGGTTTGATTCCCAGCAGGGCGAAACCTTGGGCAAGTTTCCCTGCTCCACATGCCTGATAATAATCTCTCAATAAAAACCAATAATAAATTGGTCACCCAATCCACGGCTGTTTGTGGGACACTGCTGTGTGCAATTTGCTGTTGCGTTTCACCCACAAATATACAGTCAATTCACTTTACAGTATATTCTATGAGACGTCCAGAAGACGTGAAAGGCATTATATTAAATGCAAGGAATATTATTATTCTATATTTAACTAGATATATATCCTGTGTATATCAAATGCAAGGATTATTATTATTATTGATGTGAAAGGCGCTATACAAATGTAATCTTGTTGTTGTTATTGCAGGCCACGGAATATATAATAAATAATGACAGTCTTTGCATTTGATATCATGCCTTGTCACGTTGTTGAAAGTTTCAAAAAGCTCCAAAGGATTTATTGTAAAGTGTAGTGACTGTATATTTGTAGGTGTAAACAACAGGCAATTTGTTCACAACCATGTCTAACAAACAACCATGAAGTAGAATAGAGCAATAAATGACACTCAACATGGTATACTGTAAAGTGTACTGACTATATATCTTGCAGGCAAATGTAGCCTTGTAGCCCCACAACAATGTTCCACAAACAGCCATGAAGTGAATGGCCAATATTTGGTGAATGTCCAACTAAAGACCTGTTCTTAATGAAACCTCTCTTGTGGTACTTTATCAAAGGCCTTTTGTAAGGCTAGGTTTCTGTGAGTAACGCTGGGCTAAAAGGAAGCGATTGTATTCGTCAAAACAAAGATGGTGGGTCCGCGGAGAACCCGGGTGGCTGTGGCGAGACCATTGAACCAAAATTGGAGGTAGTGGTGTTCATCCCCATATGTGATGATGACCTCAGACAGGCTGAGATTTCAATTTTTACTGATGGGAAAATTACCCACAACACAAACTGCAAATTTCAGCTCCATCTGATATGTTCTGTGCTGTCTTCACCTCAGTAAAGGAAATGAAACTTGCAAGCCAAACGTATTGAAAATCAATGCTACATTTTCCTCAGCACAAAGCAAATGTACTTCAACAAACCACGGCTGACTCCTGTATACAATATTGCAGGCTTCTCTTGCCACCATATGGTCATTTGCAGCAATTGCATCAGAGGTAGGAGTTTGTGCCTTGTCTTAGCCTGAAGACCTACAATTCAGTTTGGATTTAGATTTCAAGTCGGCAATCATGCCTTCAGCCGTTCTGCCCCCACCCTCCAGAACTCTATCCTGAAGCCCTCTCACTTGCCTCCTTCAAGGCCCATCTCAAGACCTTCCTCTTTGACCACACCTTCTGCTCCGCACCCCTCAGCCCTCCAACCCTCTTGACTCCAAGCCCCAGCTTGGGTGCAAACCCTTCATTGTCCAGGGCGTTCGGACATCCTCCAGACATATAAATGCAATTTGTTGTTGTTGTTGATGGTTTTCTGCAACTCGCTTTAACTCCAAACTCAGCATGAATTTAATAATTTTCTAAAATGCAGTCTGGCTCAATTGGTAGCCCTCTCGCCTCTGAGCCAGAAGGCCGTGGGTTCAAGCCTCATGTTGAGACATTGAGTCATATAGTCTAGACTGACATTGCAGTGAGGTCCTAGAATGAGATGTTAAAATCAAGGTCTCTCAAGGAGTTTTTTAAAGTGTCCTGGCTAACAATTCCCCAGATAAAATCGGTCATTCACTTCATGGCTGGCTGCAGGACATTGCTCTGGGCAAATTGGCTGCCGTGTTCACCTACAAGTACACAGTCATTAAATTTTATAAGAAAATCTTGTGAAGCGCACTTTGATGATGTAACAGGACACAATATTAAATGCAAGGATTATTATTATCTACACCATTCCATATGGTGGCAAATCAAGGCAATTTCCATGTAATAGTAATGATTTTCCACGTCAGGCAACCAGTTGACCAAAAAAAAGTGGTAAATCAAGTTTTAAATAGTAATAATAATAATCTTTTTGCTGTGCGCAATTGGCTGCCGCGTTCGCCCACAAATATACAGTCAATTCACTTTACAGTGTGTTCTGTGAAGCGCTTTGGGACGTCCTCCCAACGTGAAAAGCCCTATATCAAATGCAAGGATTATTATTATTATTATCTTTGCATTTGATATAGCACCTTATCACATTATTGAGAATCTCAAAGTGCTTCACAGAATATGGATTGACTGTGTATCTTATGGGCCAATTATGCAGAGCAGTGTCCCACAAACAGTCATTCATTGAATTATTAATGGAGAGAAAGACTCCCACAATAAAGCTCTGTCACAAGTAGCTTCTGACTGCTAATGAGTACGGAGGTTTAATTTGTGGCATTTCCTTACAGGATTTCTAAATAAAGAATCCAATTCAAACAAACATAGGATTTCTTCTGAAAACCAGATTTGCTTCACGCCAACCTCGGGGAGACGCACCTTGATGCAGACCACTTCCGGCAGGGAAATTATAATCCTGCCCCTTATCATATCTTTGAGACATCTCAATACTCTTCACAGAATATACTGTAAAG
Source organism: Callorhinchus milii (assembly GCF_018977255.1). NCBI lineage: Eukaryota > Metazoa > Chordata > Chondrichthyes > Chimaeriformes > Callorhinchidae > Callorhinchus > Callorhinchus milii. Next base: position 547,037 of record NW_024704775.1, on the reverse strand, counting down.
TGAATTGCCTGTCTAATATTGGAATTCTAAAAATATTCTATAATTATGGAAGTCTGTTAAGTGCCAGAAATTAGACACAGTTTCCAAGATCCATTTCGCCCATTCCAAGACCTTCTTCTTTGACCGTGGCTTCGGTCATCCTTCCCACCCCCACCCTCCCTGTCCTCCACCAGATCTCAACCCCCAGCTCAGGTGCAAATTGCTGACTATTCAGCACCTTGGGGACATCCACACAACGTGAAAGGCACTTTACAAATGTAATTTGTTGTTGTGGAAGAAGGGCAAAAACATTCATGCTTTGGAAAAAAATAGTTTCTCGTTTCTAGGCCTGTACCTATGTGGGACCTCTCCTGCTTGTAAATTTGTTATTATCACATATTACGTGACAGAAGACCACTGGAAAGCATTGACTTTCTTCAATATTTCAACTGCGGAAACATCGATCTTTCTGATGAAAGATGACAGCTTAAGACTTGAACATCATTACTCATGCAGTGTTGGAGCACACAGACAGCATCTCCTTTGCAATCAGCTCTGTAATTTATTCCTTAGCAAAACCATTGGACAAAATAATTTTTGATATCCAATTAATGTTCTCCCAGTTGAAATGCCATTGTGCCTCTCAACTTGCTCCCGGTCGTGAGTAGAGATTTAGATGGGGTGGAAGGTGGATCTGGAAATCAGCCTGTCTCAGTTGGGTGTTTTTCTCTGGGTCACAAGTTTGTGGGTTCAAACCCTATATCAGGATTTGAGCTTAGTGTCTAAGCTAATACTTCACTACAAATACTGGAATTTGTTGTCAGAGGTGCCATCTTTTGGATGAGAAATGCTGTTCAGTAACAGAACACAACAATAGCAGCAAATTACATTTGTACAGTGCCTTTCATATTGGGAGGACATCCCAAGGCGCTCAACAGTCAACTATTTGGACCCGAGTTAGCGGTTGGGATCAGGAGGAGTGGAATGCAGGGAGGGTATGGGATAGGAGGGTAACCGGTTGAAGAGGAGGGTCTTGAGACAGGCCTTGAAAGAAGCAAGGGAGGAGGCGAGACAAAGGGACTGTAGGAAGCAGATCCAAACGGTGGGGCAGAGAGGCTGAAGAATTGACCACCGATGGTGGGATGGACCAAGCGGAGGATATGGAGCAGGAGCCCGATGAGTTAGTAGTTCACAGAGCTTGGGAGTAGCAAAGCCAGAAGAGAGTTCATCACAATGTTTCTGGTCAACAATCCTCCAAATAAATTGCTCATTTACTTCATGACTGCTTGTGGGGCATTGCTTTGTGAAAATTGGCTGCCGTGTTGCTTAAAAACACATAGTCGCTACACTTGACAGCAACAATCTGTGAAGTGCTCTGAGACATTTAGATGTTACAGGCCCAATATCAAAAGCAAGGATTATGCAATATAAATTTCATCGACCTGCAACTTCAAGACTGTAACATGCAGTTTGCAAAGTTAATGACTGGAGCTTTAATTGCAATCCAAGACGCTGAGTGTTGGTAATCATCCTCGCCTGCCAGCGAACACAGATAATTATGCCCTATAACATCAACATCGTAAGCTAAGCAGATGGGACAAAATTGACATATTTTCCAAGGAGCTCAGAATAGCTCAATTGACATTATTTTGAGCTCAGCTTTACAGTCTGACACCTATAACAATACATAATGCTTTGGCTTTGATGCAGCACCTATAACATCTTAAAAGGTGCTTCACAGATAATCCCTGTTAAATGTGGTGACTAAAAATGTGTAGATAAACAGGGTAGCGGATTTGTGTGCAGCAAGGTTCCACAGACAGCCACAAAATGAGTGACCAGTTTTTCTGTGGATAAATACTTGGCCACAACATTAGTAAATAATAATCCTTGCATTTGGTGAAGCGCCTTTCATATCGGAAGGAAGTCTAATAGCGCTTCACAGGATTTATAGTGAAGTGGAGTCAGTGTGTATTTGTCGTCAAAAGTGGCAGCTAATTTATGCTCAGCCATGCCTCACAAACAACCGTGAAACTAATGATCAGTTTTATTTGGGGAATTGGCTGTTAGAAGCACTCTCACCTCTGAGACATTAAACTGAGGTCCTGTGTGCCTGATCAGGTGGACATTAAAGCTCCCATGGCACTATTCGATAAGAGAAGGGAGATTCTCCTGGTGTCCTGGTCAACAATCCCCAAAATAAAATTCACCCAAGGCTAATTCCAAGGCTAAAAATACATTTCTTCTGCTTCCAAAACTCAAAGTCAACCCTGTAAAATCTGCTGCCAGAAATGCTTCACATGCACAAGATCACAAAGTCACAAAAGACATTTGATTTGATCCCCCCTACGCACATAGCTACATTTGCCTATAAAACAACATTCACTTAATTTCCAATCAGTTCCATATTGTAAAGCCCTTTCAGGTGTTTTTTTACATGCAAGCTGCTGTAAAAATTAATGCAGAGTCCTGTAGGGTAGTGGTCAGAGCACTCGCTTCGCAAGTAAGAGGACTCAGGATTGATTCCCAGGCAAGGCGAAACCTTAGGCAAGTTTCCTTGCTCCACACGCCCCTGTTTACCTAGCAGTAAATAGGATCATGGTTGTTAATTGATTGGTGGATTGCTATTCGTGGGTAATAATCGCTTAAAAAAAAATTTGGTCACTCAATCCACAACTATTTGTGGGACACTGCTGTGCTGCCATGTTTCGCCCACAAAATATACATTCAATTCACTTTACAATTAATCCTGTAAAGTGCTTTGCAACATCTCACGAACATGATAAGGCCAATATCAAATGCAAGGATTATTATTACTTTATTATCAAAATAACATATTGTTAATCTCCCTCAATCTCTCTACCTTGCACCCTCTCTCCCCTTTTTCAAGTCCCGCCTGAAGACCTTCCTTTTCAACCTTGCTTACAGTGACCTCGCTCCCGGCTTGGAGTTAGGCTCCGCCATTGTTAAGCACTCTGAGATGCTAACCTGTGTGGAAGCTCTATATAAGTTGCTGTTATATAATTCTATAAGGTCCTCTCTGATATGTCTTTTTCTAGGCAAAAGAGCCCTGGTTCATCTAATCATCATCTTAATAATAAAGATCTTTACAACAACAACAAGATTCCATTTATAAAGCGCCTTTCACGTCAGGAGGACGTCCCAAGGCGCTGCACAGTTTGGTCATGACCCGAGCAGGGGGGAAATGGTCAGGGTGAGGGGAGGGAAGGGAGGGAGCGAGGAGGGGGGAAATGGTCCGGGTGAGGGGAGGGAAGGGAGGGAGCGAGGAGGGGGAAGAGAGTCGAGAGGGGAGCTGAAGGCTCGGTCAAAGAGAAAGGTTTTGAGACCGGCCTTGAAGGAGGAGAGGGAGGAAGCGGCGAAGGCACTGGGGGATAGAGTTCCAGAGCCTCGGGGCTGAGAGGCTGAAGGCCCGACCACCGATGGTAGGGCGATTGGGGCGGGGGACGTGGAGCAGACCGGAGCCAGAGGAACGGAGGGTACAGGCAGGTAGGTAGGGTGATAGTAGGTTGGAGAGGTAGGAGGGAGCGAGGCCGTGAATGGCCTTGTAGGTGAGGATGAGGATCTTGAAATCAATCCTCTGGGGGATGGGGAGCCAGTGGAGGCGAGCGAGGGTGGGAGTGATGTGGTCGCGGTGTCTGGTGCGGGACAGTACACGAGCTGCAGAGTTCTGAATGACCTGCAGCTTGTGGAGGGAGGTGCCGGGAAGGCCGGTGAGGAGAGAGTTCCCATAGTCCAGCCTTGAGGTGATAAAGGCGTGGACCAGAGTTTCAGCAGCGTGAGGGGTGAGGTAATGCCGTAGTCTGGCGATGTTCCGGAGGTGATGGAAGGCGGTGCAAGTTGTGGTGCAGATGTGAGGGAGAAAGGACAGCTCAGGGTCGAACAAACCGCCGAGGTTCCTGACTGGCTTTGAGAGGTGGAGAGTGCAGCCTTGGATGCTGATGGTGTTGGCGCCTGAGGTGCGGAGGCGCTGATGCGAGCCAATCAGGAGGGCCTTGGTTTTTCGCACGTTGAGCTGAAGAAAGTTGTCTCTCGTCCAGGACTCGATGTCGGACAGGCAGACTGTCAGGACATCGGTGGTCGTGGAGTTGAGGGTAGAGGAGGAAAGGTAGAGTTGGGTATCATCCGCATACATGTGGAAGTTAACTCCATGTCTGCGGATGATGTCACCAAGGGGGAGCATATAGAGGGTGAAGAGGAGGGGACCGAGGACAGAGCCCTGAGGGACACCACATGAGACAGTACGAGGGGTGGAGGAGAAGCCATTCGTCGAGACAAAGTGAAGATGGTGAGAAAGGTACGACCTAAACCACTCAAGGACAGTGCCTTGAAGGTTGAGGTGGGAGGACAAGCGGTGGAGTAGGATAACGTGGTCGACCGTATTGAATACTGCCGATAGGTCGAGGAGGACGAGGAGGCAGAGGGAGCCCTGGTCACAGATGGTCAGGATATCATTGGTGACCTTGACCAGGGCAGTTTCTGTGCTATGGGCAGCACGGAAACCTGACTGAAGGGGTTCGAAAAGTGAATGGGTGGAAAGGAAAGAGCGCAGTTGGGAGGCGACAACTCTTTCCAGGACCTTGGAGAGAAAGGGGAGGTTGGAGATGGGCCGGTAGCTTGATAGCTGCGACGCATCAAGGGAGCGTATTTTCAGGGTGGGCGTGATGGTGGCAGTTTTTAAGGGAATGGGGACAGAGCCAGAGAAGAGGGATAGGTTGATGATGTCGGTGATATGTGGGGCAAGAAAGTGGAGCTGGGAGATAAGGAGTGGAGTGGGGATGGGGTCAAGGGAGCAGGTGGTTGGTTTTAGGGATAGGATGAGTTTGGTGACAGAGGGTGGGGAAACGGGTACAAAAGTGAGTAGGGGAGGATGGGTAGCAGTCGGAGTGTGGGAGTGAGGGGGTGGGGGGTTGGTGGATATTGGAGGGGAAGTGACCGTGGTGCGAATTCCCTTGATCTTGGATTCAAGGAAATCCAGCATTTCCTCGCAGTGAAAGTTGGAGGAGATGACCTGCACGGGTTGGCAGGGGGGACGGAGGAGTCGGGTTGTGGTGGAAAACAGTAGCCTGGGGTTGTTCTTCGCCTCCAGGATTATCCTGGAGTAGAGGGACGACTTGGCTGAGGCTAGAGTGGAGCGGTAAATTTTGAGGAGGTCCAGCCAGATTTGTCGGTGGACCGTTAGGCCAGATTTGACACAGGTGCGTTCAGCAGCCCGCACCTGGCTTTTCAGTGAGCGGAGGTGGGTGGTGTACCAGGGGGAGGAGCGGGAGTAGGAGACAGTGCGGGAAGTGATGGGGGCAAGAGTGTCGAGTGTGGAGGAGAGGGTATTGTGGAGGAGGGAGAGAGGAGAAGAGGGGTCGGTGAGGGTTGAAGGCCAGAGGGAGAGGAGTTCAGAGGACTCCAAGGCATCGGTTACGGATTGTGGGGGTAACTTCTTCCAAGGGCAGTAGAAGATGGTGGTGGGTCTGGTGGAGGTGGGGAGGGGGGTGGAGGTGGTGAAGGAGATGAAGTGGTGGTCAGAGATGGCCTTGTCGGTAATAGTGACATCCGAGACACTGAGGCCCCGGGTGATCACCAAATCGAGTGGGTGGCCGTGACTGTGAGTGGGGGAGTTTATGTGTAAGGAGAGGTTGAGTGAGGAGAGCAGGGAAGAGAAGTCTGTGGAGATGGAGCAGGAGGGGGTGAAGTGTAGGTTAAAGTCGCCCAGGATGATGAGACGATCAGAGCAGAGGCAAAGAGATGTGAGGAGTGTTGAAATGTCAGAGATGAAGGTGGGAGAGGTTTTAGGGGGCCGGTAGAGGAGGAGGATTTTAAGGGAGAGGAATGAGGGGTGGGAGAGGGTGAGGTGCTCAAAGGAGGGGAAAGAGCCAGTGGAGTAAGGGGATAGGGCAAGTGGTGTCCTTGAGATAAGGGTAACACCACCGCCACGGCGGTTGGGGCGGGGGATGTGGTGGGAGGTGTAGCCGGGTGGTGTGGCCTCCGTGAGGGGGAAGGTGTCGCCTGGGGTGAGCCAGGTTTCTGTTAAGGCCATGATATCAACGTTCTCATCAAGGATGAGATTGTTGATGACCAGGGCCTTGTTGCAGAGGGAGCGGACATTTTGCAGTCCGATGTGGAGGGAGGGGTTGACAGAAGGGTGTGTGGGAGGGGAGGGGGGTCCAGGTTGTGAGGCAGGGGTGGGGGGAATGGGGATAAGGGAGGAGAGGTTGACTCCCCGGGTCTGTGTCCGGGGTGGGTGGCGAGTGTGGTGGGGAATGGGGCAGTCGGTGTGGCTGCTGCTGGACAGCCAACGCCGAGTGCCACGGTGAGCCGGGCGGAGGATTCCCAGGCTGGACAGAGGGAGGTTGTGGGAGGATCAAGTGGGGATAGAAGGTGAGAGTAACGGAGAGAGAGGAGGACAGAGCGGGAGAGATGCAGAGGGGGGAGGGTTTGGGGGGAGAGAGGAGGGGGGCGGGAGGGAGGGGGTGAGGGGGCTCGGGTCATAGCGGCAGCCATAGTGCGCACGCGTGGACCGGGAGCGAGTGGTCAGGTGGATGGCATTATCCCGTAGATTGGGGCAGCGAACGCAACAGGACCATAGTGGGCTCTGATGTGAGCCCTGGGGGGGCGGGGGGGGGGCGCAGAGGGTTTTTTTTGTTTTTTTTTGTTTGTTTGTTTTTTTTGTTTGTTTTTTTGCGCACGCACGCACCTGAAAACTAATCTATGACGTCAGCAGTTCCCCCGCTCCGCCCCCATACCTCCCCCTCCCTAGCTGAACTCGCTCCGGCGTCGAGTTTAAGTACCTGGGTCAGTAGGCCCAGGCTCCTCCCCGCGCTGTCCTGCCGCCGCTCCCCGATTACATTTGATATAGCACCTTATCACATTGCCAAGTCATCTCAAAGCGCTTCACAGAATATATTGTAAAATTGAGTGACTGTGTATTTTGTGGGCAAAACGTGGCAGCCAATTGCTCACAGCAATGTCCCACAAACAGGCTTGGATTGAGTGACCAAATTATTATTTTTTTTTACTCCCGAAAAGCGATCTGCCAATCGACTAACAACCGGGTTCCTATCTACTGCTAGGTGAACAGAGGTGTGAGGAGTAAGGAAACTTGTCTAAGGTTTCACCCTGCTGGAAAACCTTAGGTAAATTTCCTTATTCCCCATGCCTCTTTTATCATGATTCCTCGTGGTTCAAAACCTAAAGATGTTCAAAGGATCAGATGAGGGTTTTGATGAAGAAGGCCCTTTGGCCCATTTGATCTCATCTTTCCAGAACCCTAACATCTTCCCACCACATTATCAAACTATTTATTTGATGAATCCAGTCTCCTGGCCTCAACAATTAGTCCTGGCAACCTGTTCCAATTGTTAGTTAAGAGTCAAATTGTTGCCTAAGGTTTTATCCTTTCGATAAAAAAGACTGACTATTTTTTTATAAGCCTACATTGATGTTACAATCTGGCTGACACGTCATTGCAGTGCTAGGGGTGCATTACATTGCTGGAGGTGCTATCCTTTGGATGAGACATTAAACCAAGGTCCCATCTGCCTGTTCAGGTGGACTTTCAAGATCCTGTTTCACTATTCAAAATAAGAAGGGAGCTTCTCCTGGTGTCCTGACCAACAATCCCCCAAATGAAAATTTGTCACTCATTTCATGGCTGTTTATGGACCATTACTTTGCGCAAATTGGCTGCCGCATTTGCCTACAAATATTAATAATAATCCTTGCATTTGATATACACAGTCACTACACTTCACAGTAAAGTCTTTAGAAATGTTTGAGACCAATTAACAATTTCAGACCATAACAGTTCACTCTCCCTCGTCTGTGACCATTTCCACATCATCTTAGTCCCAGGCACACCTTTTCTCTCTCTGGTCTGCCTATCTTGCCTCAATTTGTGGAGTCCTGTAGCTCAGTGGTTAGAGCACTCGCTTTGTAAGCGAGAGACCTGAGTTCAATCCCAGGCAGGGCGAAACCTTGGGCAAGTTTCCTTACTCCACACGCCTAATAATAATCCCTCCAAAACTAAAAACAATAATTAAATTGGTCATTTTCAATCTACGACTGTTTGTGGGACATTGCTGTGCGCAATTGGCTGCCGCGTTCGCCCACAAATATACAGTCAATTCACTTTACAGTGTGTTCTGTGAAGCGCTTTGGGACGTCCTCCTGACGTGAAAAGCGCTATATCAAATGCAAGGATTATTATTATTATTATTATTAATTTATCCCCCCTTTGTTTTGCAGTATTAACACCTCTATTCGCCTGTTTGTTGCAATCCCCCCTTTGTTTTGCATCATTAATCCATCATCCTCTGACATCTATCTCCTTTGTCTTCCTTGCCCTGCCTCTCCCCTCTCTGTTAGCCCTTAAACGTCTCTCCCTCCCAAAATGACCCAGTTCTGACGAAGGGTCGTGCGCCCGAAACGTTGACTCACTTTCATTTCTCCATCGATGCTGCCTGACCTGCTGAGTGTTCCCAGCGACTTCTGTTTTGTGCAAGGATTGTTATTATTAGATTCATATACAACTCAAGAGATGGAACAACGGGAGACAAAATACTTTTGTTGTGGGTGTTGGAGGTGAGAGGGGGTGTTTGGGAGGAATAGTATTTCTAAGCTTCAGTGGTTCATCTGAATCATACAAATTCAGGCAATTTTAACCTGTTGTAGAAAATAATATACAATAGCATACTTTATTCAAAGTATCAGGCAGAAGAACGCACACTCTGGGGTCCCTAAGCCTTGGCGCTCACCAAATTGTACCTAACACTCTCTAGAATTAGGTAAGATTATTATTATTATTATTATTATTAAGATGGGTGCATCCCCTCAGGGAGAGCGTGAAGATTCCACTCATGACACAGGAAAATTTCCATGTGTTGGTTGCATACATATTTGGAATCCTCAGTCTGGTTTCGATACTGATGATGATGATGGGTTTCCGCATGTCTCCAGAAAAAAGTGCAAGAAAATTGTCCTTATGGTTCAATGATTACATCTTGGCCTCAACAACAGCCAGTGATATTTATTTATTTTTTGCCAAGGAGGATCACTAAGCCAATCTGCCAATTTCACTTTGCATCCAGTTCCCTGGTGTTTGTGCGGTCAGTATTATTAGAGTGCTTATGCACTGTTCTCGTCATTATGCTTTCAATGAAATATCGATAAGCCATCTGCCCGCCCGATTCACAAATCAGAACAGTCATGTTGAAAATACCAGCTAAATAGCTGTTGCTGTGTATAGTGTTACTGTGAGTTTCAGCCTCGAGTAAAGCTTTTCATTTTGTTACTTTTTTTAATACACATGCATCTAATTTTAATTGGGGTTTTTCCCCCTCTTTGTTCTGTTAGCAAAGTTACTTCAGGCAGAACCTTATAATAATAATAACAATAATAATCTTTGTATTTGATATAGTACTTTTCATAATAATAATAATTCTTGCATTTGATGTGGAACTGTATAATAATAATAATAATAATCCTTGCATTTGATATAGCGCTTTTCATGTCGGGAGGACATCCCAAAGTGCTTCACAGAACACACTGTAAAGTGAATTGACTGTATATTTGTGGGCGAACGCGGCAGCCAATTGCGCACAGCAATGTCCCACAAACAGTCGTAGATTGAAAATGAGCAATTTATTATTGTTTTTGGTTTTGGAGGGATTATTATTAGGCGTGTGGAGTAAGGAAACTTGCCCAAGGTTTCGCCCTCTGCCCGGAATTGAACTCAGGTCTCTCACTTGCAAAGCGAGTGCTCTAACCACTGAGCTACAAGACTCCACACGTTGCTTTGAGACTTCTCAAAGCGCTTTACAGAATATACTGTGAATTTTGTGTATTTTGTGGTAGAAACATGGCAGCCAATTGCATACAGCAGTGTCCCACGACAGTTGTGGATTGAGTGACCAAATTTCTTTTTTTGGGAGGGATTATTACACCCGGAAAATGATTCATGTTGGGAGGACATCTCAAAGCACTTTCGCCTCTGAGTAAAAAGACTGTGGGTTCGAACCCCACGTTGGGGTTTTGAACCCTCATGGTCTAGGTTGATGCTCCAATGCAGTGCATTATTGGAGGCGCTGGTCCTTCAGATGAGATATTAAACTGAGGTCCGGTTCAGGTGGACATCAAAAATACCACAGCACTATTAGAAAAGAATAATGACAGTTACTGTTCATTACAGTTTCTTCCAGTGTCTGGCCAACAATCCCACCAGGTAAAAGTAGGTCATGCACTTCATGACTGTTTGTGGGATGGCATTGCTGTGCACTAATTGGCTGTCACTTTCACTTACAAAAATACAGTCACTACACTTTACAATAAATCCTGTGAAGTTCTTTCAGCAAGAGGTTTAGATGAAGAAAGTCCTTCAAGCCAATTTGATCTCATTCTTCAAGAATTACACACACTACTGTCTACCCATTAGAATCATGTTGTTTCTTACAGTGACCTCTTCTACCCTCATGGTAATTTATTCCAGCTGTTGATTGCCCTAAAAAATTACTTCTTGGTGTTTGCTTTAAAATTTGACCTTCACAGCCATAAAACTATTTTCTCTTCTCATGCTATGTTGAAGTATCTGAATTGATGTGGAGTAATTTTCTCAATCCTTTCGTATTTCTATACACTCTATATACAACTATGGGACACTATTGTGTGCAATTGCCTGCCATGTTTCATCCATACAATACACAGTTAGTTCACTATATAGTATATTCTCTGAAGCACTTTGAGATGTCTCAATGGATTCATTTTGTGGTTCATTACAGTTTAGTGCTTCATCCAGATGGACAGGGGTTTCTACTGTGCATCTAGTTATGATTAAATTCTCCTAGGAAAGTACATATTCTCAGATGTTCATTCTAAGCTGATCCTTGAGGGAGTCCCAGATTTATCAGCTGTTTCAGTAGTTGCCAGTGACAGCTTGGTTTCTCATTACATCCCACACTAATTACAAGGTGTTGAATACTACGATCAGTGTTATATAGTTACTGGGCTCTGGGCTTTTGATTTGCTTAGTGGTCTAACAAATAACTATACTGTCCTTCACATAAGACGTTAAACCTAGGTACTGCCTGCCTGTTTTTGGGTGGACATTAAAGATCCCATAGCACTACCAAAATGAGAAGGGAGTTTTTCTGGGTATCATGGTCATCAATCCCTCATTCACTCTGTGGCTGTTTGTGGGACATTGCTGTGCACAAATTGGCTGCCACGATTACCCACAAAATACACACAATCACAGCACTTTGCAAACACTCGGACAGCAAAATGTCCCTTGAGAGTTAACAGGCTTTTGTTTTGGTCAGCCAGGTATCTGACATATGCAGAAGCCCATTACCATGCTTAAACAATGCTCTGTCCTCCCCAGGCTCTGCTGACTCCCTATCGCAGAATAGATCAATTTCAAGAACCTCTCACTAACCTACAAATCACTTCATACCCTGGTACCTCTCTCTCTCTCCAATTTGCTCACACCCCAGTCCTCTGTCCACCGCCATTGCTTGGTCAACTGTGTATTCCTCAGCCCCTCCGTTTCATTATAGGTGCCCCCGAACCTCTGGAACACTCTGCCTCATTACATCTATTTGCCCCCTCTTTACCTTTCTTCAAATCTCACCTGCAGACTTTTCACTTTGTCCGTGCCTATAGTCACCTTCCTCTTCTCCCTGGCTCGGTGTCAAAGTACACCATTGTTCAGCCCTATGATATGAAGGATGTTATATATAGAAAACTCTTGATAACTCGTCACTCCAAGGAAAAAGGGCTTAGTGACTAGCTGTCTGGAGTGGTGAGTTAGATATAAGTCCTCCAGGGCCACAAGTGGGTGCTGTGACTGGTGTGAGTGCTTGGCGGAGATTGGGAGCGCATGCTCACGTGCATGGTCTACAGTCTATTGGATGGCCAGGCTGTGGTCCCTATTGGAGGACCTGCCTCCCGCTCTATCCGATGAAAGGATAAGGCGGGATGGAAGATGCCATCTTATAGGACAAGTTATCTGAAGTAAATACTTACAGGAATGTCTAGAATGTGACTAGTTACATGTTAAGCAGAGTGACAAGTAAAGTGGAGACCCTTATTCCCATTTTGTATGGGAAACAGCTGGGATATTGACAGCATGGAGACTTAAGTGGTGTTGACTTGTTACTAGGAGTTTACTGTAAGTTATAGTTGCAAACCGTGTTTCGCCCACAAAATATACGGTCAATTCACTTTACAGTGTATTCTGTAAAGCGCTTTGAGACGTCTCAATAACATGATAAGGCGCTATATCAAATGCAAGGATTGTAAATGCACGTTGTTGTAGTAAGAGTAACCAAACCAGACTGAGAGTTCCATACACACGTCACTAACACATGGAAATGTCCCTGTTTCTGGAATAGAATACGTACCCTATCTCCCTGGAAGAATATACCAGCCTTACCTAATTCCAGAAGTAGCAGGTAGTACTACTCCAGAAAGTAGTGTAATAGAACAAGTTGGGAACCACAGAGTGTGTGTTGGGGTAACTGCTGGAGTTCAACCAGCTAAAACTACATAGCTTGCCAATATAAGCTCAGTCAAGCAAATTCCCGCTGCTTGTCCTGCTAGGACGATCATACTCTTAGGGCTTTGATGTGCAGGGCTAACAGAAACTGAATGGGATGATTCCCTGCCCCACGTGAGCGATCTACAACACCGAGTCCTGTCAATGAGCCAAGCTGGCAGGTCTATCATCAGTAGTGCCTTCGGAACTCTGTGGACCCAACTGGGGCTCAGGAATGCGTCTATCGAGTCAGCCACTGAGGGTTAACTCCGATCCATTGATTTCAACGTTCCTTTTCTCTGAAATGCAGTCTGTCTGGAGACTTCCCAGGTCGGTGACAATGGCTTTTTATCCTGGGAAGTGAAAGGTGCTATGCAAATGTAGTTTTGTTGTTGTTGTAGTCATGGATCAGTAACTTGCTAACATTCTTAGGCTGTTTCTATGGTCTGAATCAAAGTACTGTGAGCTCAAGAATTCAAGGTGAAAAATTTTAAATCAGAAATTTTAAATAAAAGGAACAGAGAGACTGGGGTGAAAATTGGGATGTGTGATTTGTTACTTAACATCTGAGACTCTAATTAGTGTTTACAATGGGAAAAATGGTTTAATTAACAAATTAACACAATATTGTAATTGTAGTAAACCTCACATAAGTTGTATCAGTTAGGGTCATACATTTCATACAGTAAAACTCGAATAAGTCAGATCTGATCAAGACCCTCTTCGACCGTGCCTTCGGCCACTACTCCTACCCTCCCTGCCCTCCACCCTTCCTGTTCCCAACCCCCCCACCGCTCAGGTCCAAATCCCTGACTGTCCACCACATTGGGACATCCTCCTGATGTGAAAGCCGCTATACAAGTGTAATGTTGCATTGTATTTGTATAAATTGTATAATCGCCTAAGTAGTAGCTCATACTTTGCATAAGTCATATTAAATGTATAGTTCCAACTGATACGACTTACGTGAGGTTTATAGGAGGTTGTGTGGAGTCCTGTAGCTCAGTGGTTAGAGCACTCGCTTTGCAAGCGAGAGACCTGGGTTCAATTCCAGGCAGAGGGCGAAACCTTGGGCAAGTTTCCTTACTCCACACGCCTAATAATAATCCCTCCAAAACCAAAAACAATAATAAATTGGTCATTTTCAATCCACGACTGTTTGTGGGTCATTGCTGTGCGCAATTGGCTGCCGCGTTCGCCCACAAATATACAGTCAATTCACTTTACAGTGTGTTCTGTGAAGCGCTTTGGGATGTCCTCCCGACGTGAAAAGCGCTATATCAAATGCAAGGATTATTATTATTATTATGACTTGTGCAAAGTATGAGTTATGTCGAACTTGCATAGAATATAAACTCTTGAAAGAGACTTGAGCAGATGTACGACTTAGGCAATTAATCGATTCATACAATGTGAATTGTACTGTATTCCTAAACACATTGCAATTCTTGTCTGAGGAATGTCTTATCTATTGTGTGTCAGCCTGGCTCAGTTTGTAGCACTCTTCTCTCTGAGTCAGAAGATTGTGGGTTCAGACTTGGATCTCATATTGTCTAAGCTGACACTCAAATGCTTTGGATAATTATGGTAATAAGAATTATTATTAACAAGGTGAATTATCGCCCCCTACCCTCTGTCCCCATTACCGAACAATGATGGTGTCCAAACATTGTCAAAAGTTGCCATTTTGCTCTCTGAAAACTGCCTTCCCAAGTTTATTCAGGGAATAATAATTATTATCCTTACATCTGATACAGCACCTTTCACATCAGGAGGACATTTTGAAGCTCTTCTCTGGATTTCCTATAAAGTAGAGTGACTGTGTGTTTTGTGGGCAAAAGCAGCATCCAACTTGCACATAGCAATGTCCCACAAAAAGTAATGAAGTGAGTGACCAATTTTAATTGGGGATTTATTGGCCAAGACATCTGGAGAAACTTCAAAAATTTGGAAGAATTCAGTGCAATCTTAAATTTTCAGGCATAATTTTCTTTCAGGGATTCTCACTATGGAGGCCAACTCTGAACAAGCAGACAGGACCTCGGATTAACATCTCATCCGAAGAACTACACATCTGCCAAAGTTTCGCAACCTCGGCACTGTGCTGGAGGGTCAATTGCACTCACAAAACAAAACGGAACCTTTGGGGAATTCACAACCAATGGCTTGGAGTTGGAAGAAGACTTTCCCAAGCCAGAATCATAGAATCCTACATCGCAGAAGGAGGCCATTTGGCCCATTATGCCTGTGTTGCTCTTTGAAAGAGTTATCCTTTTTCCTGTGTAGAATTTTGTGCAGTCACACTCCTCTGTATTTCCCCACGGCCTTGCAATTTTTTTCTTTTCAAGCATATATCCAATTCCCTTTTGAAAGTTATTAATCAATCTGCTTCCATCACCCTTTCAGGCAGTGCATTCCAAATCGTAACAACTCACTGCATTAAAGAATTCTCCTCGTCTCCCCTCTGGTTTTTTTACCAATTATCTTGAATCTGTGTCCTCTGGTTGCCGATCCATCCGCCAGTGGAAACAGTGCCTCCTTATTTAGTCTATCAAAACCCTTCACAATGTTGAACACTTCTATCAAATCTCCCCTCAACCTCTGCTGTAGGAACAATCCCAGCCTTTCTAGTCTCTCCACATAACTGAAGAATCATTGTGAAAAGCCTATCAGCTAGCACGTTTTATTTTAAAACCCATTTTCTGTCCATGTGATAATTAATCAATGTGTTAATTATCACATGGAAGAATTATGATTGTTGTTGATTATTATAAGTTAGTCAGAGAGTGGAGTTGGTCAAACACCGTGTTTTGCTTTGCAGTTCTTCTGTCCTGTTCTCCCATTGCAAAGCCTTTGTTTTGACAGTGTTTTTGCTGGTGTAAAGTGATTAACCACCGACTCAGCAGCTGAATCAGTCTGCAATCACGCCACTGGGTTATTCCACTGAGGCTGCTGAGTGCTGTGATAACAGGCAATTTGACCTCTTTTCAGACAGCAAAATGTTTCTCGCTCTGTAAAGGTTCAGATCTGCAACTAAGACAGTGAAAGAACTCGGGAAAAGGATTGCCGATGTTGTGTCCTTTTAAGAACTCCAGAAAAATGCCTCCAAATTAAAATTGTTCATTTTCAAAATTCTGCAAAATCTCAAATTTTAAGATCAAAGCGAAGACTGATGGCTGCAATTGGCAATTTTGGAGCACAAGGGACTATTCCTTTATCTAGAGGGCAAATGGTGAAAGCAATGGGATCCATTTATACTAATAATAATACTTGCATTTATATAGCGCCTTATCACATCGTTAAGACATCCCAAAGCATTTCACAGAATATACTGTATGCTTTGAAATGAGACAGCCAATTGCATACAACAGTGTCCCACAAACATTCATGGATTGAGTGACCAAATTATTATTATTTTTTTGGAGGGATGATTAACCCCAAAAAGCAATCTGCCAATCGACTAACAACCAACTTACTCCTTGATAAACAGGTGTGTGGAATAAGGAAACTTGCCTAAGGTTTTGCCCCGCCTGGGAAATGAACCTGGGGTCCTCTCCCTTAAACATTTAACAAACAGCTTGATGCTGGGCTGGGAGGAGAGTAGGGCAAGTATTCTGGAAGAATGAGGTCAAATAGGCTGAGACCTTCTTCCCCCAAAACTGTGTTGTTATTTCTCGTGATGAAGAATTGGATATATTTGGTCTATGAATGCACTAATTAGTTAAAGTAACGGCTGACCCTTTTTTCATTAATATCTGTCCTTCCATCGTCAGTTGGGCTTTCGGGCTTTTTGACCCTACACTTTGGAACTCTATCCCAGAGTTCCTCTGACTCATTCCCTCCCTCACCTTGCTCAAGCTCCATCTCTAAACTTACCTGTTTGACCACGTTCTGGTTCATCTTTCCTCTCCCCACCCCACCTCCTCACTCAGATGCACAGCCTCCCATTTTCAAATTCTCCAGGGTAAGTATAGTGTAAATTTTGTTTTCCTTCTGCTACCTTGTCCTCCCTCCTTTCCCTCTGTCTCTGGCATGATCACCATCACCTCTCTCCCCCACCCCTTGAGCTGTCTCCCAAAGCCCGTGGGTTGATGCCCCCCCGCTGATTGCTCACTCCTGGTCTCTGCGTGTGAGTTTTGGCTGCCGCCGCGACCTGGGCTACTCTCTCTGAAAATGTTCCTGCTCCCACCCCCCACACTCCGCTACTCCCACTCTGTCCTTCTCACCCACCACCCTCCTCGCCTTCTCTCTCTCCTGGACCCCACCATTACCTCCCTTTGCTCCAGCCTGGGCATCCTCCACCAGGCCCATCGTGGCTCCTGGCTTTGGTTGTCCTAGAGCAGCCATCCCACCTGGCCCATCGCTCGCTCTCTTGGCACCAACCACCTCCGAAAGGCAATCAACCCTTCCCCCTCCCTCATTCATATCCTCACCAACACTCCCTGCTCAAATTCCACAGTCATTGCTCGCTCACAACGCCAAATCCTCCCAATACCACTCCACCCTCCACACCAGCAAACGTAACCATAGTGACCCCATCCCTCCTGGGTACACTTTTCACCCCCCCCACCACCACCTCCCCAACCAACATAGCAGCGGGATGGCCCTCATCTCCCAAGCATCTCTTGGTCTATTCCCCTATTCTTCTGGCTGTTTCTCCTTCTTTGAGTACCTCACCGTATACCATCCCTCCTCTATCTCCTTCAAAATCCTCCTAGTTTACCAACCCCCAAACCTCCTAGCTGCTTTCTCACTGATATCTACTCTCTCCTCTCATCCCTGTCCCTCTGCACTGAGTGGGTGATTTCAACCTCCACCTAAACTCTCCTTGCATCATCACCATTGTCCTCCTCACCTCCATAAACCTCACTCATCAACTCGCCGACCCACAACTGTGGCCACTCTCTCGACCTCGGGCTTGACATTTCCTACCTGTCCATCATGGATAAGGCCATCTTGGATCACTTCACAAATGTCAAACCCAAGATACAGAAGACAACCAAATAGAATGTAGGAAGTACGGAAGAGAACTGAAAAAGGAAATAAGAGGTGCAAAAAGATTATACGAAAAAAGGTTAGCAGGTAACATTAAAGGGAATTCTAAAATATTTTACAAACATCAAAAAAAAGGTTAGTCAAAGGTAGGGTGGGACCAATTAAAGACAAAGGCGGGAGTCTTATTGTGGAGGCAGAGGGCATGGCTGATGTATTGAATGAGTACTTTGCATCTGTCTTCACAAAAGAAGTGGATGCACCAAATGCCACAGTATCGGAGGAGAGGGTAGAGGAAATGGATAGGATAAGTATAAGGAGAGAGGAAGTACTGAAAAGGTTGACTGGGACTCAAGATATTAAGTCGCCTGGTCCGGACGGGATGCAACCAAGGTTACTATGGGAGGCACGGGTACAAATAGCAGAGGCTTTGGCTACAATTTTTCAATCTTCGTTGGACAACAACAACAACAACAGATCCATTATGAGCGCCTTTCACGTAGGAGGACGTCCAAGGCGCTGGGGTGGTGTCAGAGGACTGGAGAATGGCTAATGTTACTCCCCTGTACAAAAAGGGGCAGAAGGACAAACCTGGGAACTACAGGCCAGTCAGCCTAACATCAGTAGTGGGGAAACCCCTGGAGACTATAAACCGGGACAGAATAAATCTTCACTTAGAAGAATATGGGTTAATTAGGGACAGCCAGCACGGATTTGTTAAAGGCAGATCTTGTCTAACAAATCTAATAGAATTTTTCGATGACGTAATGGAGAGGATGCATAAAGGTAGTGCAGTTGATGTAGTTTATAAGGACTTTCAAAAGGCATTTGACAAAATACTGCATAAAAGACTTGTAAGAAAAACAGAAGTCCATGGTATAAAAAGGGCAGTGGCAGCATGGATCCAGAACTGGCTGGGAGACAGAAAGCAGAGAGTTGTGGTGAACGGCTGCTTTTCTGACTGGAGGTAAGTGTACAGTGGCGTCCCCCAGGGATCGGTATTAGGACCACTGCTCTTCTTAATATACATAAATGATCTGGACTTGGGTATAGCAAGTACCATTTCCAAGTTTGTGGACAACACAAAGTTAGGTAGGGTGGTAAACAGTGAGAAGGATAGCAGCCAACTGCAGGAAGACATAGACAGAATGGTAAAATGGGCAGACACATGGCAGATGAGTTTCAATGTGGAGAAATGCGAGGTGTTGCATTTTGGAAGAAAGAATGAGGGGAGGCAATACAGGCTGGTAATACAATCTTAAGGGGGGTGAAGGAACAGAGAGACCTGGGGGTTCAGGTAAATGAATCCTTGAAGGTGGCAGGACAGGTAGATAAACCTGTAAAAAGGGCATATGGGATACTAGGCTTTCTAAATAGGGGCATAGAGTACAAGAGTCAGGAGGTTATGATTAACCTATATAAAACACTGGTTAAGTCTCAGTTAGAATACTGTGCCCAGTTCTGGGCACCACACTATAGGAAGGATGTTAAGGCATTGGAAAGGATGCAGAGGAGATTTACGAGGATGGTCCCAGGAATGAGATGCCTTGATTATAAGGAAAGGCTAGAGAGGCCGGGATTCTTCTCATTGGAGCAGAGAAGGTTACGAGGAGACCTAATAGAGGTTTTCAAAATCATGAGGGGATTTGATAGGTTAGAAAGGGAAAATCTGTTTCCACTGGTGGGTGTGTCGGTGACTTGAGGTCACAGATTTAGTTTCTAAAAGAAGAAGAGGGGAGGTAAGAAGAAATGTTTTCACCCAGCGAGTTGTTCTAATCTGGAACGCATTGCCTGAAAGGATGGTGGAGGCCGATTCAATAACACCTTTTAAAAACGCGGTGGATGGGTATTTTAGGAGGATGGGTTTGCAGGGTTATGAGGAAAGGGCTGGGGAGTGGGATTGACATTGCATTGCTCTTTTCAAAGAGCCGGCACAGACTCGATGGGCCGAATGGCCTCTTTTTGTGCTGTACAATTCTATGATTCTATGATTATTTCCCTCTCCTCCCGTATCCCCTTCCCCTCTTCCAAGACGTCCACCATCTTTTTCTGGCCCTAGAAAAAGCTTTCCCTTGAGTCATTCACAAATGCCCTCGCTTCCTTCGGACCTCCTCTCTCTCTGGTCCTCCACCCACAAGGATCCTGATGCAGCTGTCAACCTACTAAATGACCGTATCTCCACAACCTTTAAATTCCCTGGCTTCCCTGAAATCCCGTGCTGTTTCTAAACCCACCTGTTCCCCCTGGTACAACTGTCATCCCTGCTCACTCAAAACAAAAACCCGGATGCTCGAGTACAGATGGCAGAAATCAGACATCACAATT
The DNA here is from genome assembly GCF_018977255.1 of Callorhinchus milii. Classification (NCBI taxonomy): domain Eukaryota; kingdom Metazoa; phylum Chordata; class Chondrichthyes; order Chimaeriformes; family Callorhinchidae; genus Callorhinchus; species Callorhinchus milii. The sequence continues at coordinate 527,200 of NW_024704775.1, read as the reverse complement.
CAGCACCATCTGTAGCTCGAGCACCTACTCACCTACTGCCTCTCGCTTTCACAGGCCAAAACTGACTTTTACTCCAGTCATCATGGAGGCCAAAAACAACCCAAAGGCATTGCTTTCCACAGTCCATCACCTCCTCCGTGCACCCTCTCAAGCCCCCTCTATCCTCACATCAAATGCCAAGAGGGAAGAGGTCCTAGACCACTTTGCCTCAAAGATTGAAAACATCCGCTTAGCTGTATTGTCTTCCCCATCCGCCTGCCCCACCCATGTCCCCTTCCACCCACCCAGATCATCCACACCACCTTCTCCCTCTGCCATGGCTATTGCCACTCCCCATTCCTTGCACTCTTTTGCCCCCATTTCTCCCTCTCAACCACAATCGCCTGCATGAAGTTCACCACTTGCTACCTCAACCCCCTTCCCACCCAGCTACTGGTTACTTAACTCCCCCTCCTCTCCAAACCGTTGGCCGAGACGGTCACCAGTCTCTCTCCTCAGGCTCTGTTCCACTCCCGCTGAAAATCCTCCTCAAAAAACCCACCCTCGATCCTTCTAACCTCTAACACAACTGTCCCATTTCCAAACTGCCCTTCCTTGCCAAAGTCCTGGAATGCATTGTTGAAGGTCAACTTTGGTCACACCTCTCTCTCCACTTCCTCCTCAAGCCCCTGCAGTCTGGTTTACCTCCTGCCCGAGGCATAGAGACAGCGCTTGTCAAAGTCACAAACGATGCCCTCTCTATCTGCAACCAGGGCTCCCTCTGCCTCCTCAGCCTCCTGGATCTCTCTGCCACATTCAACATAGTCAACCACACCATCCTCCTCCACCACTCCTCTTCCTTCATCCACCTTAGTGGGCCCGCACTCACATGGTTCGAATTCAACTTAACCAACATGCTCCACTTCATCTCGCCAAGTAGTTTCTCCTCCCACTCCTGCCTGGTCATCAGAGAGGTAGTCCAGAGCTCCATCCTTGACCCTCTTCTTTTCCTCATCTTTATGCTTCCTCTGGGTGATGTCATCTGCAGACACGGGGTAAACTTGAACATGTATGTAGATGACTCACAAATCTAATTTGTCTCCTCCAGTATCAACTATCAGCTGGTCTGGCAGACATCAGGGCATGGATGAGTGTAAACTTCCTGCCTGAACTTCCTGCCGTCTTATCTAAACTGAATGTAGACAAATGGAAGCCATACCCCTTGACTCCCATCAACGTTTTCACTCTTGCAGATCTGAACTCCTCAACCTCCCTGGGCTCTCCCTCAGACTCACTGAACCAGTGCTTAATCTAGGTGTCCAGTTTGACTCCCAACTGTCCTTCTTCCCCCACATCTGGTCCCTGACCAGGACTGCCTTCCTCCACCTCCGCCACATTACCTGCCTCCGACTGTACCTTGCCCCAAATGCAATCGAAACCTTCGTGCGTGTGTTTGTCACTTCCCACCTGAATTTCTCAAACATACTCCTCACTGGTCTCCCCAGTTCCACTGTTCAAAAAATCCAGCTCATTCAGAACTCTGCTGCCCACTTATTTACCCAGACCAAACTCCATCTCACTAGTTCTGGCCAGGCCTCACTGGCTCCCCATCACTGAATGGATTGACTTCAAGATCCTCACAGTTGTGTTCAAATCCCTTCACACCCTGGCACCTCCCTACCTCTCTGACCTCCTCACACCCCAATCCACCACCCAGCGCCTCCGCTCAACTGGCACCAGCATCATGCCTGTCCCTCGCACCCTCCGCCTCACCATTGGAGGTCACATATTCAGCCACTATGCCCCAAAACTCTGGAACACTTTCCTTCAATCCTTCCGCTTTGCCTCCCTCTCCCCTTTTTCGAGTTCCGCCTGAAAACTTTCCTTTACGATTGTGCTCACAATTACCCAACTCCGGCTTGGAATTAGGATCCGCCACTGTTATGCTCTCTGAGATGCTACCCTGCGTGGAGGGCTCTATTTAAGTGCAGGTTGTTGTTGTTGGAAGGAGTGATATAAATGTAAATTTGTATTGGATTATAACAATGTAATTGACATAGCTCATTGCTGTCTGACGAGCCACTGGAGAGACTGAAAGAGCAGCAGTGCCTCCATTGGTGAAGCATTGGCTGGGAAGGGAGCAATGATTTATAGCTGATGTCACTCGATGGGTGATTACCAGGAATGCCTGGGTAGCAAAATAACACAATGGGAGTGACAGAAATGCCGAGCTTAATGGCCAAATAAAATGAAGATCAGTTTGGATGAAGAGAGCTCCCTTCGACCCATCTGATCTCATCCTTCCAAAACACCCACTCAACCAATCCCCATTCACAGAATCAAGCTGCTTTGTAAATGAATTTCCTGACCTCAGCTACTCTTCCTGGCAACCTCCACTAGTCGTTAATAATAAGAAGAACAATCCTTGCATTTGATATAGCGCCTTATCACATCTTCATGGAATAAAGTGAATTGACTGTATATTTGTGGGTGAAATGTGGCAGCAAATTGCACACAGCAGTAACCCACAAATAGTTGTAGATTGATTGACCAAACTATTATTTTTTTTGAAGGGATTATTATCCCCAGAAAAGTGATCCACCAATCGACTAACAATCAGATTCCTACTTACTGCAACGTAAACAGAGGCGTGTGGAGTAAGGAAACTTGCCCAATGTTTCGCCCTGCCGGGAAATCAAACCCAGGTCTTCTCGCTTCTGAGGTGAGTGCTCTAACCATTGAACTGCAGGACTCCACAAAGAACCTTATCACGTTGTTTCGATGTCTCATAGTGCTTCACAGAATATATTGTAAAGTGGATTGAGTATGTATTTTGTGGGCAAAACGTATGGCACAGCAGTGACTCACAAACAGTCCTTTTAATTAAATACCTTTAACTAAATTCAATTAATTATTTAAATTATTAAATAAATTAATTAATTTCATTTTGATTGATTTTAATTGAATACTATCCAATTAAAGAAAAAGTTTCCTGGTATTTGACTTGAAATTTCCCTTTACAATTCTAAACTTGTGTTGTCATGTTCTGCTGTCCTGGTGCACGTTAAATTATTGTGCAAGTTTTGTGTTTTCAATCCCATTTAACATTTTATACATCTCTATGAGGTCTCCTCTGAGCTGTCTTCTTTAAACACTGTTACTCACCTCACCTCACTAAGGCAGTCAGGAACCTGGGTGTCTTGTTTGACCCTGAACTGTCCTTTCTCCCCCACATCCGCACCATGATCGGCACTGCCTACCACCATCTCCGCAATATTGCCAGACTCCGCCACTGCCTCACCCCTCAGGCTGCCGAAACCCTCACCCACGCATTCGTCACCTCAAGACTCGATTATGGGAACTCCCTCCTCATCGGCCTTCCCAACTCTTCCCTTCACAAGCTGCAGATCATCCAAAACTCTGCAGTTTGTGTACTTTCACTCACCAGGCTTCGAGACCCCATCACTCCCACCCTCGCACGACTCCACTGGCTCCCCATCCCCCAGAAGATCTAGTTCAAGATCCTCATCCTCACCTTTAAGGCCATCCATGGCCTTGTCCTCTCCTACCTCTCTGACCTGCTGATTCTCTACCAACCTGCCCGCTCCCTCCGTTCAGCGGGCTCCGGTCTGCTCCATGTCTCCCGCCCGACCCGCCCTACCAGCAGTGGCTGGGCTTTCAGCCTCTCTGCTCCCACACTCTGGAACTCCATCCCATGGTCCCTTCGCCTCGCTTCCTCCCTTGCCTCCTTCAAGGCCGATCTCAAGACCCTCCTCTTCGATCGCACCTTTGGTCTCTCTCCCACCTCTCTGCCTTCCCTCACCCCTGCACCACCCCACCCCCATGCTCAGGCCCCAACACCTGACTGTTCAACGCTTTGAGACGTCCTCCTGACGTGAAAGGCGCTCTACAAATGTAATTTTGTTGTTGTTGATATGAGCAGAGTTCAGGTAACAGAACAACAACAACAACTTGCATTTACATAGCGTCCCTCATGCAGGATAGCATCCAGAGTGCTTGGCAGTGGCGGAGGATGATGCCAAGCTGGAGGGAGGAGAGAGTAGACCGTAAGCATGGTTGAAGAGGAAGGTCTTCAGGTGTGATCTGAAGACGAGGACCAAGGGGACAAGGTGGAGAATGTTCCAGAGTTTGGGGGCATAGTGGCTGAAAGCACAGCCACCAGTGGAACGGAGAGCATGAGGGACAAGCAGGAAGCAGAGAATGGGATGTGTCACAGACACTGATGGATGATGTGGTTCAGTCCATTATGCTTATGTAAGTAATTTCCCATAATTGACATGTCATGGTTTCAGTGAGACTGCAATAGGCAATTGCAACACAAGGCACACAAGCTCTGAGTGACAGGAACACAATGAACACAAAAGGAGACCCTTTCCTTTAATCACAAAGATTATCATCCGGCAAAGTCCTTTCTCTGGTTCTGTTTTCTGTCTGCTGAAAATTCTCGAGACAGCTGATTTCAATTCTAACCAACGGTGTGGAATATTATTTTTTATATCGGCAGGTTTTTGTAAACACGTATGTTTGTGGGATACTGTTGTGCGTAATTGGCTGCCACATTTCATCTGCAAAATACACAGACAATCCGCTTTACAATATATTCTGTGAACCGCTGAGATATCTCAATGACGTGATCAGGCGCTATATCAAATGCAAGGATTATTATTATATTATTATTTGTAATGCTTCTCCCAATGCCAGTATCTTCCCCCATGAGCAGAAGGAGTGATATTTGGCACTATCTAGATATTTAAACACATCAGCCGTCAGTCTGACAAGCAGGACTGATAACAAGACTGGCAGCAAATCAATCTGCAAACCCTGAGAATATATTTCACCTATTTATGTCCCTCTCAGGCACAAATTGTAACACATATCACAATCAGTCCTATTACTACTGGATATTTCCCACTTATTAACATCACCCTGTTCACTTTTCCCTCTTTCTCGTCTGCGTAACTGTAAATATTATGGGGTAAAGTTTACGGTGTTCCTTATTTAACGCCGGTGTAAACTATCGGCAATAGGTGGCAGCACATCACTTCCTTTTTAGGTTCCAGGGTGTGCTCATTTTACAAAATCTGACAAACAATTTGTTTGGGGACTTTAAGGCAATATATTAGGCTTCAAATTTCACTTTAGTTGAGACTGCCCTACCCAGCATTCTGCTATTTGATACAGGTCCTTGCAATCTGTGCAATAAGGAATGTCACAATAAAATGGTGGGGGGCAAGGGACAGAGTGCAGGAGGCCAGAGACAGCTGAGCAAAGGGATAGGGTAGAAGACTGGAGCGTAAGCAGGTCAGAGAGGTGCCAGGGCATGACAGTCAGGATTCCTACAATAAAAAAATAATAATTGGGTCGCTCAATGCATGAATGTTTGTAGGACACTGTTCTGTGCAATTGGCTGCCACGATTGGCTGTTTGTCCCCACAGGGCAAGATGTTGGGCAAGATTCCTCACTCTACACACCTCTGTTTACCTAACAGTAAGTAGGAACCCGGTTGTTAATTGATTGATGGATCGCTTTTCCGGAGATAATAATCCCTCAAAAAAAATTAGTAATAATTTGGTCAGTCAATCCACGAATGTTTGTGGGACACTGCTGTGTGCAATTGGCTGCCACGTTTTGCCCACAAATATACGGTCAATTCACTTTGCAGTATATTCTGTGAAGCTCTTTGAGACATCTAGAAGATGCGAAAAGCACTAAATCAAATGCAAGGATTATTATTATTATAAATATACAGTCAATTCACTTTGCAGTATATTCTGTGAAATGCTTTGAGATGTCTCGACCACGTAATAAGGTGCGATATCAAATGCATTGATGATTTTTATTATTATGACACTTCACAGCAAAATCCTGTAAAATCCTTTAAGATGTTTCAATGACATGATAGTGTGCTATATCAAATAATAATAATAATCCTTGCATTTGATATAGTGCCTTATCATGTCTTCTGGACCAAAACATAACACTGCATCTCCTTCACTTTCATTGGCATCACAAGCAATTAACTTTCCATTGTCTTTTTCAATTAGCACCGTTGGCTGCCGTGGTCTGCCTCAGAATTAACACGTGACTCTGAGGTTGCTCTTTGGAACGTCAGTGTTAGAATAATCCATACATTTGATATAATAACCCTTACATTTGATTTACAATACTCCTTGAGTCCTGTAGCTCAGTGGTTAGAGCACTCGCTTTGCAAACGAGAGACCTGAGCTCAATTCCAGGCAGAGGGCGAAACCTTGGGCAAGTTTCCTTACTCCACACAGAGCCTAATAATAATCCCTCCAAAACCAAAAACAATAATAAATTGGTCATTTTCAGTCTATGACTGTTTGTGGGACATTGCTGTGCGCAATTGGCTGCCGCGTTCGCCCACAAATATATGGTCAATTCACTTTACAGTGTGTTCTGTGAAGCGCTTTGGGACGTCCTCCCAACGTGAAAAGCGCTATATCAAATGCAAGGATTATTATTACTATTATTATTTTATATAGAGCCTTATCACGTCATTGGGATGTCCCAAATTGCTTCACGGAATATACTGTAAAATGAATTGACTGTATTTTGTGGGCAAAATACAGCAGCCAATTGACCCAGCAGTGAACCAATCAGTTGTGGATTGAGTGACCAACTTATTTTTTTGAAGGAGTTATTACCCCCAGAAAAGCGAGCTGCCATTCGACTAACAACCAGGTTTTTACTACTAGGTAAACAGGAGTGTGTGCAGTAAGAAAACTTGCCTAACGTTTCTCCCTGCTGGGAATCAAATCCAAGTCTCTCACGTGCAAGGCGAGTGCTCTAACAACTGTGCTACAGGACTCTATGCAAGGATTAATATATTATTATATCCAAAGAAAGAGTGTGTAATAAAAATCTCTTTTGAAGTTGGGAGTGAGATGCACTATTGACACAAGAGAACAGATGAAATGTTAACATTAGTTTTCATGCCTTTAGATCGATCAACACGTTAGAAAAACACTCTATAATTTTAGTATTGACTTGCAGAATGAAAATGCATAAGACTTAGCAAATGTCAAACGGCAAATCATTTTAGACCAAATGTCACAGGGATTGATGGTGCAGTCTCCCACGTTGTTGCATCTGGACTGTTGCTGGCTGTCACTCCCCAGGCTCCCAGTCCCATCAGTAAGTACTAATAAAACAACAATGTCTGTCTGTCTGCACTTCAAGAAGGATCTCAATAACCGATGGACTTAGAGACATGATTTATACCTCATCGGAAAGTTCTTGCTCCTAGAGGTGACATGGACATATTTGTTTCCAGTTATCTCTTATCGTTCATGAGTTATGATGTAAAATATATTTCTGTTTTGCGTTTTTCGCTGCGGTTACACCTAGTGGCCACCGAGTCAAAGTGGCGCTGTGACATCATGTGTCATAGAGCAGGCACATAGTCAAGCGGCGGCGGGAGCAAAATAAAGAACACAGATGAAGCTAAGCCACGGCAACAACAAAATTACATTCTTAAAGTGCCTTTCACATCGGGAGGATGTCCCAGTTATTATAAATTATACGTTTATATTTATCATTATAAAGATGCCTAAGTGAAAATCAAACCTTTCAAGCATAAGTAAAAACGCTAGACAAAAGAGAGAAGGACCATTAAATGAAACTGAAGAACAAAGAACAGCACGGCTGGACTTTAATGCTGAAAGGGCTGCAACAACGCGCCAAAATGAGTTGCCCACTCAAAGAACGGAACGGCCAAAATTAGTCCTTCCACAGGAGTCCTCACAGATGAGTATAGATATAGATGAGATGTCTGTCTGTCTGTCTGTCTGTCTGTCTGTCTGTCTGTCTGTCTGTCTGTCTGTCTGTCTGTCTGTCTGTCTGTCTGTCTGTCTGTCTGTCTGTCTGTCTGTCAATCTACATTCCATATTAGATCCTTTAGTTGCAAGCAAAGCTGCAACATCTAGTAATATATATAATAATAATCCTCACATTTGATTTAGCACCTTATCACATCGTTGAGCTGTCTCAAAGCCCTTCACAGAATATACACTATAACACTAATCAAGACAATAATTTGGTCTTTTACTTTTTGTGGGGCATTGCTGTGTGCAAATTGACTGCCACATTTGCCTACAACACAGTCACTTTACTTAAGAGTAAAATCCTGTGAAATATTTTGCAAAGATTATTATATACTGTGCGGAATTGGCTGCCGCTTTTTACCCACAAAATACATAATCAATCCACTTTATAATATATTCTGTGAAGTGGTTTGAGACGTCTCAACGACATGATAAGGCAGTAATCAAATGCAAGGATTATTATTATATTATTAATTATTATTGGTGTAAAGTCTACTTATTTAGCTCAGTCATGAGATCCAACCATCAACAAGTTGCCTAATCTTAGTAGCGGGAAACCCCATTTTAGTTTTATATGAGGTGTAAACATTGGGATGTTTCAATCTAATTTGGTCAAAAACCTACTTGCAGAAGGTCATGGGTGGGTTCAAACCTCATGTTGGGATTTGGGATCATCATTCAGGCTACAATTATGTACAAATGTAATTTTGTTGTTATTGTTGTTTACGATTCCTTATTTTGTTCAGATTTTCTGCCATATTTGCCTATAAAATACTTTTGACAGCAATTACCTCGCTCTGAGATGTTTCAACCTTTTAGGTGCCAAATATAAAATTCAAGGATAATTATTCAAATAATAAAAATAATATTGAGCAGTCATTTATTTGTATATTCCTTCAACTGCACACCTCTCGTAACACTTAAATTAGCCAGAGTTCAAAGTCTGTCTTTTTAATTGGGAAACATTTAGCCAAGTTTCAACATTGAGCATCAGTAAGAACTCAGGAATCAGCTCACATCAGTATCACTGCAAACATTGTCACATTTACAGGGTAATTGGACAGTCTGATAGTTTGACAAATCTGATTTGTTGTGTGGTCCACAAGTCTGTTGGCTACAGTTCTTTGACAGCTGCAGTCAATGCAAATCATCACCACGTGTAAAACCTCCAGTCTGTTGGGTATATATTCAGCCCAAAATACAGAAAAAAGTTTACTCTCTCTCTCTTTCTCTCTCTCTGACTATCTGTCAGGTGAAGAGACTCCTACGTGAATTGAGTTTGAAAAGTCATAAGCTATTTCCCAGTGGATGTGGATCCACAATATAACAATGCCCCAAATTCAACACAAATTGGCACTAAATTGGAAATCTCACACACAGAGGCCATAGGGATATCTATCGTGGGAGCTGGTAAATTCTCCGTCGTGCGATAGAAGTTGCTGAGGTTACATTTAAAGAAACATATTGGAGCAGAGAAGAAGTAGCTTTGCTTCACGTGTGCCTATGCCTACAGTTATCCTGAAGGTGATTGGTGCCCACAACAGTACAATTTGATAAAAGAATGGATAAGTTTAAGAGAAAAGAGAAAAATAATAACAACTTGGGAAAGCGTCTCTCGGGTTATTCCTGTCAGATAAATGAGGAAACAAGCTTCAGGAATAGATTTGGAGGAAGGTGTCAGAGATATGCCTTCGTGGAGTCCAATAGCATGTTATTATGGCACTCGCCTCGCAAAGCGAGAGGATCTGGATTTGATTCCTAGGCAAGGTAAAACATTAGGCAAGTTTACTTACTCCACACATCTCTGCTTACCTAGCAGTAACTAGGAACCTGGTTGTTAGTTGATTGGCGGATTCCTTTTCTGGGGTAATAATCCATTCAAAAAAATAATAAATAATAATAATTTGGTAACTCAATCCATGACTGTTTGTGGGACACCGCTGTGAACAATTGGCTGCAGCCCACAATATATACAATTCATTTTACAATATATTCTGTGAAGCACTTTGATACTTCTCAAAGACATAATAAGGTGGTATATGTAATGTAAGGATTATTATTATTATTTATTATTGGAGAAAGCTATAAAATGCAAATAGGCTTTTGGTAAGGAAGATGTCATCAGAAGAGCATAATAAGGCTACGCTAAGGACTCCAACCATTCTGCCCTGCTCTCTGGAACTTCATTTCAAAGTCCCTCTGCCTTGTGCCACCTTCCAAAGTCCCTCCCCACCTTTAAAGCTCATTTTGAAACCTTTCTTTTTGACCCCCCCCCACCACCGCCACTCCTTTTCCTCAGCTTCACCTCCCAGCTCAGACATCCAGCCGATCTGTGAAGCATTCTGAGATATCCTCCTGACGCTATATGAATGTAAAATTATTATGTGCGTTGTGGTAAAAATCTTATTCACTTACACTCCTCGAGGCCATCCTTCAACACGCTGGCCTGAATATTGATTGTAACTGTTTCAGAGCTGAGTTGGGTACTTTCCAGATTGAATCACTGAATAAACTCACTGAATCATTAGAGGAGATGGCTCCTGAAGAGCAGACTCAGTATATAATGGGAAATTCCCATCATTCTACAAAGACGGCACAAATTGATCACTATTTTTAGATAATAATAATACTTGCATTTGATATAGTGTCTTATCATGTCTTCAAAATGAAGACATTGCAAAGTGATTCACAGAATATACTGTAAAGTGAATTGATTGCATATATTGTGGGCGAAACACGGCAGCCCACTGAGCGCAGCAGTGTCCCACAAACAGTCGTGGTTTGAGTGACTGATTTATTATTAATTATTTTTGAAGGGATTATAAACCCAGGAAATGTAATCCGTCAATTAACTAACAACTGGATTCCTACTTACTGCTAGGCAAACAGAGACATGTGGAGTGAGGAAACTTCCCTAATGTTTTGCTGTGCCCGGGAATCAAACCTAGGTCCTCTTGCTTGCAAGGCGAGTGCTCTAATCACCAGCTACAGGATTCCATGTATTTTTTATGATGGACTCCCAAAGCCCGAAATTCACCTATTCTTTCAGACTAGTTGTTTTAAAATTTAAGATCTGGAAGAATGCTGTAAACTCCTTAAATCCATTCTTAATTTATAAGGTAGTTTGTTTTACAAAATGTGGCAAAAACGTCTTCCAAATTAAAAAAGGGTTTAAGAATTGTGCACAATTCTGCACAATTTTAAATTTGAAGAAAAGTAATCTTACAAAATAATAATAATAATCCTTGCATTTGATATAGCGCCCTGTTACTTGTTTGAGATGTCTCAAAGCACTTCACAGAATATACTAGAAAGTGAATTGACTGGGTTTTATGGGTGAAATTCGGCAACCAAGTAGACATCATTTCAGGGCTCCAATGTTTTAACAATGTTTTTAATTAAAAATAATTTTAATTATTTTAATTAAAAAATAATTTTAATTAAAAGAATAGAAAATTTGGAAATTTGCATTCTTTCACCAGCATTGTTCCTCAGCTGCTCTGATCATCACACTGACTCACAAATCACTTCACGCCCTGCCAACACCCTACCTCTCCGACTTGCTTATTCTCACACTCTTCTACTCACCCCCTTTCACTCAACTGGGTCCATTTTCAGATTGCACCTAAAGACTTTCCTTTTCGACCGTGCCTATAGTCAATTCCCCCCTCTCCCTGGCTCGGTGCAAGCTCCTTCACTGTTAAGCACTCTGAGACACTACCCAGTGTGAAGGGCACTATATAAATGTAAGTAGTGGAGTTGTTGTTGCTCCCCATGTAAAAAAAACTGCGAGCAATTTGGAACAATTTGCAAAATCTGTCATATCTTTCTGTTGCCTCATACAGGCTTTTTTTCTTTGTACATTAGGCACGTGTAATTTAGAAAATTTGAAAAATACAATAAAAATATTGAGTGTCATTCCGTCAAATTCAATTCTCTGGTGATGATAATTCATTTGGAGGTGTGAAACCAATTAACTGAAGTGCAAAATCACAACTCAATAAACACAATGGATTACCCAAAAGGCAAATATACCAAACATAAGAAAGCTCTCCTGCTACCTGAACCCCTCGCTCATTGATTGTAAAGAGATTTCCATGTTTTTCCTGAACATTAGGGGGTTTCTCAATGAAGATGGTTATTTTAACACACAACACATGCCAGAATCCTAACCCATTCTGTTTGATACATAATGTATCAACAACAACAATAAATTATATTTATATTGCGCATTTCTTTTCGGGAGGACGTCCTCAGGCTCTGAACAGTCAGGGATTTGAACTTGAGCAGAGGATTGGGATCAGGAGGGGTGAAGGGCAGGGAGGGTAGGGGTAGGAGGGTGACAGAAGGTACGGTCAAAGAAGTGGGTCTCGAGACGGGCCTTGAAGGAGGCAAGGGAAGGAGCAAGGTAAAGGGATAGTGGGATTGAATTCTAAACGGTGGGGGCAAAGGGCTGTATGGGCACCTGAGCTAGGGATGGAAGTCAGCGGGAGGTGGGGGGGAAAGATGATCCCATCCTTCCAGAACACCCACCCTATCACTATCCCATCAGGGCATCAAGCTGTTTTTTAAACTGGTTCAGTGTCCAGGCCTCCACCACACTTCCTGATAGCCTGTTCCAGTTGTTAATTACGCTCTGGGTAAAAAATCACTTCCTGGTCTCTGTCCACCAGGAAGGATTTATTTACACAGAGGGTAGTGAACAACTGGAATTGCTCCTTTAGAGCACTCTAAATCTTGTGCTCTCTTATCTGCTGCTTTAATGTATCATAAAGGATTGTTCTGTGTTTAGATTCTCAATCCTATTTAGAATTTTTACACCTCCATAAGGTTTGCTCTGAGACTTCTTCTTTCAAGACTGGAATCTTATTGACAAATCACTGTAGGTTTCCAATCAATATTCAAGCTGTTAGGAACAAAGCCGAACAAATTTCCACGGTGTATCATAAGTGCACTTGTCGTTGAGACCGCCTTTATCTTGCACTTATGGAGCCCTGAAATGTGGCATGATAAAGGGCTGCTGTTTTTATTTAGGTTCAGGACATCCAAAGAGAGCCAGTGGTATTCGATGTTCTGGGCGTGCTTGGAAATCATGACACAAGTCTCACAATGACATCTGCATGCCAAAAAGTCTTTAGAGCTTTGGTTGTCTCAACATCACATTGTGAATTCCTGTAGCGTAGTGCTTAGAGCACTCGCCTCGCAAGCGAGAGGATGTATTTCAATGTCAGAGGTGCCGTCCTTTGATTAGACATTAACAGGACATTAAAGATCCATTGCCACTATTTGAAAAGAGAAGGGAGTTTCTCTCTCCTGATGTACAGGCCAATAATCACCCAAATGAAATGGTCACTCACTTCATGGCTGTTTGTGGGCCATTGCTGTGCAAATTGAATGCCATATTTGCCAACAAATTGCAGTCACTGCATTTTACAGTATATCCTGTGAAGCATTTTGAGATGTCAACCTGACGTTAAAGACGTTAAATCCTATAGCGGAGTAGTTTGAACACTTGCTTCACAAGTGAAAGGACCCGGGTTCAATTCCCGGGTGGGTGAAAACCTTAGGCAGATTTCCTTACTTTACACTCCTCTGCTTACCTAGCGGTATGTAGGAACCTGGTAGTTAGTCAGATCACTTTCTGAAGGAGCACAGCCTTGCCCCTTCCTATCTCTGTGACCTGCTAACCTTATAAAAACTTGTCCACTCACTCAGTTCAGCAGGCTCTGGCATGCCACACGGCCTCCTGCCTGGCCCACCCCACTATCGGAAGGTGGGCCTTCACCCTCTCTACCTCCATCCTTTGGAACTCTATCCTACATTCCCTTCGCCTCACTCCCTCTATTGGTTCCTTCAAGGCATGTCTCGAGAGCCTCCTCTTCAACCGAGCCTTTGGCCATCCTCCTACAACTGACCTCCCTGTCCTCCACCCCTCCTGATCCCAACCCCCTGCTCGGGTCCAAATCCCTGACTATCCAGCGCCTTGAGACGTCCTCTGGACATGAAAGGCACTATATAAATGTAATTTGCTGATGTTTGTTGAAATAATAATCCCTTATAAAAAAGTAATAACAATTTGATCACTCAATCTATGACTGCTTGTGGGACATTGCTGTGCATAATTGGCTGCCGCATTTCACCCACAAAATACAATCAATTCATTTTACAGTGTATTCTGGAAGCACTTTGAGATGTCCCAATGATGTGTTAAGACCCTATATCAAATGCAAGGATTATTATATTATTAAATCAAATGTAAAGATTATTATATCAAATGTATGGATTCTAATCCAAAGAGCAACCTCAGAGTCACTTGTTAATTCTGAGGCAGACCACGGCAGCCAAAGGTGCTAATTGAATAAGACAATAGAAAGTTAATTCTAATGAATGTGAAGGAGATGCAGTGTTATGTCCAGGTTCACTTCTCAGTTTGCGGGCTTGAATGCATAATTGATATTGTTAACATGTCCCACACAACAATTGATTGCACTCGCCATGGAGAAAAAACAGTTCTTCACAGAAGCAGACCACAATACTTGATACAAGAAGGTACTTCCTCACTCCCTTTGCCTCGCAGGTGGCACAGAAACCCGATTGGAGGGGTTCGAGAAGGGAGTGGCGGGAGAGAAAGGTGCACACTGCTGTGCACAATTGCTAGTGCCAGCAACTCTCCTGGAATTAATTAACCAAATTCCCAAAACCCGTAACCTTTCCCTGATGCAGAAATAAGATGGTATATATATTTAAAAAAAGGCATTCACTGTCACCTACAAGGTTTGTGTTGCTCAGTAATTCATGTTGTGTTCACATTACACAGCGCTCTTAATCGAATACATTTGGAACATCTACATGAGTCATCGTACAAACAGGGTCACAGCACATTCAAAAATACATACTGGGTGGAAAGTGCAGTATGTGATGTGATAACGTCCCCTGGTGATAATTATCACATTGTGAGAGATTCCATTCCCAGAGATATCCCAATTTGTAACTACCACAGGATAACAACCACCCCTTCTCATTCCTGACTGCTGTGATTGAGACACTCAAAATAATCAAAGGATACCTGGGAAGCTCCTTGAGAGGTTTTAATGATGCAGAGAGGCACTATACTATATCAGATGTTATCATCGTGTATCACCCTGGCTCTGTTTGTATCATTCTCCCCTTTGAGTCAGAAAGTTATAATTTCAAGCCCCACATTAGGACTTGGAACCCATGTAATCTAAACTGACACTCCAGTGAAGTGCAGGGGGTGTGCTGCATTTTCGGAGGTGCCATACTTCGGATGAGACGTTAAACTGGAGCCCCATTTGTCTGTTCAGGTGGATGTTAATGATCCCGTGGCACTATTCAGTTGGGAGTTTCACCCGGTGTCCTGGCCAACATTTCCCCACATAAAATTTGTCATGAACTCCATTTTTGTCGGATATCACTGTATGCAAATCGGCTGCCGCATTCACCCACAAAGTACACAGTCCATTAGTCTGTAACTTCCTGCGAAGCGCTTGCAATGTCTCAACGACGTGATAAGGTTCACTATTAAATGCAAGGATTATTTCATTATTGTTATCAATTTTAGTTATCAAGATTTTCAATTTTAGCTACTTTTTATTCCCAGTATTCTCCCCTTTTGTTGCCTCGCTTCCCAAAGGCCTGATTTCCACTTGTATTGCATTTCTTACTGTCTATAATTTAATGTGATTGCAATTGATGGTGGAGAGATATCAGCTATTTCTATGCGATCCTAAAGTTCCTGTTCACTACACAATAGTGAAGATTAATGATACCCCACAGTTGCACACTTCTCACCAGGGTTATAGTTAGCAGAAGTACGTGCAGAATTTATAACTAAGAACAGTATTAACCAGGGTGGAACACAATAAATTCTGCAGTAACTATGACTATACAGGAGTCCTGTAGCTCAGTGGTTGGAGCACTTGCCTCACAAGCAAAAGAGTTTCCCGGCAGGGCGAAATGTTGGGCAAGTTTCTTTGCTTCACACGCCTCTGTTTACCTAGCAGCAAGTAGGAACCCAGTTGTTAGTCGATTGGCAGATCGGTTTTCCTGGGTTTAATAATTCCTTCAAAAAAAAAATCAGTCACTCAATCCATGACTGTTTGTGAGACACTGGCTGCCACATTTCACCCATAACAAATTCAGTCAAATTATTTTACAGTATATTCTGTGAAGTGCTTTGAGACATCTCGAAGACGTGATGAAGCACTCTATCAAATGCAAGGACGATTATTATTCTGGATAAGAACTTACAAAAAACCCTCTTCAAAATAAAAGATGTATTTAAGATTCGTCAATTCTGCATGCTCTGAATTGCCACATAAGTAGAATAAATCTAGAGGTGGACTTTCTCCACAATGCATGCAAAAAGCTTGTGGAAATGCATCACAGCTTATTTTATCCATTTTGACCTATCCATTCCCTCTGGTCAGCCCTGCTCCATGTCCCCCTCCCAGCCCGCCCCATCATCGGCGGCTTAGCCTTCAGCCTTTTGAAACTCCATCCCACAGTCCCTTCACCTTATTCCCTCCCATGCCTCCTTCAAGGCATGTCTCAAAACCTTCCTCTTCGACCGTGCCTTTGGTCACCCACCTACCCTCCCTGCCCTCCACCTCTCCTGATTCCAACCCCCTGATCGGGTCCAAATTCGTGATATGAAAGACGCTTTACAAATGCAATTTGTTGTTGTTATTTTGATCATGTCTGCTCTCAGAAAATACCATTGTTTGAGAGTTAGCTACTGTGCACGTGAACCATAGAACTATAGATAGTCTCAGCATCGAAGAAAGCTATTTGGCCCATCGTGGCTGTGTTAGCTCTTTTAAGAGCAATCATTCCAGATATTGCAACTGGGTCAAAAAGGCATTGTGGAAAATGTGCTGGTGAAGTGGATTGATTATATGTAAGCATGGTTATAATGGAATGTTTCACTTAGGCACGCATCTTTAAAGTGCCAAAATTTATACCACTTTTATACTGTTGTTGCAGAGCCTGAATCAAGCATTGCTGTGTTTCACAGCTCCATTTTACACTCTCAGCAATTTTCAGAGGCTGTGGAGCATGGGTGGAATGCCCTGGGAGTGGCTGTACCCTGACTTCTAATAATAATAATCCTGACATTTGGTATAGTACCTTTCACATCGGAAGAATGTCTCAGAGCACTTTACAGGATACACTGTGTTTTTTTTGTTAGGACTTTGGCAGCAAAGTCCCACAAACAGGTATAAAGTGAATGTTCGTTCTTATCTAGGTAATTGTTGTCCAGGACACCGGAAGAAACTCTCTTCTCTTCGGGACAGGAGGGTCAGATCATCACACTGAGTCAGTCTTGAAAGTCCGTCAGTCAAACCAGGACATTGGCGGCATATGTGAGTGCCCTGATTTCCCCCCAGGAGGCACGACTTTCGTGAACTCTGAGTTGGACTCTGGAAAAGCAGCAGCTGTTTCACAGTACGAGTTGGCTCGCGAGCCAGGCTTTGCCTCTGGAGACAAATGGGGAGAAATTCCACCCTGGCCTGGATTTACTCTATTCATGTAACATTTCAGAGTTTGGCAAATTCTTTAAATACGGTCTTAAATTTCCAGCCAGTTTTCTGCAAGTGTCTCTTCAAAATATATGAAACTGCCTTCAAAGTTGAGAGTCAATTCATCAATTTGCCATATTCTGAAATTCTGAAATGCTACATAATTCGAAAAAACCTCGACCCAGGTGGAACTTTTGCTTAAAGTCTTCTGTTGTGTAAAAACAGTGTGCGTTCGGGTCTAACCAGCTAAACCCGCATAGCGTGCCATTGGTAGCACTGTCTAGGAGGAGTAATCCAAAGTCCCACGTGTGCTGAGGTGATAGTTAATGATTCCATGTCACTACTCAAAAAGGGAAATAGTGCCTTATCACATAGTTGAAATGTTTCAAAGAACTTGACAGGATTCCTGTTAAATGTAGTGACTGTATATTTGAAGGCAAACGCGGCAGCCAATTTACATACAGAAATGTCCCACAAGCAGCTATGAAGTGATCGACCAACTTTGTCTGGAGAGAGAAGCTCCCTTCTCTTTTTGATTAGTGCTATGGGATCTTTAACATCCACCCGAACAGGCATATAGGACATTGGTTTAATGCTTTTCTGCTGGGTTTAGTGCTTTTCTCTGACTCATCTGGTAGACGGAGAAAAGCAGATGAAAGATACAAAGGGAACAATGAGATCAGATCATAATTTACATGATGTGGTGAAGGATCAAAAAATGTCTCTTGACTAATCTTGTCTGGAAGATTGCTGGACAGGACCTCCAGGAGAAAAATTCTATCGTAGAATAGCGTTGCGGGGTCTTTAACAACAACTTGCATTTACATAGCACCTTTCGCGCAGGTTAGGTGGCCCATCTTTAATATCCGCCTTAACAAGAAGAGCAGGAGAAAATAAAATAAAGGAGGAAAATAATTGAATCTGTAAGTGAAGAAGATAAAACATGAAAGCAAAACACAAAATGTTGCCCAAGCTATGAAATTAACACAGAAGATCCATTTTCTCAGCTGTTTTGTATTGATTTTATGCTACAGCTGGACAATGCTGTACATGTACTGTTATTTCAAACAGGTTTAATTAGTTCTAAATCCCTGGAGGGAAGGTAAGCACAGAGTACAATATGCTAACAATCTGCCTGGTGCCTAATATTAATAGAGTTTTGGCTGCATCTGCCTCTCAGCCCAGTGTGGCCCAGCCAGCAGCTCAAATCTGTTTGGATGCGTTAAAATGTGGATTCAAAATGTTGGATAAAGTGAAAAATATCTGTTTGCCGGTCCATTTGCTTCTTTTATTCTAAGATATTTCTGTCTGCCTGGCTGAATCAGTGACACTCTCTCCTCTAGCTCGAAGGCTGTTCACTTCAAGTCCAACTTTGGGCTTTGGGCTCACGGTCTTGGCTGATACTCCAGTCCAGTTATTGTGAGGGAGCAACTGCATTGTCTGCAGTATTGAAGAAAGTGCTGTCCTTCGGATGAAACCTTAAACTGAGGTCTCATCTGCCTGTTCAGATGAATGTTAAAGATCCGATGACGATGAAGGACGTTTCTCCCAGAGTCCTGGCCAGGAGTCCCTCAGATAATTGCTGTGTACATATAGGAGAGAGAATTAGAAATGAAAGCTCATATGGAGTATGAACACTGGCACAGACTAGATAAGCTGAATGGCCTTGTTTCCGTATGTAACAATCAATGTAAATCTTTGTAAAACAGCGGCCGAGTTTGTCTAGAAATACAGTCACATTTTACAGTAAAATATTTGAAGTGTTGGGAAAATACGATATCAAAGACAAGGATTAATATTAATATAATTTATTATTGCCTTTTCTTTAAAAAAAATCCTTTCCAAAAAGGTCACTTTCTGACTCACTAAAAATTTCAATCCATCTCCATTTTACCTGTTGACAAAAGTGCTGGCTTTGATATTTATTAACAAACACCAAGGGGTTCCAAATCTAGATGTTGATTAATTGTAATGATTCCATCTTAGTTGTCTTAATTTAATGCCGGTGGTTACCTTACACATGTAAAAGTGGTACATTGCACCGTAGGACCGGGGGTGGTATTACCAGTTCATTTCATGCGATACAATTTACATTTATATAGCACAGTTCATATCAGGAGGATGTCTCAAAGAGCACTCACAGTGCTGGATGGGCACCCAAGCTGGGAGTGGGATCTTAGCGGGAGTGTGGGGAGGGGAAAGCATGATCAAAGAGGAAAGTTTTCTGATATACTTTGAAAGAGGGAACGAGCGAGCAAGCAAGCAAGTTGGAGGGACTTTGGGATGTTGCTCCAGAGAGTGTGGGCAGAATAGCTGAAAGCACACTGGTGGGGTGGATAAGGTGGGGAACATGAAGCAGGCCCATGTTTGCTGAGCAAATATAGAGGCCGGGTTGGTAGATCTCATGCTTCCACAACAGTAAATCCTATCCTTTGTGCAATAGGTGACCATGTTTTGGGGGGGAGGGGGGGAGATTATGATCAGCCTCCCCTTTTCTCAGAATTTGAATTACACGACCAATCAAAGGCCGCTTAGGAAGATAAACTATTTTATTCATGTCATCTTGCCAAAATGTGTCTTTATTGATAAGCCTATGGGAAAGACAATTTCCATCAGTGAATTGTAATTCTGCTTAGCTCCTCTTCTCTTAGATAGTAAAGCTGATTGTTTCTAATCAATCCTGATTTAATCTCTTTGTATCATTCACTAATGGGATTCCTGTAGCATAGTGGTTCGCCGCTTAAACCAAAACCACCAGAAAAGACTTGCATTATTCTACCAGACACATTATTCTGGTCATTTTTAAAAACATTATTATTTCAGTTATATGTAAATAAATCCTATCTAATTTCATGAAAGATGCTTGTGCTACCCAGGGCTCTCTGTTTTTCATCAAAAACATAGAAGAGATGCATTTTAAAGCTTTCTCCAAGAATTCATATTATTTTGATTTTTCCGTTGTCCTGGCCCAACAATCCCCAAGACAAAAATGGTTGTTCACTTCATGACTGTTTGTGGGACGTTGCTGTGTATTCCAATTCTTTGAAATCAAACATAATATTTTGTACAATCTGTTTTTCTTTAACATTATTTTGGCATCAGCTCCACTGTGTAGAAACTTAGGTCACCTTCAAGTTAGTTTCAATTCTTTCCTCCTTCCCTTTTCTCATCCAGATGTAGAGATATTTTCTCCGCTGTGTACTCTGCTATTAATATTTACTCAAGTGTCAAGTTTAAGCTTCAATCTGCCAGTTAAAATTGGTCATGCAATTCAGGACTATTTGTTGAACATTAATGCTATTTGTTGGACATTAAGCACTCCGGGATGCTGTCCGGCGTGAAGGGTGCTATATAAATGCAAGTTGTTGTTGTTGTTGCTGTGCGCAAAATTGCCTACAAAACACACAGTCACTACAGTTTACTGTAAATCCTGTGAAGCGATTTTAGACATCCTCCTGACATGAAAGGTGTTACATAAAATATATATATAAGAGAATATGCAGTCAATTTTCAGAATATGCCAAGACAGCAATATAATAGGGGATAGATTGCAAGGGGTAATTAATTATTGGAATAAGGGAAGATGACTGGGATTAGGACACTGGATTAGTTTGAGAAACAACTTGTTGGTTATACCAGGAGGATGGTGGGGGTGGGTGTTCTGGAAGGATGAGATCAAACTGGCTGAAATTCTCCTGTGATCTTGAGAAATGGGCCAAAGGGCTTTCTTCATTCAAACTTTTCTTGAAATCTTTAAATTAGTGTCATCACAGATAGAGAGAAGTAGGCTGTGACTAGGACTGCAGACACAGTGAACATGATTGGAATATATGCGTGTAAATTCTTACAACCATAGCTGTGCTGCCAGGTTGCCATAGCTATTGGAAATTCAATATCTGAGTCCAAATACTCATGTGTGTTAGGCTTAAATCCATTGTCTTAATATCTAATATCGTCCAGAATTTTGGAAAAGTTTCAAACTCAGCCTTAATTTGTAAGTCAATTTTCCTAACCTCTTGGCTACTGCAGAATATAGCAATTAACACTGAATTTGACTGTTTTCCAAAACCTCATCTGATGGTAAATTTTAAGACAATGTTCTTGAGTCTCAAAACATAACAATAACAATAATAATCCTAGCATTTGGTTTTGAGCCTTATCACGTAGTTGAGACATCTCAAAGTGCAGCAGTGTCCTACAACCAATCGTGGATTGAGTGACCACATTTTTTTGGAGTGGGGGGGGAGGGATTATTAACCCTGGAAACCAATCTGTCAATTGACTAATGAGAAACTAAGTGTATTTAGTTGTTCATCACAGCTGCCTATACATGGTTTTTAGCTTACCATGAAAAACAACACTTCTTACACTTAATTCTTACACTTGATATAATGCATTTCACATGAGGAGTAGTTCTCAAAGAGACGATTCTGATCAGCTTACAGTCGGGTCTGAGAGGGGAGAGTTCTCAAAACAAGAGAGAATGGAAAAAACAAGGGAGAGGGAAACTTCTTGGTCAGTCTGCTTTGGAAACTGAAATAGGCTTCAAACCTATTTAAGTGTAGTGCTGAACAAAGAGCCAAGGTAACGTCACTTCCATTTGTAATGATTATTCTTTTGTAAATTGTAAATTTTTATAATAATAATCCTTCATTGACATTGTGCCTTATCACATCACCAAGACATCTCAAAGTGTGAATATTCTGTAAAGTATAGTGATTGTGTGTATTTTTTAGGCAAAGAGATGTCTAGACAAATTATACAATATGTACAGGGTGTTCACACAGTCCTGTTACCCCCTTTTTTTTCTTATAATTAATTTTTATTTTCTGTTACAGAATTAATTTTTATTTTCTGTTACAGATCAGTCAAGGATAACAATGTCTGACACCAGTAACTTCCTCCTCACTCCATTCATGTTACAGAAGATGTCGCAACGAACATGGCGACAGATCATTATCTGCCATGAAAATGATGGCAGTCACTCACACCGATCCTCTGGACGTCTAAATACAGTTAAACACTTGTACTGAATACAATAAAGTGCTTCTAAATTCAATTATCATCTTCCACATAATTCAGTTGTTGGTCAGTGCACTGTGTAAAAAAACACATGGGGTAACAGGACTTTGTGAACACCCTGTACATTATAGCAACTAGTTGAACTTTAAAGGTCTTAAATTGTGGGACTTGAGATGCGGTCTTCAATACTCTCTTGGAAAGGAAGTGCCTGTAGCACTGATCACTGTGGGAACAAGCAGTGAAGGATAAGTGAACAACTTCTTATGGGAATACAATTGGTCACAGAAGGCCCTTACGAGCAGTGGTGATAACATAATAGAACGGGAGGAAGTAATTTTGTTTCTCTATGTGGCCAATGAGTTAGCTAGGAAAAAGGTTCACCTTTTTGATAAAATAACTTTTCGTACTGTCTCCATAATTCATTTGACATTTCAATATAAGGTGCCAAATCAAATGCAAGGATTATTATTATTAATAATAAGTCTTGTGGAGTCCTGTAGCTCAGTGGTTAGAGCACTCGCAAGCAAGAGACCTTGGTTTGATTCTCGGCAGGACGAAACCTTAAGCAAATTTCCTTACTCCACATGCCTGATAATAAATTCCTCAAGAAAAAAACCCAATAATAAATTGCTCACTTCAATCCACAGCTGTTTGTGGGACACTGCTGTGCGCAATTAACTGCTGCGTATCGCCCACAAATATACAGTCAATTCACTTTACCGTATATTCTGTGAAACGCTTTGAGAAGTCTAGAAGACATGAAAAGCGCTATATCAAATGAAAAAATTATTATTATTATTACTTTTATGTTCCTTGTTATATTCCTTGTTATATTAACACAATAGGCAACGGGGAACAGCAGAGCTGAGTGGCTCAACATTCATCATGCCTCCACCCTTTAGAACTCCATCCCACAGTATCTTTGCCTTACTCCCTCCCTTGCCTGCTTCACAGCACGTCTTCAGATCCTCCATTTTGACCACACGTTCAGTCACCCTCCTACCCCTACCCTCCCTGCCCTTCAGCCCTCTGATCCCAACCCCCTGCTCGGGTCCAAATCCTTGACTGTCCAGCTCCTTGGGACTTCCTCCTGACCTGAAAAGCGCTATACAAATGTAATTTGTTGCTGTTGTTTCACCATTGTCTCAAAAAAAATACAGAAAACTGAGTTCAAAACATAACAATAATCCTTGCATATGATATTGCTCCTGGTCACGTTGTTGAGATGCCTCAAAGCGCTTTATTGTGTACTTTGTGGGGGAAATGTTGCAGCTAATTGTGCGCAGCAGTCTCCACAAACAGTTGTGGATTGAGTCACCAAATTTCTTGAAGAGATTATTACTCCGGAAATCGATCCGCCAATCGACTAACTTACTCTTGAAATAAACTGGGTAATCTCATTGTCAAATTGTCTGTGTTCCATAATATGCCAGTGCGGTCATAGGGAATGGCAAATTATACATGTCATGAATAATTGGCATCAGAACACTGGTCTTGAGCATAATTTTTTTCCCTGTGGGACCAGCGTATAAATTCAGTGCAGACAAATGGGATCACTGAATGTGTTACAGCCCCGAGTCAAATGAGCTCATGTAGTTTCAAGAACAAATCCAGTAGACAGCAGGAAATTGTCCAGCAATAATGTGAATGTCTCTGTCGAAAAGGCCCTCAAGTATTAGTGCTGTAGAGAATGGAAAGTGCTGCTGACATAGTATAGAGCCTTTGACATGGGAGTGTAGAAGTTAGCCAGTCAAAGCAAGCTGATGCAGGTGCTATCCTCCCTCATCTTATTCCCTGCTCCCAGACATTTTTTATTCTGTTCCTATTCAAATGTCTGTCAGATCCTTGCATTTTATCTCTCATTCAAAGGATGGCACCTGGGACAATGCAGCACACCTGCAGCACTGCATTGGAGTGTCAGCCTAGACAATGTGAGTTTAATTCCTGACATGAACACACAACCTTATGAAGCAGAGGCAACTGTACTAGGCATGTGCAATATGTGTGCAGGCATATTGCCATAGGAAATACCATCAGATAAATGGATTATATCTCCCAATCCATGAAGACGTGGCAAGGGAAACCAAGGAGGTTGGTGTCTAGTTTATTTGTAATGCAGGACATAGTGATCAGATCATGGCCTTGTGGCTATAACACCCAGTACTGGCTTTGCACATAGCCTATGGGCTAATAATATAACAATAATAATCCTTGCATTTGAAATAGCATCTTTCACATCAGGAGAACATCTCAAAGTACTTTACAGGAGAGTGTAGTTGACTGTGTATTTTGCAGGTGAATGCAGCAACCAGTTTGCCCACAGCAATGACCCACAAATAGCCATGAAATGAATGGCCAATTTCATGTGGGGGATTACTGGCCAGGACACCGGGTGAAATTCCCTTCTCTTTTTAAATAGTGTTGTGGTCCCACAAACAGTTATCTAGTGAATGACAATTCTGCACTATATCAAAAGCAAGGATTATTGCTATGGTGTAATGAACATATAAAGTATTTTTTTACCCAGGAAACACGGAGTGAACTCAAAGGAAAATACTGTGTAATATCAGGTCACTGTTGTATTTTAGGTATTAATAGTACTGCTGTGGTATTCAATCATGCAAGCTATAAACATTTCAGCTCTAGCATTGTTATCTATTACCTCCAGCGCACAAATATAAAACAGAATCCAAAAGATTATTTTAATATAAAGCACAAAAGGGTATTGCTTGCCAGTTCTGATGCAAGTCTGCCTGTGACAGCCTCTAAATTTCACAAATTAAATGAGCTGGTGGGAATTTGTATCAATCATCATAAACTCAAAGTGCAACACTTCCTTATTTGCCCTGCACTCAGCTATTATAAACCATTGTATTTCATAGGGAAAATAATTTATCTGTTCATTATTGGACGTGTGGAAATTTTATTGGGTTCTAAAATCTACTTTTCCAATGGTTTGTCATTACACTACTTTGATATGCTTTTGTGTATTGTACGCACTAAAACAAAGCAGCCACTACTCAGAAACTCATACTGACTATACATATGAAGACAAACTGGCAAAAGTTGCACTTTTTCCTGTGGAAGAGAGGAGATTGAGAAGGATAGAACGGAGCCCTTTAAGATTCTGAAGGGGGTTAAGCAAACAGGGAAAAAACATTCCCTTTAGTCAGGGAATACCGGGAACAAATGGATATATTCTTGGGATTGTTAGCAGAAGAATTAGGAGAAAGGTTGGAATATGTTTCTTCACTGTTGTTACATTATGGAATTCATTGCTGTGACTGGCAATTGAGGTTGGATCAACATAATCATTTAAAAGGGAAACTGGGTGAAATCCTGTGAAGCGTTTGAAACCTCTATACAACCTGATAAGATGCTATACCAAATGCAACATTGTTATGTTGCTGGGCTCACCCCCACCTCAGCAAAAATCAGACCTGCTAAATAATGTGCTGCTATTAAAACCTCTCATGTTTTGTGGCTCTCACTGTAGGTTCCCTTAATTTAACTGTCATCTCAAAAAGGCTCTTTGTTCATCTCCTATATAGCATTTTCCTTCCTGTACAGATGGTTGAGAGCTGTTACAATTAAGTAAGTCACACTCACAGAAACACTCCAGTTTTTTTAAAAATTCTGTGTTTTCACCACGCTCGGGTGCCAGAAAATTGGATTTGAGATCCTTGCCAGATGCAAAACACACATCTCTTTTCCACGTGTATTAAACGCAAAGTAGTTTAAAGGCAGTACGAGGGGTTTCAGATAAAACCATTATTACTGTACATAATGTACCCTGGTACAATTCCTTCAGGTAACCCTGGACTACTCTTCTGTCAGGAATGTGAGGACATTCATCTTATGAGCAATGAGATCAGTGCGCAATATTAAGGCCATTTTTTTTCATTCTTACCTTACAACAACTACTTATTTATAACATTCCTTGCATTTCATATGGCTTCTATAATGCGGAGATCTGTAGCAATTTGTTTAGAGGGCTCGCCTCGCAAGCGAGAGGAACCAGGTTCGATTCCTGGGGCGAAACCTGAGGCACATTTCTTTACTCCACATGCCTGTTTATCTAGCAGTAAGTAGGAACCCGGTCATTAGATAATTGGTGGATCGCTTTCTGGGGGTAATGATCCCCTCAAATTTTTTTTAAAAATAATAACTCAATCGACGACTGTTTATGGGACACTGCTGTACGCTATTGGCTGCCATATTTCGTCCACAAAATATATAATCAATTCACTTTACAGTGTATTCTGTGAAGCATTTTGATACACCTCAATGACATGATAAGGGGCTATATCAAATGTTAGAATTATTATTATTATTAATACAAAGAACATTTCAAGGTTATTCAAAAGTGTAGTGACTGTGTAAGTATAGGCTCACACGACATTCCAAAAACAGCCTTGAAGCCTCTGAAACACTGACTGTCCAGCGCCTTGGGACGTCCTCCTCTGACCAGGATACCTGGATAAATTTTTTTTCTTTTTGAAGTGTCATAGGACCTTGAATTTACCTACCTTTTTTCCAAACTCCTGTTAAATATTCCTTTTTAGATAACCATCTAATTCCCTCCTGAAAGCTTATATAGATCCAGCATCGACCATTGCTCCCGGCAGGGATTCCACATCCTAACAATCCTGGGTAAGAAAGATTATTCCTCATCTCTTCTTTTGCTTCTTTGATAATTATCTTAAATTGAGGCCCTCTAGTCATTCCCATCATCCAGTGGAAGACAATTAATAATAATAATACAATAGATACTATCTACTTGGAAGTAATTACTGTGCATGCAGTGTCAGTTACTGGCTCATACATAGCATTCTCACCTCCGATTTAGCATGTTGTTGGTTCAAGCCCCACATCAAAACTTTAAACTTTTATAGTCTAGGCTGACACTCCAGTGCAGTAGTGGGGAAGAGCTGCATTGTCAGCTGCATTGCTTCCTTCAAATGAGATACCAAAATCAAGGTCCTGTGCGCCTTTGCAGGTGGATGTTAAAGAGGGGGGATCACTCTCCTGGGTGTCCTGGCTAATAATCCCCTAAATAAAAACGGGTCATTCATTTGATGGCCGTTTGTGGGAAACTGATGTGGGCATATTGGCTGTTGCCTCCACCTAAATTACAGTCACTACACTTTACAGTATATCTTATGAAACACTTTAAGATGTCCTCCCAATGTGAAACAACAATGTGGAGCCCATCACCCAGGGTAGGGTCCCAGTGCACTTGACGGTGGAGCACGATGCTAAGCCGGGGGGAGGTGACTGTAAACATAGCCGAAAAGAAAGGTCTTCAGGTGTGACCTGAAGATGGGAAAGGAAGGGGCAAGGCAAAGGGATAGAGGAAAAATGTTCTAGAATTTCGGGGCATAGTAGCTGAAAGCGCGGCCACTGATTGTGGAACGGAGGGCACGAGGTACAAGCAGGAGGACGGAGCCAGTCGAGCAGAAGCAGCAGGTTGGGGAGTAAGCAGCTCAGAGAGGTAGGGAGGTGTCATGGTTTGGAGGGATTTGAGGATGAGTGTGAGGAACTTGAAATCTATCCATTTAGGGAGCAGTGGAACTTGGCTAGAACTGGTGTGATTGGGGTACGGAGTTGGATCAAATGCAAGGATTATTTTCCTTTATTATTTTAATACCATTTGAAGATTTTGCCAGGTGATGAGGCGCTATAAAAATGCACGCACTTCCTTCTTCTTTCTAGCTTACCTTAATGAGAAATCAGGACAAGTGGAAGAGATAAGGCTCTGTTTCTCCCAACTCTAATCGTGTGTGAAAGCTGCTGGATGGGGGTTCGTTCTCTGAAGATTCACCAGTCAGTCCATTCCTTCTCTTCCTTCTGCTGCCACTCTCTGAAACTACATCCCACAGTCCCTCCACCTCGCCCCTCTCGCTCACCTCCTTCAAGACCCTCGTCTTCAACCATACATTTGGTCACCCTCTTATCCCTACCTTCCCCACCCTCCACCACTCCTGATACCAACCACCAGCTTGGGTGCGGATCCCTGACTCTCCAGCACCTTGGGATGTCCTCCAGACATGAAAGACGTTATATAAATGTAATTTCTTGTTGTTCTCTTACCACTCTTAAGTACTATCCTCTTTCCTTCAGTTCTCCAGACTACCTCTCAGCAATCTCCCTGTATCTTTTATAGGACGAGCTTTGTAGGGCAATGCAAACCTACTGGCATCAATCTTTCTGTGTGCTTTGGCTGCATGGCTTTCCATGCTGTTCCTCAACATTTGGGCTCAGTTCCAGGCCCTAGTGGAAAACTCAGTGACAGCACAGGCTGTTTCACTTTGAAACTGCTGCCAAATTCTTCCCTTCTGTTGTCACTCTGCTCCATTCACACTATGGTAATTTGCATAGAAATAGAGAGATTTCCAGCTCAGAAGATTTCCAGCAAATAAACAGAGAGACTTCCATTCAGCCCATCAAGTATCAACACCACTGCCAGCTGCATGCATGCATGTGGACCTCACTCCCATATTCCTAACATGTCTGCAGCTAATAGGATGTTGCCATCTTATGTTTAAAAAAGCACCTTTCTCTTCAGGAACACATTTCAAAGTGGTTTACAGGATATACTATGAAATGTAATTTTGTAGGCATACACAACTGCCAATTTGCACCTAGCAATGTCTCACAGGCAGCCATGAAGTGAATGACATAAGGACTTCAGGACCTAAAGTCACCCTCATGGTGATGTGATCAGCCAACACTGCTATAAATACATAGAATTATATAGACTCGCCTATTCAGCCGATTCCTTGCCAGTGTTTATACTCCCCATAAACCTCCATCATAATCCACCCTCTTATACAACCACAATTTACATTTATATAACGCCTTTCATACCAGGAGCACCTCTCAATGCTCTTCACACAGATGACTGAGACGTTCTGTGATAAACATTAGATAAATGCAAGTTGTTATTGATGTTTACTGAGATCAAGAGGGAAAATTCCCTCTATTTCCTGCTTCATGTTATAATAAAAATAATTCTCGCACTTGATATATAGTGCTTTATCACGTCTTCGAGACGTGCAAAGCTCTTTACAGGATATTAATGCAACCTTATAGCCCCATGAAAGGTTTGATTCTACGTAGTAGAATTAAGGATCTTGATCTAAGAAAATACTTTATCACAGCATTAAACCATATGTGACCATCTCAAAGTGGTTCAGAGGGCAATTACTGTCAAATGTAGCAACTGAATTTGGAGTCATGGGTGGGCGGGGGGTTCAGCTGGGTATTTAATTATTAAATTGTTGGCCACAACACTGGAATAAATTCCCTTCCCATTTTAATGGGAGTGAGATCTTGTACCTGTGCTCTTTGAAATAGTTATCAACAATACAAATTTACATTTATGTTTCATGCCTTTCACGGCAGGAGGATGTCCCAAGGCGCTGACAAGTCTAAAGGTTTGCACCCGAGCTGGGGGTAGGTGCTAAGGGAGTGGGGCGAAGGTGACTGAGAGGAAGATGACTGAGACAGGCCTTGAAGGAGGCAAGGGAAAGGGCGAGTCGAAGGACCTTGGGATGGAGATCTATTTAGTTTGATTCTCCTGCTTTCCCCTACACTTTGTTTACAATCTATACTCTTTGGTTACTATCACTTCAGCGAATTAACACTTTTTTTATCCGTGAATATAGAATTCTAGTCATAGCACCATCAACTTGGTAGAAGCTATTATTTACCCCATGTACGGTTTGGAATAAAATAAAATCCTGTCTCTTGACCATGGAAGTGACCTAATTTACGAACAAAATTATAAGCAGCAAAGGCAAAATGCCTGATGCAAATCTCTGCAGGAGAAGGAAACTCACTCAGTTCATGAAATATATAGCCTGAGGTCGCAGGCTGCTTTTCTGAGTTACACATGAGCTCTTATTATGCTAGCTAAAAATTGGAATGGTAAGTTATGAATGCGCTATAGATCTGTACAATGCTATAGGAGATAATTGAGCTTCATTTGGTGCACATCAGTTGATGGATTTCAATGGGCCAATTTTCAACGGCTGCAGACGTGTATTTTTCAAGCAGTTCGGAGCCTTGCAGCAATTCTTGCAATGTTTTGTGCAGCGGTGTCTCTTTGCCTCCTTGGAGACAAGAAAATTTATGTTGTGCTTTTTTCCACAAATCAAGAGGGGCCTTGTTTTACAAATTAGGTAGTCATAATATAATATTCCTTAATAATAATCCTTGCATTTGATATAGTGCCTTTATCATGAGGAATACATCTCAAAGCATTCACAGAATATACTGTAAAGTGTAATGACTGTATTGGGCACAATATTGGGCAATGTCCTACAAACAACCACAAAGTGAATGACATGAAGTGGTGGCTTGTTGGTCAGGACGCTGGGAGAAAATCTCTTCTTTTTGAAGAGTGCCATGTGATTTTTAACATCTGAACAGGCAGACCGGACCTCGGTTCATCTTAAGAATGCCATCTCCAAAATCACAGATGCCATTTTTCTTTGGACTCACTAAAATGTGGTCTAATTTTATGGACCCAAAACACTATGTTATAATGGGGTTGGACTTAATTTATGGGGATGTGGTTTATCTCATCTTCGTGTGATAGATGATAATTAATTCCTTCCATTTGTTTTTCATTTCTCACTTTTTTAAGTTCAGTATTCACAAATGATATCTCACTTATTTTATTCATGTACTTAAAGAGTTAATAGCTTATGTCACCTGTTCTGTGGATACTGCAAATATATTGATTAGTTTGTACACTGCAGTTCAATGTCCCCTGTGTATTTGTCATCACAATCTGTACTTGGTATTTCATATGCACTGTTACTGGTGCATATCAGGGGTAATTGGAGTTAACTGTGAATGTCTTACTGATATATTTACGATGCCACATTCTTGCATGATTTGGCTCCATCTGGTAGCATTCTTGAATCTGAAAGTTGTGATTTCACACCCCCACATCAGGACCTGAGCTCATAGTCTTGGGTGCCAATCCACTGCAGTAGTGGGGTAAGCATTGCATTGTCAGAGGTGCTGTCATGGACAATTCTTCAGATATTCTTCTCAGTAAGGTGGTGGACCAGGAGCAGAAACATTTAACAATGAAAAGAAAAACAGGAAATAACTGGACACACCAAAAGGGGAGAAGCTCCACCTAGATTTAATTAACTCCATTAATTCTTAGCATTTCAGAATGGATAATAATAATCCTTGCATTTGATAAAGCGCCTTATCAAGTCTTCGAGACGTCTCAAAGCACTTCATAGAATAAAGTGGATTGATTAACTGTATATTTTGCGGGCGAAACGCGGCAGCCAATTGCACACAGCAGTGTCACACAAACAGTAGCGGACTAAATAACCAAGTTTTTTTTTGGGGGGGGGCATTATTACCCCCGGAAAAGCGATCCGCCAAAGGTTTCACCCCGCCCGGGAATCGAACCTGGTCTTGTCACTTGTGAAGTGAGACCACTATATTATAGGACTCCACAATGGGTGGAGTGGCTAACAAAAGTCCGCTGGCTGTAAATTATGTTAAACATTCCAAGAGTTTATCATAAATCTTATATTTGATCTAGCTTCTTATGATGTTGAGACATCACAAACAGCTTCGCAAGAAATACATAATTACATTTATGTAAAATGTATTTGCATTTATGTAAAATGTAATAACTGTATATTTGTTGGCCAAAGAGGCAGCCAATTTATGCACAACGAGATCTCACACA
This sequence comes from Callorhinchus milii, assembly GCF_018977255.1. Taxonomy (NCBI): domain Eukaryota; kingdom Metazoa; phylum Chordata; class Chondrichthyes; order Chimaeriformes; family Callorhinchidae; genus Callorhinchus; species Callorhinchus milii. The sequence continues at coordinate 495,058 of NW_024704775.1, read as the reverse complement.
CAGCCATGAAATGAATGACCAATTTCATCAGGGGTTTCCTGGCCAGGACACTGTGAGAAACTCCCTTCTCTTTTTGAATAGTGCTTTTATGGGATCTCTAACATGAGATATGAACAGGCAGATGGGACCTTGGTTTAATGTCTCATGTGAAGGACGATACTTTCAACTATGCAATAGCCCCTGCCCCAGGACTGCACTGGAGCGTCAGTGTAGACTATGAGCCCAAAGTCCTGACATCGGGTTTAATCCACAAGCCTTCTGATTCAGAGGCAAGGATGCTTCCTACTGAGCCAGGCTGACAGCTCTATCATCTCACATACTACTACTAGAGTGACAAAGGCAGTAAATGAAAGTAAAGGGAGTTTCTCCCAGCATCCTAGCCAACAATGATCCCGATTAATCGACCATTCACCTCATGTCTGTTTGTGTTACCTTACTTGGAGAAGTCCTGTAGCTCAGTGGTTAGAGCACCCGCCTCGCAAGCGAGAGACCTGGGTTCGATTCCTGGCAGGGCGAAACCTTGGGCAAGTTTCCTTACTCCACACACCTGATAATAATCCCTCAAGAATAAAAAAATATTAAAATTGGTCACTTCAATCCATGACTGTTTGTACAAATATACAGTCAATTCACTTTACAGTATATTCTGTGAAACGCTTTGAGATGTCTAGAAGACGTGAAAAGCGCTATATCAAATGCAAAGATTATTATTTATATTACTATAAGTAAATTGGCTGCTGAGTTTACCTATATAGGAAAAGTTATCATATTAAGAAGTTAGAAACCAGGAGAAGTATATGAGAGTGAGACATAATTGAACACACTGAACAAGAGAAATTCCACCTGGGTATAACTATTTTCTTAGCATTCAAGAGAATCCAGAATTTGGCAAACTGTTGAATTGCGTTTTTAACTTTGAAGTTGTTTTTCTTGTAGTTTAACATAATTTACATAAAATCGGCTTCAGGATTAAAGCTATGTTTAAGAATTTGCCAAGTTCTAGGTGCTCTAAAATGGTACATAAATAACAACAAATAGGTTGCATTTTTCCTTTTTGTGTAAAGAAAATATTCATACATTTGACAATAATTAGTGGAAAGCCGGTTGATATGTTTCAACATGTAAGACCTAAATAAATGTAAGTTCCCTGATTTGTTTTGTTCTTTCCTTTCCAATTTGTGTTTGAGTGTTTCTCGTAGCGACCAAACTATCCCTGACTCTGAAGTCTTTTCACCCATTCCATTCACAGTCACCTCCGTGTTCAGTGTTCGGAATAGGAATCAGGGAACAGTACTGTAGCTGCTTCTGTTAGAATTGGCAACAGTCTGACATCCCAGAGAGACAAAGTGATCTCACCTCCCAGTCTCTCCTTCCACAAGAACAAGGGCAGGAGGAAGACATATGCACCAATTAACCCGGTACCAAAGCCCTTGCGGATAGGCCTTTCCCAGCTTAATAAACTGTGTGAAGCTTGCCCACCTCAATGGGAAGCAATGTGGTTTTAGATATTTGCCCACCAACGTAACCCCAACATAAACTCTGGGGGCCCCAAGTCTTGGTTCTCACCAACCTGCACCTGACATTCTCCAAAAGCAGGGTGCGGCCCTCCAGAGAGAGTGTAAATCCATTCCAGACACAGATAATTTTCCATGCATAAGTAGCATACACGTGTGGAACTCTGGTTTTAATACTTTTAAGCATGGAGATTGGTTTCCGCATCTGTCAGAAACCCTGTTAAACACACAAAAAAGGAAAACGAATATGGGGGTGAGGGGTATGAGGAGCATATGACTGCATTGAGAAAGTATCAAATGTATGAGAACATGGCCAAAGAGCTTGATTCCAACCCCCAAAAATTCCAGTTATTGTTAACCTGTAAAACCATTTAGTCTGAAAATGCAACAGAATCCAGAATTTTGCAAAAACATTTTAAATTTATTCTCAATTTAGAAACCTATTTCCTTTTCAGATCTGTAGAAACTGGCACCTTTATTAAGCTCAGGCTCTTCACGACCACCCCCCCCCCCACCCCCCGCATATGGCCCATGGACAGCTGTCAGCTGCGCCAGCAATCAGCAGCTCCAAGGAGCTACATCCACTTACCTGCCCCACCAACAGCCTGGCTACACTGAGCACTGGCACTTTCCACCCTAACAAGGGTGCATCCTCCCGAGCACAGGAATCACTCTGCAGAAACAACTGGAGCACGCAAAACAACAATCAGAATTCACTGACTCGCCTGGGCTAATGTATGTTCATCCTTCAAGACCAGCATCTTCTGGGAGCTTCACGCACGCGACACCCGCCCCCCCCCCAGCAGACACACCTGGCTGGATTTCAAACCTCAAGCCAGCCAGTGTCTTGCCACACATATCTGAAACACAGCCAGGGATAGAGATATTACCATCAGTAACCGCCCGCTGGTGAGGGAGGGGGAGCAGGAGTTCTGTCTGTAACAAACATATTGTCTTCGATAAGTCCCATATTCAGCGTGTGTGTTATACTCTGTGTGTGTTGCATGTGGAGTCCCGTAAAGTTGTGGTTAGCGAGCTCACCTCGCAAGCGAGAGGATGCAGGTTTGATTCCTGGCCATGGCAAACCTTAGGCAAATCTCCTTACTCAACACGACTCTATTTACCTAGCAGTAACTAGGAACCCAGTGGTTAGTCGATTGGCGGATCGCTTTTCAGGAGTAATAATCCCTCCAAAAAATGTGGTCATTCAATCCACGGCTGCCGCATTTTGCTCACAAAATACGGTCAATTAACTTTACCACAACAAATTACATTTGTATAGCACTTTTCACATTGGTAGAACATCACAAGATGCTGGACTTTATAATATATTCTGTAAAGTGCTTTGAGACGTCTCAATGATGTGATAAGGCGCTATATCAAATGTAAGGATTATTATTACAAGACTGAATTTAAGAACTTTCCACAATTCTGCACAATCTCAAATTTTAAGACTAAACTGTGTTAAGGCTAAGACTAGACCAGGTGGAATTTTAGGCCTAAACTGTCATAGAAGCACTGAATGTTTTGTTTTATAATAATAATCCTTGCATTTGATGTAGTACCTTATAGCTTCAATGCAACATCTCAAAGCACTTCACGTAATACAATGTAAAGTGACTGTATTTTGTTGGCAAAATGCGGCAACAAATTGTGCATATCAATATCCCACAAAACATGTGGATTAAGTGACCAAATTATTATTTTTGCATGAGATCAGATATCATACGAAGACATGTCTAGAATCTGTCAACCATGTGTCGGCAGATGCATAGAGCAAGTGACCAGTGCTATTTCACCATGCTTCAAGACAAGGTTTCACATAGAACACAGTATTTATTTGAACATTAGAGTGTTATACACAAAGTAGTTTGTCCTTAATATTTGCCTTCAAGACATATAAAAGATGTTTATTACGCAAGTGATTATGCATTGCATTATAGATTCTCTGTCTATAAAAGAACTGGAAGCTGTTTGCTTTATATCAGACTTTGTGTTGTACTGAAAGGCTGCTTTCAACAAGCCATGTTGTATTTTTTGGATGGTCCAGCTGGATTTTGAGAACTTAGGATGAGATTTGCAATAATAATTATCATGCACTGATGCTAGTTATCTCAAGGCCAGTATTTGCAATCCTTTGTGCCTCATCTTTAACTGGTTAAATATGAACACCCCTTCAAATTCTACAGATTGGTCTCTCCCGCCGGGTAGCTCAGTGCTGCACTGTACCGCTGCCATTTTTAAAAACAAAACTAGAATTTTTTATGAAATTCTATTCTGCGTGAGCTTTTAACTAATTTTGTTCATTATCAATTTATCTTCATTTTGTTTCCACAAATGGCTTCGCCTCCGGCCCCCGCACTGTCTCGTGCGGTGTCCCTCAGGGCTCTGTCCTCGGTCCCCTCCTCTTCACCCTCTATATGCTCCCCCTGTGGTGACATCATCCGCAGACATGGGGTTAACTTCCACATGTATGCGGATGACACCCAACTCTACCTTTCCTCCTCTACTCTCAACTCCACGACCACCGATGTCCTGACAGTCTGCCTGTCCGACATTGAGTCCTGGACGAGAGACAACTTTCTTCAGCTCAACATACGTAAAACTGAGGCCCTCCTGATTGGCTCACGTCAGCGCCTCCGCACCTCAGGCGCTGACACCATCAGCATCCAAGGCTGCACTCTCCACCTCTCAAAGCCATCAGGAACCTCGGGGTTCTGTTCGACCCTGAGCTGTCCTTTCTCCCTCATATCCGCACCACAACTGGCACCGCCTTCCATCACCTCCGGAACATCGCCAGACTACGGCACTACCTCACCCCTCACGCTGCTGAAACTCTGGTTCACGCCTTTGTCACCTCAAGGCTGGACTATGGGAACTCTCTCCTCGCCGGCCTTCCCGCCACCTCCCTCCACAAGCTGCAGGTCATTCAGAACTCTGCAGCTCGTGTACTGTCCCGCACCAGGCTTCGCAACCACATCACTCCCACCCTCGCTCGCCTCCACTGGCTCCCCATCCCCCAGAGGATCGAATTCAAGATCCTCATCCTCACCTACAAGGCCATTCACGGCCTCGCTCCCTCCTACCTCTCCGACCTACTATCCCCCTACCTACCTGCCCGTACCCTCCGTTCCTCTGGCTCCGGTCTGCTTCACATCCCCCGCCCCAACTGCCCTACCATCGGTGGCCGGGCCTTCCCAACGTGAAAGGCGCTCTATAAATGGAATGTTGTTGTTGTTGTATCTGTAGGGCCACAATTGAGTAAAGAAGAGTGACACTGTGCTCTCCCCAGCCTCAATGTCTGATTTCCCCAATCGATTGCACTGAGCCCGAGGCTTTTGCCCAACCCTGAACCAGGCGGGGAGAGTGTGGACTTTGCTCTACTTTGCCAGACAGTGACCCAGAAGTACATATCTAACATTGATACTAAAAAGTGTCTCAGTCCCATTACTGACCTGCTGGGGTGGGGGGGGGGGAATGCTTTTTTTTAAAGAAGTCAGAAGTGTGCTGATCACAAAACAGTAATTATAATAATCTTTGCATTTGATATAGCACCGTATCACGTCGTTGAGACATCTCAAAGCTTTCAAAGTGTACATTTTATAAAGTGAATTGACTGTATATTTATATTACTATAAATTCTGTCCTTATGTTAATTATCATTGTCGCATTTCACACCAGATTTCACCCCAGTATTAAAGACTCTTAAGCTGAATCGCAAGATTTATCTTGACAGTTATTGTAGGCTGTAGAGATGGAGCATTAGTGATTATTATTGTTATGGTACAATGTATCAAACAATGTTAACAATAGGCATGAAGCTAATGGAGCCTGGAGCAGAACTGCTGAGATCAAGAAAATGAAAGGAGTTTGAATGATATCCCTATTTTTAAACTCTAGAAGTAGTCTGGCGTGCACATAAAAACATAAATGAGCCCATTCAGCTAACTCCTTCAAACATGTATGACTTTTGCATTACTTGGCACCTACCCAACTCATTTAATCTTCCTATGAGGGGGATGTGGCAAGGGGGTAGTTGAATTACAAGACAATCAAAATGATGCTCTGAAATTTCTAGCTGAGTCCCCAAATGTGAAATCTGATAACGGTTCAGGATTAAAATTGACATTATTCAAATCTAACCAGTTTCGTTCCACTACCAATTTTATTCTCCCAGTAGTACAAAATTACACCAGCCTGGCTCGTTTGGTAGCACCATTGCTGGTTGAAGTTGCATGTCCGAATTCAAATTCATAGTCCAGACTAATACTCATGTGCATAACTGGGGGGAGAGTTGCATTCTTGGAGGTGGGGTCCTTCAGATGAAATATTCAACCAAGGTCACATCTAGTTGTTCAGGTGGCCGTGAAATGTCACATGACAATTGAAGAGAAATTATTATTTTCCAGCATTCTGGTAAACAGTTGCCTAGAAAAAATATTAGTCATTCATTTCATGGCTGTTTGTGAGACCTCACTGGGTGAAAATTGCCTGCCCCATTTGCCTATAAATACAATCAATACACTTGGCAGCAATTTGCTGTGAAATGCGTTGAGATGTTGATAGGCCCTGCATCAAATGCAAGGATTATTATTATAATACTGAAGGCATACTTATCTTTATTTTAGACAGCAGGAGACAAAGCTGGTTTAATTTATAATCCCTTTTGCTTTAAATGTCATAATAAATTTTCAAACCAGCTGCTAAACATGCCTTTATATACACGAGCATTAATCTTCTTCAGAAGCCTCACGTGTAGAAACTTTTATCAGGCGCTTCCTTCAAACCCAAGTAAATTGCATCTACTGGCAATTCATTTAACTACCTCAAAGAATTCCAGCGGATTTGTGAGGCCTGACCTGTTGTTTATGAATCTGTTGATGGTTTCGTGAGACCTCTTGCTTGCGATGCAAACATTGATAGCATCCAACTGTGTATTCTTGAGGATTTTGATCTTTTGATCAGCCATTTGATATGGCCGCCACATTTAGCTGACAAGGTATACGGTCAATTCACTTTACAATATATTCTGTGAAGCGCTCTGGGACGTCTCAACAATGTGATAAGGCGCTATATCAAATGTAAGGATTATTATTATTATTTTGTCCCATTACAGCTGATAGGTGAATAATTTCCTATAATTTCTTCTGAGTTCTCAAGTCTTTCTTCCTTTTTTTATTATCTGTTTTCCTTCCATCCTCAGCTGCAGCCTATGAAATTTGTCCAAGATTCAGCCATAAAAACCGATTAAAAAAATGCGCTCATAATAAACAAATATCACAGTGCACTGGGACTGATGAATTTAGAGAGGTCGCAGCCAAAAGGGTTCAGCCATCCCATATACACTGGTACTCACTACCCCCCACTCATCCAACCACTCTGAATAGCAATCCTGCCTGTAGACTCTTGTAAACAATGTGGTACATTAACAGTCCAATTGGCCCAAGGAGTCTGTGTTGGAGTTCTTCTCCATGTGAGTTCACTCTCATGCTTACTTGCATTGGTCATTCGTTTTGTAGCCATTTGTATATTGCATATTGTATATTGCTGTGCAGTCTGGCTCAGCTGGCGGCACTCTCACCTCTGAATCAGAAGGTTGTGAGTTCAAATCTATGTCAGGACTTGGAACTCAATAACAACAAAAATTAGCATTTATACAGTATCCTTAGTGGAGTGCTGGACAACTTCGAGGTGGGTTAATGAAAATGTGATCTGAGTAGTAATATAGTACAGCATCTTTCCTTTCCCCATCCCCTTCAGCACCCATCCCCAGCTCAGGTGCCAAGAACTTTTAAGCATCTTCGGACGTCTTCCTGACCTGAAAGACACTATATAAACATAAATTTGTATATTATTGTATTGCTGATATAGGCCCTATATCAAGTGCTAGGTGTATTATTATATATTGCACACATAGTAGGCAAACATCTAAAACAAGAAAGATTTAGCTGAGACCCAGTCATCTGTGGGCTGCATTTTATGCAATAGGAATTTGATTTCATTTCATGGAAGATCTTCTAAATGTACCGCAGATATAACAACAACAACTTGTATTTATATAGCACCCTTCATGCGGGCAGTGTCTTGGAGCGCTTTGATATGACAAGTTGAGAGAGCAGATTTACTGACTGTAATCACAAATGGGGTTCTAAATGACGAGGGATGCTCCTAACTCCATTGGCACATTAATTTTTGTTACTGCTATATCAATATCCTTTCACCAGAATATGTTGTCAGATTTACTGAAATATTTTTAACCTGACAAGAACTGAGATACTGAAACTGAAACAAATACATTGCTTCATGAATAATAGAAAGTAGCTCCTGTGTAGAGCTCTATTTTAATATTTTTCCTGGCTCTCTAACTGTTGCAAACATACCACAATTTTAATGTTACTCCTCTGCATCACATGGAATTCAATCAGGTTTGCTCGCTAAGACTGCATTTTGCACGGCATCAGGTTTTGTCCTGTCCATCTACAAACTCAATTCATTTTAAGACTTCACTTTCTGGCTTTTCAACTTGCGTATCTGTCTTAATCCCTGGAGTCGTAACTTTTCTTTCAGTTCAGAAACTACGCATGAGTTCGGTCAGTATTCACAGTAAGCATCACAGTATGCCAGATTTTACACCTTTAATCTCCGTAAAGTAAGAAAATCACAGTTGAAGATTTATGGATTGGATCGTCTTGACATGGAGCCTAACCCTATAACCTTCTTACCCAGATACAAGAGTACAACCAACTGAACCAAGCCTCATGGGAAATTTTAGTCATTCACTAAAATGTACATATGTAAACTGTATGTAACCAGAGAAGGGCCACACTTGCTAAAACATTATTCTCATTGGGGAGGTGTGGAAAGGTGTAGGAGGTGGGTTGGAGTGTCAGAATTGTGTTTATCTTCTGTGGTGGTCTCAGATATCTAGTTCCTGAGCCAGACAGGTCCATAGTACTCCAGGACACTGCTAGCCTGGCACTTTGGCAGTACAGAAAGGGGTCAGGAATTCTTTCCACTTAGCTCCTGGTAACCCTGCAAAGCTCGAACGGGTGGTCTGAGCTGGACAAGCAGCAGGAAGCTTCCAATGCCAAGCTTTGCGATTGGTTAAACTCGAGCAATACCCCAGTGATCACTCTGCGATCTCTAAGTCTTGGCTCATGTTTAAATACTCTGCATAATTAAATAAACTGGGTGCGACCCTCTGGGGAGAGAGTCACTGAGAAATTTTCACTCATAAATGACCTGTCTGTTTTGGATATTCTTAAGCACCGTGATGGGTTTCTGTATATGCCAGACATCCAGGAGTCCTGTAGCTCAGAGCACTCACCTTGCAAGCAAGAGACCTGAGTTTGATTTCCTGCAGGACAAAACCGTGGGCAAGTTCTTACTCAATACGCCTGAAAAAAATCCCTCAAGAAAAAAAACAATACCAAATTGGTCACTTCAATCTACGACTGTTTGTGGGACACTGCTGTGTGCAATTGGCTGCCGTGTTTCGCCTACAAATATACAGTCAAATCAATTTATAGCATATTCTGTGAAGTGCTTTGAGACGTCTAGAAACCCGTGAAAAGAGCTATATCAAATGTAAGCATTATTATTATTATTATCATCCAGCTGATCAAAGCAAAATTTCCACAAAAGAAAATTAGCTGCTGAGAAAATTCTGGTAGATATTTCCTTCTAATATGGGCAATTTAGCAAATGTACACATTTGAACGTAGCTCTTCAGATTCTGACAAGTACAGTATTTTATCCTTTCCCCCCCACATATATTCCTGATACTGTAAAGCAATAACTTTGTGAAATGCAATGAATGCAGCCCACACAAATGTTTGTTACTTGCCACCATAGTTACTTATTGTTCATTGTTGTACAATTGTTTCTTTTTGAGATAGAGGGAATGACGAGGTGGACTGATATCCCTTTTATTGTAATCTTCTCACCAGGGGTACACCTGGTCCGTCTAGCTAACATCAAAACTGTCAGCACCATCTGCAGACAGCATTGAAATTGCAGTAATCCAACAGTTGCAGTTTCATCTTTTTTCATAAATATCTGTTGGACATCCTGCACATAAGCATATCAACCCTTGAAAGAAACCTTGAGACACCCATTGCAGTTTATAGGAAACAAGGCAGGAAGAATGCAGGAAGAGATACTTTACTTATGTAGAAAGATTGGGGCGTTTTCCCTAGAACATAAAGGTTGGGAGGAGAAGTTCTTAAAATTCTAAGTTTTTGGGGGGTCAGCAAGGTGTCTGACAAATGTGGAAACCCATCACCATGCTTAAAAGTATCCAAATCAGAATTCCATACACCAACCTATACATGGCAATTTCAGAGGTGTTTATTGGAATGAAATGCACACTCTCTCCCTGGAGAGACACATCCTGCTAATTCTGGAGCGTATTATGCTCAGGTTGGCACCTAACTAGCTTACCTGGAATCTAACCAGCTAAAACCCCATAGCTTGCCACTGAGAGCACTATTGGCAAGTTTTTCCACTGCTTGTCCAGCTTGGACCACCCTACCCATTGGGGCTTTGTCTTGCAGATAAACAGAAGTTGAGTGGGAAGAGTTCCTCCCCCAGTGACTAATCTGTCTTTCCAAGACCTGTTGATGAGCCAGTCTGGCTGGGCTGTCATGAGCAGTGCCCTGGAGTATTGCAGACCCACGTGGCTCAGGAACTGGACTACCGAGGCCGTCACAGAATGTTACCTCTATTCTAACATTCCATTGCCAAACATGGTACCTTGGAGCCAATTAAACTCCAAGAAGACCCTGCGTAATCCCTCCCCACCCATCCAGGAGGATAGTCACTAGTTGGTCATTTGATATCTGACAAGTGCAGGTTTGAGCCCTCACTCGGTGGGTGATAGGTACCAGGAACATAGTTCCCTGTGAGCTTCTTGGTGGGCAAAACAGTTCATTGTGAGAGCACTGCCACCATCTTCCTGCTCAAAGCTCGGACACACATCCCTTACCATTGAGCGATGGTTCCACCAGTTGGAGGTGCAGAGCTTCAGCAGCAATTGCTTACTTCTCTGGAAATTTTTCCAGGCTCGACTGTGCAAATGCCCTGCTTGTCGTCCTTTCCAACTCCTTCCTCCACAGGCTGCAGATAATCCAGAACTCTGCAGGCCATATCCTCTTCTGCACCAAACTCTGTGACCCCATCTCACCCATTCTCGCCCGACTCCATTGGCTCCCTATCCTTCAGAGGATCCAATTCAAGATCCTGGTTCTCACCTACAAAGCCCTCCATGGCCTCGCCCCACCCTACCTCTGTGACCTCCTAACCCTCTACCAACCCGTCCGTTCCCTCCGCTCAGCTGCCTCCAGCCTGCTCCATATCTCCCACCCCATCAGCTCCACCATTGGCGGGAGAGCCTTCAGCCACTCTGCCCCCAACCTCTGGAATTCCATCCCCCAATCACTCCGCCTCGCCCCCTCCTTAGCCTCCTTCAAGTCCCGCCTCAAGACCCTCCTCTTCGACCATGCCATCGGCCACCCCCCTTCCCCCCTCCGACACCAGCTCAGGTCTGAAATGCTGTACACTGTCCAACGCCAGTTGGGAAGTCCTCCCGACGTGAAAGGCACTATACAAATGTAATCTTCTTGTGGTTGAAACCAATCATAGTTTTTTTTTAATCATGTGAACCAGGAAGAAATTACTTCCACTGGTCAGATTGTTGGTAAATATTTAAGAGTGTTGCCACAGATTTTAGAGCAAAAGAAATTATTTTCTGACACACACACACACGCAGAGGATTGTTATAACATAGAATGTGAGCTTGCCCGACCTGGATCTGTGGTTGAAGCAGAATTCATGTAAATTTCTGAGAGGGGATTAGATAAATAAGTGAAAAGGCAAAATATAAAGTAAGCAGGAGAATGTAACCAAACAGATACAGTAGCTATTCCAGAGAACATAGGTACCATGAGACAAGCACAATGTAGTTCAGATACACCAGTAGAATTCATTCAAGTTTATACAAGACTTTGTCATCCAAATAGCTTCTTCTAAACTATTGCCTTTGTGCTGTTTATAATAATTCTTACATTTGTTATAGCGCCCCTTTCAGTCAGGAGGATGTCAACAAGCACTTCAACGGATTTGCTGTCAAGTGTAGTGACTGTATATTTTGTAGGCTGTAACTGCAGCCAATTTGCACATGGCAATGTCTCATAAACAACTATGAAGAGTGTGAAGTTTTATCTGGGGGAAGATTACAGTCCTTCTCAGACCAGGCTAAAAGCTTCCAAAAGATACTTTTGAAAAGTGGCACACAGTGTAGAAGTCATTATCTGATCCAGAAAATAAAAGGAATATTAATAATAACAATCCTTGCATTTGATATAGTGCCTTATCAAGTCGTTCAGATGTCTCAAAGCGCTTCACAGAATCTATACCAATAAACATGAAATGTCTGTGTGTTAGCCAAAAACACAATAACCATTTGACTTAGAGACATGATTTATACCTCATCGGAAAGGTCTTGCATGGGGGAATGCCATGGGCTTATGTTTTTCAGGGATCTCCTATTGTTGATGAACTATATTAAAAAATACTTTAATTAAGCCCCAAAATATGAGGTACGCATGGTATTCTGCAGCAAAGTAGCGACAGAGGAACTCACACATTCTTCTAGAGAAATACATCTATACTAATATATTCTGTAACAAAGGATTGCAGAGAAAAGCTATGACCTAAACAAGCTCATCAGACATGTATGCACTCCAACATGGAGTCCTCCCAACAGTAGTCGTCCCAACAAGAGTCCTCCCAGCTGTGTATAGATAAAGACAAAATGTCTGTCTGTGTGTCAATCTGCATTCCATATTGGATCCTTTGGTTGCAAGCAAAGCTGCAATTGGTACAGCTATACTATAAAGTGAATCGACTGTATATTTTGTGGGCAAAAGGAACTCAGAAAAGCAAACCAAAAGCAGCTAAATACTCTTTTACACCACACTGCAAGTCCTGCCTGGTGTCAGTCAGTTGAAAAAAATACCATAATATGTCTTAGATGCTATAATGTACACTTTCAGCAAAAGAACACATTATTATGTTTCATATTAAATTGCACCTTTAACATATATATCCTTGACACACAGCTACCTTTATATTGTGTGCACTCGCTCATCACTAAGAGGGTTACCTCTTCCCATAACAAGACCATTGATCTGAAACCCACACTAGAGAGAAAGGTGACAGGAATTATGGCTTCCCTGGTGCTTACTTGTCAAGTATACAAGGATGATGATGAGTTTCTGACCTTGTCAACACTCCTACATTCTGTAGTAATGGGTATGTTCTTTACAATGCTATAGCAGTGAACAGACTTGCTGTGAAGTGCTTACAGTCGCACCAGTCTTCTCTCTGGGCCAAAACCATTCATTAATGGAAGTTTGTAGGTCAGAATCAATACTACATCTTGCAAAACATGAAATGGTTTATTAGAAAGTAGTTTTATGTTCTACAGTACCTTATATTGAAATAATAATCATTGCATTTGATGTAGCACCTTATCATATCTTTGAAATGCCTCAAAGTGCTTCACAGTAATTAAAATAATAATAATAAATTTGGCCACTCAAACCACAACCGTTTGTTGGACACTGCTGTGCGCAATTGGCTGCCGCGTTTCACCCACAAAATACACAGTCAATTCACTTTGCAATATATCCTGTGAAGCTGTTTGAGACGTCTTGAAGACGTGATAAGGCGCTATATTAAATGCAAGGATTATTATTATTACAGTAAAGTGTGGTGACTGATTTAGGGGGCAAGCATGGTAGCCATATGTGCTAGCAAGGACCCACAAATGGCCATTCTGAAGGTCACCAGGAGAAACTCTTGATTCTTTTAGAATAGTAATTCGGTGGTGGATCTTTCACTTCCACCCAATCAGCACACAGGACCTCGCTTTAACATCTCATCCAAAGAATGGCATCTCCAAAAATGCAGCGCTTCTCTAGTGCTGAACTGGAGGGTCATCTTAGACTGTGGGCTCAAATAATAATAATTCTTGTATTTAATAGAGCACCTTATCCCGTCTTCTAGATGTCTCAAAGGGCTTCATGGAACACACTGTAAAGTGAATTAACTATGTTTTATGGGTGAAATGCAGCAGTGTCCCACAAACAGTCGTGGATTGAGTGACCATTATTGTTATTATTTTTTAAAAATTTGAAAGAAATCTTACCCCCAGAAAAGTGATCTGCCAATCGACTAACAACCGGGTTCCTATCTACTGCTAAGTAAACGGAGGCCTGTGGAGTTACGAAACATACCCAACGTTTCGCCCGGGAATCAAACCCAAGTCCTCTTGCTTGTGAGGCAAGTGCTCTAACCACTAAGCTACTGGACTCCAGGAATCCTTATGTAGAATTTGAACTCATCAGACTCACAAAAGTAACATTGCATTACAAAGCACAGGTTAACCCTCTGTCAGCTCCAATAACTAATGACGCAAAGATTATGAGTAAATCGTTATCTTTTCAAATTCTAACTCCCAATTGTGCTTCTAAGAAACCTGATTCAAAAGCCCACAATCCACTGCTTTCTCATTACATTCAATCTAACAAGACTGTCGGATTAGATTAGCAAATCCCAGTTATATTGTCAGTTTGGCTCAGTTGGTAGCACTCTTATCTCCAGTCCAGAAAATTGTGGGATGGTGGTTTAGGCAGTAGTGGGCGTATGTTGGATTATGGGAGGTATCATTTTTCAGAAGAGATATTAAACCTAGGTCCTATCTGTCTTTTCTAAAGGGTCATGTTAAATATATCATTAAACTATCTGGAAACAAAAAGTTTCTCCTAATGCCCTGGCCAACAATTCTCCAACTAAATAAACTATTCACCTCCAAGTTGTTGGTGGAACCTAGCTATGTGTAAAAATGATAGATGTGATTTGAGCGCAAAACCAATCATGCACTTGAAAATAAGAATCTTAAAGGGAATTTTATTACCATCAAAGGCGCTAAATTTTTTATTTGTTATTTCTTTGTTATTTCTTTGTTATTTCTTTCCTGAATGATGCGGACCGAAGCATCGTACTATCCTGAGAGTCTAAACTTTAATCTTTTTAATATTTCTTATGTTTGTACTACCAAAGACTACCTATAAAGTTCTGCCCAACGAACTTAATTATTATCTGCCGTAGATCATAGAAGCTTACAGCACAGAAGGAGGCTATTCGGCCCATCGTACCTGCGCCAGCTCTTTGAAAGAGCTATCAAATTAGCCCCACTCCTCTACTCTTTCCCCATAGCCTTTCATTTTTTATTTTCAAGTAAATATGCAATTCCCTTTTGAAAATTATTATTGAATCTGCTTCCACCACCCTTTTAGACAATGCTACGATTCCAGATTGTAACAATGCTATAATTCAAGATATACAAGATATAATTCATTGGAACTGAAATGGTGCATTTTGAGGGTAGGGGCACTGAAATAGTTTGGTAAATTTTGGAGTAAGTGTGACCTTGCTGTGTTCAAATTTTGCTTCTCTGGTACTGCGGCATTACACAGCCAGAGTATACAGACCTAGACTCTGCATTTGGGGGTGTGGGTGGCGTGGTGGGGGGGAGGGGGGGGTGGGTTTTCAGCTTTTACAAAGCAGCAACATTGTGATCCAGCGGAGAGTCTTGCTGCCCACTGAGGTACCCTCCCGCACCAAGCTCCATGGGCTGATCACGCACCCCCATCCTCGCCTGGCTCCACTGGCTCCCCATTCCCCAGAGGCTCGAGTTTAAAATTCTTGCTCTCATTTTCAAAGCCCTCCATGGTTGTGCTCCTCTTTACCTCTGCGACGTACTAAAACCTGACTGACTGCTCCCTCTGCTCGGCGGACAGTGGCCTACTCCATGACCCGCCCTACCATCGGCGGATGGGCCTTCAGCCTTTCTGAACGGCCCCTCCCTCCCCCGCCTCCTTCAAGGCCCATCTCACAACCTTCCTCTTTGACCGTGCCTTCGGTCATCTTCCGACCTCTCTTGCCCTCCACCCTCTCTGATCCCAACCCCCGGCTGGGGTGCAAAATCCTTAACTGCCCAACACTTTGGGTCTTCCTTCCTATAATGTTGTTGTTAGCATCAGCTGCCCCTCAGCCAGGAGCCAGCCCAGCAGCAGCCCGCCCACCAGCAGCCAGCCAGCCAGCCCGCCAGCAGCCAGCCAGCCCGCCAGCAGCCAGCAGCCCGCCCGCCAGCAGCCAACCAGCAGCCAGCAGCCAGCCAGCCCGCCAGCAGCCAACCAGCAGCCAGCAGCCAGCCAGCCCGCCAGCAGCCAGCCAGGCAGCCAGCAGCCCGCCAGGCAGCCAGCCAGCAGCCCGCCAGCCCGCCAGCAGCCCGCCAGCCCGCCAGCAGCCCGCCAGGCAGCCAGCCAGCCAGCCAGCCAGCCAGCCCGCCAGGCAGCCAGCCAGCCAGCCAGCCCGCCAGCAGCCAGCCAGCCAGCCCGCCAGCAGCCAGCCAGCCAGCCCGCCAGCAGCCAGCCAGCCAGCAGCCAGCCCGCCAGCCCGCCAGCAGCCCGCCAGCCGCCAGCAGCCCGCCAGGCAGCCAGCCAGCCAGCCAGCCAGCCAGCAGCCAGCCAGCCAGCCCGCCAGCAGCCAGCCAGCCAGCCCGCCAGCCAGCCCGCCAGCCAGCCAGGCAGCCAGCCAGCCAGCCAGCCAGCCAGCCCGCCAGCAGCCCGCCAGCCCGCCAGCAGCCCGCCAGCCCGCCAGCAGCCAACCAGCCAGTCCGCCAGCAGCCAGCCCGCCAGCAGCCCGCCAGCCCGCCAGCAGCCAGCCAGCCAGCCCGCCAGCAGCCAGCCAGCCAGCCCGCCAGCAGCCCGCCAGCCCGCCAGCAGCCCACCAGCCAGCCCGCCAGCAGCCAGCCAGCCAGCCCGCCAGCCCGCCAGCAGCCAGCCAGCCAGCAGCCAGCCAGCCAGCCAGCCCGCCAGCAGCCAGCCAGCCAGCAGCCAGCCAGCCAGCCCGCCAGCAGCCAGCCAGCCAGCCCGCCAGCAGCCAGCCAGCCAGCAGCCAGCCAGCCAGCCCGCCAGCAGCCAGCCAGCCCGCCAGCAGCCAGCCCGCCAGCAGCCCGCCAGCCAGCAGCCAGCCAGCCCGCCAGCAGCCCGCCAGCCAGCCAGCAGCCCGCCAGCCAGCCCGCCAGGCAGCCAGCCAGCAGCCAGCCAGCAGCCAGTCCGCCAGCAGCCAGGCAGCCCGCCAGCAGCCCGCCAGCCAGCAGCCAGCCCGCCCACCAGCAACCAGCCAGCCAGCCCGCCAGCAGCCAGCCAGCCAGCCCGCCAGCCCGCAGCCAGCCAGCCAGGCAGCCCGCCAGCAGCCAGCCAGCCCGCCAGCAGCCAGCCAGCCCGCCCGCAGCCAGCCAGCCCGCCAGCCAGCCCGCCAGCAGCCAGCCAGCCCGCCCGCAGCCAGCCAGCCCGCCCGCAGCCAGCCAGCCCGCCAGCAGCCAGCCAGCAGCCCGCCAGCAGCCAGCCAGCCAGCCCGCCAGCAGCTAACCAGGCAGCCAGCCCGCCAGCAGCCCGCCCATCAGCAGCCAGTCCGCCCGCCCGCCAGCAGCCCGCCAGCAGCCCGCCTGCCAGCGAGCAAGCCAGCCAGCCAGTCCGCCAGCCCGCCCGCCAGCAGCCAGCCAGTCCGCCAGCCCGCCCGCCCGCCAGCAGCCAGCCAGCCCGCCAGCAGCCGGCCAGCCCGCCAGCAGCCGGCCCGCCCGCCAGCAGCCGGCCCGCCCGCCAGCAGCCGGCCCGCCCGCCAGCAGCCGGCCTGCCCGCCGCCAGCCAGCAGCCAGTCCGCCAGCAGCCCGCCCTCCAGCAGCCAGCCCACCCGCCAGCCAGCCCACCAACAGCCAGCAGCCAGCCCACCCGCCAGCAACCCGCCAGCCCACCCGCCAGCCAGCAGCCCGCCAGCCAGCAGCCCGCCAGCCAGCAGCCCGCCAGCCAGCAGCCAGCCCACCCGCCAGCAGCCAGCCCGCCTGCCAGCCAGCAGCCAGCCCGCCCGCCAGCCAGCAGCCCGCCAGCCAGCCCGCCCGCCAGCAGCCCGCCAGCAGCCTGCCCGCCCGCCAGCAGCCCGCCAGCAGCCAGCCCGCCCGCCAGCAGCCCGCCAGCAGCCAGCCCGCCCGCCAGCAGCCCGCCAGCAGCCTGCCCGCCTGCCAGCCCGCCAGCAGCCAGCCCGCCCGCCAGCAGCCCGCCAGCAGCCAGCCCGCCCGCCAGCAGCCCGCCAGCAGCCAGCCCGCCCGCCAGCAGCCCGCCAGCAGCCTGCCCGCCTGCCAGCCCGCCAGCAGCCAGCCAGCAGCCTGCCCGCCTGCCAGCCCGCCAGCAGCCCGCCAGCAGCCAGCCCGCCCGCCAGCAGCCCGCCAGCAGCCTGCCCGCCTGCCAGCCCGCCAGCAGCTCGCCAGCAGCCAGCCCGCCCGCCAGCAGCCCGCCAGCAGCCTGCCCGCCTGCCAGCCCGCCAGCAGCCCGCCAGCAGCCAGCCCGCCCGCCAGCAGCCCGCCAGCAGCCTGCCCGCCTGCCAGCCCGCCAGCAGCCAGTCCGCCAGCAGCCAGCCCGCCCGCCAGCAGCCCGCCAGCAGCCTGCCCGCCTGCCAGCCCGCCAGCAGCCCGCCAGCAGCCAGCCCGCCAGTGAGGGAGGGAGGGTGTGACAGACACAGACAGTAATGGCTAATGAGCGAGATAGGACGCGCCTGCGCAGTTTGTAACGGGGAGAGGGAAGAGTGGCCGTTATTTTCTCGTGCCCTCGGTGGGGGGGGGGGGGGGAGCGCCGCTCGCGCTCAGTGGCAGTTGGAGTACGTTGCAGCAGCTCGTGCTGTCAAGCGCGCGGGACCAGTCGAAGGCGACGAGGGGGAGGGACCAACAGCCGCGATTGGCGCTCACTATTTGGCAGCTCGGCTCCGGCTGGGGAGCATTCAGACCGCGGCGCTCCTCCTCCGCCACCTCATTATTTGGCAGCCGCCACCCTGTGTGAAGACGGTAGCTCGGAGGAGGGGGGGGGGGGGGTGGTGTTCGCCGGTGGTGTCAAAGAAAGGAGGCGTGAAGAGAGTGACACAGCACATAATTGGAATACATTAAACAGCGGCGGACTGCTGTTTTTCTTACCCGCCTCTGTGGGCTGTTGTGTTTGCGTTGCCGACGACGACGACGACGGTTGAGACTCCGACCGCTTTCACACCATCATCACCATTGTAGTCCTCCTCCCCCTCCTGTTCCTCTCCGCCTCTCTCATCACCATAGCCACAGAGATACTACACTGAGAGGGCAGCGGCAGCACCACCGCCAGTTAAAGTACTCACTGGACTGACTGACTGAGGAACCGCCACCGCACGGGCAGGTGCGTATCCAGCTCTCTCTCTCTCTCTCACACATACCATCATCCCTCCTCGCCTCCCTGCCATCTTCACATTATTTCTTTCCACGTTTTCTTTAATTGAAACGTTTATTTTTTTAAAAAAAAAGAGAAAGACGGGCAATAAATATGACTATATCTATCTCTCTCTCTCTCTATATATATATATATATATATATGCACTTCTTTCAGATGCGGATTCAATACCATATCCCACACACACCCCGATATGTATTTATAGCCCCAAAGCAGTGAAACTGGCACTTTTTTGTGTGCGTTTTTGATTTGGGGTTTGGAGACAAAAGTCACAATCTGGTTATTTAGTGTCTTTCACCCTCCAACCCCCCAACCCCCAACCCCCCCCCCCCACACACTCCCTACCCCCCACCCCACATCCCCACCCCACACACTCCCTACCCCCCCCACCCCCCACCCCACACACTCCCTACCCCCACCCCACACCCCCACCCCACACACTCCCTACCCCCCACCCACCCCCCACCCCACACACTCCCTACCCCCCACCCCACACACTCCCTACCCCCACCCCCCCCACCCCACACACTCCCCTCACACACCACCGCCGAAAAAAAAGATTTCTCTTTAAGAACAAAAAATGCCCACCTGGCTACCCGGCGCTTGTGCTTTTCTTTACACGGGGATTGAATTATTTCGATGACAGCAAATGTGTACGAGTTTCTTTTTTGTTTGAATCCTTTTGTGTGTGTGTGTGTGTGTGTGTTTTTAAATTAGAGGGAGAGGGAGGCAGAGGGCGAGGAGGGGTTGGCTGAGCCGCATGACATTTCCTGACCGATTTTTAGACACTTGTGTGTGAATTGTATCCGCGTCTCTTGGTTTTCGGCTGAGCTGAAATAACAAGAAAACCGCAGTAGTTGCTGTTTTATTTTAAAATCTCACTGAAGAATATATTTGCGTTTATTTTCAGTGATACCCGGCCGGGCCCGAGAGGCGTAGGCCAGGGCTGCCGAGATTTTGTCTGTTAAAAATTAAATGTCATGGAGACGTCCTTTACGAGGGCAGCTTTTATTATTATTATTCTCATCGTTATTGCGCTTCGATAATATTGCAGGCGTTGGTATCGTGAGAAATGTGGGAGGACAGTACCGTGTTATAACACCAATGTCTTGTGGTTTGTGGCGGATGCTCATTCCGTTATTTTCTCTCTTTTGATCCACTCCCATCAGCCGCTTGTCACTTTTCGCGTTGGGATGTTTTAGGCTGATGATAAAGCTCCTTTTTTTTATATATCAAGGCGAAATGTATTATTTTTCTGTCCCACATTGACGAAATAAACAGAATTCCTCGTCCCGCATTGCATAAAGTTTTGAGCAAGCACTTGTCCCGCGATTTAAGAACTGGAGGAGAACAAAAATGGGAAAATAAACTCAGAAACGGGAGCAAAATGGGAACAAACTAAATGAATGAGTACTTCTCTTTCCTATTTATTGTCAATTGAATAAGCGTATACGTAGTTTGTTGGACCGCTGTGGTACTTTCTAATGTTCTTCAAACCTGGGGTGTTACCTCTCCCATTGATGCGGTAACATTTGCTGCCTGGTCAGCCAGTGTGAAGGTGTCCAGCAACCTTTGATTCATGTGACCAATAACCCAAGTATTTTGGGGGGTGTTCAGTTTATTTCCATCTTCCTATCAATGCTTTATAAAATTTCTCCCTGGGTGTTGCCTTCAAGCAGAGAGAGTGCAAAAGTAGTGAGCGTTGTCTTTTAAGATGTTTTCACAAACTGAAGAAAGGAATATAATGGGAATATAAAGTGTCGGTGAATGTGGCGGAAATCTGCACTCAGCAAAGTCCCACAATTTACAGTATGGAAGATGGCAATTTGGCCCATCATGTCTGTGCTGTCTCTCTGAAAGAGAAGACCATTCAGTCTATTTACCTGCCTTTTCCTCATATGGATGTTTAATTTCTCATCTGAATGGAGAAGGAGGGATCCCTGAGTAGCATCTGTGGTATCTCTGTCAGCTTTGCTCAGTTGTTAGCACTCGAGCCTTTGAGGCAGAAGGTTGTGGGTTCAAGCCCGTGTCAGTTTTAAATTTATATAATCTAAGATGACACTCCAGTGCAGTACTGGGCGTGTACTGCATTGTTGCACCTGTGGGGTACCCCAGGTCCATCCTTGGCCCCCTTTTCCTCATCTATATGCTCCCTCTTGGCGATGTCATCCGCACACATGGGAAACTTACACGTGTTTGCGGATGACACACAAATCTAACTTTGCCTCCTCCAGCAATTGACTCTTGGTCCACTGATGTTCTATCAGCTTGTCTGGCAGACATCGTGGCCTGGATGAGTGCAAACTTCCTGCAACTGAATGTGGACAAGACAGAAGCCATACTTTTTGGCTCCCGTCAGCATCTTCACTCCTGCAGATCTAAACTCCTCAACCACCCTGGGCTCTCCCTCGGACTCACTGAACCAGTGCGCAATCTAGGCATCCGGTTCAATCCCACCTGTCCCATACTGTTCCTGACCAGGACCGCTTTCCTCCACGTCCATCACATTGCCCGCCTCCAACCGTATTTTACCCCAAATGGTATGTTACCCCAGCCAAAACCCTCGTGCATGAGTTTATCAGCTCCCGCCTGGATTATTCAAATGCACTCCTCGCCAGTCTCCTCAACACCACTGTTCAAAAAATCCAGCTCATTCAGAACTCGGCTGCCCACATACGTACCTCCATACCCCCATCTCACCTGTTCTGGCCAGGCTCCACTGGCTTCCCTTCACCGACGGATCGACTTCAAGATCCTTACAGTCGTGTCCGAATCCATTCAATCCCTGGCACCTCCCTACCTCTCCGACCCCCTCTCCCCAATCCACCACCTGGTGCCTCCGCTCGACTGGCACGGCCTCCTTATCTCTCGCACCCTCCCCTCCACCATTAGAGGTCGTGCTTTCAGCCACTGTGCCCCGAAACTGGAACACTCCCTCCGCCTTGCCCCCTTTCTCTCCTTTTTCAAGTCCCGCCTGAAAAACATCCTTTTCAGCAGTGCTTACGGTCACCCTCCACTCCCCCCCCCTACCCCCCCGGCTTGGAGTCAGGCTGCGCCAATGTTAAGCGTTCTGAGACGCTACCCTGTGTGGAGGGCACTATATAACTGTAAGTTGTTGTTGTTGGAGTTGGCGTTCTTTGGATGAAATGTTAAACTGAAGCACTATCTGCCTGTTCATGTGGATTTTAAAGATCAATTTTATTATTTGAAAAGAGAAGGAATTTTTTTCTAGTATTCAGGCCAATAATCCCCCAAATAAAATTGGTTATTCACTTCATAGCTATTTGTGCAACTGTGCTGTGTGCAGTTAGCTACCTCGTTTTCCCACAAAATACACAGTTACTACACTTGTAATATAATCCCGGGAAGCGCTTTCAGACATCCTTCTAACATTAAAGGCACTATACCAACTGGAGAGTTTATTATCTCTTTGCGAAAGTGGAAGAGGAAGCTGAATTGCATGCAAATGCCATTACTGGACACTATGTCTCCTAGTAGGTTACCAAAGAAGGCGTCAGTGGAAATTTTGCTTTGGGCAACCTACCTGCTCTTATGACCAAGGTAGCAATGCAATTAGAAGCAATATATAAAGAATTGTGTGTTCCTTCTCTTCTGTTGGAATTATATTGCACTTTACAGTATATCCTGTGGGACATCCTCTTGATTTGAAATGTGCTATTCCAAATGTAAGGATTATTTTTATTTGGTTACACCATATGTGGCACTGGATCATTCTGTTACTGTAATTTGCTCATTGTTTATTGGCCACAACAGACTATTCAACAAGCGTTGTTTTTGTATTGTGATGTGGATAGATACCTGATTCTGATTTTTACAGGGTGACCAAAAAACTCATGATAACTACGCTATTATCTAAAAAAATCATAATTTATTTAAGACTTATTAGACATTGTAATGGTGTCATGACTTTTTGATCACCCTGTATTTGTATTGTGATGTGGATAGATACCTGATTTCACCTGATACTGACGTGAAAGCGCTATACAAATGTAATTTGCTATTGTTGTTGATTCAGAATCACATAAATGGTATTGAGATTTTCAAGATTTCTTTTTTATGTTTATACCCTCTCCTGCAGCAGCCTTTGCGAGCCCATCACCCCCATCATCACGAGGCACCACTAGATTTTTGTTCCTCAGTACACTTCAAGATTCTCATTGTTACATTCAAATGCCTCTTTGGCTTCACCCTACCTGCCCTCTGCAGCATCAGTGACATGACTACCACAGAAGCTTTTGTCTCTCAGCAAGCACCAGTCTGTTTCACGTTGCCTGCCGCTCATCGGTGGGCAAACAGTTAGCCATTCTGCCCTTCTCTCTGGAACTCCGTTCTGGAATCCTTTCTCTTACCCATTACCCTCTTTAAAACCTGTCTCTACAACTCCATTTTTGGATACCTTTTCCCTCCCTACAACCCTGAACTCCTAGTTAGTTGTCTGAAATGCATTGAATCGTCTTCTATATGAAAGGCGCTATATACATGTAAATTGTTGTCTTGTGTCTGTGTGCAAAATTGAATCACTCAATCTTCCCATATCTTCTGGGTCTGCATCATATCATAGTATAGCATAATGGATCGAGTTCAAGATATTCGTCCTTGTGTTTAAATCCCTCCATGGTCTTGTCCCCTCCCTATCTGTGGGACCCTCTCAAATCTTAGAAACCTGTCCCCTCCCTCCATTTGGCAGGCTCCAGCCTGCTTCACATCCTCTGTTCTACCTGCCCCACTGTTGGCGGTTGGGCTTTCAGCCTAACTGCCCTCACTCTCTGGAAGTCCATCCTGCTGTCCCTTTGACTCGGTCCTTCCCTGTCCTCACATCCTTGAAGGCCTGGCTCAAAATCTTCCTCTTTGGCCATGCCTTCTTTCCTACCCCCTCAGCCCCTATCCCACTTGTCTCCCAACCCCAGGTTGGGTACACTTGGGATGCCCTCCCAACGTGAAAGGTGCTATACAAATGTAAATTTGTTGCTGTTGTTGATTGAATTATTGTGAGATTTAAACTGAAGGAAGCTATTTAGAGCTTTGAACTCAAACACTACTCGCCTCCACTGGCTCCCCATCCCCCAGAGGATCAAATTCAAGATCCTCATCCTCGCTTACAAGGCCATTCACGGCCTTGCTCCCTCCTACCTCTCTGACCTACTATCCCCCTACTTACTTTCAAAGACCTTTCACTTTGACCGTGCCTTCAGCTCCCCTCTTGACTCTCTACCCCCTTCTCGCTCAATCCCTTCCCTCCCCTCCCCCTGACCATTTCCCCCTGCTCGGGTCCCGACCCAACTCTCCAGCGCCTTGGGACGTCCTCCCGACGTGAAAGGCGCTCTATAAATGAAATGTTGTTGTTGTTAAGAATTAAAAAGGAGATCTTATTTCATATCTTCATGAAATAAGAAATCCTTTTTAAATTTTGAAGAAGTTGATTTTCCATAGTTAAGAAGTAATGGGCCTGAAATTTCACCCAGTCTTAGATTTTAAGATTATTCAATTTAAAATTTAAGATCACAAAGAATTATGGAAAATTCTTGAATACATTATTAATTTGGATGCTGTATTTCCGCATTTCTTAGAAAAAAATTGGATTCGCAATTTAGATTGATTTAAAGAATTTTCCACAATTATATGAGATCTTAATCTTTAAGACAAAATAGGCTTATAGGTTACAGGTGGATTTTTGGGCCTCATGTTTTATGGTACAGTACTCTTAATTCTGCTTGTATTAGATTTACTTTCAAAGCTCTATGTTATTTTAATTAACTTGATATAAAGCTGTTGATTTTTTTATATTATTGGTATAAATATTGGCAGACACTGATACTGTCATGGATAACTGACTCATAACTCGCTGTGTGTGAAATCAACAATTTTATGCTGAACCCATGGTGTAGTTTTACAGGTATTTTTCAGTATCATCACCTTTCATAATGAGGAAACTATTTAGTCATGGCGTCAGTTTGGCTCAATTGGTAGCACCTCTGCCTCTGAGTTAGAAAGTTTGTGGGTTCAAGCCCCACAGTGGGACCTTGAGCTCACAGTCCAGACTGACACTGCACTGCTGGACGTGTGTTGCATTAATGAGTTGCTGACCTTTGGAGGAGATGCTAAACTGAGGTTGCATCTGATTGTTATGGCTAATTATCCTATTGGAAAAAAACAAAGTGAGTTTTTCTGAATGTTCTGGCCGACAATATCCCAGATACAATTGCTCACTCACTTTGTGGTTATTTGTAGGATATTGCTATGTGCAAGTTTTCTGCTACGATTGCCAGTAACATACACAAATATTACACTTTGCAGTTAATCCTGTGGAGACATTTACTGTAAAACGTCAACTTGCTATATAAATGCATGTTGTTGTTGTTTACAATAAAATCCTGTGAAGTGCATTAAAGTGTAATGACTGTATTTAGGCCAATGTAGAAGCTGATTTGCCCATAGCAGTGTCCCACAAACAGCCATGAAATGAAAGACAAACTTCATGAGGGTATTATCTGCAGTATTTTGCATTTTATTTATGAGGGGAATATTGGCCAGGACATTGAGAGAAATTCTCTTTTCGAATAGTGTATAGGAATCTTTAACTGGTATCTGAACAGGCAAACAGGTCCTCGGCTTAACATTTCAATCAAAGGATAACAACAACAAAATTACATTTGTGTAGCTCCTTTCATGTCGGGAGGACATCCCAAGGTGCTGGACCATCAGTGTTTCAGACCCGAGCTGGGGGTCGGGACCATCATTCTTATCTATGATATGCATTGCACATTTGACTTTTCCATGAAATCAGAACCTTACATGGCAGCCTTTCCTTGAGTCATAGTTCAGAAATTTTTCACTTGAATTGCTTTGCCAGATCGCTTGAATTTTCTAGCTCATTAGGATAATCGGAACAAAACTGGCAGCCCAATGATTATCTGACAACACTTTCAATGTTATTTGTTGTTCATTTCAAAAGATTACATTGATTTCTAACACATTTTTGATCTTAAACTGCAGAAAAACAAAAGCAATCTGCCTGATTGAATCATCATAATATTGACTCACAAGAGTATGTATTTTCTTCTTTTATACTGTTTATAAACATTGTGTGATTGGGGAAAGGGACGGCAAAACATCCTGGAGTCCCTAAACATAGCGATTAGTGCGCTCGCATCACAAGCGAAAGCACCCGGGTTAGTCGATTGGCGGATTGCTTTTCCAGGGATAATAATCCCTTCAAACAAAATAATAATGGTTTGGTCATTCAATCCACGACTGTTTGTGGAACACTGCTGTGCGCAATTGGCTGCCGCGTTTCGCCCACAAAATACAGTCACTCCATTTTACAATATATTCTGTGAAGCACTCTTGAAGATGTGATAAGGCGCCATATCAAATGCAATGATTATAATCTAATGGCTGCATAGAACGTTCAGTTCTAATGCTTTGATTAATCAACAACAACAAATTACATTTGTATAGCGCCTTTCACTTTGGGAGGACATCCCAAGGTGCTTGACAGTCAGGGATTTGGGCCTGCACTGGGGGGAATCGGGAAGAGTGGTGAGCAGGGAGGGAAGGAGGAGGAGGAGGGTGACCAAAGGCTGGTTGAAGAGGAGGGTCTTGATTTGGGTCTTGATTTGGGTCTCTATAAATGGAATCTTGTTGTTGTTGTTGTCTTGAAGGAGACAAGGAATGGAGCGAGGTGGATGGACTGTGGGATGTAGTTCCAAAGGCTAGGGGCAGAGAGGCTGCAGGCCCGACCACCTAAAGTGGGGTCACTCGGGTGGGGGAAGTGGAGTTGGCTGGCGTCCACTGAGTGAGGGAGTGCCATTCAAGCTTAGCTTATTTTTTCCATTTAAGCTAATCTAGCAATCTAAGCATAATAGGAGAGAAATCCATCTTGGTCTACATTTACTTTATTTTTTAACATTTCAGAGCATCCAGAATTTTGCAGAATCTTAAATATATTAATTTTGAAGTTAGTTTTCTCTTAAGTTCTTTCAGGAAGTCAGAAAAATGGCTTCAGAGTTGAGACTGAACTCAACAATTTACCAAATTCTGCATACTGTGAAATGCTAAGAAAATAGATAAAGCTATACCCAGATGGAATATCTTGCCTAATGTGTTTCTGCTCTGTCACATTTCGAAGGTTGAGGTGAGTTTACATTGATTGTGGACATACGACAATGAAATTATATTTAAAGAGCACCTTTCATATCGGGAGGATGTCCCAAGGCGCTGGCTGGTTGAAGAGGAGGGCTTTGATTCAGGCCTTGAAGGAGGCAAGGGATAGAGCGAGGCGGATGGACTGTGGGTTGGAGTTCCAAAGACTAGGGAGAGAGAGGCTGAAGGTCCGACCACCTAAAGTGGGGTCGCCCGGGTGGGGGACATGGCCTGCATCTGCTGAGTGACTGGATTTTCAATCTATAAAAATAGATTAATGGTTCTCAAACTTTTTCGGGCCAGGCATTGAACTCAATTATATTGTGGTCACTATTTGCTAGGTGATTTCTCATTATAACCTGTTCTACATTTTATTGTTTACAAATGTTATATAAAGTGTCAGTTTTCCTCTTCAAGGTTTCTGAACCATTTTCTCATGCGTTTCTGAATATGATGCTGGTCTGGTACATTTTTCACCATTTCTACTCCCATTTTGGTCTTAATAATTTTGAAGTCAGTCATGGTGATTTTGTTTGAATATCCTCCTGGTGGGGTTGGGGGGTGGTGGTAAGCTGAACTGGCTCCAAGGTGACATGCTTGGCAACAGAAGGTCAGAGTCAAGCCAACTCTCTGCGGCGGTCTCGGTAGTCTGGTTCCTGAGCTAAGCAGATCCGCAGTATTCCAGGGCACTGCTGATGACAGCACAGCCCGGCCTGGCTCTTTGTCAGGACCTGGAAGGACAGATCAGTCACTGGGGGCAGGGAGTCATCCCACTTAGCTCCTGTTAACCCAGAAAGCCAAAGCCCTAATGGATAGGATGCTCGTAGTTGGACAATCAGCGGAAAAGCTTGCCAGACAGCGAAATCAATGGCAAGCTATGCGGTTTTAGCTGGTTTGACTCCAGCAGTTACCCCAACTCACACACTTGGGACCCCCAAGCCTTGGCTCTTGCCAACCTGTGCCAAATACTTTCCAGAGTTAGTCAACCAGGATGTGCCCCTCCAGGAAGAGAGTGTGCTCCTTCTGCATTGTAGATTTCTATATTTCTATGATGTGGCTATGTGTATTTTGTGGGCAAACGTGACAGCCAATTTGGCAATGTAATATCCTACAAACAGCCAAGGGGATTGATGGCCCGTACAGTAGGATAAACTCCCTTCACTTTTTGAATTGTGCCCTGGAATCTTTAATATCCACCTGGACAAGCAGACGGGACCTTTGTTTAACATTTCATCTAGATTTGCAAGTATATAGTGCCCTTCACTCAGGACAGCGACAATAGAATATTCTTCCTCATTCCTCCTTTTTACCAGGAGATAAATATAGATTGCTGTCTATTCAAGGTTTTGTTTATTAAATATTGAATGAAGAGTTGCTAAAATCAAGGATTATCTTTGGATATCTGTGCTTACTAAGTGATGGGTTTGATTCCCGGCAGGGCGAAACCTTAGGCAAATTGCTTTACTCCACGCACCTCTGTTTACCTAGCAGTAAGTAGGAACCTGGTTATTAGTCGATTGGCAGATCGTTTTCTTAGGTAACAATCCCTTCAAAAATAAAAAATAATAATTTGGTCACTCAATCCATGACTGTTGTAGGACACTACTGTGCACAATTCGCTGCCGCTACGCAAAATACACAGTCACTACACTTTACAGTATATTCTGTGAAACACTTTGTGACTTCTCAATGACATGATGGGGTTAGTGAAAGTAACTTGCTCTGTCAAAGTGCCGGCACAGACTCGATGGGCCGAATGGCCTCCTTCTGTAATATTCTATGAAATCTATGAAATTCTATGAAATGATAAGGTGCTATATCCAAGGATTATTATTGTCATATTCCATAGTCTTTTAGTCTAACTGAAATAATCAATGCAACACTTTCAGTTGCCTACAGCACAAATATCTTTAAGAAACCAATGCTGATTTTTTTTAAAGTGCCAACTATTCTTATGTTTCAGCCAAACATGACTGCAGCAACATCGCCTATCCTCCTAAAATGGGATCCCAAAAGTTTGGAAATAAGGACTGTGACTGTAGAACGGTTGTTGGAACCTCTGGTTACACAGGTAAGAGTAATAATGGTCAAACTAACTTTCACCCACTTTGTTATAAATTTCACTGGTATTTTGTGGTACTACTACCTTTGCAAACAAATAATTGGTCAATCTTAAAATAACACGCAGCATAATGATATGAATTATGCTGGAAAAACTGTTACTTGATTTTGTGATGTTGGTGTAACAAAATTCAGGGCTCTTTTTTATTCCCTCCCCTACCCAACAATAATCATCTTGCATTGGGTATAACCCTTTTGTGTCAGGAGGACGAGTTCCTACCTCTCCGACCTATCTACCTGCCTATACCCTCCGTTCCTCTGGCTCCGGTCTGCTCCACATCCCCCGCCCCAACCGCCCTACCATCGGTGGCCGGGCCTTCAGCCTCTCAGCCCCGAGGCTCTGGAACTCTATCCCCCAGTGCCTTCGCCGCTTCCTCCCTTTCCTCCTTCAAGGCCGGTCTCAAGACCTTTCTCTTTGACTGTGCCTTCAGCTCCCCTCTCGATTCTCTACCCCCTCCTCGCTCCCTCCCTTCCCTCCCCTCACCCTGACCATTTCCCCCCTCCTCTCTCCCTCCCTTCCCTCCCCTCACCCTGACCATTTCCCCCCTGCTCGGGTCATGACCCAACTGTGCAGCGCCTTGGGACGTCCTCCTGACGTGAAAGGCGCTCTATAAATGGAATCTTGTTGTTGTTGACGATTCAAAGCGCTTCATTGTGTATATATTGTAAAATGTATTGAATGTATATTTTATGGGTGAACGTTGCAGCTAATGTCCGCATAACGATATTCCACAAACAGCTATCTGATGACCGACAGAGGTGCTTTCTATTTCATGAAGCCTGTGCCTTTTTTTTAAGATATAGACCTAAAGACATATCAGAATGACAAGGTTGTTTTAAGTTACCAGCATAAAGCTCTTAATCAACACAGAATCATTATATTAAAAAGTTAAGTTTAGAACTGTAAGTTTTTATGAAGAAATTGCACTAACTGCACTCACAGTACTTAGTTCTATATGGTAATTGACTGCATGATGAAAGCAAACTTAATTTAATGATCATTGGAACTAACTTGTAAGTAGATCTTTTAATAAGATATTAAATTGATATGACAGTTTCATTGAAAAAATATTATGCTTGAGCTACTTGATTAGAGAGGTCCTTATTACCCGATTACCACATGCCGTATAGTTGCTGCTGTGTAGGATTAATGATGCAAGTGGTAGTGTTTTATAAAAGAAATGCCATTTTATTTTCTCACTTCAATGATTGAAAATTGTATTTGATCTGTTCTATGATTTAAGTCTTTTGTAAACAGACTGTGATGATTCAGGATCAACTGGAAGTGGGAGAAAAGAATCAAACAATACCAGTGTTGCATTGATAACTATTGGTGTTGACCTCAGTGTAATATAATAATCCTTGAATTTGATATACTGGCTTATCACATTGTTGAGACATATTGAAGCGATTCCCAAGATGTACCCTAAAGTGGATTAACTATTTTGTGGGTGAACTGTACATCCATTGAGGATATTAAGATATTTATTTGGGGTAATTGTTAATTTTCTTTGACCATAAACATTCTAAAAAGTTAGAAATCTGAATTGATAAAATTTACAGTCAATTCACTTTACAGGATATTCTGGGAAGCCTTTTGAGATGTTTTAAGATATGCTAAGGCGCTATATCAAATGCAAGGATTATTGTTATGAATGAACCAGATTGACACCAGAGTAGTGTTAGTTATTGCTGAAAATTCGGCAAAATCTTATATCGAATACAGGCAAGAAAATAGATTTGCAAGTCTTATAGATGTAGAATATTTCAATATTGTGACTGACTCCATTGTGGAAAAATAAATCAGTGCAGATAACATCATTCCTTACGCTTTTTGTTTTGATTGGCTGGGTGGCTGACGCATGGGGATACTAAACAGAGGGGGGTGATGCAATGCTGTTGTGCGGCGGGGTGGGGGTGGTGTGGTACTGGCGTGCTGGGGGGAGTTGCAGTGCCTGCGCAAAGGGGGGTGCGATGTCAGCGCGAAGGGGAGTGGCACGGTGCCAGTGAGTAGAGATGGGGGTGGTGTGCCAGCGCGTGCGGGCGGGGGAATGCAGTGTTGGCGCAAGGGGGTGTGTTGCAGACGCGCGGGTGGCGGCGGTGCAGTGCGGGTGGGAGTGGTGCAGTGCTGGCGCAGGGATGTGTGTGTGTCTCTCTGACTTTTTCTCTATTTCTTTTCCTGATTCTTCTCATCGCTAACTCTGCCCTGCTATATAAACACCATTGAGCTGCTGGCTGACAGTGATGCTACCTGGCTAAATTATTTTCCTAGTAAACTTGCATGCAAGTGCACAACTATTCTTGCAGCACCAAGTTCACTTTCGTTTTATTGTTTCAGTACTACTCAATGCACCCTTTTTTTGTCAGTTTATTGTACCTGGCTAAATAAGACTTGCATTTCTTCAGGATCAAACCAGTCTTAGTATGACAGCACTTTCATACTAATAAAAGATCAAGACACACCATTAAGTGCTGAAATGCTGTAACCCATCAGTATCTAAATTCTGGCACTAATAAGCAAGTATTGATTGGCACAATTGTGTTGATGCGTTCGATCTGTATTGAGGATTTAGTATCAACCAATGTTTGACATTAGATCAAACAACAATCAAGAGTCGTGCTGTGTGCATGGAGAGAGGGAAAGAGGGAGAGAAAGGTGTGTGTTTGGCATGTAAAATCTTTGCTTTGGGACAAATGCATTGACCACTTGCACATGGATATCAACCCACATCATTGGTGCCAAGGGGTGTCTGGTTTATTTAGCATTGGGATGCCACAGTAGACACTTCGCCTCAGAGTTTCCCTAGAAATAAGATGTTGTATTGCATTAGTCTATCCTTGCCAGATATATTGACTGAAGCTCAATCTGAGGAGACCTATTTCAACCCCTTCCCCCCCCCCCCCCCCCATATGTTGAATTAATAAGTGTAATGGCTTGGACTGGATCTAGAGACATAATTCGTTAATATCAAACAATGGATTAATTTGAATTGTCTTCAGTACATTCACTCCAAGAGTTTGCCAAAATTTTACAATTGTTTGTTATTGGTGCATCTCATAAGTATCAAAAAAAACCCTATATCCTTCTGGATGAGATGTTAAACAAGGAGATAGAACCTTGGGTTAGGTTGTTAATGATCCCATGGCATAATTTGAAAATGGAAGCAAGTTTCTCCCAGTGTTCTCGTTAACAATCCGCCAGATAAAATTGATCATTCCCTTCATGGTTGTTTGTGGGACATTGATGTGAGCAAAATTAGCTACTTGGTTCGCCTACAAAATATAGTCACTATAGTTGACAGTAGAGTACAATAAACCCCGTGAAACACTTTTAGATATACCCCTGACTGAAAGGTGTTGTATCAAATGCAAGTATTCTTATTATTATTGAAGCTGTTCAAGACTCTAGTATTGCTTAAATGAATTACCTTTGGGAAGACAAACCACTCACTGCAATAAACCATTCCCTGCAGCTAATAGCCCAAGCAGAACCAATGTTGTGCTGCAGCAACAAACTACCTCATTCAATTTGTCCAGTTTGCAGCAAGTAGAAATTTTTGGAACTCTAGTAGACTTTTGGGAGATTTGGTATAGAAGTAAGATAATGGAAACTATCAACGAGTCCTCTGGAAAATAAAGCATTGCTGTAGGAACAACTCTTTTGACTTGCTTAAGATTAAAAGTGCAGAACAGAACATCTTAAAATTGCAAGGCAAGTTCCACCTGAAGGGCTAAAACTTTCATTGTAGAGCAAATCAATCCCAAGAAAATTCTGGTTATACATTAGCTATGCAAACAGTGGATTACAGATCTTAACCATGAGCATCATGGCTTCAAATTATTTACCCTGAGGTAAACCACACAATCTGCCCTATAGCATTTTGGTTAGCGCACTCGCCTCAAAAGCGAGAAGACCTGGGTTCAATTCCTGGGCAGGATGAAACATCAGGCAAGTTTCCTTGATCTACATGCCTCTGTTCATCTAGCAGTAAGTACGAATCCGGTTATTAGTCGATTGGTGGATTGCTTTGCAGGGGTAATAATCCCTTCAAAATACTAATAATTTGTTCACGCAAACCACGACTATTTGTGGGACACTGCTGTGCGCAATTAGCTGCCGTGTTTTGCCCACAAAATATAAATAATAATAATCCTTGCATTTGCTGTAGCGCTTTTCACGTCTTCTAGATGTCTCAAAGCGCTTCACAGAATATACTGTAAAGTGAATTGACAGTATATTTGTGGGCGAAACGCAACAGCCAATCCCGCACAGCATGTCCCACAAACAGTTGTAGATTGAGTAACCAAATTATTATTTTATTTATTTATTTCATTGAGGGATTATTATCAGGCATGTGGAGTAAGGAAACTTGCCCAAGGTTTCGCCCTGCCGGGTATTGAATCGCTTGTGAGGTGAGTTCTTTAATCACTGAGTTACAGGACTCTACTTGGCTACTGCAATGTCAATTCACTTTGAAGTATATTCTGTGAAACACTTTGAGACATCTTGAAGATGTGATAAGGCCCTATATCAAATGCAAGGATTATTATTATTCTTCGCATTCACTTCTGCACTAACTTCTGAGAGCCCTTCATCCCCATCCTTGCTTGACTTCAATGGCTCCCTATCCCACCGACTTTAAAGTACTCATCTTTGCCTTAATGCTTCCATGCCCTTGTCCTACTCTACTTCTGAGGTCCTATCCACTCACCATCTCCTGTTCACTAACTCTAGTCTACTTCATGTCCTCTGCAGCTCTGTCCCAACATCATTGGGTGAGCTTTCAGGAACTTTGCCCCAGTTTTGTAGAATTCTCTTCCAGAGAATTCATTGCATGTTGGTCTATCCATTGTGGTTTGAAAACTCATCTAATAGTCCATCTCTTTAATTATGCTTTCAGCTACCTTCCTAGCTCCCCCCTCCCAATTTCACTCCCAGTTCAGGCTCCTACCTGGGCAGTTTGAGACATTTTATGTGAAAGGCACTGCACGAGTGCAAATTGTTGTTGTAATTTGTGTATTTGTGTACATGTGGTAACTATTTCAGAATTTCATAAACCTGCAGCTTATATCCTGCTTCATGCCTGGAGTATGAAAACCCAAATACAGACTGTCCTATAATTGCGTCCGGTGATCTGAATTTATTTTATACAAGTCAATGCATCCAATGTTTGAAGATAATGCAATCCAAAATTGCATTTGTATAGTGCCTTTCACGTCGGGAGGATGTCCCAAGGCATGGGTAGTCAGGAATTTGGATCAGAGCAATGGTTTTGGGATCAGGAAGGATGGAGGGCAGCAAGGATAGGAGGCTGCCCGAAGGCGCCATCAAAGAGGAGGGTCTTGAGAGATGCCTTGAAGGAGGCAAAGGAGGAAGCGGGGCGAAGGGTTTGTTGGATGGAGTTTCAAAATTTGGGGGCAGAAAGGCTGCAGGCCCGATGTCCAATCTAAGGTAAAAAGCACATTTTTATTTTAGTTAGGAAATGACTGTTCCTTATTTGTATCTTCCTTCTTGTAATTCAGAGTTGGAGAATTGGTTTAATTCTGAAGATCTAAATAGGTTATTTTATTATACTGATTAAATCACTGAAAAGTCTTGTTCGTATTTTTTACTTTGTCTGGGCAATTTCATGTTTAATTTCATTTATTGTGTTTTTTGCTTAATCATTTATATTCAATGCTGTATATAAATAGTATTTTACCTTTAATAATTTATTAAGTTAAAGCCTTTTAATTGGCAGAAGCTGAATTGGTGAGATTGCTGATATTTTTGCATCCTAACTGCTAAAAGACTGAAACAAAATCCTGGTTTGTGAATCGAGCTCAGCTCAGTTAGTAGAACTCTACTTAGAGTTGTGGATTCAGCCTCACACTGGGACTTTGAGCTCACAGTCTAGGATGGCACTCCAGTGCAATGTTGGACGATTACTGCCTTGTTGAAGATGCTCGAAGTCTCGCTATCTATGCAGGTGGAAATTAAAGATCCCATGGTACTATTCAAAAGGAAATGGGAGTTTCTCCTGGTATCCTGACCAACAATCCCCCAACAAATAAAATTCTTTTACTTCACAGCTGTTTGTGGAATATTACTGTGTGCAAATTGGCTGATGTGTTTGCCTACAAAATACAAAGTCACTAACCTTCACTTTAAAATCTTGTTAAGTCCTTTGGGACATCATTCTGACCTGAACGACTCAGTATCAAGTCTATATTAAAACCCATCTTCAAAACTTCTGCCATCAGGCAGCAAAATATCTCCCCCTGTAATTCTTGATCTAATCGGGTGAACTGCAGATTTCACTAGGCTGTTGCTGGGTGTGAGATAGTATACCTTTGGAAAGAAGCTGGCTAAATGTGGGGCTTTTTCCAGTTGAGCAGACGATACTGAGAGTGGATACGACAGAGGTGTTTGGAATTTTGAAAGGGCAGGTCAATTTGAATAGGGGAAAATTTTTGCATTTAGTTGAGAAATGATCAAGATTGCTTGCAAAAGAATCGGAGGAGCGTTTCAAGGATTTCCTTTATTCAGGGGGTTGTTGGATTGATACATTTTCTTGTCCATGTGAATGAATAATTACATATTTTTATAACCTGTATTGAGTATTAATTGCCAAAAGTGGCTTTTGAGGCTGGGTCAATAAAATCAAATCAAAATAAAGCTAGATAGAGCCTAAGCAATAAAAATATTAATGGAGGAAGAGCAGAAAAGTGGGATTTATAATAATAGAAACTTAGAAAGAAATGGATAAAAGAGATGTCCCATTTGTGTTGAAAATCTCTAAGTTTCTATATTACTATTTGGACGGTTTTGCAGGTTGCAATTGTATGTCAAAACAGAGTAGTTAGTGAGGAAGTGAACTTGCTGCCATGGTATCAGCAATGACACTGTCAGAAACAGTCAAGAATCATTAGATTAATGTGGAGTTCAAATGGTTTGTTCCTCAACTACCTCCAGGGCAATATGCACAAAAGACAACTCTTCACGCTCTATCTGAAAGGCAGCTATATGGAAATAATTTACATTATTATCTGAACATTATTGCTCTACATTGGTTTCATTAAGTCTCACTTCCATTTTTTGTCCATGGGTGTGTGAATGAATAATTGCATATTTTTATAACCTGTATTGAATATTTCAGGCGAAAGAAAGCAATCATAACGACAATCATAACGGGAGAAGTAAAACTTTTTTTTTAACCAGGGTTTTAAAATTTAAATGCTTTGTTTTCAGATTGAGCAAATCATGAAAGTCTGAAAAATGTTCAGAAATTAGTGGTTACATTTGCTGGTTAACTTTTTTTCTTCCTTTAGAAGGTTCCAGCGAAGTCCATGAATTTAAAACAGGGTAACCATATTATAATGCAGTTGTCTAGGTCTAATATCTCACTTCCGAAGTTATGAGCAAGTGTGAAAAAATATCTGATGCATTTTACTGCTGTTGTCACATATTGCATGCTTTAGGCAGGAAGTGCTGATGTCACTTCCTGCATGTTGTGCATGTACAACATTGTGTGGGGAAAAACACCACTGTCTAGAGGGCAGAAAGGCCTGATATTTTTCAAATTGGAACTCCTTGGATTACAGGAATTACTTTATTACTATAATTAACGCTAAAAGTCTTCAACATTTTAAATAAACCTTTTGAACACATTTTCTCACTGTCTTTCCCATTCTCTTATCATCCACATTCTCTCCTTTTTTTTTATTTAGCTTTTACTTTCCTTAATTAATCCCTACTCAACACCGTTGTGGGAGTACATTCACCACAAAGACTGGAGTGGTTTAAAGAGCTAACCGTTTCTCAGGACAACCGTAGAAATGTATGACACAGGAGGAGGTCATTCAGCTCATTATTTTGTGTCAGTGTTCATTCTTCAAAAAAAAACATTCCTCTTAATCCCATTTCATTACTCTTTCCCTGTATCTTCCTTTGCTTGTCCAAGTCCTTTTTAAATGCCCCCAATTGACTCTGCTTCAATAGGCAGCTGCGGGAAATCATTTCATACGCTGAAAGTCTTCTGGAAGAAAAACTTCTCTGAAACCCTCCATTAAAGATGTTAAACATCCATTTGGCACCATTTGAAAAGAGAAGGGAGTTTTTCTCTTCTGGGGTCCGGGCCAACAAACCCCCATATAAATTTAGCTGTTCACTCCATGGTGGTGTGTGTGTACCAGCCGGCTTCCGATGCGCAAAAAAAGTCCAACTTCCAGCTTGTTGCGTTGCTGCAACTTCAATTTGCATCCCAGTAGTAAAACTGATAATGAATTAACTGATAATGAATTGTACAGGAAACCACCACCACCAACAACACTTTCATTTCTAGAGTGATCACCTTTCACATTGGGAGGCTGTTTCAAGCGCTCCGGGACGCTACCTCACATGAAGAGCGCTAATAAATGCAAGTTTTTGTTGTTGTCTCAAGGTGTTGGATCGTTGAGTGTTTGCAACTGAGCTAGGGGTTGGATCTGAGAGGGATGGGGACTAAGGGTTTTGGGGGTGGGAAGATGACCAAAGGTGTTGTCCATCCTGAGATGGACTTTGAAGGAAGTGAATGAAGGGGCAAGGTGAAGGAACTCCAGGATGGAGTTCTGGAGTAGGGGCAGAAAGGATGAAAGGCTGAAAGCCTAACAACTGACGGTAGGGTAGCAGGACGGAGCATGTGA
The DNA here is from genome assembly GCF_018977255.1 of Callorhinchus milii. Classification (NCBI taxonomy): domain Eukaryota; kingdom Metazoa; phylum Chordata; class Chondrichthyes; order Chimaeriformes; family Callorhinchidae; genus Callorhinchus; species Callorhinchus milii. Next base: position 457,224 of record NW_024704775.1, on the reverse strand, counting down.
AGCAGGTCAGTGGCTTCCGAGTTCAGGAAATGGGCGGGTTGATAAGTTTTGGAAGGTCATAGAGTTATGGTAGGGCAAGACCATGGAGAGCTTTAAAAATGAGGACGAAAATTTAACTTGATCATCTGGGGAATGGAGAGCCAATGGAACCGGGTGAGGATGTAACTACCTGGTGTGGGAGAGAACGTGAGCTGCAGAGTTTGAATAACCTGTGGCTTATGGAGGGAAGAGTTGGTAAATCCGACGAACAGAGATGCAGTAGTAGTCAAGCTAGTCTGAAGTTAGAGCCCTGAGGAATGCCACAAGTGACAATGCAGGGGCAGGGGAGAAACCGCTGGCAGACACAAAGTGGAGACATTGGGATAGGTAAGAATGAAATCAGGCAAGGACAACTGAGGAGGTGAGAGGAAAGGTAGTGTTGAAGGAAAGAATGGGGCAGAGAGGTTAAGATGGGCAAGGAGGTAGAGAGCCCTGGTCACAGATGTAAAGAATGCTACTTGTGACTTGGACTAGGGCAGCCTGTGTAATATAAGCAGCATGAAATGCAGATTGGTGGGGTAGCCCAGACCAGACACTATTTCTAACTAATTTGTATAAAGTTGATGGATTTTCTCTTTGTTTTAGGATTTTGTGGTACAGATGCATTTGAGGAAGCTAAACTTTCACATGAAGTAGAATGAATAGAAGGGTATAGGAAGGAGTAAGCAGTGGGTGGAGACGTATGTGGAGTATAACGATAGGCTATTTGGTCTAACCAATCTGTGCCAGTTTCCGTGCTGTACATTTTTTGTAAATTTTTGCACGCTACATGAAAGCGGGAGCAGGAAAGCTTTCTGCCTTAACTGTTTGTCTGTGCCTTTCTTTAACTGATGATAATGAGACAGGAAAATAATTTTATGACTTTGGTGTGATGTAGCGCATTGTTGAATTCAGCTTATTGTGTGCTACTTTTAAGATCATTATGGTTACAATTTCAGATTATGAAAGGAAATATCTACATAGAGCTGTAAATTACTAATTGATTCAACCAGAAAATAGCCCAGCCCGAGTACATTTCCTCCCTAATTTCCAGCATTTACGCAAAGATATATGTCTGTTCTCAACCATCACTTTTATTCTCATTAATTATATACTGAAACACTGTAATGATTGTAATTATTATTGTTCAAAATAGTACACATGACATTTGCTGAAGCACCCCGATGCAGAACAAAATGATAAATGATAGGGGAGCCTGCTGTGCCCTGGCAGCGAAGGTCAGAACTATGCACCACATAATGATCCCAGAACAACGATGACTGTGAGAATTTATAACTCTATTTCATTGTACTGTTTCCTCCACTTAATGTGATTCTTCCATTTGTTATTGCTGTGTTTTAGTTGAAGGAATGAAAGACCAGTTTCTTGTAAATTCAAAATGAAGCAGATACACTGTGCTAGTAGGGTCTCCAGCTACTGTTTGCTAGATTAATACCTAGGCTGAAGGGGTTCAGTTAGCTATGATGAGAGGTTGAGACTAGGGTTAAGGAGTGATTAGGCTGAGGTACTTAAAGTAAGAAAAAGAACTGTTAAGTTAGATAATGAATGACTCTTCCCTTTGGTAGAGGGGTCTGTTACAAGGCACCATAGCCTTAAAATTAGAACCAAGACAGTTAGCACCGAGGCAATGGTTGTGAGGATGTGGCATGCTCTGCCCCAACAAAAAAAACAGCATCTGCACCTTTCACATCGAGAGAACCTCCCAAAAAGCTGCAGAAGGGGTATCAATGGGGATATTGAAAAAGAAGAGAAGCAGAATTTTGTGGAGGGAGGGGCGAGCGTGGCTCATTAGCAGGGCATTGGAAAATTCAAGTCTAGAAGTGACAAAGGCAAGGATGAAGGTTTTGCCTGTGTTGAGGTGAGATAGTTCACAAATAGTTCGCCCACAAATATACAGTCAATTCACTTTACAGTGTGTTCTGTGAAGCGCTTTGGGACGTCCTCCCGACGTGAAAAGCGCTATATCAAATGCAAGGATTATTATTATTATTATTATAGTGTTGGATGTGGACAATGCTGCAGAGATGGAAGAAAGTGGACTTGGTCAGAGCCTAGATAAAAGGTTTGAAGGAGAATTATGGGTCCAACAAAATCCAGAGGTTCCTCACCGAGTTGTTGTGAGCAATCAGGTAGATTAATGTGGCCAGTGCTGTGAGTGAGAGAGCTAAAGGATGTTAAAAAGCTGAAGCTTCCTTTTCAAAATAAACCTTTTGTTGTACTGTTAAAACTGTTGTGCAAGTTTTGTTTTTCCGGCATGACCCACGCTCTCCTACATTTGCACACAAGGAAGCTACATGGAACAGATAAACGTACAGAATGTGAGTTATAGTGAAAAAGGTAATAGTGACGAGAGAGGCAGATAGAGTGGCGGACGTAAAGATGGTGAGAGATGCAGAGAACGGATCTACAGGGGGATGTGATCAAGATGGAGAGGGATAATGACAGGAATTAAAGGAAAGAAAGGTAGAGTAAGACACAGAGAGGAACAGGAGATGGCAAAACAAAGTATATTTGCACTTGCTACCAGCAGTATCTCACTACTATAGACCTTTGTTTGCAAGTACGATCTCCTCCATATTGCTTGTCCTGAGAAGAGCTGTGTTCTACTTGTTTGATGTAATACTTATCGTATATCCCATTTGAAATAGTGTCATGATATCATTAACATACAAAATAGTTTTCATCAGTGTTCTGTAGGAATGTTTAATAATAATAAAACTGCTACTAATAATAATCATTATCCTTTCATCCGAAAGACGACCCCTCCAACAATGCAGGACAGACACCTCCAGCACCGCATTGAAGTGTCAGCTTAGACTTTGTGATTCCACAACCTTCTGATTCTGTGATGAGAGCGACACACTAATATGTATTTATTTTGATATCTTGATGGTTTATTTACTGATACTCATGCTTGAACTAGTTTTACCACCTGCAAGCCTTTTCACTTTCAAGATTGATATACTGAATTTTATTGCTCATCGCCTTCATATTTGGTAGATTGGAGTTTCTGTTTACCATATCCTAGTCAAAGTCATGTATGCATTGAAAACAAGAAAGTTCTCAAGGCAGCTCAGCTCGCAATATTTTTCCAGTTTGAGAGTTTGCCATTTATGGCTATTCTCCTTATCTGGGATACATTAAATTGTGTGTTGGAGTGTGGGGAGGAGAGTTAATTGCATTATTTATAACTCTGTTAGTTGCTTTAAACATTTCACCTGTGATCATGCTGTTCAGAGACGTAACTGTCTAACTACCCAGATCTGTCAGTTCCTTCAGTTGATATTTTGTGGCAGTCTTGCCTGGGGCAAACAAACCTCAAATACATTTCCTGGGTACCTTGTTGTTATGCTGAAGTGCAGATCTCTTTCAAATCAGTTCCAACTATAAAGCGAATAGGAGATGGAATCAGTTTATATTTCCTGTTCCGAAATCTCATTTGCTGGGGTCTGACAAAATAATAATAATAATCCTCGCATTTGATATAGCTCTTTTCACGTCTTCTTGACGTCTCAGAGCACTTCACAGAATATACTGTAAAGTTAATTGACTGTATATTTGTGGGCAAAACAGAACAGCCAAATGCGCACAGCAGTGTCGCACAAACAGTTGTAGATTGAAGTGACCAATTTTTTGTTTTCTTTTCTTGAGGGATTATTATCAGGTGTGTGGAGTAAGGAAACTTGCCCAAGGTTTTGCCCTGCCAGTAATCACATGATTGCTCACTGAGCTACAGGACTCCAAAACAAGTTGTATGTATGCATATTAAGTGGATACATAGAGCAGCAATAACATCAAAAACAGCTTATAATAATAATCCTCGCATTTGATATAGCGCTTTTCAAATCTTCTAGACGTCTCAAAGCGCTTCACAGAATATGCTGTAAAGTGAATTGACCATATATTTGTGGGTAAAGCGCGGCAGCCAACTGCGCACAGCAATGTCCCACAAACAGTCGTGGATTGAAAATGATCAATTTATTATTGTTCTGTTTTGGAGGGATTATTATTAGGCGTGTGGAGTAAGGAAACTTGCCCAAGGTTTCGCTCTGTGTATAAATATAATATATGTACGTAGTTTCTTTGACATGAAAGAATATCTAAAATGTTCCTCACTTACTGCTTAGCTTTCAATCGTTGTTGGGTCTTTTTAATAAAATTAGCAATGTTCCTTGGACTACGGAAAACTGGATTCCAAATTAATATTGAATTTAAGATGGTTTTCCAAAATTCTTCTTAATTTTAACCAGTGATTTTAAGCTTAAGGCCCTGAGAAATTTTGTACAACAACTTGGATTTATATAGCACCCTCCACACCAGACGGCATTTCAGAGCGCTTCACTGTAATGAATCCCGGGGCCGAACCAGCGGGAGGGGTAGGAAGGTGACCAAAGGCACGATTGAAAAGAAAGGTCTTCAGCAGAGACCTGAAAATAGGAAGAGAGGGGGCGAGGCGAAGGGAGTGAGGAAGGGAGTTCCAGAGCCTCGGGGCACAGTGGCCCCCGAGAGTAGAGCGGAGGACTCGGGGGACAAGGAGGAGGCCAGACAATTGTTGTTTTAGGAGAGAGGAGGTCAGAGAGGTAGGGGGCTTGCAGAGGAGTGGAGGGACTTGAAGACAAGGGTAAGGATCTTGAAGTTGAGCAAAAATCCAACAAGAAAAGATGCAGCACTAGATGTGATTTTGAGTAATGAACTAGCAAATAACAAAAAGGTAGGAGAATATTTGGGAAATGGTGACCAAGACCATTACCAAATCTATCTGAACAATCTAGCAGTGCAGATTTCTTATTGGAATTCTGGAGTCCAACATTTCGTATGGTTGCAGGTAGGGAAACAATTTCAAGATTTACAGATTTTTACTTGGTTAGCTGAATGTCGGACACACGTGGAAACCCATCACTTAAGAGTATCTAAAACAGACAGAGTTCCACAAATATATGCACATGGAAATTTTTTTTTCCTCCATCTGGAATGGAATGTGTATTCTCTCCCACTTTACTTAATTCTGTAAAGTATTAGGTGAGGGTTGGCCAAGTGCTAAGGCTTGGTGTGATAAGGGTGTTATTTTCTTCTATTCCTCTCTCTAATATATTTTTATATAGTGCCTTTCATGTCAGAAGAATTTTACACAACTGACTGGAATCCCAAATTTGGGGAGGGAGGTGGGGAAGGTGGCTGAAATTGTGGTCAAAATTGGTGTGCCTTAAGGTGGGTTTTGACGGTGGTGAGGGAGGAGACAAGGCAGAGGGACTCCGGGTTGAAATTATTATTATTATCCTTGCATTTGATATAGCACTTTTCAAGCGATGTCTCAAAGTGCTCACAGAATATACTGTAAAGTTAATTGACTGTATATTTGTGGGCGAAACATGGCAGCCAATTGCACACAGCAGTGTCCCACAAACAGTCATCGATTGAAGAGACCAATTTATTATTTTTTTTCTTGAGGGATTATTATCAGGCGAGTGGAGTAAGGAAACTTGCCCAAGGTTTTGTCCTGCCAGGAATCGAACTCAAGTCTCTCAAAAAAAAAAAGTTCCAGAGATTGAGGGCAGAATGTCTGAAAGCTCTTCCAGCATATGGTGAAGAAGCTGGGATGTGTAGCAGGATGGCGAGCGGAGGAAACTGGTTGCAGGCAGTCGCAGAGGTATGGTGGAGTGAGGCATTTGAAAGTGACAATGAAAATTTTAAATTTGATCCTTTGGGAGATGGTGGAGCCAAGCGAGGATGGAGGTGCTGGGTTTGTGGCGTCTGGAGTGGCAATGGATGTTGGTTGCTGAGCTGTGGATGGTTTGCAGCTTATGTAGGGTGGAGCTGGGGAGTCTGATGAGAACACTGGACTAATCTAACTTGAAGGTGTTCACTCATTATAGAACAGTATGAATAGCGTGAATGTAGGTCTCTGCAGCACCTGGTGCGAGGAGGTGAGAGGTAGTGATGGAGATTGCTGATGTTATGGAGGTGAGGGAAGCAGAGTGTGTGCGAGCCCCAGTGTAAGGTTTGAAGGATAATTGGGGGTAGAACAAGATTTGCAAGATTAAGTGACCAAATTTTTATTTTTTTTGTTGAAGGGATTATTACCCCCGGAAATGTGATCTACCAATCGACCAACAATCGGGTTCCTACTTACTGTTAGGTAAACAGAGACGTGGGATAAACAAACAAGCCCAACGTTTAGCCTTGGGCAGGTTGACAATGGGTTGGTAGGTGGGGAGCATGGATGGATCCAACTGAGGGTTTCTTGTAATTACGTAGTAATGATGGTGGTTTTGAAAAGGGGAGGAACTGTGCCAGTGGAGAGGGTACTCCTCAGCAGGGATAAAGTACTCCCTGTAGATTTGGGTTCTACTTTAAGTGATGCTTTCTTTACATTTAAAGGAAAAAATGTGAATAAATGTTTGGTTCTTTGAATTTTAATTGTTGGAGCAGGTGGAGAAAAAATTACTACATGAATGGTTTAAATTGTCTACCTTTTATTGGCAAAGGTGACAGAATGCTTTGTAAGTAAGAACAGGGAAATAGATGTTCCTAGCTACAAAGATCAAACTGGTCATCAGGGAAGAAGAACAATATTGCCTGCTCCTGAGTGTTGTTAAATACAAGAGAGATTTGCATCAAGAAAGCCATGATTCCAACAACAAAATAACATTTATATAGCTTCTTTCACATCGGAAGGATGTCCCGAGGCACTGATTAGTGTGCAAAGCTAAACTTGTTAGAGCATGCAACATAAATTTTACATGTAACTTGTATGGTGGAGCCTGATGGCAGTCTATGACTAACGTGTCACATACAGAACCTTAGAGATTTACAGCACAGAAGAGCGTTCGTCCCATCACGCGCTGGCTCTTTCAGTACTATTTACCTGTCCTTTCCTCACACTGATATAGTATACATTCCATATCCTCACTACTCTGTGAAAGAAATTCTAATACTAGCCTGCATGAATTTTGTTTGCCTAAACTGGGGTGGTCCAACTTTTCGGCTGCCCAGGTGCTGAACGTACTATCCCGTGGGCCACACAGTTTTGTGTTTTCCTTCCAGAAACAACATTTATACAGCGCCCTTTTCACGTTGAAAAGACGTCTCAAAGCGCTTGACATTGCTGACTGGTCACCTGAGCTGGGGGTGGGAGTCAAGGGAGGTGAGATATGGAGGTGAAAAATGACTGAAAGTATGGTCAAAGACTTAAGTCTTGATGTGCCTTGAAAGCAGGGAAATGAGTCGGAGAGACTTTGGGATTGGAGCTCCAGAGAGCGTGGGGCAAAATGGCGATGTTTGGGGCAGATGGTGTGGGGGGACTTGAAGCAAGCTGGTGTTTGCTGGGCAAAGGGAATGGCCGGTTCAGGTGGTCAGAGGTACAATGAGGTGGTGGTGGGGGGGGGGTGAAGGACGTGGAGTTTCTTACTGGAGAAAGAGGGAACTTACTGTGAAGAAGCTGCATGCCTCGGTGTCTTTCCTCGGTTCCCCCCCGCAGAGTCCGAGGGACGCTCTGATTGTCTGTCCTGACAGTGAACTATGAAACGCTGCCCCCAATTCTCCTCTCTCTCTGCTCTCTTTCGTTTCTCTCTCTCCCCCCCTCTCCCTCATACTCTTTTTTTCTCTCTCTCTCTCTCTCAATCACTCTTACTCTCTCAGTGCACTCACTCGTGCACACTCTCTTAATTACTCTCTCTCCCTCACCTGCTCTCTCCCTCTCTGTCAATCACAGCCTCTACTTTCCTTCTTTCTGTTACTTTCTCTCCCCCTCTCCCTCATGTGTCCCCCCCACCCCCACCAAGTGCACTATATACTCGCTATAATTAGGTAAGCAGGGTGTGTCTTTCCAGGAGAGAGAGTTCAAATTCCAATCCAGACATAGAAATTTATGTGTAAGTGGCATACATGGAACTCTGGTTTGTATACTACTGAGAACCAAAAAAAATTGTGTGAATTTTTTTATCTGAAATCTGTCTTCACCAAATACTTTTTAAAAAAAATTACATTATAATTTTCTTAATTCTTCAGTTTCATCTCTTTTGTAAAAGTTATAGGCATTTTTTTCTGCTGTAGTAGTTTCTAGTGATTTTGAAAAGGTTGGAAAGGAAACCTTTTGGGGAATTGAATTGCCTTGGTTGCCAAGGCAATAATTTAGTGCATTCAGCTGGAAGATTGGTATATCTGGAGAGAAAAAAAACATTATACTGAAATGCCAATGTGACCATTTTTGAGGTCACTGATTTTTAACCTATGTCGTAGTATCTGTGTGGTCTTGTATTTGAGTTGACAATACTCACTATTAATAAAGGTTATAAAAACTCATTTGATTTATTTCAGAAACGTGCAATGAGAAATCTTATGTTTTGGATGCAAAGAATTTGTAAATATAAACTACAATTGTTATTTTCTTTTGGAATCCTTTAATTATACAGTCATATCATAATTCTTGCATTTCACATTAGAAGGAAGTCTCAAAGCACTTCACAGAATTTAAAGTGCAGGGACTGTATATTTTGTAGGTGAATGCAGTAGCCAATTTTGTGTACAGCAATTTCCCACAAACCGGATGAAATGGCTAACCAATTTAGTCTGGGGGATTATTGGCCAGAACCCTAGGGGAAACTTGTGTCTCTTTTTGAATATTGACATGGAATTGTATTGTCCACCTGAATTGGCAGATAGGGACCTTGGTTTAATAACTCATCTAAAGGATCTGAAAATGTAGCACACTCCCAGCACTGAATTGAAGTGTCAGGCTAGACTATTTTAGTTCCAAGTCTCAAATTGGGATTTGAACAAATAATCCTTTGACTCAGTGGCAAGAGTACTACCAATTGGGCCATCCTGACACCTAACTTGTTTCCTTGAGCTAATTGAGCAAGTGTTGCAGATTGCAATGTTAAACAACATGCAGCTAACATTTGGAACGCTCACTTTTTTTTAAACGTTTGCTTCAGTTTAGCTGTTTCTGTGGCAAGCCGGTGAAATATTGATAACTGAATAATAATCATTGCATTTGGTATTGTGCCTTAAGACGTCTCAAAGTGCTTAACAGGATATACTGTAAAGCTTCACAGGAAAGACTTTGTATTTGTAGATGAACATGGCAGCACATTTGTCTCACGAACAGCCATGAATTGAATGACCAATTTTATCTGGTGGATTATACAACACAAATTTACATTTATTTAGGGAAATGGATGAGCCGAAGGGACTCTGGAATAGAGTTCCAGAGAGTGGGGGCAGGTAGTCTGAAAGCCCTATTGCCTAGTATGGGGGACATAAACAAGACCAGTCGGTGCCCAGTGAGTGGAAGGAGTGATCGGCAGAGTCTGAGGAGATCGCAGATCTACGGTTGGGCAAAATCATAGGATTTAAAGGTTAGCAAGAAGAATCTTGAACGCGTGGGCACCCAGTGGAGCTGGGTGACGATGGGTGTGTTCACGGAGCCTAGCTTGGGAAAGGCTGTAGATTTCTAGATGGTCTGCAGCTTGTGGAGGGAAGAGTTTGGAAGTCTGACAAGTTGAGTATTGGTATAGTCAAGCCTGGATAAGGGTCTCAGCACCCAAGGGAGTGGTCTTGGTGAAGGCGGGCAATGTTGTGAAGATGGGGGAAGGCGGAGTGGGTCAGAGGTACCAATGTGAGGTTTGAAGGACAATTGAAAGTTGAACAAGACACGGAAGTTCTGCACAGGCTTCAAAGGGTGGAGTGTGCATTCAAATACTTTGATGCTATCGACAATTGTTGGCCACACTGGGAGGTACTTCTCTATTCAAATAGTGCCATTAGATTTTCAGCGTCCAACAACAACAACAAAATTACATTTTTTTTTAGCACCTTTCACGTTGTCCACCTGAACAGACAGACTGAACTTTGGCTTAACATCTCATCTGACCGTTAGCAGCTGCAACAATGCATCCCCTTCCCCCCAGCACTGTACTGGATTGTCAGCCTAGATTATTGTTTTGTTATGGATCATAAATGAATTTGAGCAAATTCAGATTACACATTTGGGTGTAAAAATCTAGCTCTATTGTATTTTTCTTTAGATGCTTTGAGATTTTATTTTGCTTAGAAAGCTCAATTTAAATGCAAATCGTTTTGCTCAAAATAGCCTTTGGAAATGAACCTCAGTAAATGAGGCCATAACATTGCCATGAGATTTGATTTTTGTCTGCTCAGTATATCCCAACTATTGTCAGAATATAAGAGCATAAAACAGTGGATGTATATTTAATTAAACCACCAGACTAGTGGATGCTAAAAAATAAAAGATTCCCAGGTGTTAAATGTCTTAGGGAGATACTTGAATATCCAAGTTGATATTGAGTCTTGTGATTCTGAAAGAGGCTCCAAATAGTTTTACATTATATTCTTTGTTCTTATTTAATGTTTTATTAATCAATCAGGTAATCTGTACAAACAGTCTGGTCAGTTACTTTTTCTGTTGCCAGTTCAAGACCTTGCCCATTTAAAATACTGCTTCTGTGAAGAGAGGGGCAACAGCTTTCTTATCAGAACCCAGAAGTTAACATACAAATTCACCGACTGGCATTAATCCTTGATTTACTAAAATGAATCAAGGACTTTCACAATACAAAGTAGAGTGTATTAAGCTTTTATGTTAAAGTGTTAAATGTATAGTTACACAGCACATAGCTGGGCTCCAACTTATTTCAAATGTTCAGTTAGTGTTAAGTTGTTTACCTCAGAATTACCAAGGTTTGGAAGCCATACAACCTTTATTATTATTATTAGGTTGCTTTTTGGGATCTTGATCGTCATGATTTCCTGTGTCAATAGGATTTAAATAGATGTGAGGAATGGGCTGAACAGTGATAGATTAAGTTTACTGAAGCAAAATGCAAGGAAATTCATTTTAGCAGGAAAAAAACAAGGAAAAGGAATATATTTTAAATGACAACAAGAAGCGGAGGGGCAAAGGGACTTAGGAGTGCAGGTGTGCAACAAATTGCATTTATATGCGCTTTTCATGTCGGGAAGATATCCCAAGGCACTGGACTGGAGACTGGGCAGGGCTTGTACCCGAACTGGATGTTGGATTCCGGAGGTCAGTGAGCCAAGAGGGTGGGGTTAGAGATGGGGGAAAAAGATGTCGAAAGACAGCATCAAAGAGGATGGTCTTGAGATGGGCCTTGAAGGGGCAAGGCGAAGAGACTCAGTGATTGAGTTCCAGAGAGTGGGGGCAGATAGGCTAAAAGCCCGACCGCTGATGGTTGGGAGAGCAGGGTTGGGATGTGAAGGTTGTCAGTGCATTGATAAGTGTCTGTCAAGTGGAGGGAAATGGACGGGTTGGTAGAAATCATTGACCAAACTGCAACTGGAGTACTGCATTCAGTTTTGTGCACTTGATTTCAGGAACAATGTTAAAGACTTAGAGAGGGTGTAAAGGAGGTCTATGAGAATGATAACAGGGATGAGGGGTTATAATAACAATAATCCTTGCATTTGATATAGCGCCTTATGTTGATATGTCTCAAAGGGCTTCACAGAATATACTGTAAAGTGAATTGACTGTATACCTTGTGGGTGAAATAGTCATAGTTAGAAGGAGAAATTGGAGACCTTGGATCTGTTTTTATTGAAGGTTGAGAAGGTCAATGAGACATTGGACTCAACAATCCGTGGTATGAAGTGGTTGCATTAGCATTAGGAATTTATTACAATACATTTTTGTTTGACTATGCCTTTGAATTCCATTTTTCACTTTAAATTGTATATATTTTTAACCAATTTATGCATTTGAGTCTTCAAGTTGCACAGCAACTTTTAACAGCTCTTTTGTTTTCAGCCCATAAAAATCTTTAAATAGAAGGACTGGACAATGCAAATTTCCAACACAAATATAATAACTTGGATTTATATAGCGCCCTTCATGTGGGTAGTGTCTCAGAGCGCTTTATTGCCCTATAAGTAAGGAAACTTGCGCAACATTTGGCCCTGCAAGGAATCGAACCCAAGTCTTTTGCTTGCGATGCGAGTGCTGTAACCACAGGACTCCACAAACAGCGGGGCATTCAATATCCTAACTTTGCATGAAAACAAATTCTCCTAACCCCCCATTTGCTTGTTTATTGACTGACTATAAATTGATGCCCCTTTATTTCACGGTAACCAGAACTGTGTGCAGTGCTCCAGGTGCAGCCTGACCAGAGCTATTGAACAGCCTGAGGAAATCGTCTGAGGATCTAAATTCAATTGATGTAGCAATATAGGCTAGCTAATTTGCTTTGTTTATTACTACCTCTCCCTCTTTTGATTATAATTGAGGAGTTAATTAATACCCCCAGATATCTTTCAGCTTCCCCCTGGCAAGGTCTATCCCATCCATTAAGTACTTGTGTTTCCTATTTACTTCCTATATGTTTTGAGCTTTTGGTTACCTTTCGCCTCGGCTAATACCTTTAGCTTGGGTGCTCATCAGGAACTGTGACTGCGCTTTGGGTTGTCATCCTAACGTGAAAGGCAGTACATTGTATTGTATGTAGTACCTTGCATTTAATAGTATTAAATTTGATTTGCCAGTTATTGATTCATGGAGTCCTGTAACTCAGTGGTTAGACCACTCACCTCACAAGCCAGAGACTTGGGTTCGATTCCCGGCAAGGTGAAATGTTGTGCAAGTTTCCTTACTCCACACGCCTCTGTTTACCTAGCAGTAAATAGGAACCCAGTTGTTAGTCGATTGGCAAATTGGTCTTCCGGGGGTAATAATTCTGTTAGGAAAAAAAATAAATCCACAACTGTTTGTGAGACACTGCTGTGTGCAATTGGCTACCGCATTTCTCCCACAAAATATACAGTCAATTTGCTTTACAGTATATTCTGTGAAGCGTGTTGAGACGTCTCGAAGACGTGAAAAGCACTATATCAAATGCAAGGATCATTATGTGGATATCTTATTGTAGGCTCTCTTTTGTTGGTGCATTGCTGCCTCCTCTGATTTCACAGTTCCCCCACCCCCTCCAATCTTGGTATCATTTGCAAAATAAATATCTTCCACTGGGTCTGCAAATCCAGGTCATTAATGTATACAAGGAACACGAGGCACTCCATACAGTCCCCACTGAGGCATTCCATTTTCTAGCCTCTTCTCCTCCTCCCAAACAAAGACTCTCTGCTTGCTTCTCTTCAGCCAATTTTAAATCCATGTCTAAATCTTGCCCTTGATACTCATTTTGCTGGGGCTTGAATCTACAACCTTCTGATCTAGAGCCGAGAGTGATACCAACTGAGTCATATTGATTACTTGCTTTTCTGTGCAAAACTCACTGGGGGCAAATAACTATTTTAATGAAAATATAACATGAAATTATTTTCGCTTTTTAGGTAACTACCCTTGTGAACACAAGTAGCAAGGGTCCATCTGGTAAAAAGAAAGGCCGATCCAAGAAGGCCCATGTGCTAGCTGCTTCTGTAGAACAAGCGACGCAGAACTTTCTGGAAAAGGGGGAGCAGATTGCAAAAGAGAGTCAGGATCTGAAGGATGAGCTGCTGGCAGCTGTAGATGATGTACGGAAGCAAGGTATGTAATAAGTTGTTTAATTTAGCAAATACAGAGGTTCACCTGCTACCTTTTCTTAGGTTGTATTTGAAATTTTGTATGAATGTGCTCCTCGTGGTTGTCTAACTTCCTGATCCAACATAATGTGTAACTTTTGGTAATAAGAAATAACTTGACTGTTGATTTTCCAAATTGTTGTTTGAAGATGGTGAAATATTACATTTATAATGCAGTTCTGGCACAGAATTGATCACTTAATTGGCCTGTTTTTGTGCTGTAACATTCTATAATTTTATAATGAGTTGCATTCGAAAAAGAGCTACCATTATCTAAAAATGGGAAGAACAAGCTCAACGACCTTTTCTATGATTGGACAGATGATTAATCTGAAAGCAAGCATAGTTGAATTGTATACTGTTAAACATATAAGATGACAGTTACAAAATCACAATAGATTGAGAAACAGAGCTTTGGAATGGTTACCTATATGACCAGTTGTATTTTGTATGTTGTGCAGCTCATTGAGATGCTCCCCCCCCAGTTGTTTAAGTCTATTTTCATGGAACAATATTTTTATAGTATACGATGTGCTGGCTAATGGACAGAAATCACATTTACCTTGTGCCTACTGGAATGCTGTGTGAGCTACTTATTATTGTTATAATCTTGCATTTAATATAGTGCCTTATTTGGAAACATCTCAAAGTGCTCCAGTTTTCGGTAAAGTATAGTGATTATTTGTAAATGAGCGTGGCAGATAATTTGTTCACAGCAATAAGCTATTGAAGTGAATAACCAATTTTTTATTTGGGTGGGATTGCAGACCAGGTACCAGGAGAAACACTCTTCTCTTTTCAAACTGGATCTTTAATGTCCACCTGAACAGACAGAGCGGAACCTTGTTAATGTCTTGTCTACAACCACTTTTCAGATTTCTCCTTCTTCAGTTGACAAAAGTAGGGTCAAACCTTAAAACTTGCATAACTATTTTTTAAGGATTTACAACCATCCTGGAAGTTACAAGAGGAAACCCCAAACTCCTTTGGGGTTCAAAAACTCTTTGTGGCCAGTCCCATACTGTGGTTGAGTTCCAAAGACAGCCATTTATACATCTTCCTTAAGATCATTGATAGAGCTTTGAAAAATCACAGAAATATGTAACTTGTATAAAGTGAATAAATGCAGTGTCCAGTCTTCAAGGATTAAATTAGTGTAATCCTTGAAGACCTAAGTTATCGACAGTAGCTATTGTAACCTGAAAATGAAAATTTGATTCCTCTTAAAAGACAGTCCTTGCCAAACCTTAATTTCCAGTACGGATCCAGGAGTTTAGTAACCTACTCACTGCTTCAGTTAAGGTCCCTCATGGCTGTCTTTGTCTCTGATGTGTTTGGTGATGATGACCCAGTCAAGCACAATTTCACTGTGGAATATTGACGGGATGTGTATGCCTCAAGAGAGAATGTGTAGAGAAAGAGATAAATATTTTGGGGGAGCTAAGAGAGAATGGGAGAAGGACATAACAGCAGATGCAAAACATAAGTTCTTCCTGAGGAATTGTTTGTAACTTTTGCTGCATTTAAAAAATACTCATTCTTTTCGTTAGTATGGGCAACCTTATTAAAGCAAAAGGTCAAGCCAAACAAGAAACTACTGTAATGTAAAATATAATTATGTTGTAATAGGTTTTCCTGAGTTGCACTCAAACTGAAGTAAACTAGGTTACAAAGATTTTCTGTTCAGCTACAGTGAGTTTTGATTAGTTGTAAATGCCTCAATATTCTTACATATTTTATTGTCAAATGTTACCGGTCTAATGCTCACAAATCTGTCAGAACACATTGGCTGGCACAGGTGTCAGCGTTGTAATTGTTTGGTGTTTCATAAAATATATCATTTAAATGTTTATTTAATAACTTTCCTAAACAGGGGAAATGCATATGAATTTATGTAATTTCTTGATTTCAGTTTCTTTATGTTTGTCATTTTCTTCATATCAAGGGACATGAATTCCCATCACTCAACACCATTTTGTATATTTTTATAATTTTGAACTACAAAAATGATAAGGATAAGCAACAGAGGTAACAGTAGTTTCTGACCAATGTACGGAGTGTGATGCTAAAGATATTGCCCTGCACTGAAATGTGATTTGATCAGGAAGTGAAGTCAGTGAAGTCAGTGATGGCCTGATGATCCTGAAGTTGTCCATTTCGGTAGTCAAAGCTTGTGAAAAGTCTCAAAACTGGGAAAACAAATCAAAGTAAAAACAGTTAATAATATCCGTCTAAATTCCAAAACATTTTTAAAATTAGGTAAGTTTAAAAATAATATTTAATTATCTTTAGATTTGCCTAATTTTGGAAGGCGCTATATCAAATGTCTTATGTCGCCAAGACATCTCAAATCACTTCAAAGGATTTTACTGTGAAGTTTAGTAACTGTATTTGTAGGCAGACTTAGTAGTCAATTTGTACACAGCATGGATTTTCAAATAGCTTTTCATACAATCATAGAATTATATAGCATAGAAGGAGGCTATTCAGCCCACGCAGGGTCTTGAAAGAACTATCCAAATTAATCCCACTCCCCGCTGTCTCCCCAAAGCCTTGCAAATTTGCCCTCCCCAAATATCAATCCACTTCTCTCTTGAAAGTTGTTATCAAATCTACTTCTACCACCCTTTCAGGCAGTGCATTTCAGATCTGAACAACTCGCTGTGTGGACAAAATGTCTCCTCATTTCCCTTCTGGTTCTTGTGTCAATTATCTTAAATCTGTGTCCTCTGGTTACCAACCCACTCGCCTGTGGACTTCATCAAATCCCCTCATAATTTTGAAAATCTCTATTAAAGCTCTCTTTAGCCTTCTCTGTTCCAAGCAGTACAATTGTAGCTTTCTAGTCTCTCCACATAACTTTTGGTAAAAGTTCAAATAGAGTAAAGTTGAGGCATATGAAATTTCAGGATAGGGAATTGATTGGGAAGTAGGTTGCAGAGTTAGAATAAAGGCAGTTTTTCTGATTATTTAGCACTATCAAATAGAACACAAGAAGAAGCAATTGCTGAGGTTGGGTGTGATTTGTGAGGATGTGAATACTGGTACAATGGCCAACAAGAGGAGTTGTAATTGCTTTCCTTATGCCACAGATTTTCAACTGAATATTGGTTATCAAGTGCTAGACATGGATTCAGAATTGACAATAGGACAGGAAGCAGACTTTTTTTGTTAGAGAAGTTCGGTCAAAATGGAGGAGGTATTAAACAAGGTGCTTAAGGGTCTCCTGTTCCTTGCATGTATTTAATATCCTGTATTTGCAGACCAAGTATAGTAGATGACACCACATTGGGAGACTGTGGAATCAGAGGAGGCAGCAAAAGTCCTAAAGTACACAAAGGAATTTTCTGAATTGGCTCTCAAGTTTGGTTCATTCATTGGTTCAAAGTTTTCAAGGTTGGAGGTTCGGTTTATTTTGAAAATCTGCAACAAAAAACTTTGATTCTTATCTAGACATTGAGAATCAAAAGGACACATCAAAGAATATAAGGTAGAGAAAGGTTTATCCCATTATGATAGTTGAAATCTCAACTGAAGAACAAGAGAACTCCCAGGTGACATTGGAAATCCGGTCAGTATAGAATGCAATCCATTTTCTTTTAATCCTTCAAATCATTACAGTACAAAGATGCCTTCTAAATCAAAATCAAGTTTGTGCTCTTATTATTTCTAGTAGTTATTTGAATCTGTTCCTGTTTTTTAATTTATTCTTTGATTCAATTGGCTATTGCCTCTATTAATAATACCGACTGGCTACTGAAAGAAAATGAGTAACTGAAGCCTATGTACTATTGTATTTATTAATAACTATCAGGATTTTAATCCCTGGTGAAGGTTTTGCTGATGAGGAAGTAGAAAATGCCTGAGAAAACGCACAATTTAAATTTATAAGGTCTGCTTATATGAAGAAGTTAAATGAAGAAGTCATTTAAAGAAGTTCTTATCAAATTATAAACACTGAAGACAGAATTGAAGCAGAGAGGAATATGTTTTTTGTTCTCTCCCTCGAGTCCTACTTAACTGACCAACAGCACTTCATCTCATCCAATGGTTTTCTCGATCGCCCCCGCCCAGTTACCTGCAGGGTACACCAAAACTCCATCCTTGGCCCCCTTCTTTTCCTCATCTACATGCTCCTTGGCGATGACATCCGCAGTCAAGGGAGCAACTTCCACATGTATACGGATGGCACCCATTATCTACTTAGTCTGCTGATGTCCTGTTAGCTTGTTTGATAGACATCAAGACCTGGATGAGCACAAATTTCCTACAGCTGAATGTCGGCAAGACCGAAGCCATACTCTTTGAATCCCATCAATGTCTTCTCTCCTGCAGGTCTGAACTCCTCAATCTCCCCGGGCTCTCCCTCAGACTCACTGAACCTGTGCACAACTTAGGCATTTTATCCCAGCTTCCTTTCCAGCACACATCCATCCCCTGACTAGGACTGTTTTTTTCCACCTCTGCCAAATTGCCCACCTCTGTCCTTACCTCACTACTGATGCAGCAGAAACCCTTGTCCATGCCTTCATCACTTCCTGGCTGGACTATTCTAATACTCTCCTCGCTGGTCTCCCTAGCTCTACCATACACAAAATACAATTAATTCAAAGCTCTGCTGCCCAGATACTCACTCGCATGAAACTCCATACCCCCATCACACTAGTCCCAGCCAGGTGTGGGTGATTTCAAGATCCTCTCACTTGCTTTCAAATCACTTCATTCCCTCACACCTATCTATCTAACTGACCTGCTTATCCACCACCACCGGCTGCCTCCGTTCAGCTGGCTCTGGCCTCCTATTTGTCACTTGTGCTCTCCGTTCCACCAGCGATGGCTGTGCCTTCAGCCACTATGCTCTGAAACTCTCTCCCTCAATCCCCCCGCTTTGCCACCACCCTCCCCACCTTCAAATCCCACCGAAAGACCTTCCTTTTTGATCGTGCTTACGGTCACGTTCCCGTTCCCTCTCCTCCTGGGTCATTGTCAGACTCCGCCACTGTGAAGTACTCTGGGACTCTAGCCTGCACGAAGGGCGCTGTATAAATGCAAGTTGTTGTTATTGTTCTTCAGAAATCTCTTACATAAAGCAAAGGATTTCTGTTAAACACCTAACTGAGCACGAATAGATATTAAAAACACTTTCTTCATATTCGTTCTATTTAAATTAAAATTTATATAATAACCTAATTTATATAATAACTGCAGATCAATAACTACAGGTAAAACTGAATTCCTCGCTGAGATCCTCCCTTCCAAAAAATGGTGCAAGTATATTATTGAACCATTAATTTTTACCTTCAGTCTCACTTGAAGCATTGCCATTTTTTATTTGTTCTGTATCTACAGTTACATTTCCTGCTTTGTAAGTGCCACTAGTTTTTATCAATTCATACTTAATTTAAGATTCCAGCATTTAAAAAAAATCTGGATAATCCCCTTTTAATGTTTCCTCTAATTAGAATCCCAATTCTGAAAGGCTTTTCTTGTATCTTATTTTACATGTGGCATTCTGTTATCCAACTTCTCTCTTCTTTTTGAAATTAAGTGTGAATTGCTAAAAAAAAATGACACAAATTTGATAGACCGTAACAACATAAAAAATAGTGTTTCATCATGTTCTCTATGCCCATGTACACTCTGCTTGGTTTGGGTGCTCGATGTGTGTGAGGATGATTGTGGATGACTTATCCTATCCTTTGTCCTATTCCTATGAAAAATACTTTACTGCCACCACATGCTCTGCTCATTTTGAAATTTGCTTAGAACTACTCTCGTCAAAGCATTGGCGTATAAAGAGCCTTTATTTTGATCTCTTCCAGACTTCAGCCATTATTTATATTTTACACAAGTTTTTTTTTCAGTGTACATTGATGCGTGTTTCCTTATCTGTAAGCCTAGAAACATACAACAACAACTTGATGCAGGGTAGCGTTTCAGGGCGCTTGGAAGTCTACAGTGCCAAAGTAGGCCACTCGTCCCGTCGAGTCCGCATCGGCTCACAGAACAAGGAGCTCAATTCAATCCCACCACTCCACATTATCCCCCTATGTCTTCTAGCCACTCTCTTTCATATGCCCATCTACTTCAGTCTTGAAAACCACAACGGACTCCACTTTCGCCACTTTAATTGGCAGGGCATTCCACATCCCAACAACTCTCTGGGTGAAAAAATTCCTCCTAAATTCTCCTTTCACTATTTCTGTGGCTATCTTATAACTATGTCCTCTTGTCACTGACTTCTCTATCAATAGAAATAACCTTTCTGCTCCATTCTCTCCTCATAAATACAGCCCTTCATTTCCAGAGCGATTCTCATAAACCTGCCCAAAACTGAACGTAGTACTCCAGTTGTGACCTAACAACAACAACATTGGCCTAACCAATGATTTGTACAAACTTAGTATTGTTGCTTTACTTTTGTTCGCTTTGCCCCTGTGCATAAACCCATCATATTCTTAGCTTTCTTTGCAGCATTTGCCACTTTCATTGACTTGTGTACCTGTACTCTGCACTTCCTTCAGCCTCTCAGCCCCCAGGCTCTGGAACTCCAACCCCCAGTGCCTTCGCCTTGCTTCTTCCCTTTCCTCCTTCAAGGCCAATCTCAAGACCTTTCTCTTTGACCGTGCCTTCAGCTCCCCTCTCGACTCTCTTCCCCCTTCTCGCTCCCTCCCATCCCTCCCCTCACCCTGACCATTTCCCCCCTCCTCGCTCCCTCCCTTCCCCTCACCCTGACCATTTCCCCCCTGCTCGGGTCATGACCCAACTGTGCAGCGCCTTGGGACGTCCTCCTGACGTGAAAGGCGCTTTATA
The DNA here is from genome assembly GCF_018977255.1 of Callorhinchus milii. Lineage (NCBI taxonomy): Eukaryota > Metazoa > Chordata > Chondrichthyes > Chimaeriformes > Callorhinchidae > Callorhinchus > Callorhinchus milii. The sequence continues at coordinate 436,812 of NW_024704775.1, read as the reverse complement.
AATGGAATCTTGTTGTTGTTGTTGTTGTTGAATCTCCTCATATTTTGCTTCATTAAACCTTTTAGTACAGTGTCCTTTTTGATCCTTATCCCAAGGATCTGTTCCTCATTCCCTTTTTAAATCTATTATGGGAGTACCCATCTCCTCAGTGAAAACTGAGGTAAAATACTCATTAAATAGCTTTGCCATCTCCTTCTTCTCTGCCACTGATTTACTGCTTTTGTCCTTAAGTATCCCAATACCTCCTGAGCTATCTTTTTACATTTTAAAAAAAACTTTAGTTTCCTTTGATATTGTCCAATAATCTTTTTCATGTTGTAATTTCCCCTTTTTCTGCTTTTCAATGCCTTTGATATATTTTGTAGTTTTCCACTGAATTGATAGACATGTATTTTGCATACGTTTCTCTTGTTCCTTATTATCATTTTTATTTTTCTTGAAAGCCATGGTACCCTATGTTTTGTTGCATCCCCCTTGCTCCTTGATGGAATGTGTTTGCTCTGTACCCTTTCAATCTCACCTTTGTCACATTGCTGTTGTGCTGTTTTATGTGCCAATACCTGTATCCGATTTATCAGTGCTAACCCCCCTCTTTATCTCTACAAAATTGGATTTTTTTCCAGTGGTGTACCCTTAACTCTAAGTCTTGCCTTTCCCTGTATATTCTGATATGGAATCTAATTATATTATGATCCTGTTCCCCTACCTCCAGATTAGTTACTTGTTTCATTTCATTGCACAAAACTAAATCAAGCACTGCCTCCTTCCATGTTGGGCTGTACAGAAATTGCTAAAGAAAGCAGTCTTGGTTGTATTCTAAAAATAAAACTCAATTTTGCCCCTCAATACCTTCCTTATTCCAGTCAACCTTGGGACAGTTGAAATCACAATTATTATCATTCTGTTACAGCAGCTTTCTAAACTCCCTGCAAATCTCATCTTCAATCTCCTTGCTCACTATAGAGTGGGCTGTATTGCAATCCTAAAACAGCAATTACTCTCTTTCTTATTTCCATCCACAAGAACTCTTCTGCACGAATACCATTAAGGAGGCTCTGATTAATAGTACCACCCTTCCATCCAACCTACCTTCTCGATCCCTTCTGGAAAGAATGTTCTCAGGAATGTTTGGTTCCCAGTCTTGCCCATCCTGAAGTCATATTTCTATTAATGTGATTACATTGTATCTCCTAATCCCAACCAGGGTTTTAAATTGAGCCATTGTATTTCTAACATTCTGTACATGAGTATATAAACACTTTAACTTGTCCTACTGTGCTTTATTTTTCTAGAGTTTGAATGTCAGACTTGAGCAAAAGATCAATTAGATGATTTTTATTATAAAATATCCGGTTGAGTTGTTAGAATAGGCAGTCAGGATATGAGAATAGCATTCAAGTCTTGGGTGGGTTTTGAGAAAAAAAGAGCTAGGAATTATAGAAGGAAAAGACATGCTGGGCATGGAAAAGCACATCAAGTTTTTTTTGTGAAAGTTTAGATGTAAGCATTCCATTTCATATGAGATAATAAGGTTATCAAAACATGAAAAAATGTCTTGTGGAGTAAGCATTGTGTGAGTTAATTTCTGATGTGTTTTAAAAGCTTTTAGGCTTCTCAAGTTTAACCAAGATTTTGTTGCCCTATCAATGAAATATGCAGGAATTAATGGAGCCCTGTAGCTTAAAAATAATTTGGTAACTCAATGCACTACCATTTGTGGGACACTGCTGTGTGCAATTGGCTGTCGCGTTTCGTCCACAAGATATACAGTCAATTCACTTTACAGTATATTCTGTGAAGCTCTTTGAGATGTCTCGAAGATATGATAAGGCGCTATGTCAAATTCAAGTATTATTATTAATTACATTTTCCCTCTTTTAAACACTTTATTCCTGTAGTTGTAGGCAGTTTAATAACATGGAGGGCACATGAAAACTGTCCAGTCCACATCACTTTCACTGAGATGGAAACTCAACAAACTGATTTTGCCGTTATCCATAACTTTCTTTAATAATTAAAAGAAACACGTCATCTTAATTTCCAAGCCATCCTCATTGTGTAGTCCTGCAGAGTTGTGGTTAGAGGACTCGACTCGCAAGCGAGAGCACCTGGGTTCGATTCTCGGGCAATGTGAAAAGTTAGGCAAGTTTCCTTACTCCACAAGCCTCTGTTTACCAGTCGTAAGTAGGAACCTAGTTGTAAGTCAATTCGCTGATTGCTTTTCCGGGGATAATTATTTAAAAAATTATCAAATTATTAAAAAAAAATTGGTCATTCACTCCATGACTGTTTTGCCCACAAAACATAGTCAATTCAACAACAACAAAGTTATATTTGTATAACACCTTTCACGTCGGGAGGACTTTCCAAGGCTCTGAATTCACTTTACAGTATATTCTGTGAAGTGCATTGAGATGTCTTGAAGATATGATAAAATGCTATATCAAATGCAAGGATTATTATGACAGTCTGAGAGTTGTGAAAAGAAATGGTGGAGTGAGCGAAGTGCTTTTCACATCCTCCCACACGTACACATTTCTATTATGCATAATTTCATTCTCGGAATAGCAAATGCTTCTCCAAGAAAATGTAAATGTTGGGAATTTTCCTTTTTTGCTGTGATTATACAGGGTGACCAAAAAGTTGTTATATCTACCCTATTATCTAAAAACAAACAAAAATATCATAATTTCTTTAAGACTTATTAGATACTGTAATGGTATCACAATGTTTTTGGTCACCCTTTACATGTTAATCGATCAATCTTTTTAGAATGACTCCGTTGTTGATGCAAAATTCACCTGCATGTAAATTTGTAAAAATTCTAATAATAATTGCATTTTACATCTAATTATTGAATTTTACAATTTGTTTCTGAACATGACATTACAGAAAATTACTCTCAAAGGGCTGAAATAAACTTAATACATAAAACCTTTGGAGTTCTTAATCACAAATACTAGTGATAAGTATTTATACACATAGATTAATTTACAAAACATTTTCTCATCACTGTGGTGATGTGTATAATGCTGCAAGCAAGTATTATGAAAATTATAAATAAGTTGATTGGATTCTTTGGTGGAAATCGACTCTTTGGGTGAACACAAATTGGCCGTTTAAAAGTAATTAATTTCTAATTGCAAAGTTTCTGTATTTTCTCTTAGGAGAAACTATGAGAATTGCATCTGGGGATTTTGCAGATGATCCTTGCTCTTCTGTGAAGCGTGGGACAATGGTCCGGGCGGCTCGAGCTCTGCTATCTGCAGTAACACGTTTGCTGATTTTGGCTGATATGGCAGATGTTATGAGACTTCTAACTCATCTGAAAATTGTAAGTTTTTTTTAAAGTAACTTTAGGGAATTACAGCTTTTGAAATGTTAACATTTTATACACAGAATAAAATTCTTGTGATCAGCAGGCCATAGCTGGAAGACAAATGTTAGGGAAATGGATTACTTTCAGTTTAGAATCATCAGTGCAAATGCAATCTTATGAAGCCCTTCCCTATTAAATGCTTTTCAATGTTTTATGTAATATGGTATGTAATTATATTTACGATATTTATAGGTAGAAGAATCTCTGGACGCTGTCAAGAATGCCACCAATGAACAGGATTTAGCGAATCGTTTCAAGGAGTTTGGAAAGGAGATGGTGAAGCTGAATTATGTGGCTGCTAGGAGACAGCAGGTATGGTAAAGAACTTTCAGAGTTCATCTTGTAGAGTGTGCTGTTTTCCTCAAAGGATAAAAGATATCTCTCACTAAGCTTTGCAAGTCTATCAACTGCATCCTCACCAGGCTCCACTATCCCCCATCCCTCAGCGGATTGAGTTCAGGATCGTCCTAACTCATAAATCCCTTTATGGTCTTGTCCCACCTCTGCGACCTCCTCAAACCCTACCAACTCTTTCCTCTCAGGAGGACTGCTGAACTGAAAGGCACTATACAAATGTAATTTTTTGTTGTTGCTTCACGTCCCAAGCACCACCTGTTCCACCATGGCTGAAAGTTGGGCTTTCAGCGTATCTGTCTGCACTCTGGAGTCCTTTCAACTTGCCTCTTCCCAGTCCTCTTTCAAGGTTTGCCTTCCTCTTTGACCATGTTTTTGGCCATCTTCTCCACTCACAACTCCCTGGCTCCCATTCCCACCCCTCCACACTACCCCCAAACTCGGGCACAAATATTACTGTCCATCGCCTTGGAATGCCCTCCTAACGTGAAATATGTTGGCTCTCTGAAGAGGTTACCCATTCAAGCCTACTCCCTTCTCTGTTCCTCATAGCCTTTTTATTTGCAAATGTGTGTGTTTAAAAGCTACTCTGGATTGTGTTTCATCCATAATTTTAGTGTGTAAACCCTTTTGCGTAAAAAGAATGTGATATTAAGCATAGCATACATTAGCTGCTTAATCATCTGTGGGGGGTGGAAGGGGGTGGAGTGTGGCATCACAGTTGAGTCAATCCTGTTGATTCCTGTCCTCGTCTGATATACACTTGCGTTAACTTCCAACAGGAGTTACTGAATAGCAATTGGAAGCCGGAACCCTGACTGATTTCTCCCTCCCCCTGCTTCTAGCCCAGCTGTTTTTAGGAAATTTCTAACCCCCTAGCTGTTGGCCTGGATCAGATCAGCTCAACCAACACAAGCCAGGATAAGCACATGTGACTTTTTAGTCTATATGGCCTAGTCGGGTGGAACTGTTACCCTCTAATCCATAACTCAGTATAAATGGAAACAGAAACATGATTTGCCTACTCATTTATCCCTTCTTCCACTAACTGTGGACTTCTTCATAGCTCCTGTCAATTACATTAAATTATGAGCTACTCCAAGTTGTACTCTTCATTACAGGACAGGTCATGCCAGTTTCCTCCAACTCTGAGGTAGAAATACTCCTGCAAGGTTTATCCTTTGGGATGGGTTGTAGTTGCTGGCCAATAGATGAAAATGAGTCCATGCGTCAGTAAAGCCTGGGATTTGAACTTGGGCTGTTTGGATTAGATTCTGATGGTATTATCAATAGTGGTGCTGAATTATGCAGAATAGTGGTGCTGAGTTATGCAGTTTCAATTCAGTTCACTATCAAAAAATCACAATTATATTGTATTGATTGAGCACAATTTGTAAAGAAACTTTCATCTCAATGATGAAATGTAAGGTTTCAGAGAAGCTAATCTGTTTAAGACAAATAAGGATTCCTGAGAAAATGAAAGAATCTGAGGCAAAATATTCTGAATCTCAAAATTAATGGTCTTATGTAAAATGGAGCAAAAGTTATTTTTAAAAAAAAGTAGCACTAATTAGCTGATGATTTTTCAACTATCGCAAATAAAAGATCTAAAATGTAGCAGTGTGGGTGCGAACTTCTTAATTGGTACTAGAAAATTCATTAATTCATGAGTAATTGGATGAATGTGTAACATTCTGAAATTGACCAAGTATATTGATTGATGTTAATTAAATATAGCAATACTTTAGTGTTAAGAGAGCCTGGGCATATATGAATAGACAATTTGGTTGTTGCTGCTCTACAAAATGAAGATGCATATGCACTGCATTCACAGTATGCATTGCATGGTTTACTAGGTGAAGACCATATGTTTCAAAAGCAGTAAAGCAATGCCATGTGCTAATTAATGCAAGTCAATCTTTTTAATTTGTTGTGCCTGACAGTATACTCGTAAGGATATGGCATCAGTTGTGCATTCTTACACATGGAATTAAAATGAATGTCCCATTAGTACAAAAACAAGATTACATACTAATGTTGAGGACATAATCATACTAAGATAAAATGGTTATGTTAAATATGAAAATAAGTACATAAGTTAACAAGCATAGGTAGATAATAATAACCCTGGCATTTGAATTTGCGTCTTATCACATCGTCAAGATATCTCAAAGCGCTTCACAGGATATACTGTAATATTCTGTATATTGACTGTATTTTGTGGGCGAATGTGGTAGCCAATTTGGGCACAACAATGTCCCATAAACAGCCATGGAGTGAGTGACCAATTTTATTTTGAGGGATTTGTTGGCCAGGACACCGGGATAAATTCCCTTCTCCTTTTGAATACACTGAACTGTTACATGCTAAGTACAGTACAAGAGGAAAGATGCCTCACTGAGGAAGTAACAGGACTGAGGAAGTAACGTAAACAAGAATGCATATGACATCAGCAGGAAATTACAAATTGCCGGTGTTTATGCTCCACATGAGCCTCCTGCTGCCCTTCCTCAACTAAGCCTTCACGCGTAACCTTCTATTCTTTTCTCCTTCATGTACCTATCTAGCTTTACCTTAAATACATCAATGCTATTTGCCTCAACATTACCCTCATCTTTTCAAGAGAAAAGAGTCCAAGCTTTAGCCTTTCCTGATAGGTATAACTTCTCAGTTCTGGGATCATCCTTTGCATCTTCTCCAGTGCCACCGCATCCCTTCTATAATGTGGGGACCAGAACTGCACACAATGTTCTAAGTGTGGTCTAACCAAGGTTCTGTAGAAGTTTACCATAACTTCCCTGCTTTTCATTTCTATCCCTCTAGAAATGAACCTCAATGCCTGGCTTGCCTTTTTTATGGCCTTATTAACCTGCGTTGCTACTTTTAGTGAATTGTGTATGTGAGATCCCCTAGATCCCTTTGCTTCTCTACCCCATTTAGGTTTTTATTTTCCAGAATGTATGTGACTTCCTTATTCCTTCTACCAAAATGTACCACCTCACACTTTTCTACATTGAAATGCATTTGCCATTTAAATGCCCACTCACAAGTTTATTAATATTTTGCTGCAATTTGTTGCAGTCTTCCTCTGTATTAACTACTCCCCCCGTGTTGTCCGAAAATTTAGAAATTGTACTGCTAATTCCCGAATCCAAATCATTAATATATATTGTGAACAACAGTATTGATTTCCACTTTCTACAGATTTGGTAAACCAATCAATATCAGCCTGTAGCCTCCTGCACACTTACATCATCACTGTTAATATTTCAAGAATCTTGAATTGATTCTGTTGGAGTTCATAGAGTTTGGTGAGTATGGGTGCAGAGTTCTCAATTAGTTGCACTCATTTAAAAAGCAGCTTGATGCTATATCCCCCTTGTCCCCCAACTCTTTTAAACCAACACCCAGCTCGGGTGCAAACCTCAACTGGCCAGCACTTTAGGAAGCCCTCCTGACCTGAACGGCTCTGTTTAAATGCAATTTGTTGTTGTGATGGGAGGAATAGTAATGTGGAGCGGAGCAACTGAACAAGCTTGTTTAAAGTATGTATGTGCACAATGTGCAGTGGAATTTCACCCTCTCCTAATATTTGGTTGTCTTGTCCTACTTAGTTAAGCAGAAAAGTTAATGATGGTTCTTAAGTAACAATCAAAATCAAAGAGCCTCCGAGTGGCCAAAAGTTTAATGTCTTATCCCTACATTGAGAACCAATTTAATAATTTTGTTTAATTGCAGGAGCTGAAAGATCTCCATTGTAGGGATGAAATGGCAGCTGCCCGAGGTGCCCTGAAGAAGAATGCTACAATGTTGTACACAGCTTCGCAAGCTTTCCTCCGACACCCTGATGTAGCTGCTACACGAGCTAATAGAGACTATGTCTTTAAACAAGTGCAGGAGGCCATTGCTGGAATTTCAAATGCAGCTCAGTCTACCTCACCATTAGATGATAAACATGGTCATCCTGGCATTGGAGAACTAGCTGCAGCATTGAATGAGTTTGATGTAAGTACCTTTTTTTGTTGTTTTGGTCACCTGGGTGTCTGCCACATGCAAAAACCCATCATCTTGCTTGAAAGTAACTAAACCAAACAGAATTCCATGCATCCCACCTATATATGGAAATTCCAGAGATATTTGTTGGAATAGAATGCGGACTCTCTCCCTGGAGGGATGCTTCCTGCTTATCTAAAACCAGAAAGTATTAGGTGCAGGTTGGCAAGAGCAAAGGCTTGGAGATCCCAGAGTGTAAGCTGGGGTAGCTGCTGGCAAGTTATCACCACTGCTTGTCCAAATCGGACAACCCTTCCCATTGGGGCTTTGACTTGCAGGGTTAACGGGAAGAGTCCCTGCCCCCGCAGTGGTTCTACCCATTCAAATCCTGTTGATGAGGGAGCCTGACTGGCTATTGTCAGCAGGGCCCATCTGGCTCAGGAATTAGACTACTGAGACCGCCACAGAGGGTTGCCTCGACTGACATTCCACCTTGGACATGTCACCTTGGAGTTAATTTAGCTCCATGATACCCCACCTCAATTCTCCACCACCCCTCCCCCCCTCGGGTTTGAGTCCTCACTAGATGGATGATAGGTACCAGGAACTTCCTGCTTCCTGGTTGGCAATACAGCTTAGCATGAAATGCACGAGAACATTGGCACCATCTTTCTGTCCGCAGCTCGGGCACACTTCCCTTCCCATTGAACAATTGCTCCATTAGTTGGAGGTGTGGAGTTTAAGCAACAGTTGCTTGCCTTTCTGCAAACCAATCAAGATGGATTCCAGGTCCTGAATGTATAAATGTGGGTTTATGAACTTGGACTCTGCGTAATGCTTTCCAGCAGTTATCACCACAAGCCTCAGAGTTTCCTCATCAACTATCTGGTAGACATCTGCCTTCAGTGTGGTAGGAGGACCTTTACAGGACAGCTTGTGCCATGCTAGCCACTTCTGTTCTCGAATTCCAAGCCCAATGCCGCAGACCAGGCTTTCTCAGTACTGGCTGCTTAATCTAGGTCCTCATGTGAGGGGCTTTATCAAATAGATGTGCCCGTTGTGAAGCTGCCTCCACATCCAGGGTGCTTAGCAGCAAGTGACTGTATGTTGGAGCCCTTCCTCCTTGCAGCTGCTTTCCGTGTTTGCCACAAATCCACCTCCCTGCTTGATCCCGGACTTTGCAAATGGGTCGGACAGAGCCTCTGCACTGCATCAGCAAAGGGCCCAGAGCAGAGGGCCCAGAGTGAGCTATGTCCGGAGTGAGGTGAGGCCAGAGTAAGAAGGAATTGGGTGAGAGTGAGAATTAGGTGCAGAGGGGGAAGTAGGTGTAAGGTTGTAGTATATCTTCTAAGGTAGGAGAGCACGGGCGGAGCTGAGGCCTTACCGTGCATATGAAGCACAGCCCAGATGAGGAGCCACTCAGTCGGGAGTGGAGGTAGGAGCTGAGGTAAGTGACGGGGTGGGGCGGGCGCGTTTCACAAATTGACGTCACAGTTATATAAAAAAATTATTTAAAAAAACCAACAATGGCCTGGCTGCCACCGCCACTCGGCCATGGCCTGGGATGCTAAGCCTGCGAGCTGATGCCATCCTGCTGATCGCTCGCTCTCGGTCTCTGCGTGTGCATTTTGGCTGCTGCCCCGACCCGAGCCTCCCCCTCTATGTCTCTCCTCTCATCCCCCTCTATGTCTCTCCTTTCACCCCCCTCTATGTCTCTCCTCCCACCCACCTCTATCCACTACTCCCCCTCTGTCCTTCTCTCCCACCGCCCTCCCCGCCTTCTCTCTCTCCTCGACCCCATCACCACTTCCCTCTGATCCAGCCTGGGCATCCTCCGCCGGGCCCATTGTGGCTCCAGGCACTAGCTGTTCCAGAGCAGCAACCCCACGTGTCCCTTCACTCACTCCCTCCGCTCAAACCGTTTCCTTAAGGCAAACCCAACTCCCCCTTCCCTCATAAGTACCCTCCCCAACTCTCCACTCCCACCACTCTCCACAACCATCTCTCCTATACAACCCAAAATCCTCTCCACACCACTCTCTCCTCCCTCCCCACCCTCCTGCAAATCCACCCGCATTTCCCTTCAAAATGTCCGATCCCTTTCAAATAAAGCCCTCACCATCCACGACTTCATCCTGGACGAGCACCTTGATAATCTTGGGCTCACCAAAACCTGGCTCTTCCCCCAATGACTCCGACCCCCTAGTGGAGCCTCCCCTCCAGGCTACACCTTCCACCACATCCACCGTCCAAACCAACGTGGCGGCGGGGTGGCCTTCATTTCCAAAGCCTCCCTTGGTCACACCCCCTACTCCTCTGACTGCTTCCCCTCCTTCGAGCACCTCACCCTTTTCCACCCTTCTCTCCCTTTAAAAATCCTCCTTGTTTACTGCCCCCCTAAGCCCCCGGCTCCTTCCACACAGACATCTCTAATCTCCTCTCTTCCCTGTCCCTCTGCTCTGAGCGCCTACTGATAATGGGCGATTTCAACCTCCACCTAAACTCCCCCAGCACCACTTCTGCCGATTTCACTGCTCTCCTCCCTAAACCTCACCCTCCATATAAATTCACCGACCCACAACTGTGATCATGCACTTGACCTCATCATCACCCATGGCCTTGATATTTCCGACCTCAGTATAGTGGACAAGGCCATCTCGGACCACTTTTTCATCTCCTTCTCCTCTCACATCCCTCTCTCCTCCACCAAGCCCTCAACCATCGCCTTTGGAAAAGGCTACCCCCTGAGACCCTCACAAAGGCCCTCTCATCATCAAACATCCTATCCGTCTGGCCTTCCACCCGCAGAGATCCTGAAACAGCTGTCCAGCTGCTCCATGATCGCCTCCTCCACTTTCAACTCCTTCGTCCCCCTAAAATCCAGGACCATTTCCAAACCCACCTGATCCCCCGGTACAACAACCATCTCCGACGCTAAAAAACCCAAACCCGTCTGCTCAAGTGCAGATGTCAGAAAACTGGCCTGACAGTTCACCGCCAACTGTGGCTCGAGCATCTCCACAGCTGCTGCCGTTCTTTGACACATGTAAAAATGGCCTTCTACTCCAACATCATCTTGGAGCTAAACACAACCCCAAAATTCTTTTCCACCACCCACTACCTCCTCTGTGCCCCCCTCAGGCCTCCTCAATCTTTGTATCAAATGCCAAGTGCGAGGAGGTCATGGACTTTTTTTCAACTAAAATACTGAACATTCGCCAGGCAGCCTCATCCACCTGCCCCTTGTCACCCTCCACCACACCCTCTCTGTCCCCCTCACCCTCCTCATCATCTGCTCCTACCACCACCCTCTTTCTACACTTTTTCCTCCCCATCTCTCCCTCCTCCCTCTCACCCACGTCACCTCCATGAAACCCACCACCTGCCTCCTCGACCCTCTCTCCACCAACTTACTGGTCACACAGCTCCCCCTCCTTTGCCCACTATCGGCTGACAATATCAACCAGTCCCTCTCCTCCGGATCAGTCCCTGCCTCCCTCAAAACTGCTGTCATTATCCCCCTCCTGAAAAAACCTTCCCTAGATCCCTCAAACCCCAGCCATTACCGCCCTATTTCTAACCTGCCCTTCCTCTCAAAAGTTCTAGAACGCGTTGTTGCAAATCAACTCCGCGCTCACCTCTCCTCCCACTCCCTCTTCGAACCCCTCCCGTCCGGTTTCCACTCTGCCAACAGTACAGAAAGTCACAAACGCATCCTCTCTATCTGTGACCAGGGCTCCCTCTGCCTCCTTGTCCTCCTGGACCTCTCCGCCACGTTCGACATAGTCGATCATGCCATCCTCCTCCACCGCCTTTCCTCTAGCATCCACCTCAGTGGGACCGCACTCGCCTGGTTCGAGTTCTACCTCACAAACCACCAGCAGTACATCTGCATAAACGGCTTCTCCTGCTCTCACCTGGTTTCCTGCGGGGTATCCCAGGGATCCATCCTTGGCCCCCTCCTCTTTCTGATCTACATGCTCCCTCTTGGGGATGTCATCTGCAGACATGGCGTACATTTCCACATGTATGCAGATAACACCCAACTCTACTTTTCCACCTCTCTTTGTGACCCCCAGTCCCCTGATGTTCTGTCAGTCTGCCTGTCAGATCTCAGGGGCTGGTTGAGCGCAAACTTCCTTCAGCTGAACGTTGACAAGACGGAAGCCATACTCTTCGGCTCTCGTCAACGTCTAAAATCTCAAGGTTCTCACTTCCTCCACCTACCCGACCTCCCCCTAAAACTCTCCGAACCTGTACGCAACCTCGGCGTCAGGTTCAACCCCCAATTATCCTTCCTCCCCCACATCCGGTCCCTCACCAGCACCGCTTTCTTCCACCTCCGACGCATCGCCCGTCTCCGCCAATACCTCTCTCCAAAAGCCGCTGAAACTTTGGTTCATGCCTTTGTCACCTCCCGACTGGACTATTCAAACACCCTCCTCGCCGGTCTCTCATTCACTACCATCCATAAAATCTGACTCATTCAGAACTCTGCCGCCCACATTCTCACCCGCACGAAACTCCGCTCCCCGATCACCCCAGTCCTTGCCAGACTGCACTGGCTGCCTATTCCAGAGAGAATCGACTTCTCGTATTCAAGTCCCTGCACTCCTCTGCACCCCCCCTACCTCTCTGACCTCCTCTCTCCTGAAACAGTGCCCGTTGCCTTCGTTCCTCCGGGTCTGGCCTCCTCCTTGTCCCCCGAGTCCTCCGCTCCATCCTCGGCGGCCGTGCCTTCAGCCACTATGCCCCGAGGCTCTGGAACTGCCTTCCTCACTCCCTTCGTCTCGCTCCCTCCCTTCCCATTTTCAGGTCTCTGCTGAAGACCGTTCTTTTCGACCGCGCCTTTGGTCACCTTCCCACCCCTCCCCCTGGCTCGGCCCCGGGATCCTAAACTGTCAAGCTCTCTGAGATGCCGTCCGGCGTGGAAGGCGCTATATAAATCCAAGTTGTTGTTGTTATTGAAGGGCTTCCTTCGCTGTCATCAGAATTAGAATTTAAGAAAATCAGACCATGGAAGTCAAAATGTCACCTTATCTTATTCCACTGAAGTTCAGATCCACACAAAGATCGTTCTTGTCTTTTGTCAAATTTAAAGTACCTATGACATTGTACAGATAGTCTTTTGAAATAAAAATAGAAGTATTTGTACCCCTAGCAGGTCAGTATTTTGCCTTCAGTCTTTTGAGATGCTTGTCTTGAACATGTCAACACTTAGCACTCAAGAGCGGTCCAATTCATGCCCTTCCTACTTTTGCAGCTTGTCTCCACTTTGACTTTTTCTTTCATTTTGGTGTGAGGTTGTGAGCCATCAAACATTTACATCTTAATGTGAAGGCTTATTGGGTATGAATAATTTTGTATTTTTATTGCAGAGGCTTCCCATTCATTGAAGAGGCATGCACTTTCTTTCTGGTATTTGTTAGTTTAATTATTCGGTGTATCTGGGTCTTTTTATTTATTTAGATATTGTATATGTGTATAGAATATATATGTATACATAATATAACAATCTATCAGAGGAGTTGATATAGTCACCAGAGAAAATATCCAGTCATTGAACCCATGGATTCAAACAGGTCACACTTAATTAAACATTAGTAATTGGTTCATTAATATTCTAGTTTCAGATATGTATTAATACTTTGATAAGCTATCAAGAAACCTGCATTGGTGACTTGATGTGGATTTTTAGCATCTGCCTACTCTTTCTCTACCCTCTTCCCCAGACTGGTGTGGTTCAAATCAGTAACTGAGTTGATTGGACCTTGCTTTCATATTCATAGCACTGTGTTAGTGCTCAATCATGTTGCCTGAGTGTGATTAATCACTTATGTAGCAATAGTCTCTTTTCATGGAATTTTATCTGTTGATGGAATGGTAGGAGGGAAACTGAATTTAGATGCCGATGATTGCCAGGATAAGATTCATTTAAGAATCTACTTCATGCTGAAATGGAATTACTGTGGGATTGGTATTCTGGAGTTGTGAAATCAACTAGGCCAAAAGACTTTCTTTATTTGAACTTCTCTGGTGATTTCTGTTCATTTAAAGATCTTCTATGCTAATATAGCAAGAAAACATCTTATAATTTTTTAAAAATGTATATTTTAATCTGATCAAAATGAATGTAGTGCTTGTGCTGGTTGTCTGAAAGAGGATTTTAAACAGATTAGAATGGGCTGATCAGTAGCAAATGAAGCAAAATCTGAGGTAATTCATTTTGGTAGGACAAATGAGAGAAAAGGGTATATATTGAATGGCAGTATCTTGCAAATAACTGAAGAGCTGGCGAGGGTAGGTATATAAGTCAAAGTGGCATTGCTAATGGCAAAGGCTATAAAGAAAGCTAATAGCATAACTATGATTTATAACCAGGATCATAAAATACAAAAGCAAAACAACAAAATTAAGTTGTACAAATCATTGGTTAGGCTACAACTGGAGTACTGTTTCCAGTTTTGGGCACCTCACTTCAGGAAAGATGTTAAGGCTTTGAGGGGGTTCGTATAGAGGAGGTATATGAGAATTATTCTGGGAATGAATGTTCACTTATGAGGAGATTTGTGTAGAGAAGGTTGGGAGGACTTGATACAGGTATACAAAATTACGAGATATTGTCAGGGTAAATAGAGAGAAATTATTTCCATTGATAGTGGAGTCAATGACGAGAGGACATCGTTATAAGATAGAGACACAAACAGCGAAAAGAGAATTTGGGAGAGAATTATTAGGATGTGGACTGTCCTGCAGAGTAGAGTGGTGGAGGTGGAGTTCATTATTGGCTTTCAAATGGGAAGCAGACAGGCATGTGAAAGAAAGAGACTTGAAAGGATATGGGAATAAGGCAGGGCTATTAGACTGAAGTGTTCCTGCTTTGTGAGTTGGTGCAGAATGGCCTTCTCCTGTGCTATAAATTTCTTTGTTTCTATATTTCCAGGTGTATTACAACCACAGCAACAAATTACACTTGTATAGTGCCTTTTACGTCAGAAGTAAGTCCCAAGTCAAGACAGTCGAGGATTTGCATCCAAGCTGGGGGTTGAGATCAGGAGGGGTGGAGGGCAAGGAGGGTAGGATTAGAAGGGTGACTGAAGACGTGGTCAAAGAGAAAGATCTTGAAACAGGTCTTGAAGGAGGCAAGGGAGGAAGTGAGGTGAAGGGACTATGGGATGGAGTGCCAAAGGGTGGGGACAGATAGGCTGAAGGCTTGCCTGTGGATGGTGGGGTGGGCCAGATGGGGGGTGTGGAGCAGGCTGGAGTCTGCTGAGTGGAGGGAGTGGACAGGTTAATAAGGATTAGCAGGTCACAGAGGTCGGGAGGAGCAAGACAGTGGAGGGCTGTGAAGGCGAGGACAAGGATTTTGAACTCTACCTCTGGCGGATGGAAAGCTAGTGGCGCCAGGGGAGGATGGGGGTGATAGCTTGTGGAGGGAAGAGTTGGGAAAACCGAGCAGGAAGTTAGTATAATCGAGCCTGGATATGCCGAACACAGATTTAGACAAGACAGACGTAAAGTACTTGGACTGTGATTTCAAAAATACAAGTAATAAAACCAAACACATGCAATAAAAAAGTTATCCACTCAGTCATTGTAAAACAGTGCTCTTTTCATAAGTGACTTGGTGGCATTTATTATAGTGCTTATAATTGTTCTTTCAGAATTTATACTGGACATAAGGTAATTTGCCATTTTCTATGTTCCATTCTTAGCTCATTATAGATATACAAGGCATCCAGAAGTAATCATTTTACAGTGCATTAATTGAACAATTGTTCCTCATTCCAATCAAGCACAGACTGACCTGCATTTATTTCTCATGTTTAAATAGCTCGGTAAATAGGACGGATTAATGCAAAATTTCACATGGGTGATTGGATTTCAATTTAGGCAATGAGTGCACAGTAGGGCTTAATCTTCTATGAAATTGCAGAAGAGTTGACAACAGAATTAGAGAATTGTAGTTGCTGCCTTACATTTTAATGCAGACTTTTTTTAAAAACAATTGAGTGGTAGTTTGTTAGTTTGTCACAATGTTTTTAGTTTGTCCTGTAAATGGAGCAAAATGCACTCCATTATGTGGCGTTGAGGGAAGAAGAGAAGGAACCGATGTTTAGCAGTATCTTTCTGTCCAACTGAAGGTTATTTCTTCATGAACAATTACAGTGCAGTGGAGCATTGTAACAATGAAATCAGAAAATGGTTCTTTTACTGCAGGATAGTGGATATACCAAACACATTCTTAGATAATGTAGTTAATACTGAGTTTGTAGGTTTTTAAAAAAATGATTAATATTTGTTGAGGAAAGAGATTTTAGCAATGGTATCTATAATTTTGTCAAGGTCAATAAATTATATGTTGGGACAAAAGGAAGAGTATGCTTATAAGGCACCTGGATCACTTAGAATACATTTTAAGGAAAGGGGAGGAAATAAAGTCAATTCACTTTACAGTATATTCTGAAGCGCTTTAAGACGTTTCAACGATACGATAAGGCGCTATATTAAATGCAAGAATTGTTATTATAAGTGAGGATGGGGTGATGAGCTTGAGGAGTCTGCTCCTGGGCTGCCGGGAGGAGCAATAGCGTAGAAGGATGTAGTGGTTAATAATGTTAAAGGTGCAGAAAAGTCAAATGGGCAAGGGGAGCCCTAGTTGCAAATGAAGAAACTGTCATTGGTGACTTTACCCAGAGTGACTTGGTGATCTGGTTAGGGCAGAAATCAGATTGGAGGGGCTCAAAGGGAGTGGTGGGAGAGAAAGGAGTGAAGCTGGGAGGCGGTAACTTGTTTTGGGATCATGGAGAGAAAGGTCCAGTAGGTGAAAAGCATCGAAGAGTCAAGTGAGGGTTAAGTTTCCTTTACCTATCTAAACATCTTGACAACATTTGATAAGTGAAAACATTTAATAATAATCCTTGCCTTTGATCTACAGCAACAACTTGCACTTATAGAGCGCTTAACAGTGGCGGAGCCTGACTGACCTGGGGGAAGGAGGTGACTGTAAGCACAGTCAAAGAGGAAGGTTTTCAGGTGGGACTTGAGAGAGGGGGCAAGGCGGAGGGATTAAAGGAGAGTGTCCCAGAGTTTCAGGGCTGAAAGCACGACCTCCGATGGTGGGCCAGAGGATGTGAGGGACAAACAGGAGGCTGGTGTCAGTCGAGCAGAGGCGCCGGCTGGTGGAGTGAGGAGGTCAGAGAGGTAGGGAGGTGCAAGGGAGTGAAGGGATTTAAAAATGAGAGTTAGGATCTTAAAGTCAATCCTAATATATATATCCTAAGTCGATATAGCACCTGAATATAGCGTTGATATCTCAAAGTGCTTCACAGTATATACTGTAAAGCCAATTGATTGTATTTTGTGGACGAAATGTGGCAGCCAATTGTGCACAGCAGTGTCCCACAAACAGTTGTTTAAATTTTTTTTACAAAGATTTACAAAAAATGTATAGCATGGAAACAGGCCACTCAGCCCAACCAATCCATGCTGGTGTTTATACTCCACGTGAGTCTTCACCCATTCCTTACTCCCTCCCATACTATTCTATTCTCTCCCTCATGCGTATATCTAGCTTCATTTTAAATGCATCTATGCTATCTGATTTAGCCGCTGCTTCAGGCGAGTTCCACAATCTCTGCGTGAAGTAGCTCCTCCTAAATTCTCTTTCAGATTTCCTATTTGTTATCTTATACTTGTGTCCCTTGGTTATGGGTACTCCTGTAGGAACAGCCCATTTATGCTAACTTTATGAACCCTTTTATAATATTAAACACCTTTATTAGGTCCTTTTTTAAACATCTCTTCTCTAGGGAAAAAAGGCCTTACTCATCCAGTCTGTCCTGATCGCAGCAACCCTGGTATCATCCTTGTAAATTTGTTTCAAGCCTGTACAATTTTAGGGGAGTGAAAATAAGGGTAGGGTTATTTCTACTTGTGTTTCTCTTATGAATAGACAGAATTCTTTTTTTTGGTTAGGTTTCCTAAAATAGTGTTCCTGATCATTATGAAACTACTACACAAGAGAACTTGTATTGTGAAATCCATTACAGAGTACAGCTTCAATCTTTTCTTTTCAGACACTGGTAACTAATAAAATGTTTTTTCATGAATTTAAGATTTGCTTTAGTTAAACTTAAACTCAAAATTTGATTTAGTGGACTAATGATGCATTAAAATGAAATGGTGAAAATTTATTTTTGTGACTGGTTGCAGTTTGAAATGGCAGCTGGAAAATATATTTATTGTAATATTTATATTTTTACCATTATAATTTTTACTCAGCCCTTGACTGTTTGTGAATGGGTATGTGACTCTTGGTAGTATGAGATGAAGAAAAATCACAATCTAATGTCACTTCTAGATTGATTAAAATGTTTACTTTTAGAATGGATTAAACAATAAGCATTCACTAACGCGGTGATTTAAGAAAACCTAACCAACAAGTGCCATCTGCTGAGGTTTTAAAGTATTGCATATATTTGATCAATTATTTGATTTTGAATTTAAATTATTTTCATTGTTTATAACATGTAACAATTTACATAAAAATGGCCTGAAGCCATTAGAAACCCAATTAGAACCGAGGCAGTGCAGGAAAGAATAGTGAGGTCAATCCCTGGGGTTAGATGAATGAGGTATGAAAAATTATGAAACACATGGAAATGTTTAGCACAGGAGTATTTAGCCAATTTTATCTGTGACACTGATATGTGTTGCTTTTACCACTTTTGGTAAAATAAATTGGGAACACTACTTTCAGATATGTCAGGCAGCACGACAAAAGTTCAAGATTATGAAGAGCAAATTTAATACAGAAACTAGGAATTATTTCCTTGCAGAAAATAATCAACAATCAACAAGTTGAATAGTTTAGCAGGGAGGATAATTGAGGCCAAACATATTATGGGTGTTTTTGGAAGCTCTGATGCTACATGAGTGTCAGCAAAAAAATATAATAATAATAATAATCCTTGCATTTGATATAGCGCTTTTCACGTTGGGAGGACGTCCCAAAGCGGTTCACAGAATATATTGTAAAGTGAATTGACTGTATATTTGTGGGCGAACGCGGCAGCCAATTGCGCACAGCAATGTCCCACAAACAGTCGTAGATTGAAAATGACCAATTTATTATTGTTTTTGGTTTTGGAGGGATTATTATTAGGCTCTGTGTGGAGTAAGGAAACTTGCTCAAGGTTTCGCTCTGCCTGGAATTGAACTCA
Source organism: Callorhinchus milii (assembly GCF_018977255.1). Lineage (NCBI taxonomy): Eukaryota > Metazoa > Chordata > Chondrichthyes > Chimaeriformes > Callorhinchidae > Callorhinchus > Callorhinchus milii. Next base: position 417,861 of record NW_024704775.1, on the reverse strand, counting down.
GGTCTCTCGCTAGCAAAGCGAGTGCTCTCATCACTGAGCTACAGGACTCCACGATAGGTTGTCACGATAGGTAATAACTTCTGGAGCTGTCATAACAGAGGAAAATAGTAGTTTTTGATTAGTCTGGCAATAGAGTAGGTATTACATTCAAACAGAACAGTAGACCAGAAACATAAATAATGAAATTGAATTTCTCAAAAAGAATTGGAGAAATTGTTTTTTTCTACATCAAAATAGCAGTCCAATCTTGATGGAATATTTAATAAAAATAAAGAACAGGTAAATTGTTGGGCAGAGCTTTAATTTCTATGAACATTATCTTTTATACAGACAATATTTAAGCCTGCAGTTAAATTCAGGGATTTCTGACTGGTGAAATACTCAAGGCTCAAGTAATTTAATCAGCTAAAATTAAAGTGCAATTTGAAATTTTTGAATAATTATGTTACACCCCAAATTGGGTACTGTTGGATCCACGGACACCTGCCGCATGTGGGATATTTGGATTCTTTCCCTCACATCTCTTCACTTGCTCGAGGTCAACTTCCCAAGTTTCATCTAGCATCACCAAATAAAGTTTTTTTTTCTTTCCATATAGTCAGGTGTATGTCTGACACATATGGAAACCAATCAGCATTTTTAATTTTTTGTTTTGAAAAATGGAGTGGAGGTACTGATCTAATATGGTGGAATAGGCTTGAGGGTCTGAATGTCCTGTTCCTCATTTCCTATATTCTATTATGTATGTATAGTATAGTAGCTGTACCCATTACAGCTTCGTTTGCATCCAAAGGATCCAACATGGAATGTAGATTGACACACAGACAGACGCACTTACTTTCCTTGAAGGTAGCAGGTATAGTATAGATTATACCAGTGTGTCTCCCTCCCATGTCCTTCCCCTGCAGGCTGCTGGTTGCTAACTGCAATCAGTGCCCTCCCCCCTCTGCACCACCTCTAGCCCCCACAGCCCCCTGCAGGCTGACAATGTCCCACTAATCCACCGCCTCTCGTCTTAGCTTGCGCATCTTGCCTGCCGCCCCCGACCCGAGCTGGCTCTCCCTCAAAATGCCCCCTCCCTGCAACTCTCCCGCTCTGTCCTGCTCTCTCTCTGCCCTCCCCGTCTGCTATCTCTGCTTGTCCCCCCCACACTGCCTCCCTCTGCTCAAGCCTGGGAATCCTCCGCCGGGCTCATTGCACCACTCAGCGTTGGCTCTCCAGCAGCAGCCACACCAACTGCCCCATTCCCCACTACCGCCGCAAGCCACCCCGGACCCAGAGCCCGGGGGCTAACCTCTCCTCCCTCATCCGCATCCCCACCCTCCCCGCCAACCAATCCACTAACCCCTCTCATCTTACTCATCTCTGCCAACTGTCCACCCCGCATTGGCCTCCATCTGCAATAAGACCCTGGCCGTCAATGTTCTCATCCTCAATGAGAACGTTGATATTATGGCCTTCACGGAAACCTGGATCACCCCAGGTGACACCTTCCCCCTCACTGAGGCCACACCACCTGGCTACATCTACCACCATGCCCCACTCCCAACCGTCGTGGCGGTGGGGTGGCCCTCATCTCCAGGGCGTTACTTGCCCTATCCCCCTACTCTACTGGTTCATTCCCCTCCTTTGAACACCTTACCCTCTGCCATCCCTCCATTCTCTCACTAAAAATCCTCTAATTTACCGCCCCCCCCCCCCCCCCACAAATCCTCCCCAATTTTCATCTCTGCCATCTCCACCCTTCTAGCTTCCCTCTGCTCCAACCGCTTCATCATTCTAGGCGACTTCAACCTCCACTTCACCCCATCTTGCTCCACCTCCTTAGACTTCTCCTTCTTCTCCTCTCTCAACCTCTCCCTCCACATCCACTCTGCTACCCATGTTCATGGCCACCCACTAGACCTGGTGGTCACCTGGGGCCTCAGGGTCTCGAATGTCACCATTACCGACAAGGCCATCTCTGACCACCATTTCATCTCCCTCAATTCCTATATCCCTCTCCCCACTGCCTCCAAACTTACCACCATCTCCTACTGCCCCTGGAAGAAGATTTCCCCGCAATCCCTCTCTGCTGCCCTGGAGCCTCTGATCTCCTCCCCCTCTGGCCCACCACCTGCACCAACCCATCCTCTGGATTTACTCTCCTCTACAGCACCCTCTACGCCACACTCGATGCCCTTGCCCCCCTCACCTCCCGAAGGCCTCCTATTCCTGATCCTCACCCTGGATCACCAGCTACCTCCGCTCGCTCAAGAGCCAGGTGCGGGCTGCCAAATACACTTGCCTCAAATACGACCTAATAGTCCTCTGGCACATCTGGCTGGACCACAACAAAACCTACTGTTCCGCTCTCGCCTCTGCCAAATCGTCCTTCTATTCCAGGTTAATCCAGGCTCCTGTTCTCCACTACCAACCGGCTATTCTACCTGCCATGCCTCACAGATTCTTTCCTCCAACTCTCACTGCGAGGAAATGCTGGACTTCCTTGAGTCCAAAATTAAGGGAATCCGCTCAGCTGCCATGCCCTTCCAACTTCCACCCCCTCCCTACCCCCACCCCACACTTCGACCACTACCCATCCCTCCTTCCACACCTTTGAACAACAACAAGATTATATTTGAGACTGGACTTGAAGGTGGCTAAGGAGGGGGTGAGGTGGAGTGATTGGGGGATGGAATTCCAGAGATTGGGGAATGGAATTCCAGAGGTTGGGGGCAGAGTGGCTGAAGGCTCTCCCGGCAATGGTGGGGCAAGTGGGACGGGGGAACGTGGAGCAGGCCAGAGCCGGCTGAGCAGAGGGAGTGGACGGTTTAGTAGGGGGTTAGGAGGTCGCAGAGGTAGGGTGAGTCGAGGCCATGGAGGGATTTTTAGGTGAGGACCAGGATCTTGAACTAGATCCTCTGAAGGATAGGGAGCCAATGGAGTCGGGCGAGGATGGGGGGAGGTCACAGAGTTTGGTGCGGGAGAGGAAACGGGCTGCAGAGTTCTGGATTATTTGCAGCCTGTGGAGGCAGGAGTGGCAAGACTGACAAGCAGGGCATTTGCATAGTCGAGCCTGGAGGTGATGAAGGCATGAACAAGAGTTTCAGCGGCCTGAGGGGTGAGGTAGTGGCGGAGTTGGGCAATGTTACAGAGGTGAGGGAAGGTAGAGCGGGTCATGGCTTGGATGTGGGAAAGAAAAGACAGTTGAGGGTTGAACAAGACACCTGGGTTCCTGACTGGCTGGTGAGTTGTAGTGTGCAACTATGGAGGTTGAAGCTGCCAGAGCCTGAGTTGCAGAGACGTTACCGTGAGCCAATCAGGAGGGCCTCAGTCTTGTTCACATTCAACTGTAAGAAATTTGCCCTCATCCAGGACTTGATGTCCGACAGGCAGTCTATCAGGACAACAGTGGTCCTGGAGTTGAGGGTGGAGGCAGAAAGATAGATGAACCTGTCACCCCCTCCTCTATCATCATCACCACCAAATTCTCCATGAAGCCCACCATCTGCTCCCTGGACCCCATCCCCACCCCTCTCCTTAAATCCCAGTTCCACCTCCTTGCCCCACTACTCGCCGACATCATCAACTTCTCCCCGTCATCTGGCACTGTTCCTACCCCTCTCAAAACAGCCACTACCACCCCCACCTTGAAGAAACCTTCCCTTGACCCAAATCGCTATCCAGCTACCAGCCCATCTCCAACCTCCCTTTACTATCCAAGGTCCTTGAGAGTGGCATTGCTTCCCAGCTTCGCTCTTTCCTCCACTCCCTCCATGAGCCCCTCGAATTGGGTTTCAGTGCTGCCCACAGCATGGAAACTGCTCTGGTCAAGGTCACAAATGACATCCTGACCACGTGTGACCAGGACTCCCTCTGCCTCCTTGACCTCTCCGCTGCTTTTGACATTGTGGATCATTCAATCTTTACCACCTCTCCACCCACCTCAGCCTCCAAGGTTCTGTCTTTGACTGGTTCAGGTCCTACCTTTCACACCGCCTCCACTTTGTCTTAGCTAACGGCTTCTCTTCCAGCCCCCGCACCGTCTCGTGGGGCATTCCTCAGGGCTCTGTCCTCAGTCCCCTTCTCTTCACCCTCTACATGCTCCCCCTTGGTACCATCATCCGCAGACATGGGGTAAATTTCCACATGTATGCGGATGACACCCAACTCTATCTCTCTGCCTCCATCCTCAACTCCAGGACGTCCTCCGACGTGAAAGGCACTCTATAAATGTAATTTTATTGTTGTTGTTGAAAGGTTTGATTTTTGCTTAGGCATCTTTATAATGAATATAAATGTATAATTTATAATCACTGGGATGTCCTCCCGACGTGAAAGGCGCTTTAAAAAGGTAATTTTGTTGTTGCTGCGGCTTAGCTTCGTCTATGTTCATTATTTTGTTCCCGTGGCCACTTGGCTATGCGCGTGCATCCAAGGATGACATTCCACCTTACTAAGCCAGTCCGGAACCTTGGTGTCTTATTTGACCCTCAACTATCCTTTCTACCCCAAATCTGTGCCATGACTCGCTCTTCCTTCCCCCACCTCCGCAACATCACCCGGCTCCGCCACTGTCTCTCACTGCAGGCCGCTGAAACCCCCAAACACGCATTCATAACATCCAGGCTTGATTATGCAAACTCTCCGCTTGTCGGCCTCCACAACTCCTCCCTCCACAGGCTGCAAATCACCCAGAACTCTGCAGCCCGTGTCTTCTCCTACACCAGGCTCCGTGACTCTATCACCCCCATCCTCGCCTGACTCCACTGGCTTCCCATCACACAGAGGATACCGTTCAAGATCCTGGTCCTCACCTTCACAGCTCTCCATGGCCTCGCTCCCCCCTACCTCTGTGACCTCCTAATCCCCTATCAATCTACCCGCTCCCTCCGCTCAGCAGGCTCTGGCCTGCTTCACATACTCTGCCTGGCCCGCCCCACTATTGGCGTGTGGGCCTTCTGCCACTCTGCCCCCACCCTTTGGAACTCCATCCCACAATCCCTCCGTCTCGCCCCCTCCTTCGAATGTGCTTTCGATCACTCCTTCCCCCACTGCCATCCACCCGTCCCAATCGCGACCTCCAACACGGGTCCAAAATTCTGATTGTCCAGCACCTTGGGATGTTCTCCCGACGTGAAAGGCGCTCTATGAATGGAATCTTGTTGTTGTAATTATTTTGTTGTTGTGATGTGCAATGCCACAGAGCCATGGTCAGCTGACGCAGCCACCAGGTGTCCAGGTGTAACTGCAGTGAAAATGCAAAACTGAAATACATTTTAGGTCATAACTTATGAACGATAGATATCCAAAAACAAATATGCCCATGTCGCTCCTAGTGCAAGACCTTTCTGATGAGATATAAATCATGTTTCTCTGTCAATCAGTTATTGAGATCCTTCCTGAAGTGCACGCAGTTAGACAGACGGACACGCCCCTCCTGATTGGCTCGCGTCAGCGCCTCCGCACCTCAGGCGCTGACAGCATCAGCATCCAAGGCTGCACTCTCCACCTCTCAAAGCCATCAGGAACCTCGGGGTTCTGTTCGACCCTGAGCTGTCCTTTCTCCCTCATATCCGCACCACAACTGGCACTGCCTTCCATCACCTCCGGAATATCGCCAGACTACGGCACTACCTCACCCCTCACGCTGCTGAAACTCTGGTCCACGCCTTTATCACCTCAAGGCTGGACTACGGGAACTCTCTCCTCGCCGGCCTTCCCGACACCTCCCTCCACAAGCTGCAGGTCATTCAGAACTCTGCAGCTCGTGTACTGTCCCACACCAGGACCACATCACTCCCACCCTCGCTCACCTCCACTGGCTCCCCATCCCCTAGAGGATCGAATTCAAGATCCTCATCCTCACCTACAAGGCCATTCATGGCCTTGCTCCCTCCTACCTCCGACCTACTATCCCCCTACCTACCTGCCCGTATCCTCCGTTCCTCTGGCTCCGGTCTGCTCCACATCCCCCGCCCCAACCGCCCTACCATCGATGGCCGGGCCTTCAGCCTCTCAGCCCCTAAGCTCTGGAACTCCATCCCCCAGTGCCTTCGCCGCTTCCTCCCTTTCCTCCTTTAAGGCCGGTCTCAAGACCTTTCTCTTTGACCGTGCCTTCACCTCCCCTCTCGACTCTCTACCCCCTCCTCGCTCCCTCCTTTCCCTCCCCTCACCATTTCCCCCTTGCTCGGGTCCTGACCAACTGTACAGCGCCTTGGGACGTCCTCCCGACGTGAAAGGCGCTCTATAAATGGAATCTTGTTGTTGTTGATTGTTGTTTTATTATATATATTATATCTATATATGTATATATGATATATATATTTCTTATATCATGCTTAAGAGTTTTTAAACCATGCTGAGCGTTTGACATGTGTATGCCACCAACACAGTGCTCTTAATGGCAAGCTATGTAGTTTTAGCTGGGTAAATTCCAATAGACACACTGGGGTCCCCAAGCCTGTGCTCTTTCTAACCTATGCTTAGTAGTCATCAGAAGCAGGGCTTGTCTCTCAAGATATTTCCTAGTGTAGATATGTGGAATCTGTCTGGTGATGGTGATAGGTTTCCACGTATGGCAGGCACCCAGTTCACCAAAACAAATTGCAATTCAGTCAGCCAAATAAACTTGGAATGACAAGTGGAAAGGATTTTGTCAATGTCATGCACAATTGTTTCTAACTCAGTGTGTCAGAGAGTCTATAGGGGCAGTTCCCTTCTTGGCTTAATACTGATTAGTAACCCATATACTATTCAGAGTTGATTAACTAGGTGATGTCAACTCAATAATATGTATTTTCATTTGTGAACATAGGAACAGGAGTAAGCCATTCAGCCTCTTGAGCCTGTTCCATATTCTATTAGATCATACCTGATCTGTATCTCAATTCCTTTACCCGATTTTTCTCTTAACCCTTGATATTCTTATCTAATAAATATCCATCGACCTCAGGTTTGAAAATTCCAACTGACCCAGCATCCACACCCTTTTGGGGAAGAAAGTTCCAGATTTCCACAACTCTTTGCTTGAAAAAATGCTTCCTGGTTCTTAACTCTTAAATGGGCTGGCTTTAATTTTAACATTACGCCCCCTGGTTCTGGATTCCTTCACCAGAGGAAACAGTTTCTTAATAACTACCCTATCGAGTCCCTTTATCATTTTATACACCTAAGAACAGAACTAAACTATCATGCGATTTAGAACTTCAGGGCTGAGCTAAGTGACAGATAGGGACATTTACTCAAGGACAAATCAGCTGAGGATGAAAGAACATCTTGAAAAAACAATGAGTAGAGCATGCAGGACAAAAGTACATACCCAAGTACTTTGGTCAGTCCACTCCTGGAGTACTCCTGATTTTGTATTATGTGTTATATGAGTAATGATGTTGTTAACCAGTAGAGGGCAATGTGAGACCTGTGCTTTGGATTCAGACAAACTGCACTTGTTTAGTTCTAACTTCACATCAACAATAACTTGATATTTTCAGCAAAGGATTAAAAATCAGAATCCTTTTATTTATCCAACTTTCCTATAGAGCAATCATTCATTCTTTATTCATTGGCCTTGTTTCTATATATATATATAACCTTCGAACTTTCAACATTAAAATCTCTCATTCCTTTTAATTCATCCACTCTTTATCCATTTGCTTACAAAAAAGTCACTACACTTTACAGTATATCCTGTTGAGTTCCTTGAGTCTTCTTTCTCCACTGGTTTCACTGTTCCCCATCCCACAAAGGGTTGAGTTCAAGATCCTCGTCCTTTACATCTCTCCAGCATCTTGCCCACCAGGAAGCACTGGACTTGAATGTATGCTGCACTTTCTCACCCCTCCTTCGTCTAAGCAGAGATATTTATTGCTGAAGGCAGCAATTGCAAAAAAGAATGCTTTACCTGAAGGACAATGTTCCCCATGTGCAAATCTGCCATGTTAGTTATTTCTACCTTGTCTTGCAACATGTTTGCAGCAACATATACATAAACCTGTGTTGGTTTTAAACATGGAATTTACAAAGTAAACTAATGATGGACTGACCCTCAGCTATTAAAGAAGTCCAATTTACAACAACAACAAGATTCCATTTATAGAGCGCCTTTCACGTCGGGAGGACGTCCCAAGGCGCTGTACAGTTGGGTCAGGACCCGAGCAGGGGGGAAATGGTCAGGGTGAGGGGAAGGGAGGGAGTGAGGAGGGGGGAAATGGTCAGGGTGAGGGGAAGGGAGGGAGTGAGGAGGGGGTAGAGAGTCGAGGGGGCGGGGGGCAAAAAATGTAGTTTTTTTTGCCACAAAAATGCTATGAATTTTCATTAGGAATTCAAAATGAATTGCATTATTTTACTCTCCAAATTCTGTCATTAACTCTACAAATTAGAATTATGGGCCCCACATTGTTTGTTTAGCTTCCACATTAATTGGGTTCCCAATTGCTTAGGGTATTGTTTGTATATAGAATCACTTTAGTACCACAAAATAATTTTCCAAGTGAAGATATCAAAAATAATTCTTCGAAGCAATGCATACCTAGCTGCACAATTTTCAGAATTGTAAATCTGAATTTAAATGGCAGAGGTTGATTAATCGTTACCAGAAATGGGAGTTGGACTTGGAGTCGGGACATTGGTCTCACTTAAGTAATAGAAAGACAATAGGTGGGTATTCTGCGATGATGAGATCAAGTGGTTTAAAAAAAGACCTTCATCCAAACTGCTCTTATGATCTTGTGGAAGTAGGAATTCTATGTTGGTGAATATTTTTTGCTCCCATTCTACAAAATGAGTGATTACCTTAAACCTGGTTTATTTGGGAGCGCTCTCACCTCGGAGTCAGAAGGCTGTGAGTTCAAACCCCACATCAGAACTTTGAACACATAGTCTAAGCTGGCACACTGGCACAGTGTTGGTGGAGTCCTGCGTTGATGCTGTCCTTTAGATGAGATGTTAAATTGAGGTCTCGTCTGTCTGATAGGTAGACTTTAAATATCCTGTGGCACTATTTAAATATAGAAGTAAGGGTGTTTTTTTAGATATCTTCCCAATGAAATTTATAAGAATTATTATTAATAAGGTTGATCTCTGTCATTTGGGATTGTCTTACATTTCTAAAAAAATTATAAAATATACATGTGTTCGTGTCTCTGTCATTGTTTGTTGGTGTGCTTTATTCCTGCTGCTCATAGCCTGGACCAATAGAAAAGTGCGGATATGTTTTCCAAACATTGCGGGGAAATTTGCGAGCCTTGCGGGGAAATTGCATTGGCTTTGTTTAAATTTGTGGAACATTGTGGGTGTTGGTTGGTGCTATTAAGGTGTATTCCGCTGCCAACCTACATTTTTTTCACTTTACATGAGGAAATAACACAAATTAGATTGTTGCAAAAAAAATTGATTTCTTCTTTAACAAAAACTGGTTGGTCCATTTGTAAGGGACTGGGGAGGATACCAGAGCAGGCCCGAACAGCCCAGTGATCCGCCAAAAACAGACACTCATGTCCAGTGCCCTGACTGCGAGGCTGCAGAAGGTCACCACCGTCTCTCAGGGCTTGGCATCGCACACAGACAAAGAGATGAACACCCAGAGAGAGAGACATATACAATCAGAGACGCACATTTTCAGAGAGAGAGAGAGAGACACACACACTCATGGACATAAAGTGATATATAAACACACACAGACAGTGGAGAGAGACACACACATACACATTCACACAGAGACACTCGAAAACACACACACATATACAGAAGAGCCACACACTCACAAACACATACGTACAGAGGAGAGAGACACACACAGACGCACTCACAGAGACAGACACACACACAGCGGAGAGAGGGAGAGACACAGACTCACTCACAAACACATACAGAGGAGAGAGACACACTCGCAAAGAGATACTCACAGAAGAGAGAGAGAAACACAGACAATGTCAACAGCGGGGCCTCCAAGTGGAGTGAAACCTATTTCCCGCTTGCGCTGCACTGCACCGGAATGGCTCATCCAGAGCCATTCCTCCCGCAGTGACGTCGGATAAATAGCGAGAGAGGCCCGGGATCAGACACTACATTTATAGTGGGTTTATAGAAGAGGGCACTGTTCATAGCGAATTCTGCGGAAAAATTGTAGCCGGACGTTTCTAGTGGCCCAGCTTATTGGGTACAGGTGTCTTGTTACAGATGTATGAAAATGTGTGTATCAGACATGCAAAGTAATACTCATGCCTCTGAGTCAGAAGGTTGTGGGTTCAAGACCCATGACAGGAGTTGGAATCACATCATCTAAGCAGACACTCTAATGCCATGCTCGGGGTATGTTTTATTGTTGGAGGTGCCATCATTCGGACATTAAACCGAGGTCTCGTCTGTTTATTCAGATGAATGTTAAAGATCTGATGGCGTTATTCAAAAAGACTTTCTCCTGGTGTCCTGGGCAACAAATCCCCCCAAATAAAATTGGTCACTCGCTCCATAGCTGTTTGTGGCTGTTACGTTCATCCACAAAATACAGTCAGTCCACTTTACAATATATCCTATGAAGCGCCTTGGGACGTCCTCCTGACGTGAAAGGCGCTTTATAAATGGAATCTTGTTGTTGTTGTTGAAGCACTTTGAGATGTCTCAATGATGTGATAAGTGCTATGTCAAATGCAAGGATTATTATTATGATTAATCCTTCTGGTTGAAGAAATATTATCTGATACATCAAGAAATTGCTCTTTGCAACTCTAATCCTGTGTTTTCTTCTCTCATGTCACAATTGAAAGTATTGCTCTGTGTTTACTTTCTCAATCACATTTAAAATCTTACACACCTCTATAAGATACTCTCTGAGACATCTTTCAACACTGAAGGGCCTGTCCAATCACTGCTAATAGCTCATTCCTCATCACGGGAGAGCATCCTCATAGCTTTCTTTTACCCTGCCTTCAGGACCTGGACAACCTCCTTATGTTGCATTCCCAAGAACTGGCCGTTGTATTACAGGTGCGGCCGACCAGAGCATCATACGTTCTGCTGATTTGAACTCAATTGATTTCTTAATATAACCAGAATCCTGTTTGCCTTGTTTATCGATGCCTTACAATGTTTGACAAGGTGAGTGATGAGTCACCCATCATTCAAAGGTCTCTTTCCACTTCCCTCATGACATTGTATCTCTTCCATGGAGTACATGTGCTTCCTATTTTTACTTCTCACTCTGATTTGTGCTTCCTATGTAGAAATCCCTTGATGAATTTTCACTCCAGTGAAATTATAACTAGACATTGATGCCCGATTTTGCTGTTCTTATACTTAATGTTACAGCAGCAGAACTTTATGATATGACACCAGATTCTTGAAACTCAACCTAGTCTTAGTCTGTAAGATCATTTTGTCTAAAATACAACATCAGTTAAAATTGTGAAAAATACTTCTCCATTCTTAATTTGAAGCTGGTCTTTTTAAGGAATATGGAAAACTGTTTCCAAATTAAAACTGAATTGAAGAATTTTCTGCATTTCTTTGTGATCCTTAAATTGTATGACAAAATGGTTTTACAGGCTTAGACTAGCTAGAACTTGGAGAGGGTATTTTATACGCAAAATCTGTGCACTACTGTGGTGCCTATAAATAGCAATTGTTAAGCATGAAGACGTTAGCTAAGAGCACAACAATGGAATAAATATGGTCTCTGTTCACTTGTAGTTTGACATAATGTGGAATGTGTCCGTATGAAGCCGAAACTCAGAGAAAAACAGCTCATATTTCATCTGAAAATAAGTGGAACGCTTCTGGGGTGTCATGGCTGATGTCACCAAACTGCACTTTGAGGAAATTGAGGGCTTGTGCATCCAGCAGAGGAAACTTGTAAATAAGATCCTTGTCAAATTAGTTTTTCTAAAAATAGCTATAGAACACATCTGAGAGAAAATCTATCATTATTGATAATAGTATCCCTAGAGCTATTTCACCTTCCTGTAACTTTGTAATTCACCATAATCTGTGATTCTTTGCAGTATATATTGAATCAGATAAATAAATGAAATAAATTCAGCTTAGTTAGTGTAAAAATATAGTATAGAGCAACAAATGAAGAATATTGCTTTGTCTTGTGAAATAGTTTTTAACAGCAGGCATTTTAAACATTTATTTTGTGCTTCATGAGGCAAATTTTTACAAATTAAAGTCATAATTTAAAATTTCAGACGGTAGTTCAAGATAATGTCTTGATTAAAAATTGGAATTGGATATAGGACAGATATTCGTAGGCTACAGGTAGGTAGATAGTATTGACTATTTCAGCCTATCGAGTTTGCTCTAACATTTCAGTGCACCCCTATAGGTCTTTTACAGTTTTAATCCTGTTTCTGTGCTCATTCTGCCATATCACATAATGCATTCAGCACTTGCAGTAGTAGTTGGTTCAGCACAGTTGGAGGTGCTGTAGGACTAAATGTGATGTTAGTAGTTGCTGCTTACGTTAACGAATGACAGTTGTTTCGCAAAATCTTTTATTGCCTTTTTTAAAAACTGCAATTAGTTCTGCAACTACTATGTTCATTAGGAACAATTGTTCTATTCAGTTCTGTTTGAAGTGCTCGCTGTTAAAATTAATTCAGTTGATGGCATCAGACAGAGCAATATTCTTTATTTATTATTGTCGCCATACAGTAGGTAAGCTGCAAAAACAGATACTCACAATGACATGTTGCTTAAGTGTCATTTTGTTTGCCATCCCTTCCCTTTTGCTATTAAAACATTCTCCTACTTAGATACATCTTCATTTATATCCTGTCATTGGCATCAATGATTTGCACAATGCTTCCAAAGAAACAATGTAGAAGCCTTTCTTCAGTTGTGTCAAATTTATTTTTGCAGCTGCAGGAATGTTGATGTTCATGTAGACTTCTAGTTTTATGACAAATCTGGAAGAAATGGCTTTCTTATAGCTCAAGAACTGTGTTTTCTTTTGGAATTTTTCTTTATTCCTCTAAAACATTCACAAGATTGGTTTGGATGAAGAAGGCAATTTGGCCCATCTGATCTCACACTTCCAGAACACTCACTTTACTGTACTCCCATCAGAGAATCAAGCTGTTTTTACATGAGTCCAGTATCCTGACCTCAACCATCCTTCCTGGCGACCAGGTTCCAGTTGTTAAATATCCTCTGGGTAAAGAAAGAATTATTGGTATAAATCCTGAAATTTCCCTTTGTAACTCTAAACCAATTGACCTTTTTCTATTTTGGTGGATTCCAAAATATTGTTCTGAGGTTACTTTTTCAATCCCATTTAAAATATTATACAAATCTGCTTTTTCTGACTACCCAAGACAAATAGGTTCCAATGTTTTCAATTAATGATTTGGTGAAGGACGATCAAGTCTCAGCACTCTTATTTCGGAGACAAAATGTTGTGGATTGTGGTTTCAAACCCCACGTAAGATCTTTAAACTTGCAATCTAGCTTGATTCCAGTGCTGCACTAGAGAAGTGCTGCATTGGAAATACTGTCCTTCAGATAAGATGTTGGACTGAGATCCCTTCCTATTGATCCATTTGGGACTGTTTTTGCTTGCCCTGGCGTACTTCGGTATATATTTCCCTTGCAAGCACTGTATACGTTTTTCAGTTCCATTTATCTGTCTATTAATCCTCATCTGATTTGTTCTTGTGGAATGCATTCAAAGAATGTATTGCAAACTGTAGTGTCTATGCATCTTGTGGCCACCAATTTTCATACAACAGCGAATGATCAATTTTATCTTGGGGATTCTGTCAGGACAGTGGAAGAAACTCCTTTTTTNCAGGTAGTGCCATTGGATCTTTAACCTCATACTGAACATCAACCTCGGTTTCTTGTCTCTTCCGAAGTAATAATAATCATTGCATTTGATATAGCACTTTATCACGACTCCGAGACATCTCAGAGCGCTTCACAGAAAGTACAATAAAGTGAATTGACTGTATATTTTGTGGGAGAAAGCACTAGGCTATTTCTCCATAAGGGACTCCCAACAGCCAGTGTGACCGAAAACATCAAAACCCACCTCTTGCAGCTATTCTTGGGAATAATAAACGATGATAGAGGGCCTGTGATATGAAGTTAACAACCAATCACACCATCAGTTGACTTGTTTAAACTAATAGCTTCCTCCCACAACCACACAATCACCTTTCATTTTGAGATGTCCTCTTGACGTATCAGCATCAGCATCCAAGGCTGCACTCTCCACCTCTCAAAGTCAGTCAGGAACCTCGGGGTTCTGTTCAACCCTGAGCTGTCCTTACTTCCTCATATCCGCACCACAACTGGCACCGCCTTCCATCACCTCCGAAACATCGCCAGACTACAGCACTACCTCACCCCTCACGCTGCTGAAACTCTGGTCCACGCCTTTATCACCTCAAGGCTGGACTATGGGAACTCTTTCCTCGCCGGCCTTCCCGGCACCTCCCTCCACACTGCAGGTCATTCAGAACTCTGCAGCTCGTGTACTGTCCCGCACCAGACACCGCGACCACATCACTCCCACCCTCGCTCGCCTCCACTGGCTCCCCATCCCCCAGAGGATCGAATTCAAGATCCTCATCCTCACCTACAAGGCCATTCACGGCCTCGCTCCCTCCTACCTCTCCAACCTACTATCACCCTACCTACCTGCCCGTACCCTCCGTTCCTCTGGCTCTGGTCTGCTCCACATCCCCCGCCCTACCATCGGTGGCCGGGCCGAGGCTCTGGAGCTCTATCCCCCGGTGCCTTCGCCACCTCCGACCTTTCCTCCTTCAAGACCAGTCTCAAGACCTTTCTCTTTGACCATGCCTTCAGCTTCCCTCTCGACTCTCTACCCCCTCCTCGCTCCCTCCCTTCCCTCCCCTCACCCTGACCATTGAATGTGAGTTACAAAGAAGTATAAAGAATCTACGAAGGCAAATATCCAGTTTTGAATCAAGCCACACAAGTTGCATGTGGAATCCTGTAGCTCAGTGGTTAGAGCACTCGCTTTGCAAGCAAGACACCTGGGTTCAATTCCAGGCAGGTCAGGGCGAAACCTTGGGCAAATTTCCTTACTTCACACAGAGCCTAATAATAATCCCTCCAAAAACAATAATAAATTGGTCATTTTCAATCTACGACTGTTTGTGGGACATTGCTGTGCGCAATTGGCTGCCGCGTTCGCCCACAAATATACAGTCAATTCACTTTACAGTGTGTTCTGTGAAGCGCTTTGGGACGTCTTCCCGACGTGAAAAGCGCTATATCAAATGCAAGGATTATTATTATTATTATTATTATTTCCCCCCTGCTCGGGTCCTGACCCAACTGTACAGCACCTTGGAACGTCCTCCTGACGTGAAAGGTGCTCTATAAATGGAATCTTGTTGTTGTTGACGTGAAAGGTGCTGTACAAGTGTAAATTATTGTCATAATAATACTTATTTGGCATAATAATAATAATAATCCTTGCATTTGATATAGCGCTTTTCACGTCGGGAGGACGTGCCAAAGCGCTTCACAGAATATACTGTAAAATGAATTGACTGTATATTTGTGGGCAAACGCGGCAGCCAATTGCGCACAGCAATGTCCCACAAACAGTCGTAGATTGAAAATGACCAATTTATTATTGTTTTTGGTTTTGGAGGGATTATTATTAGGCTCTGTGGAGTAAGGAAACTTGCCCAAGGTTTCGACCTCTGCCTGGAATTGAACTCAGGTCTCTCACTTGCAAAGCGAGTGCTCTAACCACTGAGCTACAGGCATAGTGCCTTTCATCACCACCACCAACAACATGCCGTTCACTCTTGGATGTTGGGAGGACATCCAAGAGTGGCTATATTGCAGGATATAAAGCAAAGTGTAGCAAGTTTATGTTTTGGGGTTGCAATATGTATGTAGCTATTATGAGCCTATAACTTATAATAATAATCCTTGCATTTGATCTAGTGCCTTATCACGTCATCGACATGTCTCAAAGCACTTCACAGAGTATACTGTTAAGTGAATTGACTTTTTTTTAAACTTATCAAAAAGTAGGCATACCTTGCTCAAAGCTTGTAAGGGAATCTTACTCTACCTTACACTTGGTATTTGTTTTCTGAATCTAATAACCCCTTTCAAAAATAAATATGATACAGTACAACACGATCTGTGCCACAATATCCATCAACTAATCCTGACTTCGGAAACAGCACAAGCATATTTAGGTACCAGCCTGGTTCAGTTGGTAGCACCTGTAGCTCTGAGTCAGAAGTTTTAAGTTCCACGTCAGGGATTTTGACAGTCTGGTGACACACCAATTCAGTGGTGAGAATGGTTTTGCATTATCAGAGGTGCTGTACTTTTTGCCCACAATATATATCACAGGCCCTGTATCATAGTTTATTATTCCCAAGAATAGCTGCAAGAGGTGGGTTTTGATGTTTTCTGTCACGCTGGCTGTTGGAGTCCCTTATGGAGAAATAACCTAGTGTTTTATAAAAACATTGAATCTGCTCTGTGTAAATATTAAATATATAAACACTTATAGAACTAATTTCATATTCCATGCCCAATGCATAGCATAAGTGTAGTATACATAGTGTATAAAAACATATAGCAGTTAGAATATTGTGTCCAGTTTCAGGACTTTTTCCATTGGAGCAAAGAAGGCTGAGGGGTGATCTGATAGAGATCTTTAAATTATGAGGAGTTTTGATATAGTCAACAGAGGTAAATTATTTCCACTGCTCAGGGAATTAGTGACTAGAGGGCATCAATTTAAGATATCAACTGCAAATTGGGAGGTTAGGTTAATTATTTTTCACACACACAGTAGTTAGGGTACAGAATTCCCTGCTAGTATGGTGATTGAGGCAGAATGCATATTAGCTTTCAAAAGGGAGCTAGATAAACACTGAAGAAGGAACAAACTGAAGGGAGCAGGGGAAATGGCAGGAAAATGGGACTGAAAGGATTGCTCCTAAAAGAGCCAGCACAAACACAATGAGCCGAATGTTCTTCTGTGATGTAAATTTCTATGTTTTTTGTATTAATATTCACAAAGTACTGCAGTCTACAATTTGATTAGTATGTAAAGTGGAGGCTTTCAAGCAGAAAACAAAATGGAAAATAAATGTTGAAAATTCTCTGCAAGTTAGAGTATTCCTTGATCATCTTCTGAGGTGAACAATTTGCTTTCAACACATTCACTGATGTCTGGAGATGTAATTGGTATGAAAGTGGCTCATATAAGTAATATGGAAATATGTCCTAACTGATTAAATTGCTTGCCATGTTTCTTTGTGTCAGTGAATAACCTCAGGAGAATTAGTACATTATCCTTGGGAGTATTTGGAAGTAGATTAAGAACATATGGTTTTAATACGCAGTTTTATTCTTTTTCTGTTACTGGTGCTTGAATGCAAGTGCAACACACATTCCAATACATTTGTTATGAAATTGTTTAATGAATAATCTTACATTTAGACTTGAATAATGTTATGATCTATAGTAATAATTAATTCACGTTAGATTTAGTCAGAATTATAGCAATTTGACTTTTGTATAAAGATGGAGTCAAGCCTGTGTCCCACTCTTAGATTTTTGGTTCTGACCAGGAAATGTGTCTGTTCTAGAGCAAGTTTAGCAGCAATAACGTGCATATATATATATACGCCTTTTCCCCATACATCTCAAAAAGCTTCACAATAACGATAGAGAACAAGACGGAGAGAGGAGTAGTTTGAGGTTGACATGCTGCAGAACTCTCACTGATGCTCTTGCCTTTGCTAGTAGAAGATGTTTGATGGAGGCCTGGTCATAATTTTACATGTGGTTTTATTGATCTTCAAAAGAAACGTACCTGAGGCCACTAGATATATCTAAAAGAATTGCTGACTAAGATCAGGATTTATCATAGAGGGAGGGGAAATTAACTGTTTTGAAAAGTGTGATGGGTTGGGGGTGGGGTTTCAGTTCCATGGCCAGGCTAGGATTGGATGAAAGAAATTAACATTTCAGAACAGTTTAAATGTAACTACAATATTAAATCTATTATAAAAATTATTGCCCCCTGGATTCATAAGAAGAATTTGACAATCATACTTTGGATTCAGTCTAATAGTTTTGTTCCTTCTGTGCAATATAGATTGTCTTAGAACTTTAAGGCTTTAATAGTAAGTCTGTGGATGGAAAAGACACATGCCTGCACTGTGCATCCAAATGTGAAAATGACTGGACATTGGTGATGGAATGCTTATATCTATCATGTGGTGGTAAGGAGTTGCCAGTTCAAGTAACTTCGAACAATCATCAACAATAACAACAAAAATACATTTGTAAAGCGCCTTTCACGTCGGGAGGACGTCCCAAGGCACTGGACAGAGAGTTACGGACCCAAGCTGGGGTTGGGGAGGGTGGAGGGCGGGGGTTGGAAGCAGGGAGATCGAAAGCACAGTCGAAGAGGAGGGTCTTGAGACGGGTCTTGAAGGAAGCAAGTGAGGGGGCGAGGTAGAGGGACTGTGAGATGGAGTTCCAGAGGGTGGGGGCAGAGTGGCAGAAGGCCCGCCCGCCAATAGTGGGACGAGCGAGGTGAGGGCATGTGAAGCAGGCTGGAGCCCGCTGAGTGGAGCAAGCGAACAGGATTTAGGAGCGGTTTAGGAGGTTGCAGAGATAAGGGGAGCAAGACCATGGAGAGCTTTGAAGGTGAGGACCAGGATCTTGAACTATATCTTTTGTGTGATGGGAAGCCCGTGGAGTCGGACGAGGATGGGAGTGAGAGGGTCACGGAGCCTAGTGTGGGAGAGGATGCAGGTTGCAGAGTCGTAGATGATCTGCAGCCTATGGAGGGATGAATTGGGGAGGCCGATAAGCAATGAAATTGCATAGTCGAGCCTCGATGTAACAAAGGCGTGGATGAGGGTTTTGGTGCCCTGAGGTGTGAGACAGTGGCGGAGCCGGGTGACGTTGTGGAGGTGGGGGAAGGCAGAGTGGGTCATGGCGCAGATGTGGGGTAGAATGGATAGTTGAGGGTCAAACAAGACCCCAAAGTTCTGGGCTGGGTTAGTGAGGTGGAGTGTGCAACCGTGGATGCTGATGCTGTCAGTGCCTGAGGTGTGGAGGCACTGACGGGAGCCAATCAGGAGAGCCTCGGTCTTGTTGACTTTTAACTGAAGAAAGTTAGCTCTCATCCAGGACTTGATGTTTGACAGATGTTCTGTCAGGACAGCAGTTGTCCTGGAATCGAGGGTGGAGGCAAAGAGGTAGAATTGGGTGTCATTCGCATACATGTGGAAGTAAAAAAACACTGTCTGAGCATAGTTTTATTCTTTTAGATAGCACTCATCTTGCACCATTCAACTGCAGTGAACCCATGCAAATGGGAAATTCACTTGAAAATGAGATGCTTTCAGAGCTTTGGTTACGCAGGGATAAATCTATGTTTGACAGCGGGTAACAAAAACACCCAACTTTGTTGTTTGAAAAATGTGAACAGAGAAGCTTGGATATTTGAGGTCAGTCTCATGAGAAAGGCAGTTCCTTTATGTATTCTTCTATTCCCAAGGATTGTGCAAAAAAAATATAATGGTAGAGAAGATCTCTATCACCCTGGTGTTTTTCATAAAATAGCAATGTTCAGTTCAAATCCAATCTCAAATCTCCACAGGAAGAACTGCCTCCCATAGATGTCCTGTCCAATTTTTCACCTGGCCACAGCAGGTTTCTCTTCGATGGCCTGGCTGTTGAAAGGGAGAGAAACAATCCAAGTACTTGGCTTTCCTATATGGTACTTATTTTGTGACTCCATAAATATCTGTAAATAAGACCTATAATTAGTGTGAGGCAGGAATAAAATTAAATGCATTAAGTAGAACATTTATCTGCCATTCCACCACTGACGACTTATTTTAATAATAATAATAATCCTTGCATTTGATAGAGCGCTTTTCACATCTTCTAGACGTCTTAAAGCGCTTCAGAGAATAGACTGTAAAGTCAATTGACTGATCCTATGTGGGTGAAATGCGGCAGCCAATTGCACACAGCAGTGTCTCACAAACAGTCGTGGATTGAAATGACCAATTTTTTTTTTTTTTTTGAGGGATTATTATCAGGCATGTGGAGTAAGGAAGCTTGCCCAAGGTTTCACCCTGCTGGAAATCAAACCCAGGTCTCTCATTTGCAAAGCGAGTGCTCTAACCACTGAGCTACAGGACTCCATTTTGCATTTGATATTTATACTTCTAACTGAAAAAAACACGGTCTGCTATCTAAAAGAATACAACTGTGCTCACTCATCTTGTACTGTTCAACTGCAGTATATTTGTTGTAAAATGCAGAATGTTTGTTACATTTTTTAAGATTAAAAAAGGAATACATTTCTATACAGAACTTAAATCTGGAAATAAGTAACCAGGGTACTCAAAAATGATTTTGTTCATGCAAAATATTGCAATTTAAATTTTGATTAGACCTAATTTCATTTAAGAAAAATGTGTGTGTGTGTGGTGCGGGTGGGGTTAGTGTGTGGGGAAATGCATGGAAATCCCCAGCAGAAACCTGATTGTTCGGTGTTGCAACTTGAGATTCTATTTCAGTATCTGTCTGGGATCTTTAATACTGTGGTAAGTGTTCATCAGGCACCAAAATATTGTGACTTTAAACACCAAACACCTGATTTTTCTCCTTTTTATGTGTGCCTCTGACTTCTGGAGGGTTTACGATATGTAAGCCTATTGTACTCAGCAATACTTAAGTGATGCTGTTGACGTCGTTGCTCTTTAGGCATTCATAATGCGCTTTCTATATTTGCCTCTGAACATAATAATAATAATAATCCTTGCATTTGATACAGTACCTTATCACGTCTCAAAGCGCTCTAAAATAGAAAACATCTGCATGACAGCCTCATCCTCCTGCCCCGTGTTCCTTATCACCCTCCCACACCATCTCCTTCACCAACCCCCCATTCACGATCCCCATCCTACATTCCTTTGCCCCCATCTCTCCTTTCTCCCTTTCATCCTCCATCACCCTGATGAAACCCACCACCTGCTGCCTCGACCCCTCCCCACCCAGCTTCTGATCACCCAGCTCCCCCTCCACTGCCCACTGCTGCAGACACCATTAATCAGTCCCTCTCCTCAAGATCAGTCCCACTCCTCCACAAAACTGCCATCATCACCCCCCTCCTTAAAAAAAAAAACTACCCTTGATCCCTCCAACCTCAGGCACTACCGTCTTATCTCAAACCTGGCCTTCCTGGCTAAAGCTTTGGAATGCGTTGTTGCCAACCAACTTTGGGCACACCTCCCCACTCCCTACTCAAACCCCTTCAGTCTGGTTTCTGCCCTGCTCACAGTACAGAGACAGCGCTCGTGAAAGTCATAAATAACGTCCTCTCTATCTGTGACCAGGGTTCCCTCTGTCTCCTTGTCCTCATGGACCTCTTCACTGGGTTCGACTCAGTCAATCACGCCATCCTCCTCCACCACTTCTCCATCATCCACTTCAGTGGGACCGCACTCTCTTGGTTTGAGTATTGCCTTACAAACAGCCAACACTACATTTACGCAAATGTTTTTTTCTTTTCACCCCTGCCCAGTCACCTGCGGGATACCCCAGATTCCATCCTTGGCCCCCTTCTCTTCCTCATCTATATGCTCCCTCTTGGTGAAGTCATCCGCAGACACAGGGTTAACCTCCACATGTATGCGGATGACACTTAACTCTACTTCTCCTCCTCCAACTGCGACCCTCAGTCCTCTGATGTTCTGTCAACTTGTCTGAAAGACATCAAGGCATGGATGAGCGCAAACTTCTTGCTGTTAAACATCAACAAGACAGAAGCCATACTCTTTGGCTCCCGTCGACGTCTTCTGTCCTGCGGTTCAGAACTCCTCAACCTACCCGATCTGCCCTCTCTGAACCCATACGCAACTTAGGCATCAGCTTCGATCCCCAGTTATCCTTCCTCCCCCACATCTGGTCCCTGGCCAGGACTTCTTTCCTCCATCTCCGCCATATTGCCTGTCTTTGACAATACCTCACTCCACAAGCTGCTGAAACACTTGTCCACACCTTGTCTCTTGACTGGACTATTCTAACGACCTCCTCGTCATTCTCCCCTCCTCAACGATTCACAAAATTCAACTCATCCAAAACTCTGCCTTCTCATCCGCAATAAACTCCACACCCTGATTACCCTGGCCCTTACCAAACTTCATTGGCTCCCTGTCATGAGCGAATCGACTTGAAGATCCTCACTCTTGTGTTTAAATCCCTCCATGCCTTGGCATCCCCCAATCTCTCCAACCTTCTTTCTCCTCACAGCACTACCCACTACCTCCGCTCTACTGGCTCTGACCTCCTCTTTGTCCCTCGAATCCTCTGCTCCACCATTGGCGGCTGTTCCTTCAGCCACTATGCCCCAAAGCTATGGATCTCCCTCCCTCAGTCCCTTCGGCTTGTCCCGTTTCCTCATTTTCAGGTTGCGCCTGAAGTCCTCCCTCTTTGACCGTGCCTATTGTCACCTTCCCCCTCCCCCGGCTTAGTATTGGGTTCTGCCATTGTTAAGGGCTCTGGGATGCCCCCCGGCATGGAGAGCACTATATAAATGCAAGTTGTTGTTGTTGTTGTATTACATACTTAATCCCACAGCAAATTTGTAATTGCCACCGGAAGCCATCAGTGCCTGATTATAGAGGAAAGATGTTTAGTGATACAGCTAGTTCAGACTGTTGACAGAGCTGAATGGCCAACTAGTGTTCTTAAAAACAGCAATACTAAACACACCGCCTCCTCTAGCCCCCACACAGTCTCGTGCGGCGTTGCCCTGTCCTTGGTCTCCTCCTCTTCAATATCTATATGCTCCCTCTTGGTGACATCATCCGTAGACATGGGGTCAACTACCGCATGTATGCTGATGACACCCAACTCTACCTCTCTGCGTCCACCCTTGACTTCAGGACCACTGCTGTCCTGACAGAGTGTCTGTCAGACATCAAGTCCTGGATGAGAGCGAACTTTCTTCAGTTGAACGTCAACAAGACCGAGTCTCTCCTGATTGGCTCCCGTCAGCACCTCCTCACCTCAGGTGCAGACACCATCACCAGCCATGGTTGCACACTCCACCTTGCTAGCCAGTCCGGGGTCATGTTTGAACATCAACTATCCTTTCTACCCCACATCTGCGCCATGACCCGCTCTGCCTTCCATCACCTCCACAACATCGGCCGGCTCCACCACTGCCTCACACCGCAGGCCGCCGAAACCTTCATACATGCTTTCATTACATTGAGGCTCGACTGTGCAAACTCATTGCTTGTCGGCCTCCCCAATTCCTCCCTCCATAGGCTGTAGATCATCCAGAACTCTGCAGCCCATGTCCTCTCCCGCACTAGGCTCCGCGACCCTATCACCCCCATCCTTGCCCAACTCCACTGGCTTCCCATCACATAGAGGATACAGTTCAAGGACCTGGTCCTCACCTTCAACACCCTCCAAGGTCTTGCTCCCCCCTACCTCTGCGACCTTCTAACCCCTTACCATCCTGCTCGCTCCCTCTGTTCAGCGGGCTCTGGCCTGCTTCAAGTCCCCCGCCTCGCTTGCCCCACTATTGGCGGGTGGGCCTTCTGGATCTCCATCCTGCAGTACCTCTGCCTCGCCCCCTCCCTTGCCACCTTCAAGACCCATCTCAAGACCCTCCTCTTCAACCTGCTTCACCCACTGCTCTCCACCCTCCCCGACCCCCAACTCGGATCTGTAACTCTGTCTGTCCAGTGCCTTGGAATGGCCTCCTGATGTGAAAGGTGCTTTACAAGTGTAATTTTGTTGTTGTTGTTGATTGGCGTAGAATTTTTTTTCCAGTTTTCCTAGGGTATGAAATAGTTGGAGAAAAATAATGTACTATTATTAATTTTTCTGTGCTGGAATACAAACTGACTGACATTTCAAGTTTCTGATCCATATTTGTAAATAGTACTGAAGTGATTTGTGGCTATTGGTTAAGTGCTCTTCTACTTTGTTAGGTAATTTAGTGAATTTGTTCCTGGGTGCTTACAAATAAATGCTGTTTTAAAAGTATAATTGCTTATTGAGGTGGTTGGCTCAAAATAGTGAGATAAACTGAGGGGCTTATTCTGTGAACCGTCCAATTAATTTCACTCAGGTGAGAGGCATTTGCCTTTATCTTGTTTCTGCTTCGACTACTGAATACAGTAAACACCAGATGATTCATCATTCTAAGGGAAAAGGGATCAATGAGTTACCAGTCTTGGGACGTACTTCCAATGGTGAAAGGTGTTATTTAAATGTAATTTTGTTACTGTTGTTGTTGTTATCCAGAATGGTAAGTTAGGGTGAGATCTCTGCAACAAGATAGGGCTTGCCTAGGGAAACCCTGTGTTGGACGTCCTTTGCTAAATTGATTGGATGCCTTTTGGTGTATCCATCTTCAATAAGGAGCCCGGAGGTTGCTTGCATCCACGCCATGGCCTCCTGCCCTATCCTGACACAGGATAGGGTGGGAGGTGGGGCATGAGGCTGAGGCACAGCCCTCCAATAGGCCTTTGTGATGCATCTGAGCATGTGAGCCCAACCTGCGCCAAGCGCCCGCACCAGTCACAGAATAGGGCGGGAGGCTCCTGCAATGCAAAACACCATTTTATTGGACAAGTTATCCAAATTAAATACTTACAAGAATTTCTGGAATTGGACGAGTTGCATGTTAACCAGAGTGACAAGTAAAGTAAAGTCCCATATTAACATTTTGCTTCAGAAGCTGCCAGGATATTGACAGCACGGTGGCTTAAGTGGCAGTGACAAGTTAAGGCAGGGTCTTGTTATCAGGAGTTTGCTGTCACTGCACTGGCCAAGTGGAATTGATTGATTGAAAAGATAACACAAAGGGTTCACAAGTTCAAAATGTAATATCTATTTCTGAAGCACCTTAATATGTGAATAATGTGTATTAACTGACTAAGATAATAGTAGCTGACCATGTTTTAAAATCTTGGTTTTTGCTGAAATGTCATTTCTAGAGCAAGGCATAACTATTTCTGTGGGGTGATTTATTCTGTATTGAGGGCAGCATGTCTTCCTTCATTCAATATCTTGGTTTTATGACATTAAATATTTCATTGGTGATAGGTGTTTGCATTCTATTAAAAAATGATCATGAGCTTAGAATTTTAATATAATTTGAAGGTCCTTCTGTACTTTTTTTTGTGTGAACCTCAAAGCAAGAATTATTCATGAGAAATGGCAATTGGAAATCTCCATTATAGTAAATTGTACACTATTTTTGATTGAAAAAAATGTAGCAAGGAATTTAAACTGGCTCCCTCTTATGGCAGTTAATTTCCTGGTTTAAGTACATGATGAGGGTGTAGAATTCACGCAGATGCCATTGGCAAGTAGAAACTGAAGCTTAAACTAACAATTTTCTTGGTCAATTGGATGATTGACATGTGCAGGAACCAATCACAGTGCTTTAAGAGTATCCAAAACAGAGAGATCCACATATGTATGCCATGTACCTACACATAGAAATTTTCTTGTGTCTAGAATGAAATGTGAACCCTCTTCGTAAAAAGGTGAAACCTGCTTATCTAATTCTGGAGAGTATTATGCGCAATTTGGCGAGAGCAAAGTCTTGGAGATCCCAGACTGCAGTTGGGTAATGCTTGAGTATAACCAGCTAAATGCTTGCCATCGAAAGCATTGTCTAGCAAGCTTTTTGCTGCAAATACACCTTTTATGTGGGGAAGAGGTCTCAAAGCACTTCAAGAGATCTACTATAAAGTATAATGACTGGATTTTGTAGATGGATGCGGCAGCCAGTTTGTGCACAGCAATGTCCACCAACAGCCATGACATGAACGAACAATTTTATTTCAGGGATTGTTGGCTAGGACACCGGGATAAACGTCCTTCTCGTTTTGAACAGTGCCATGCAATCTTTAACATCCACCTGAACAAGCAGATGAGACCTTGGTTTAACACCTCATCCGAATGTTAGCGATGAGGGACCATTTCCCTACATTTTTTCTATACCTTTAATTATCTATTTCTCAAGTATCATGCTTTTAAACATACCAATTGATTCTGTCTGTAAAGCCTTTTGGGACAGTACATTGCATATTTTCAGAACTGTGTGTGCGAGAGAAGAACATTTTTTTAGGAAGAAATTGAATATGTTAAGAAGAGTTCATGATACGCAGTTCTACTTGGTCTCGGAATAATAGGAAATCGATGAGACAAATTACCAATTCATGTTCAACTCCTCCTTATCTTCATGAAACTATTTAAGCAGGGCCACCCTTATAAATACATTTGTACCCAGACAGAATTTTGATAAAGTATTCATATCCATGATGTTACATAAGGAATAATGGAGAAATTGCACGAGAAAAAAATATTAACTGCACATGATTGAATGATGCTATCTCAAAGTATTTTATTCAATCCATTCAAAAATGGAACATTTAGTATTGATTACAGAGAGCCATATTTACCAGCAGAATTAGTTTCTAAGAAAGTCTGATTCTCAGTATTGTGTTCCTCAATTGCTTGCAGACATGGAGGGCACACTTTTTAATGAATGAACTTGTGCTTTCCAAGGAGGTACCTTTTCAAGCCTCAGTTTAGACTTGCGAAGATAGGGTACACAATTCAACTGCATGCTAATCGTCTAGACTGGAACCTTTAGAGCTAATGTCATTCCAGGAAGCAACTACAAGTTAATGAGATCTCTGAATTTAAAGACACGAGTTGAATGCTACCACAGAATACACTTTCTTTTCACACCTTTGCAAACTCATGAAGACTGCTTATTTATCAACATGCTCAGTTATTCTATCCCTGATAAAAGAATCTAGGCATTTTATTCTATGCACTACCAACCTGGTACCTGGTGCTCACATGAATTCACGTGGGACTAACTAGATTGGACAAACGGGATTGTGTTGGTAACCCTGGCAAATTTTCCTACCGCCACCTCCCAAGAGAATGTTTATTTTAATGTCCTATATCTATTTCTGCTGACATTGTATAGCTGACCAAGCACAAGGAATCAAATCTGATTTTGTCTGAATAGCTTCACACCATAATAATAATAATCCTTGCATTTGATATAGCGCTTTTCACGTCGGGATGACATCCCAAAGCGCTTCACAGAACACACTGTAAAGTGAATTGACTGTATATTTGTGGGCGAACGCAGCAGCCAATTGCGCACAGCAGTGTCCCACAAACAGTCGTAGATTGAAAATGACCAATTTTTTATTATTATTGTTTTTGGTTTTGGAGGGATTATTATTAGGCTCTGTGTGGAGTAAGGAAACTTGCCCAAGGTTTCGCCCTCTGCCTGGAATTGAACTCAGGTCTCTCGCTTGCAAAGCGAGTGCTCTAACCACTGAGCTACAGGACTCCACCATAAAATGTTCTTTCACAATTGAGTCACGGGGAGAGTAAGTTCTGCATTTTCTATTCATTGGGGTTTAATTTGTTATAAGCATGAAGCAGTACCTGTACGTAAATAATAAAATCCAGATGTGTTGCAGGTGACCGACTGAAATTCAGTTTGGACACTGACTTCACAGAAGTTGAAATTGAGATGGGCGTATGAGCAGTGTTCTAGATAATTGGTTGTGACATGCACAGGATTTTCTCATTACAAATCCTCTTTAAAAAAATTGTAAATTAGATGCTGTTGCAGAGATCTCTACATTCCATTACAGAAGTGTTTTGTTGGTGTGTATACCTTGATTGGCTGTAATATTTTGGCTGAGTGAACAAAACGGTTGGAAGAATTAATGTAAAAAAATACTTTCATTTCAGGTTCCTTAGATTTCAGTTTTTTAAATAAACTCTAGAATAGTCCAGAAGAAATT
The DNA here is from genome assembly GCF_018977255.1 of Callorhinchus milii. Taxonomy (NCBI): domain Eukaryota; kingdom Metazoa; phylum Chordata; class Chondrichthyes; order Chimaeriformes; family Callorhinchidae; genus Callorhinchus; species Callorhinchus milii. Next base: position 390,022 of record NW_024704775.1, on the reverse strand, counting down.
CATCTCTTACTGACGTGTGGATTGTACAATATAAACCACCTATGTACTTAAAGGTGTTATCTTTTTACTTCCACAACAATAAATATGAATTTGAAAATAGACTGGTAAGTTGCCTGATGCGTGTGCATCTATCTTATCGTGTCACTCGGCACACAAATAAAATACTTTGCCGTGACTAGATTATTCCAGTATTGCAAGCAAAACTCTGCCATGCAAGATGGGAGATTTAAGTTCTTTGAGTCATTTTAATTGCTACCAAATTATGATACACATAGTATGCAATAAACACATGGTGTCATGTAAGGTACTCCCAAATGGAGAAAACTTATCAAAAATCTTTGTTGTTGAGAAAAATCTTTGTTTTGATTGTCTTTACTTGCAGCCTGTTGAAGGACCACCACATCGGTTCCTAAAGCTGGACAAGAATTGTCAGAAAGCAACTGTTTTCTGTTTTTTTTTCACTCACATGGCATTTGCTGTTGATAAGGTCAAAATGAAGACAGATTGGAGAGATTTCTTAGGGCAGCACTGTAAATTGGAAGTACTTTATCCTGAAAGATGTACTTAATAGTTTTTGTTCCCAGAGGTACAGAGACTTCAGGCATGTGATCAAATTTCAGTTACTAATAGTTGTTTTGGTAGCAGAAACTTTCAATGTTAACATGTCATTTTATAACTCTTGTAATTGTCTGTCATCAGCTTTTTTCTTTAGTGGCCATTCTAAGATAATGCAGAAATAATCTGATCACCTTCAGAATAGAATACCAAAATCTACATTGAATGATAATAATAATTACATTGAGGGAGAAGTGTTTGAATACACAGTATTGCCATAAAACCAAATAAAGTCACTTGATAATTATGGTAATTGTGAGCATTTGTCCTCATAAATTTCTATTCTTTGATAAGGGTTACTATAAAACAGAAATAATTTGATCTTTTTGAGAATTGAAATATGCCTCATAAAATTAAAACAGAAGAAAAGTGACTCTAAGGATTGGAGATTCATTTTTAACTATCCTTGAAGGTCACCCTCTACTGCTCTCGGCCAGAGTTGGCCCACTAAGTATACAGTCAATTCACTTTACAGTATATTCTGTGAAACGCTTTGAGAGTCTCGAAGACATGATAGGGCACTATATCAAATGCAAGGATTATTATTATTTATCAAAAATAAACTTTGACTTTTTTGTGTGAAGTTGATTCTGTGAGAATCTTATTTCTAGATTACTCTCAGTGAAAAGAAAAAACTATATCAATGCCAAATTTGCTTCAGGGGAGCACAACATCAAATTTATGACGTGTTAAATTGGAGATGGTAATAATTTTCAGTCTAATATTTGTGATTTGTTCCCTTTTTTGGCCTATTTTTCAGAACAAGATCATTTTGGATCCCATGCACTTCAGTGAACAGCGTTACAGGCCATCTCTGGAGGAGAGGTTAGAAAGTATTATCAGTGGGGCTGCACTGATGGCAGATTCTTCATGCACGAGGGATGACCGTCGAGAGAGAATTGTGGCTGAATGTAATGCTGTGCGACAAGCCCTTCAGGATCTCCTCACTGAATACATGAATAATGTAAGTTATACAAAACTAATACAATGTGGGCCACTTGACCCCTCATATCTGGATTCCATACAGTCCTTTTTTTGTAGAACTACATGAGCTGGTTTCTAAGCATTTGAAATTATTAGCATTAATTTATTTGTGAGAATATGAATAATGCAACTGGAAAGTTTCTCCTCGTGGCTCCACAAGAGGTGGATAACAGAGTCATGCAATTGCTAGTTGCTGAATGCTGTTTTTTTGACAAAGTATATATGAATTAATAGTAGTTCATGATGTAGGTTATCAAAAGTGACACATTTAATGAAATTGATCACAGCTCCACAAGCGTTTTTGATTTGTTTTTCATAGATGTCTTTTTATTTGGAATAATTTTGCCGTGTTTTCAATTATTGGTTAGTATCAGAAAAATGAAATAGAACAACTCTGATCAACAGCACCAAATAAGCAGCTCAGAAAATGTAATTTTATTTATGTGGTTCAGGTTTAAGAGTATAGATTCTGTGTAGTGCTTGTTAGAGGTTTGTGATCTTGTGCTTCAAAGGAAAATTTAACATGCTCTTGTAATGACTCTGAGAAGGTAAGTTTGTGTTCTTGTGTCTGATCTGATTTCATTAATGTTTGCTTATTTCATTATAACTACTTGCATCAGATGGAGTTTTTTGAATGGAGACCTGCAGAAATACCCTTATATTTGTGGCAACCTGGATATCTTTAGTCATCAAATTATCAAAATTTTGACCACCTCATTAATGATGTTAAAATATGAGTTTTAATGTTGTATCCATTCATCTGAGATTCGGGATGACGTGGTGGCATCATTGGAGTCCTCTGATAGCCTAATATTAGACAAAAGGAACTACAGGTCTTTTATGCAACTATGGTGTTATAATTGTTGTTTGTACTTGCAAACTATCTGTAATTCAATCGTGACTTTATTTCTTACGAAAATAAAAGCCAGAATATATAGGCATTTGTGATAATGTTTAGGTTGAGCTGGTTTTCTAAAAGCAACTATCTTTGTCAGTATAAATTCCAATTCTGCAGGAGTAACTTCTCATTGCTTTGTTTCATTCAGAAAATGTAATTGAGCATGTAAACTCCATAGCACTGTATGTTTTAGGTTCATACTGATACATATACATTTGTCTCTCGTACTTTCTTTCATAGTTGTCCCATTTAACCACAGACGTGTGAGCGTAGCTACCAACTGATTGACCATTCTTGCAAACTTAATGCATTTTCTGTTCTTATATCGAAGGGAGTTAAGAATGTTGAGCATAAGATCACTGCTGCATTTTTATTCACTGTGCAAGTCCTAATTACAGAGTTGAAGCTGTTGTTTTTGATTGCATTAACATGAAGAGATCACTAAAATGGAGGCTTTCCTGAGCAATCAGTAATGGGTCATTAAATCAGCTAATTTATAAAAGGTTAACCAAGATTTTGAAAAATGTATTAAGTCTGCATGGAACCAATCAAGTCACTCTGAATTCTGATCACAGCTTTAGCAATGATTAACTAGAGAAAGATGATATGGACTTTTGAAATCAAAACACTAATCAATGCTAATGGAGTCTTCTAGTGGTGCGGAGTGCATAGAAGACATACCATTATTAGCTTGAAGTGGGACAATTTTCAAAATGCTTCCTCTTAGGAAAATGAATTTTCGGATCAGATACACTAAAATAACTTTAAATAACAGCGGCCAGCCTTTCTGTTTTCATATTCCAATGCTACACATTCAAAGCAGAACAGTGAAAGAATCCAGGAGTCCAATTTCACCAATGAACAAAACCTTTGTCCGCAGAAGTTGTAAGGCAGTTAAAGCTCTAGATGGCAATGTTGAATAAGTTCAAAGATGCAATATTTGTAGGGGAGATTAATAGTGTTGTTTTGCTGGAGTACTGTAGTTTTTGATAGGCCTATGCACATAAAGAACTCTTTTATTCCATAGAGTGAAGTGCCATTTTGCCACAATCAGCCACGCATGATGAAATTTCCATTAATTTCCAGCAGACCTTTTCAAAATGCTCAAAAGATATTGGATTTGGAAGGAAATTGCCTCACATGATAGTAAAAATAAGGAGAAGGGGGAACTGTGTAGCCTTGTGAACTAGAAACACACTTTCACCTCGGGAATTGGAGTCAGAATCTTGGAATTTTAAACTTGTCACTTCATCAGCAGGATAATAATGAACAAAATTGTTTCACTATTGAGCACTAACTTTCCTCACCAGAACAAAACAATACAAAATTACATTTATATAGTGCCTTTCACATCGGGATAGTCAGGAATTTGGACCCAAGCAAATTTTGGACCCCCAAAAAACTGCTGTGCGCAAATGGCTGCCACATTTCGCCCACAAATATAGTCAATTCACTTTACAGTCTATTCTGTGAAGCTCTTTGAGACGTCGAGAAGACGTGAAAAGCGCTATATCAAATACAAGGATTATTATTATTAAGCAGTGGGATTGGGATCAGGGAGGGTGGAAGGCAGTGAGGGTGGACAGCAGGGAGGGTGGCCGAAGGTGCGGTTGAAGCTAGGCGAAGGGAATTTGGGATGGAGTTCCAAAGGGTGGGGGTAGAGAAGCTGAAGGTCTGACTGCCGATGGTGGCACGGACCGGGTGGGGGATGTGGAGCAGGCTGGAGCTTGCTGAGCGGAGGGAGCGGACAGGTTGACATGGGGATAGCAGGTCACAGAGGTAGGAAGGGGCAAGGCCGTGGAGGGCTTTGAATGCGAGGACGAGGATTTTGAACTCTATCCTCTGGGGGATGGGGAACCAGTGGAGCCGGGTGGGGTTGATGGGGTCATGGCCTTGTGCGGAAGAGTTGTCAAGCTGCAATTCAATAAATTAAAATGTAAGTGGACAACCTAGTACTGCAACATTTTAGAGCATGAATGTGCAGTGCCTTGGTCTTATCGGATGCAGTGGAGAAGGAATATTGGAAGGTGATCACAGTTAGCCTGTTGTCACTCACCATTTGAGTCCGTTCATAGTTGTATTGGGGGAAGTCTGCAACAGGTTTCTCATTATCTGTGCTTTAAGCATTATACAGAACATGCAGGACAAGTACATATGCAAGTGGCAGGGGCAATAGATCAATTGGACAAAAAAGAGGGAGATTAAGAAAAAAATTACAAAGATTATAAGGTAAGGTAGAGAGTGAACATTGGGCTGAACACAAGATTATAGGAAATGGTTTAAAAACAATTAGTGGAACCAAAAGAACTGGAAAAGGACAAGGCAGCAAATCCAAAGAATTATTTCAAAATTCTAACAGTAAGAGGGTAGTCAAGGAAGAAGTTAAAACCTTAAGTGACATAAAGGGGATGAAAAAGAGAATGAATAGAGGGAAACAAATATAATAAGGGACTACTTCTTGGATATTTTTTATGTATCATGGCGACATTAAAAACATGCCACCAAACTTCAGCAAACATAATTTGAGATCTATGATATTGACGTTTGTGAGAGTGAGATTCTAGATAGGCTCAAGAAGCTAAAAACCAACAAATCTCCAGGATGGATGAATGGTAGCCCAGGGTAATAAAAAAAGAGACATGACAGTACATCTGTGAAATGTTGTGAGGGTAATAAATCACCATTGCTGGAAGCACAGAAACTTACAGGAGAAAATCTAAAAGCACTTTACAAAGACAGAGTAGGAGCCTGACTTAGGAGTGAGATGGGTGTGGGGTGGTAGAGGTGGGAGTAACCGTGATGTCAACAAGAGAAGCAGGTTTTAAAAGCAGAGAGGGAGGAGGCGAGGTGGAGGGATTTCTGAAGAGTGTTCCAGAGAGCAGCGACAAAGTAGCTGAAAGCTCACCTGATTGTGGAGTGGGTGGAAGCATGAAGCAGGCCAGAGTTTGTGGAGTGGAGAGAATTGTTGGGGAGGAGGGTAACAAGTGATCATAGAGGGAGGCTTGAGCAAGGTTGTAGAGGCTTTTGAAGGTAAGGATGAGCTTCATAAAATTGATCTGCTAGGTGATAAGTATCCAGTGGAGCGAATGTGGACTGCTGAGTTCTGGAATATCTGGACCTAGTGGAGGATAGAGTTGGAAAAATGAAGGCGGCGGTGTGAATGTTATGGGTAAGGGTTCAGGAAGGAAATCAAAGGGGGCAGCAAAAGTCTTATCAAGTTTTACATATCAAAATATGAAGTGAGAAGCAGAAATGAACAAGGCAAAAAGGATGCTGGGTTATATTACCAAATCATTTGCTCAAACTCTATAGTGTTCTTGCCAGGCTGCACGAGGAAGACTCCATACAATTTTGGTTGACACAATATAATGGGATTATGTTGCCTCCAGAGGTAGTGCAGAGGAGAGCAACGAGGATGATCCCCAGTGTTAGAGGAAATCTTCACCCTTGAAACGTGACATTTTATACTTTACAAGATTATAAATGGGATTGAGAAAGTAAACCAAAAAAATCCTTTAAAATATGTTGAGGTAGCATAATACGATAAACATGTAACCAAAAACAAGTCAGTCCAACATTCATAGTTGGCAAACATTTATAAATAATAGCTTTGGATAATATTAATAATTAATTACAATAACACGGGTTGATTAAAGACATCCATCACTGATTCGTTCAAGGTGACAAACGCAATAACCAAATATAGATAAAAGTAATGCTGTTGTTGTGATGCATATGGATTTTCAGTAGGCTTTTTTAAAAAAAATTCAGGTGTATGATATTAATGGAAATATTGCAACATGGATAGAAAAAGGGTTAAAGGGTAGAAATTAGGTTAAAGAATAGGAAGCAGAGTGGGAATTTATGATTATTTAGAATGGAAAGATGTAAATAGCAGTGTCCCCCCCAGGTGTTTGTGTTAGGACCACTCACCAAGTTTACATTGATATCCTGCGGTTTTGATCCTGATCAGCTGAGGGGATGGGCATCAAAGTTTTGGTGTCTCCTGTAGGAATGGAATGAGAAAAGAACATTCGGATTATGCAGCCCACTTCTTCCAATAAATTCTGTAAATGTTTTACTGTTATCGACTATTTAATGTTGTAAGTTTGAAATTTCCCCTCAAATAATCAAGATCAATTCTGCAGCTCTTCTTTCTGTTCTGAGAATTATGCTATCCTTCTGTATCTTGTTATCACAGTTTCTTAAATAACATGTTTACATCTACATTATTCATGCTTGTTGATATTTTAAAGTTAATTTAATATTTTTGATTCCAGCAGCTTTTTCTGATATTTTAGGTCTTGGAATTATTCTGAGAATGCACCTGTTTCTTTCTGGCAATAAATAACCATTGTATTCTAAACAACAACAATAACTTGGATTTATATAGTGCCCTTCACGCTGGATGGCGGCTCAGAGCACTTCACAGTAACAGATCCCGGGGCTGAGCCAGGGGGAGGGGGAGGAAGGTGACCAAAGGCGCGGTCGAAAAGAAAGGTCTTTAGCCGAGACCTGAAAATGGGAAGAGAGGGTGTGAGGCGAAGGGAGTGAGGAAAGGAGTTCCAGAGCCTCGGGGCGTAGTGGCTGAAGGTACGGCCGCCGATGGTGGAGCGGAGGATTCGGGGGACAAGGAGGAGGCCAGACCCGGTGGGGCAAAGGGCACTGTTGTGAGGAAGGAGGAGGTCAGAAAGGTAGGGGGGGTGCAGAGGAGTGGAGGGATTTGAAGACAAGGGTGAGGATCTTGAAATCGATCCTCTCTGGGACAGGCAGCCAGTGCAGTCTGGCAAGGACTGGGGTAATTGGGGAGCGGAGTTTGGTGCGGGTAAGAATGCGGGCGGCAGAGTTTTGTATGATCTGGATTTTGTGAATGGTAGTGGAGGGGAGGCCGGCGAGGAGGACATTTGAATAGTCCAGCCGAGAGGTGACAAAGGCATGGACCAGGGTTTCAGCGGCTTTTGGAATGAGGTAAATGACTGTAAGCTCAACAATTTGTTGAAAAGGTTAAGCGTCTTTATTATAATTGCTTATCCATTGTTTGAATTTCTCTGTTTATTTGACTACAGATTCCTATCGATTTTCTACAGTATTTTCCATGTAGAGCTGATATTTACGTTTAATTGTTAGGGTGTGAACAAAGGCAAATATCTTCGGGAGTGGGGAGTGGGAGTGGGGGGGTGGAAATGTGGTTCCTCTAGAGCTGAGCTGGTTACAAGGTGATGTGCTTGATGATGGAGCGTTGCAACTCAGTCAAACCATGTAACAATCGTGTCATGAACCAGGTTATTGCTGATGATAGGTTCCTCTAAAAACATGTGATATCAAAGAGCTTTGGATAAAGAAATCCAATCTGAATGACCTTGTTTTTATCCGTTAGAACATTATTTGCCATTTATCAGACCAGGTACATACCCTGTTGAGCTCTCTTTGTAAGATCTTGGCTGTCTCTAGATTCCACAGCACCGTCTAGTTAAGTGCCAAGTTGCAGTCTTGCACTAAGCATGATATCTACACCATTTATGTATATCAGAAAGAGAAGAAACTACCTTTAATTTTGATATGACTCCCTTTTCAATTATCTTGATCTGAAGATTTGCCTTTTGGCAATTCAGTTCTTGGAATTTTTCTGTGCACTTTCCCATCAAGAGGTGAACTGGAATGATGTTCATGTTAGTATAAGCTTTACGTGCCTGTGGAAGGCGCAGGTGTGTTTGCCTGAGTGGATTTTTCTTGTTCCATGCATTCTTGTTTTATTATTGCATCACTTGTTTCGTTCAGAATTTGAGGCAATATCCCATCTGGTGTAAGTGCGCAGCAGTCATTTAATGTCTTGAGCTTCTGTGTAACAAATATTTAATTGACATCTACATATGTTAGATCAGTCAGGTTTTAGAGAATTGAATGTTTAGTTCTGTTTGAAGCTATTTTGAACATATCCATACATATATATACAGTTTCTTAAAATGAACGCTTAAGGATAATGTCCTACTTGTTCTTGAATATTTTTGTGTAACAACATACCCAAAAAGCCACTGCTCTCTTTGCTTGGGTGAGGAAAGTGCTATCTTTATCAGAACACAAGCCTAGGTATTAGAAGCATGATCTTTCCTTGAATATGGGATGGTGAGTAAGTAATGAAGCATTATGTTACTTTACCAATACTATAAAAGTGAATACATTTACGGTCCTAATAGTGAGATTGACTGCTAAGTACAACCCCTTTTATAAGACTTAACATGAGAATGCACATCCATTTATAATGCATGTGTCCTTTAGACCCGTGGTTACCAGAAGTGCATTCACTACACTTTTAACTTCGAGCATGGACTGGCTTACTGCACATGTGTGCAGCAGTTGGCTGGTCAGTCCTGACTGCTCTCACTGGTGTTTGTCATTCCAGACCCAAACACCGTGCTATAACACCCTACAATAAAAGCAAAAAATCTTGATTTTTAAAATGTAAGCAGTGGTATATACTCCACAATTTAATAGAAAGAATACTTGCATTTCTTTTTAACTTCTTGCATGTCTAATCCTCTCAGAGCTTTCAGTAATTACTTTCCAGTATAGTGATTGTTTTTTATAGATAAACGTACAGCGTTTTGTGCATTTAAGACTATTACGTGAACATCAAGGATGAGGGTAGTTATTACATGACAAGAAAGTGCAAGTTTAGAGCTGTCTGAATCTGAGATGGAGTCAGATGAATGCAATTAATATTGTGAAGGCGCATCTGTTACAACAGAGGTTCCTCTTCCCCTTAATTACAGTTGTTAGTTACATAAGATGGTATGTCCAATTCTAATGTGTGAACACTTATTGCAAACGTTCCAAGTATAAGCATGGGCCAATTTGGAATTATTCAGTGTTGTACGATTCGTGGATAATACCTATGAATGGCACAAGGTTAATCAATGTGGAGTCGTACCATAAATTGGCTTGAAGCGACAGTATGATGTTCATATCTGTTCTGTTCCCTGTGATCAGTGATAGGTGACACCTGCATGACTCTCAGAGCAGTGCCGAATCATCAGATTGTGCTGATTTACTGTAGTTAGGGGAGCTCGGACAGTACAATCTATCAATTGATTTGTACATTATGCATTATTGACCTGGGAATGAGGAGCTTAGAAAGGAGGACTCCATCAATTCTGTAAACAGCTTTAAGGCTTTATCCTATAGTTTAGTGGTGAAACTGTCGTGCTGTTTTGTTATGGAGAAAGATGAGCATACAGAGATAAGGAATCATTCCATTTTAATTCACCATGGCTAGTCATCATTTTTAATGAATTACAATAGCCTGCTTTAATGAAGTGATTGTTTTAATGTTGTGTATAGTTCAAGTGGAGTGAAACAGTAGAACCCTGATATAAGGTATTTTCTTATTAGGTGGTTTCGTTTAAAAGGCAGGTGCCCTGTGGACTGTGTTTGGTTTTGGTGCGCAGATTGGCTGACTTCTCTTCTGCAAAAATACAGCCAGCTTCTGGGTCAAGAGATATGTACAGGAAGTGCCTTCGCCCATGCACATGATGTAGGAAGTGGACAACCAACAACCTTTCGTACTGGAAGTACCATACGTAATTGTATATCTATACACTCTGAACTTATGGAAAAGAGGAAACCTTTTTATAATAATAATCCTTGCATTTGATATAGCGCCTTATCAAGTCTTCGAGACGTCTCAAAGTGCTTCCCACAATATACTGTAAAATGAATTAGCTGTATATTTTGAATGCGAATTGCGGCAGCCAATTGAGCACAGCAGATAGTGTTAAAAGAGTTCTGTGAAATGAAGGGATTGAGTTCAGTCTGTTATATCCTTCCTGCCTTAAGATAGCAGTAATAATATAGTTTTTGTATTTGATATAGGGCCTCATCATGTTGTCAAAATATCTCAAAGCACTTCACAGGATTAATGTAGAGGCTCCTGCCCCTTTTATTTCTGAGGGCTTAAACCTTCCTGAGGAAGAAAGGTATTGTGGTGGAACCCTGGCAAATGGCTCCTGAATTTGGTTCCCTGCCTGGCAGCGGTGATCAAACAAAACTGGAGGTCCTAAAGAAATAGAAAGGGCCCCAATACAGCTGACAACAACATTGGGTCTATCACAGGATGAAAGCTGACTCGGTTCTGAATCCTTCCCATGTGGATATTTGTTCTGTGACCTGAATTTAAGCACTAGTCTGGTCCGAGAAAATAATCTGGATAGGGGTGGGATGTTTTAAAAAGACTCAGGCTCACCAAGAAATGGGTATGGGAATTGAGGACTAGCTCACTAGTTTCGGGAGGAATATTTCTTTAAATATACAGAAATCCAAGATCATGCAGTATTTAATATTCCTTTCAAGAGGGTTTGTTTTGAATATTTGGTGTTAAAACATCCAGAAATATATTCAGGGACTGTTTCCTGAAGTATGACCTTGGAAAGGTGCCATATTTTGTTTTATATATCCTGTTCTTAGTTTTGTGAGTAATTTTATTTATGCCCTTTTTTTTCATGCGCTGAATTGAAATTGATAGCAATGTAATATGGATGGCCTTCAGCAGCATCTAAGTAACCTCATCTATTTGAACCGCTATTATATCTGACAGCTATCAGTCATTTGTAATTGATTGCTAAATTAATATGTTCAATCACTACATTACACGGAGGGGATACTTTATTGGAAATATTCTCTTGTTTACCTCTTGAGCATATACCTGAAACTTAATTTGTTGGAGGTTCCTCAATTTTCCACCGAGTAGAGTTTAACTCTGATAATACTATCTTACCAATGCTATTATACCAGTTTGGATTTGATGTGTGCCAGTTCAAGCTTATTTCAGTGCTGTACCAATACAAAAGAACAGGATCTCCTTAGGATTATTTAATTCTTTTTTAAAAAGTCAGTCTCTTACCCTGCATCAGAATTGCAGGTTGAGGAAACAGTAATATAACTGCTGTTTCTCATGATTTATTATTATGTAGAAGTAGTTTCTAAATGGATTTCAGTGATGGGTCAGCCAAACCAATTACTCTAAACATACATTAGTATATGTGAACCTCCTAAAATAGCTACTATCTGCAGGAGGTTGGTATTTGTTCATCAGGTATCTTGTCAAGCCATTTCTGAATTGTCTTATTAACAGTTCCAGTTGCACCGATGATTATAGGAAGTATGCTTGTTTTATACTGCCACGTGAGTCTGGATTCAATTTGTAGATTGATATATTTTCTGATCTCTAGTTCCTTATTTTGTACATTGGACTCACTTGGGTTAGCTACATCATTAATACACCATGTACAATCTATTTGTTTTTATGATAATATTAGGTTTGTTACAGATTATCTGTATGTACCAGCACCTTGGGACGTCCTCCCAACGTGAAAGGCACTAAACAAATATTAGCTATAACGTTATGTTGAATCAGATAGTCTTATTGTGCTAAGGCTGGACATATTGACAATATGCGGTCTTTGTTTGTGGCACTTGATGACATATTCAATATAATAATAGTAAGTATTATTATTATATTAGACATTTTGGATCAATGTTTCTCTTTAAGATCTTATTTTCATAAGGAGTAGTAATCGCTTAGTCTTCTGCTGATATATGAGAGCTTCTGTTTTGTCTCCCCGCCCCCCCATTAGTCAAACAGCTGTAGGTTTGGTTTATATCTAGGCTTTGTTCTTTCATTTCTTTTGGAAATTGATCATGCATCATTTTCTTCTCTCATTTGTCTTTCCTGCGGGATATCATTTTCTTTTTAAGGACAATTTTCATTCCATGTGCCATTTTTCGTTGGTTCAGTTGAGCTACTTTCCATTTCTCTTTGATGAATGTCATATTCTTCCTTGATCTTGATTGCTTGATGATGGAATATTATTATTATTGTTTTATTATTTATTATTATTTATCTTTATGTTCAAAATGTATGAGTGATTCTGTGAATGGGGAGTGGAGAAATTGAAGAAAGTTGAATGATTCAATTGGTAAATTTAGAAGGAACCTTGGTTTACTATACAATTTAAACTTTTTTTTAAAAAAAATGATTTTCTCTTTGCTGACTTCCTCTCTCCATCCCTTTCTGTCCTGAAGGTATTGTTGACTCGTTTTCCACAATTTGGAAATTTCCACAGTTTGTCCACAATTGTTTTTTCCTGGATATCTGACAGATGCAGAATCCCATCACCATGCTTAAGAGTTTCCAGTTCAGCCCCATGGGTCTTTAAGTCCCGGAATTTTCCTGGGTGATTTTCTCTGAATGCCCTCCATGCTTCAATGTCGTTTTGAAGGTGGAGTTCTTAAATTGGACACCAGTAATCTCACCAGTGATCAGTATAAAATTAGAATAACTGTTTATACTTACAGACAAATTCCCCAAGTTGCAACCTTGTATTTGATTAGCTTGACTGTAACAGCTTCATATTGCCCAGCAACCTTCAGTGGATGAACAGTCCCAAATTCTTTCCTTCTTTGATGTACAACCCCTTTGTTTTCTACACATGATTTTCTTATTGTTCTGCTGTTCAATACCTGCATTGATCTGCATTAGAAGTCATCGGTCATTCATTCACCCATCTGCAGAGTTAGTGCAAATGACTTTCTGGTGTCACTCAACTCTATTTGGAAAATCTCTTTAATAATTACATAAGAGGAATTTTGTTGGCATTAATTGATCTTTATTGAGAGAAACTTGTATTTTGTTTATCTATAGTAGAACTAATAACTGTAGTCATCTATTGCAAGTAGTAATATATTTTTCCCCAAATATTCATAAAGATTCATCATGCATCCCTATAGTTGAACTCCTTATTCCAGTAAGATAACAAAAGCTGAAACTGTTTCTGATCTCATAATACCTTTGTTTCTGTTGGATGCATATGAATTGAGGATGCACTATCCAACAAACAAAATTTATTTGGTATAATGGTATATAAAATCCAGAAAGTATATTTTGTATCAGATGCGCGTAGTTCTTGATATGCTTTAACTACCTCCCGCATATTTCATAGAGGACTTGGGATAAATTAAAACAATTATTATAGAAACCTGTGCTATTTGCAATTAATTCAATTCCTTGAAGGTTACATTTTGAGTATCCTGGAATCATAATATGGCAGATTTAATCCTTCAGTGAGAACGCTATCATACGTTTAACCAATTTGTGATGCTATCCTGCATGAGAGGCGCTATATTGAGGCAAGCTTTAAAATGTGTAGGAGGGAGGGGTGAGTCGGAGGGACTCAAGAGCGGGGAGAGAATGGATGAAAGCTTGTCCACCAATGATGGACGAGTGACATGAAGCAAGCCAATGTTCACTGAACAGAAGTGTTATCTGAACATCTCAGTGAGATTTTCTTAAAATGATCCCTGCCCCTCTATTCCTCAATGTAAACTGCAAAGTGAATAAATGGTAATGGCAAAGTATAACAGATTGATTACCTCCCAAAAAATCTTAAATTTGCATACTTGCAGGATAACAACATTGGGTCGAAAAGTTGAAGTCGGCAAAGTGATGATAAGATGATTATCTTTTCAAACTCATTTTTGTTATGTGCCGCATTATATTGGCAAATTAATTCCTGAAGTGATCCTACTGTGCTGGCTTCTACAGCAATTGTATTAACATTAAACAAATCAATGATGCAGGTATGCACATGCACAGTTGTTTAAAGTTGTCATTTGTTTTGTTATAATTTTCTCAATGGCTGGAAAAATAAGCCAGTGGTAGTGCATTATTAATTACTTCCCATCTGTAAAGAGTGTGTGGGAGTACTTCAAACACTATGTCCACCCACCCCCTCCATCCTCCATGATCATCTTTTTGAAATAGAGCTGTGCTGAATTTACATACATTATTTCTGATGATTCCCTCAATCCTATTTTGCAATCCTATCGAAATCTGGAGGTAGTATAGAAAATATACTGCCTTTGGAGGGAAAGTAACTGACATACCGTTCTGTGATGGATAGTTTTGATAATCTGATATTCCCAGTCAGATTGGATAATCCCATAATCCTTTTTTATGGATTTTATTATTATAATTGAAAAGTACTTGCTGTAGATACAGTGCAGCTAGACGTTTTGATGCCTTATCCAGTTGGTGGTCCAACTTGTGGCCTGCGGGCCAATTTCATTTCCCCCTCCCCATTTCATCTGCACCCCGCTACCTCCATAACCCATAAATTTATGTTTCTTGAATGGAAACACAAAATATTGCTTAAGCGGCCCAAGGACGTTCTCAAATAGGGCCTGAGAAGCCAAAAGGTTGGACCATCCTGCGACACGATTTGTGCCAAAAAGCAGGTAAAGCTGGGTTGAGAAGCTCTGTAGAGGACCAAGCGATGAGAATGTTGTGAATAGAGAATGTTCCAAAGAACGTTACATATTTAGGTTTAGGCATTTGCATTAAGACTTCTATATTGGTATTGCTGCGTGATTATTGTTAACTTAATGTAGTCTGTTGACATAGCAAATATGTACACACATGCTATGCCAAGGGAATTGAATACTTCAGGCAGGAAATCAAGTAATGTAACTCCAACAGCCTGTCAGAATTTGTGCCAAATAGTAGATGATCAGATCAATTACATTTTAATTAGGTATACAACCAAACTGAATTAGTAGATAATACAAAATTAACCAGGGATATATTAATGTAATGAAGCCTGTATTTTGATAAGAGGGTTGTTAGCTGCCAAAGCTTTTATGACATTGATAAGGGTGGAGGGGAAGTCGCACTGCAATAATTAGTGTAATTGCATTACACTGAATAGAATAAACAAATGTCCGTTTAACAGTATTAGAAAGAACATATGTCAGCTTCACTTCCAGAAATTCACCAGTCAAATGTGAAGCCAGTTGAATGAATGATTGTTAAAATAAGTCTATCCAGAATTTTAGAAGAAACATGATTGAATCTTAACTTCTACATAATCTGTAACCCGATTCAACAACAACAAATTACATTTATATAGCGCCTTTCATGTCATGAGGATGTCCCAAGATGCTGGACAGCCAGGAATTGATTTGGACCCGAGCTGGGGGTTGGATCCGAGGGGTTGGAGGGCAGATAGGGTAGGGGTAGGAGGGTGATTGAAAGTCGAAGAGGAGGGTCTTGAGACGGACCTTGAAGAATATTTATCCAGGATATAAATTTTCTGTTAGTACCACATCATTCCTCAATCTCATCACACACAAGTGTGCTCATTGCAGGCTCCATTTTAGAACAGAACCATATCTTAGCATTATCTGCAGTAAGCACAAAGAAATCTCCACTTTTACGTAGAATAACAATTAGATGTCGGTCTGGCTCAGTTGGCAGTACTCTGACCTCTGAATAAGAAGGTTGTGAGTTCAAGCACCACATTGGGGGTGACACCTCATAGTCTTATCTAGCATGAAGGCTGATATATACAGTGTGACCAAAAAGCCGTGATAACTATGTTGTTATCTAAAAACAAACAGAAAATACATTGTAATAGCATCACAATTTTTTGGTCATCCAGTAAATGTTTGTTGTTATAAATGGAATTGAGACAGTAAACGCAGAACAATACTGTTTGGATGCACTGAAATAGCAGAACAAGAAGTCACAGTTTTCAGGATTAGGGTTGCCGTGGGCGATTTCAGGACAGATGCCAGACAGTATTTCTTCATCTAGTGGGTAACTAATGACTGGAACAGGGAACCAGTATGGGTGAAGAGGTAAGGACACTGGACTCATTTATGAAACAGCTTGATGCTGTGATGGGAAGATGTTATGGTGGATATTCTAGAAGGATGAGATCAAATGGGCTGAAAGGTCTTTTTCATCCGAACTACTCTTGTAATCTTGTGATCTGCTGTAAATTGTCAATGATTTTATGTTCTACATGTTGCATCTTATTAAGTGTAAGAGCAATTTTCATTCAGTTACAACATTCTGTAATTCATGTATACATTTCATACTCGGAAAGAGTAATGACCATAATTTTCACCTTTGAAAATGCAAATTGGCTAATTGGTCATTTAAATAGAACAATTTCACAACTGATTGGACCGCAGTTAAGAATGCACCAAAGTTTGTTAATCTGCTATAAAAATTTCATCAGATTTTTAAAGTATTGAAGTGCATTTTGTACAGTTTCTTGGAAAAAATTATTTTCCGTGATATTGCATTGTTGAAAAATCATTGTTGAAAAATAAAACACATTGTTGAAGTGTTTGTGCTATATGCTTGCTATACAACAACAATAACAGCATACATTTATATAGCTCCCTTCACGCGGGATACCATCCTGGAGCGCTTGACATGGAGGAGTCTGACCCCTGAAGGGGCGGGGAAGATGACCGTAAGATGATCAAAAAGGAAGGTCTTTAGGTGGGATTTGAAGGTGGGGTGGGAGCGGGCAAGGCAGATGGATTGAGGGATGTGTTCCAGAGTTTTGGGGCTTAGTGGCTGATGGCACGGCCACCGATAGAGGAGGGGATGAGGGATAAACAGGAGGCCGGAGCCGGCCAAGAGAAGGCTGCGGATGGTGGAGTGGAGAGATTGGATAGGTAGGTCGGTGCGAAGGCATGAAGGCATTTGAAAATGGGTGAGAGGATCTTGAAATCGATCCGTTTGGTAATTGGGAGCCAGTGGAGCCTGGCAAGGACTGATGTGATGGGGGTGCAGAGTTTTGTGTGGGTGAGTTTCCGGCAGCGGAGTTTTGGATTAATTGAATTTTGTGTATGGTGGAGCTGGGAAGACCAGCGTGGAGGTTATTGGAGTAGTCCAGCTGAGAAGTGACATCAGTCCTTTCAGGCTCTGGTGGCTCCCAATTACCGAATGCATCGATTTCAAGCTCCTCTCACCTGTTTCCGGCTGTGTTGGTTGTGAGATATGGACAGAGGCGGACAATGTGACCGAGGTGGAAAAAAGCAATCCTGGTCAAGGAACGGATGCGTGGTAGAAAGAAAAGCTGTGTATCGAATCTGATGTCTAAATTGCGCAGGGTTCGGTGAGTCTGAGGGAAAGCCCAGAGAGGTTGAGGAATTCAGACCTGCAGAAGAGAAGACATTGACTGGAGCCAAAAGGTATAGCTTCCATGTTACCGACATGCAGCTGCAGGAAATTTGCATTCATCCAGGCCTTGATATCCATCAAACAAGCTGACAGGACATCAGCTGACTGGGAATTGCAGCTGGAGAAGTAGATTTGTGTGTCATCCGCATACATGTGGAAGTTGACCCCATGTGCGTGGGTGACATTGCCGAAAGGGAGCATGTAGATAAGTAAAAGAAGGGGGCCAAGAATGTAGCCTTCGGGTACCCCACAGGTGACTGGATGGGGGCGGGAGGAAAAATCATTTGCTAAGATGTAATGTTGGTGGTTTGTTAAGTATTATTCGAACCATGCGAGAGAGATCCCACTGAGGTGGATGAGGGAGGAGAGGCGGTGGAGGACGATGGCGTGATCGACTGTGTTAAATGCAGCGGAGAGGTCCAGGAGAATGAGAAGGCAGAGGGAGCCCTGGTCACAGAGAGTGGGGACTTCATTTGTTATTTTGATGAGCGCTGTCTCTGTGCTGTGGGCAGGGCGAAAACCAGACTGGAGGGGTTTGAGTAAGGAGTGGAGGGAGAGTTGTGAGCGAAGTTGATTTGCTATCATTGAGTGGGCCAGTCACTGTATTGCTGATATCAAATATGTAATGTAACTGCATTAAACGTGTATCCATGAATCTTTTTTAACAGTCATAAACAGAAATGTAGTTGTTTGCTAGCATGGTTTGTTTTGGATGGCAGAGGGTCAAACTAAGATATCAAGATATCTTGGTTTTGGTTTGTCCTAGTTTCAGATGGTTTGGGTATCACAATAACTATTTTTCTAATTTCATCTGTTGAATAACTCCAAACAGGTACATTTGTTAGATTTCTTATTATGTTCAGACAGCATCACAAACTGACGAAGGAGATCCTACATGGACAAATAGTGGGAAGCATTGCCACTAAACGTTGGGGATTTGGCTTGCAGAGTAAATGTGAACCTTGGCATCTTGTTTGACCCTCAACTATCCTTTCTACCCCACATTTGTGCCATTACCCGCTCTGCCTTCCTCCACCTCTGCAACATCGCCTGGCTCCACCATTGCCTCACCCCTCAGGTCGCTGAAACCCTCATCCATGCATTTATTACATCTAGGCTCGACTATGCCAACTCCCTGCTTGTTGGCCTTACCAACTCTTCCCTCTACAAGCTGCAGATCATCTGCAGCTCGTGTTCTCTCCCGCACCAGGTTCCGTGACCCTATCACCCAACACTCACCTGGCTCCACTGGCTTCCCATCCCCCAGAGGATAGAGTTCAAAATCTTTGTCCTCACCTTCAAAGCCCTCCATGACCTTGCTCCTCCCTATCTCCCTGTGACCTACTAACTCCATATTGACCTGTACACTCCCTTGACTCAGAAGGCTCTGGCCTTCTCCACGTTCCCCGCCCAACCTGCCCCACCGTTGGCAGTCGTGCATTCAACCTCTTTGCCCCCACCTTTTGGAACTCCATCTCCAGTCCTTTCGCCTTACTCCCTCCCTTGCCTCCTTCAAGGCACGTTTCAAGACCCTTCAGCCACTCTCATACCCCTGCCCTCCACCCCTCCTTATCCGAACCTCCTGCTCGGGTCCAGATCCCTGAAAGGCGCAATATAAATGTAATTTGTTGTTGTTGAGATGAAAAAGGTTGGCCATGACTGGCCTGGCCTATACCTGTTCAAAATCTCGATTTAGGGTTTGCACCCACAACCTCACAGGCAAAGTGGCTGCCAGCTAAGCAAAGATGACATACCAGTGGTGCCGTCCTTTAGATAAGACCTTAAACCAATTGCCCACTGTGGCTGTTGAGGTGGATGTAAGAGATTATATGGCACTATTTGAAAAGAGAAAAGAGTTTCTTTCGGTGTGCTGCCCAAAAATCCTTTAGAAAAATGATCATTCCAATCATGGATGTTTGTGAGATATTGCTGTGCATAAATTGGCACATAAATTGTGTTTACCCAAATACACAGTCCCCTCACTTTACAGAAGCTTTGTGTAGCGCTTTGAGACCTTCCCGACATTATAGGCACAATATCAAATGTAACAATACTTATTAGATAAACTCATCTTTTTCAGCATACCTTATTTAATGGTTCATACTTTGCTGTGAAAATGGCAACAAATCATTGCACAAAATTGGGTTTGAGGTACAGCAATTTGTGTTGGAGTCTGGATGCCGGGGATAACATGAGAAAGTCGTCTGACCAGAACATCAGTTGACACTGCTGTATATTAATACAGACAGTGCGAATCAATATAGCCTCTGCTTAAAATCTGTATCTTAAGATCTCTTAAAGGACTATTGACTAATGATTTGTTCAATAAAAATAACAATTCTTGCACTGGATGAATATAGGGTGGGGCGGAGGGGGCGAGGGGCGAGCAGGAGGCCAGTGCCAGTTGAGTGGAGATGCCGGGTGGTGGATTGGGGAGTGAGGAGGTCAGAGAGGTAGGGAGGTGACAAGGAGTGAATGGATTTGAACACAATTGTGAGGATCCTGAAGTTGATCTGTTCAGTGATGGCGAGCCAGTGGAGCCTGGCCAGAACTGGTGAGATGTATCAGGATAGCCTGGATAGAGTGGGCCTTTTTTGTTAGAGAGATTTTTAAGGGGAACTAATGGAAGTGTTAAATTCTAAAAGGGTTTGATAAGGTTAACATAAATAGGCTGTTTCCACTGGTTGGGAAGTCCGTAACCAGCAGACAGAAACATAAGATGGAGACTGGGGAATCAAAAAGAGAAATTAGGAAGAACTACATAGTGCAGAGGGTAGTGAGATTGTGGAACTCACAGCCTGAAGCAGTGGTTGAATCAGATAGGATAGATTAATTCAAGAGGAATCTGGACCTTCACCATGAGGGAGAGGGGAAAAGAAGAATATGGGAGCGAATAAAGGAATGGGTAGAGATTCATTGGTCAGCGGCATGGACTGGCTGGGCTGAGTGGCCTGTTTTCGTGCTGTACATTTACATTCTTTGTAAATATGCAGAACTTCTGTAAGGAATTTATTGTATAAATGTGCGCATATTAGATTGAAATCTTTGTTTTGTGATTTCAGATCCTCGCTACTTCTTATTTCTTGTATTTTTGTTTGAAGATACAAGCACAAAAATAGCTTGTAGTTTTTTTTATTTTAAATTTTCAAGATTGTGGTGGATAGATATTTATAAGGTCAGGATATCAAGGAATATGGGGCAATGACGGGTAGTTGGAGTTGACGTACAGATCAGCCACCATCTTATAGAATGGCAGTACAGGCTGGAGGGGCTGAATGGTCTACTCCTGTTCCAACGTTCCTCTGATCACTAGCCAATGTGGTGTTGCTCTTGCTAAGATTTTTATAGGAATAGATTACCGAGAAAACATAAATTTTCAGTGGAATAGGTTAATTGCTTGTCAACCATTACACTCATTATTCGTTGTAAAATGTAATTTTTTTCTTTCATATTTCATTAGCATCTAATATCAAACATGTGTACCATTTGCAAGTTATAAATGATCAGTCTTAGGAGAATTAAACAAAACTGATCAATAAAACATGAACAAAACAGCTAATTTGCCTGAACCTCAATTATGCTAAATCCTTGATTTTCAAAAATGCTTGTTCACTTTCTTTGCTTTTGCTATTTTCCTTTTTTCTTTTTTCCGGTTAACTTTTTTGATCTTTAATTCTATTGAAATAAAGCTTCCATGAATATTCTTTAGTGAGATTCTGCAGAGGAATTAACTATAACATATTAGACAAGCTAGAGTTTTTCAGTCTTAAAAGAAATGCCTCTGTCGAGATGTGTTCATTGTGAAGCGCTTTGATACATTTCAATTTGAAAAGGTGCAATGCCAAAAACAGGAATTATTATGATTAAATAAATATGAGGCCTGAAAACCCTTAACTTTGAAAAACAATTACCTAATAAATGAGAAAATAACTTCGTGAATTTTTTCACACTGAACTGCTCCATACAATATGGATGGAAAATCGGCAACAGCTACAATTGTTAGATTCTTGCAAATGTGGTCTGTGTCTTAAGAATGAAAAAATCCATTATGACTACAAGTGAGAGTTATAATATAAAGAAATCAAAGAAAAATATAGGCATGTGGCTAGTTTTTAACATACCACCTTGTAACTGTAATCTTGTGTGAAAATTTATACTTGTATCATTATGATCCTCATTCCTCCAGATCTCAGTGATCTCAGAGCAGTAGAGTGAAATGTTGGGCAAGTTTCCTTACTCCACACGCCTGTTTAGCTTGCAGTAAGTAGGAACCTGGTTGTTAGTCGATTGGCAGATCGCTTTTCTGGGGATAATAATTCTTTTAAAGAAAATAATAAATTGGTCACAATAAATTGTGGAGTCATGCAGCTCAGTGGTTAGAGCACTCGCCTCGCAAGCGAGAGAGCTGGATTCGATTCCCGGCAGGGCAAAACCTTGGGCAAGTTTCCTTACTCCACACACATGCCTGATAATAATCCCTCAAGAAAAAAATATAAATTGTCACTTCAATCCACGACTGTTTGTGGGAGATTGCTGTGCGCAATTCGCTGCTATGTTTCGCCCACAAAATAATAGTCAATTCACTTTACAGTATATTGTGCGAAGCGCTGTGAGATATCTTGAAGTTGTGATAAAATGTTATATCAAGTGCAAGGTTTATTATTATTAATCTCTTGATTGAAAAAAACAAATTAAGGATAGAAAACATTGAGGCACAAGTCTAAGTTTTAGTGGTAGAAGAAAAGTTCTGCTTTCAGTCATTGTTGTGCTCCTGGGAAAGGCTGATTACTTCATTTTGAACTTCCTCCAACAACTACAGAAAACTGAGGCAAGTAATTGGGCATTAAAGGTAGCTCCTCCTCGACGGGTGTCATTGACAGATCAAAAGGAAAAAGACATTCATGAGATCATTGTCGAGGTGGATTAGATTGTTTTCCTGTGTCGAATTGAAGGAAGAAAGTAACAAATTATTGGAATGATTCTGAAGTCATTGCAACTGCAGGTTCAGTTGCTAACATTCTCTTGAGCAATATGCGATGAGTCCGTTGCTTCAGGAATTTGGTGCAACAGGTGGGCCAGGGATTACTTTTCTTTGGTCATTCCATTCCATCTTTAACACTGAGTCTTTGAATTAGTTGAGTCAGACCTCCAGGTTTTGACTTTGAGTGAGAACTTTGGAAAGTACTATAGCATTTCACGACAATCATGCCAAGGCATTACCTCAAAGTATTCTTGAATGTGATTCAGATTTCGCTAAAAGCAGTTTCTGAACGTGAGGATCTCATTGTGAGAATGAACTGTCTCAGGTACAGATCTTCTGATGACATATTTAAATATTTCTATTCTCATAATCTATCCTTTAAAGTGAGCAAGATATGGCCAGACTCCTCACAGTTCACTTATGTCTTTTCTGCACTAGTTTCAGTCATTATTCTGCACTAGTGGAGTCCTGTAGCTCAGTGGTTAGAGCACTCGCCTTGCAAGCGAGACACCTGGGTTCTAATTCCAGGCATAGGGCGAAACCTTGGGCAAGTTTCCTTATTCCACACTCCTAATAATAATCCCTCCAAAACACAAAACAATAATAAATTGGTCATTTTCAATCCACGACTGTTTGTGGGACATTGCTGTGTACAATTGGCTGCCGCGTTTCACCCACAAATATACAGTCAATTCATTTTATAGTCTATTCTGTGAAGCACTTTGAGACGTCTAAAAGACATGAAAAGCGCTATATCAAATGCAAGGATTATTATTATATTCGACTTCCAAGGACAGGCCTCCTCCTATCCACTTTTCTAGGCTACATATGAATGAGTGCCTGTTCAGTCTATTATGGAAGGAAATGAGAAACCACATTAAAAATGATGTGAGTTCTTAATTTATAAACCTATAAATCTCATGTATGTGGTACCAATTCAATTGGAACCAGTACGTAAATAAAACCTTGTATTTGATATAGTACCTTTCACATTGGAAGGCTTTTTCAAAGCGCTTCACAGAATTTACTGTAAAGTGTAGATATTGCCTGTATAATTTTATAGGTGAACACAACGATATCCCACAAACAGCCCTGAAGTGAGTGACCGATTTTATTTGGGGGATTGTTGGTCAGGACACCAGGAAAAAACATCCTTCTCTTTTCAAAAGCACTACTAGATCTTTAACATCCATCTGAGTAGGGAGAAGGACGGAACATCCAACACCGCAGCACTGCTGCAGCACTGTATTTGGAGTGAGCTTGACCCCAGAACCTTCTGATTCAGAGAAGAGACTGCTATCAACTCAGCCAGACTGACATCTTGGAATTTTCTATGTAATATGTATGTTTTCTTCAACCTTTGTGCGCTATCTTGAAAGATTATAAATGAGCTCACGGAAAGTGCAGTGAGTATCTGCACACCCACTCAATATAATATTGGAGCACTGACAGCATCATCCTTCATGGATGCATTTTACACCTCACGGAGCCAATACGGAACCTTGGTGTCCTGTTCGACTCTCAAATGTTCTTCATCCCCCACATCCGTGCCATGGCCCGCTCCGCCTTTCCCCACCTCTGCAACATTGCCCGGCTCCACCACTGTCTCTCACCTCAGGTCATCGAGACCCTCATCCACGAATTTGTCACATCTAGGCTCGACTACGTAAACGCCCTGCTTGTCATCTTCCCCAACTCCTCAATCTGCAGATCATTCAGAACTCTGCAGCTGTGTCCTCTCCCACACCAGGCTCCGCGACCTTATCAACCCCATCCTCGCCCGGTTCCACTAGCTCCCCAGAGGATACAGTTTAAGATCCTGGTATTCAACTTCAAAGCCCTCCACGGCCTTGCTCCTCCCTACCTTTGTGACCAACTAAACCTCTGCCAACCTGTCCACTCCCTCCACTGGAACTCCATCCCACAGTCCCTCCACCTTGTCCCCTCCCTTGCGTCCTTCAAGACCTCCTCTTCGACTGTACCTTTGGTCACCCTCCTACACCTTCCTTCCTGTCCTCCACTTCTCCTGATCCCAACCACCAGCTCAGGTGTGGATCCCTGACTGCTCATCGCCTTGGGACATCCTCCTGATGTGAAAGGCACTATGCAAATGTAATTTGTTGTTATTGTTAAGGCAGAATATAAAAAAAANTTCCAACTTCAGCCATTCTTTTACACATCTTGTCAAAATGTATGTATGGTCATGATTACTTTCTAATGATTAATAATGAAAATGAAGACACATAATTTGGGGTGTTGTGATACAAAATGGGCAAAAGTTACATGGAAAGTTTGTATAATGTGTTTACTACCTGTTTTTTGGGAGATATAGTACATGTGGAGTCCTGTAGCTTAGTGGTTAGAGCACTCGCTTTGCAAGTGAGAGACCTGAGTTCAATTCCAGGCAGAGGGCGAAACCTTGGGCAAGTTTCCTTATTACTCCACACAGAGCCTAATAATAATCCCTCCAAAACCAAAAACAATAATAAATTGGTCATTTTCAATCTACGACTGTTTGTGGGACATTGCTGTGCGCAATTGGCTGCCGCGTTCGCCCACAAATATACAGTCAATTCACTTTACAGTATATTCTGTGAAGCACTTTGGGACGTCCTCCCGACATGAAAAGTGCTATATCAAATGCAAGGATTATTATTATTATGCGACTTCGAGGCACTATCGTGAATGAAGGAATATGAAGGTACAAGTTGTTGTCCTCGTGTCCAGCCCATACAAAGGGCCTGGACTGTGAATGTGTTTAGGGAGATGGAAAGGTGGAAAATACATAATTTTTCCTATAACATCAAGTCCTTATGTATACTAGCCGTTTGGAACAACATATACCATACATTGTTTTGGTGATAGAGAGTCCAGTCTTTGTGAAGCATTTTCTAACTGAAGATGGGTGCGAAGTTACTTTAAATACATTTTATGAACAATTTCCCATGATCATCACTGGATGTGTGCTCCTGCTACTCTCCCCTAACCTCCTCTCCTCTCCCCCAGCTCTGACCTCCTGTTTGTCACGCATCCCCTCTGCGGCCGTGTCTTCAACCACTACTCCCCAAAACTCTAACTCTCTTCCTCAATCCCTCTGCCTTGCTACTCCCTTCCCACTCTCAAATCCTGCCTAAAGACTTTCCTTTTTGATCATGCTTATGATCACCCTCCCTCTCCCTTTGGCTTGGTGGCATTGTCAAGCGCTGCAAAACGCTACCCCGCATGAAGGGAACTATATAAATGCAAGTTGTTGTTGTTGCTGATTTGATGATTTTGTGATATTCTGTGCATTTATTTTTAAAAGATACTTAGAAAGTTATAAAACTTTATAGGCTTGTAAAAACCTAATCATGGTTGATTGGCCGAATGACTCCTTCCTATTCCATTTATTATTTGTTGTCATCTGCATTCCGTATATGTTTGCATTTCGATTTTAAAAATTACATCTAACTTTTATCACTTTAAATCATTGTTTGTTTGGTAGAAGGAGGTTAAATGATGAACAGCCTTGGGATATAATGTATTTTCCTCCAATCGTAAAAGTTGCTTTACAAATGTAATTTTGTTATTGTTGTTGAAGATGCACGGTTTTCCTGATTACCTAGTTTCTACGATTAATCCGGACAAAATGCCGCGCTGGTCCCCGCTGTAACTACTCGCTCACACTTTCTGTGTCTCGAGCGGCTTCATTCAGCCACGAGCAGCTCTGAGATGGAGATGGGAGGAGTCAACTTGCGATTGATTGACAGCGGACTCGAGCCTTTCACAAGCAGCTCCAGGATGTCAATCAGTGAGAGACCGGAGTAACAGGGACAAAACAAGGGAGGGAATGAGAGGAATCACATCACAATTAATTCACAGTGGATTCCAGCCATTCACAAGCGGCTCCGGGCTGTCAATCAGCAGCAACCAATGAGGGGGAAGGGCAGTGACTGCATTCATTGGACGGAAGGGGACCAATTACCAGTGGCTCCGTAGTGTTGATCACTGGAGAGTGAGGTGGGACAGAACTAATGGGAGGGAAGAGGTAACGCTGCTGCTCCTCTGCTGGGTGGCAAGGGAAGAGGTAGACAACTTCGGAAACTGGTTAAATCAGACAAAATGAATGGCTCTGATATGTCCAGGTTAAGGGACTTCACTATATTTACAGTATTCAATCAATGTGCGGGCTATGTATCTGCATTTAATCAATGCCTTCGTATGTTTCCACTTCTATGTCCAACTGATTTGTTCTCTGCCATGTGTGCCTACTAGCCTACCTCCTCGTGGCTGCATAAAGAACTCTTCTGTGCATGATGATGTAACTTGCCAGGGTCAGCTGGGCCCCAAAGCTCAGCCTCCTCATCCACCCTCCCTACACTCCTCTGCGTGCTGTGATGTTGCAATTCCCTGTTGAAAGTGGTGGTTAAATTCGGCTACAACATCTAGGTACAAATGATTAGCTCATTGAGATGGTTAAACCATTCTCAGAGCCTTGTAGTGTATTTGGCTTCTGATTGACTATATAGTCAGATTTTGAGTTTTGACTGTCAGCAACCAACAATTTAATACACAAATTCAATGTGTTAATGTTTTCCCAAGAAAATATGGGTCCATCGTCTAGACCCCTTTACTCAACTACCATATGGCTAACAGAATTTCAATACCATTGTGCTGTGCAATAGATGCTACCATGCAGTTCCACGTGTAATTTACCAACACGTGATTTCCTCAGATGTACCAAATTGTGGAAATCTCAAGTACAATTAGGCACTTTCCAAAAGGAATGAAGGAAAGACTAGATGAATTAACCAATAATGCTCTATGGTGATCAGTTCAAAAGCAACAATGCAGAACATGGAATCAGGTTCGCTGACTGCATCTTTTTGATAAATTACATGACATCAGACCAGTTATTAATAGCTTATTAGGAATGAAATGTAAAAGCTGTGGACTGTTACAGAAATTGCAGCTGTGATTTTACAGCGTGGATTATCTAAGCAGTTAGTGGAGCATTTTGTCTGACCTTTGGATCAGTCGAATTGCTTCGTGACTGTTTGAATTGTTGCTGTATTACATCCGTTCGATTTTCAGTAACTGACGCTTTATAGGCCAGCATATTGCATTCACTTTAAGGAATTTGCAGGAACATATTGAGTTTAACAGATTTATGTAGGCACGTAAAACAGAAATAGTATAACAGTCATTTTGAATTTTGAAGCACCAGGGATTATGCACACAGATGGTTCATACAGATAATGACATTGAGTAATTTAGCTGCAGAAGGTAATCTGTTTTCGACTGAATACATTAACATTTAACTATAACATACAGGTGTTTGGTTAGTTGTTATGCAGGGAAAGGAGTCTGGTCATTAGGAAAGATGCAGTTTTTCAATCTCAGTGGAACAGACTGAAATACGTTTTCATTAAAGTTGCCAATTTTGAAAATTGGCAAGTGTTTTGTGAACATGATCAGAAATGGTCTTGGCTCCGTTTATGTAAGTGCCTTGGATGCTACAGGTTTTTAAATTAATTAAGTTCCACTGAGTGGTCCCCTTTAATATGCTAATACAACTAACGTGGGAATAAAAGTGAAGCTGGTGGTCTATAGGTTTTGATTATAATTGTTAAACATTTACTGCTGGGTTTGCTCCTGAGAAGTACAGAGTAGATTTTGTCACAGTAAAAACTGGTTGTCTGGAAAAACACCTTACTAATTTCATTTACTACCAGTCCCCCAAGAGAAATAATTCACGTCCACACTTTTTTTTTACATTTTTTTAACAACTGCTCCTAAATCATTCTGTCAATTTTGGAAGAACCTAAGTTGAACAAGGCTGGTTTCCACTGTGGGAATTTTGGAAATAAATGGACCAGAGGTTGTGATGTAGTTCAGGGTACATTTGATTTGTAAAATTGTTGCAAGCTGGATAGTCTTTTTCTGGTTTCTGCCTGTTTTTCCATAAAATGCTGACTCTTTCTAGAGTCACAGTCACACAAATGTTGGCAGCCTTTTAACACCATGCTAAATGGCCATTCTTCATGTGTCAATCTCAACAGTAAGTATCTGCAAGCAATCTGAAGATAAGGGGCATCAAAACTCAGTCCTGTTGTTACCATGGACAGCTTGCAGCAGAGGTCACTGGGTAGGGATACAGAGAGGGAACCCTTACCCCTCCTTAGCTAAGGGTCATTTAAATACATTAACTACTATGCCAGCTGGATCACTAACTCAGTCCATACTGGAAATCAAACCTGCATTTCATTCAATTGCACTTAAAATGTTATGAACCACATGCTTAGTTGTTGATCACCTATTGTTAACTGCAGTCTTGACACTTGCCTTTCCTAATTGATTTATTTACAACAACAACTTGAATTTATATAGTGCCCCTCATGCAGGGTAGCATCCCGACTGCTTGACAGTGGTAGAGCAAGATGTGGGGAGTGGGAGGTGACCATAGACAGTGTCAAAGAGGAAGACCTTCATGTGCGACCTGAAGATGGGGAAGGAAGGGATAAGGCGCAGGCATAGAGGAAGAGTGTTCCAGAGTTTTGGGGTGTAATGGATGAAAATGATGGTGATTTACTCTGAATCTGTGCTGTCTTTTAAATCTAAATGGCTTTGTTGAAAATATCTTTTTGAAATTTTTGTTTGAGTAATATTGCTTTCACTTGAGTCATCGTCACAATCCAAATAATTTGCTGATTGGGAAGAAATTGTATGCACAATGTACTCATGATATTCAAGTGATATTCCACTTAACTAATTTCACAAACTTTACACATGAATAAACCTCTTATCCATCCCACTCAGCTTCTGATAACCCTGCAAGCCAAAGCCCTAAGGGCTAGGGTAGTGCTCAGGTGTTCCTAGCTGGACAAGCTGTGTGAAAGATTGCCATCCAAAACTATACAATAGAGAACTGAACTATGATGACCATAATCTGGCAGATGGGGTGAAATTCCTGGTCGTCTATATCCTGTCTACCTCTTTTTAGTAATAGTTTCAGTCAGGAGAAGGCAATTGATCCACAGCAAGTCCACCATCCAACTTCCTAAAATGTTCCTTTGACATATTAATTTCAAAATCTCGTAACTTCAATCCTTTTAATTTTCAGAACGTGACAAGTTCTTATTTGAAATTCTTTATACTATAATTCTAAAGCATTGACATTTTCAGATGAAAGATCTACTTGATCTCAGTGATACAAATGTGTTTTAACTCAATCCTTTCCCTTAAAGTATGCTGAAAATGGGCGGCATTCATACATTTTTTTCTCTCTCTCCAAACATTCTGGGGTCATTGGCACATTATTTATGCAGTTTTACATTGTGTCAGTATGTCAGTTAACTGCATTTATTATGTCAGGCAGATGTAGTCCTGTGCTTTTTCAATCTGGTTACTTTCTCGGATTACTTCAGGGAGCAGGTGGCATTGGAGTCAATAAATGACTCCTCCTTGCTGAACTTGATGCAAATTGGAGATGGTGATTGATGACTAAGCAATCTGCTCCCAAGGTTTTGCCTTTTTTACTTAAGGATTTATTGAAAACAACTAATCCATTTAACATTGCACTGAGACTGTGGCCATTCTGTTATCATTTCCAACCAGAAGCAATTGATTTTGTTGCTAAAAGGCATAAAGCAGAAGTTGAATTAGTCAATTTTGGGTTTGATTTGTAAAGGGAACTTTATGGAAGGAGAAGAACAGAAATGATTGGGAGTCTTTGTTTTTCTTTTGATTCGCAGATTCACTGCTAAAACTCTCCCAGTCCTTAGAATTTTCAGATAATTCTTAGTTACGACAATGTTGCCTTGAGTTGATACCTTAGCTTTCTGAGACCCCATATTAAGAGCACTACAGTCTATAAATGCAAGTTGTTTGTTGTACCATGACATTACTGCTAGAGTTATTTTTTAAATTAAAATGGGACAAACTTTTCTGGTACTGCATTCAGCAGTCTGATGATCCCTGTCAAGGATGCTTTGAAGAACTCTGGCACTACGTGAAACTTTAGGATCCTTCAGGCAGGTTTTGGACACTGATTATATGAGTTGCACATTGTGGCTTTTTCTGCTGCTTCTTTCTGTGGTTTAAGACAATGGAGCCTCAAATAATAGCTATTGCATTAGATATGCATTAGAATATCACGTATCCACTATCCGCTTTCCACTTACAATGAACCTTGCCATCATTCATGCAAGGTTATCAGGAACACGAGTTGCTTGCACTATGCAACTGTGAGTTGGCAGTATAAGTGTAAGTGTTTAGCACACTGGGATTTGGTGGCTACCTAGGTTGGTTGTTAAACAACTAAACGTCTGCTGTGAATCTTTGTATCTCCAACTGATGGAGTTACCATTT
Source organism: Callorhinchus milii (assembly GCF_018977255.1). NCBI lineage: Eukaryota > Metazoa > Chordata > Chondrichthyes > Chimaeriformes > Callorhinchidae > Callorhinchus > Callorhinchus milii. Next base: position 359,164 of record NW_024704775.1, on the reverse strand, counting down.
TATGCATTACATTGGTCTTGCAATTATTGGCAAAGCACTGTGAATATTTAATTAACATAAACTTCCTCTAGTTTGCTCAAAAAAGTTTTAAAATATTTTGATTAAAATAGCATAAAACTTGCTGGGCAATTGCAGATATTCGTTTTGACTTTTAGTGAAGCAACGAAATATAGCTGTACTGCGCATTACCTATCGGGAAGTGTTCCTGTTCCCAGTTGTCCATCTAGCGAGAGTTTAATCCTTGCTTGTCAGCTGTGTGAAATTTAGATGTATCAGAAAGTAGCTAATATCTCATTTCAAAAAGTAGCTAATGTAATTCCTTTACTTCATAAAGGGTCAGAAGAAGTATCCTCAACAATTGCCAGTAAGTTTAATATTAGTTTTATGAAAATATTTTAAAACAATTTGGGACATTCCAGAGGGAGTATGTGTAAATGGAACATTCACACAGCATCGCGATTAAGAAAAGATCTCAGAGGTATTGTGGTTAAAAAAAATATCAGATTGATTTTGGTTTTCCACATATGCGTGATTTGGAACAGCAAGTATAAATTAGGCTTTATGCTCCACATTGCTGCACTCCTGGGAGTGATGTGCTTTTACAGGTAGCAGTGACACAGACACAGTGGGTAGAATGGCCTCCTCCTGTGCTGAAAATTTGTGTTTAGGAATGTAAAAGCACAATTTATGAGCGAACTGAATCGCCATCAAACAATAAGGAATGCAAGATAAAAGTTAATAATTTTGTAGTAAAAAAGGAAATCCGGCAGATCAAAAATAGATGTGTGTAATACATTACTAGAGAAAGCTGTTAAGATACACATCAATAAATGTATTCAGAAGGTGAGGAGCGAATTTCCAGAAATAAAAGGAACTTCATGAAGAGGGAGGTGAAAAGGTGGAACTCACTGCCAGAAGCTGTGGTTGAGGCAAATAGCATTAACATAGTCAAAGTTAGGGTTGTCCAACCTTTTGGCTGTTGAGGGCCAGATGCTGGACTTGAGAAATGTCTGTGGGCTGCATAAGCAATATTTTTGTGTTTCTCTCCAGAAAAATAATCTGTAAGAATCATATAAAAATCCTATGTTTTAAATTGCGTAACTGTATTACTTAAATTCACTATATCTTAATTGCAATCAAATTTTAAATAGATAACGAAAATATTCATATTCATTTTAATCACAATAATACAGAAGGTTGTGGATTCAACTCGCCAATGAGCGCTGGGGATGTGTTGCATTGTCGGAAGTGCTGGCCTTGGATGAGACATTAAAGATCCCATAGCACTATTCAAAAAGAGAAGGGAATTTCTCCCAATGTCCTGGCCAACAATCCCCCAAGTAAAATCAGTCATGGCTTTTTGTGGGACATTGCTATGCAAAATTGTGCTGCCGTGTTTGCCTACAAATACAGTCATTCCCTTTCACATAATTCCTGTGAAATGCTTTGAGATGTAATTCTGATGTGATAAGGCATGATAATGTGAGATGTTAGGCAGTGAAGAATGGTAAAAGGCATTCAGTACCTTTGAGAAATGAACAACATTAAAGTGGAGCCATTTGTTTCTGCAGAAAAAAAGGTAGCCTAAGAATAAATAATGCTGTAAGGAATGCATTCCTGCAGCCATTAACACTCTGTGACTAGCAGCAATATTCAGACTGTTATTGGTATTTATAATTTCTCATTATTCTTATGTTGTAAAACCAAATTCATTGGTTCATTGCATTGGGTTGATTTTATGGTGTGTTTTTCCAATGGCAACATCCCAGGCTTCAAGGTGAAACCATTGCAAGATGTTGAATTTATGTTATAAGCTCCATTATAAAGCAGGTGTTCAGAAATGTAGAACAGAGAAAGTGATGTGCACCCTAAAACAGAAATCCCTTGTGGGATCCTGGTGTATTAGGATGAAGATAATAAATCATCTGCATTTTACTTTAATAGCTGACATTTTTTGCAGTTTCTCTTGGTATTTTAGGTCATTTCAAAGTAGTTTTCGGGGAAATTTGTTCTTGTGAATAATTTTGTCAACCCTGTTGGGAATGCGTTGTAATTTTTGGTTCTGATTGTTAAGACTCTTTTTGTGTTTTTTTTGGTGAAAAGATTCCACTTCAACAGGTAGACCAGCTGGTGTACGTCTCATCTTACGGACAGCACTTCTGACAATGCAGTACTCGTCCAAAATTACATTGGAGACAATGAGCTCAAAGTACCAACGTGATGTTTCAACGTGGAACCTTCTGACTCGCAGGCGTAACTGAGTCAGGCTTCAGTAACAAACACAACAAATAAAATAATCGAAACAAATACATTATTGTGAAACATCACAAAGGGATCAAGCAATGAATGACTGAATCGTAGTGAAAATTATTACAATACTGATGTAGCACCTAATCTGTACCAGTAACATTTCACCAAAAGCAATAAGGTTCGATTCTATAATCTTCTGACTTGGGTAAGACTGCAACTGATTGAGTCAGGCTGACTCAAAATTGGCAAATAGAACCAATAGCTATTACTCTTATTTATTAAAAAGTAAATATTTTGCAGTATATTTAAATTGACAAATGATCAGAAATCTAGGTATTTGTAAGCTGTAAATTTGCCAGCCAATGTAAGGGTTTTTACTGAATAGCATTCCGAGTGCTGTGAAATTTCTTGGATTGGATGCCTCTTGAATGGCATCCAGGACTAGGTCAGATCCTGATCACTGGGATTCTAGCAGACACTCTTGCTAAGGGATTTTGACACTGACATCAGAACAGTTCCTATCTCTGCACAGACTCATAATAATAACAATCTTGGAGGTATTATAAAGAAAAGATCTTGTAACAGCTGATGCAGTATCTTTGGAGTATATTTAATATTGAATTAATATGCACCTACTATGATGTAATGGTATACAGCTAGTTTCTAAAATTTATATAATTGGATCTGATTGATATCTGCCTTAGCAACTGTGATCGACTTATTTATACTGCGTGTAAGATAATTATGTTTGAGCACTCTTCAACAAAATGAAATGTTCTTTGGGAATAATGATGAAAAACACCTTCATAATTGTAATTAACTTTCTTAGAACAGTGTCATAATAAATAACACAATTAACTGTTTTGGTCCTCGTATAATTTGTGTGGTTGAAGGAAGATTACAATGAGATTTTTCATTCTTCTGTCTCTCCCCACCTCCCTTTCCTTGATTGAAGACTGTTCTCAGTTACCGATTTATAATGGTATTTAGCAATTTATGAAAGGACAGCTAATAATTATAATATTAATAATAATCTTTGCATTTGATATAGCACCTTATCATGTCTTCAAGATGTCACAAAGCACTTAATAATAATAATCCTTGCATTTGATATAGCGCTTTTCACGTCGGGAGGACGTCCCAAAGCGCTTCACAGAACACATTGTATATTGACTGTATATTTGTGGGCGAACGCGGCAGCCAATTGCGCACAGCATTGTCCCACAAACAATCGTCTATTGAGTGACCAAATTATTATTATTTTTATATATTTTTTAAGGGATTACTAGCCCTGGAAAAGAGATTCGCCAATTGACTAACAACTGGGTTGCTACTTACTGCTGGGTAAACAGACATGTGGAGAATGAAACGTGCCAATGTTTAGCCCTGCCAGGGAATCGAACCCAGGTCATCTCGCTTGTGAGGCGAGTGCTCTAGCCATTTAGCTACAGGACTCCAGATAATTGTACTTATCTGATTTCTTTTTATTTCTGTACAACAAAACACAGAACATGAGTTGCTAGATTTGCTGTCTCCTTTTGTACTATGCTAATACATCAGTGAGCAAATAAGATCCTTAAAATTCTGTTACCAGATATTTTATTATCATTGTAATATGTATTTGTTGCGGAATTATCCAAACAATTTTAAAATTCAGTTTAGCCAAAATGTATGAATGCTACAGTACTTTATAAATTATATCCTGTAGTGAAAATAATCAAAGAGCTAAACAGCAGGGATGAACTTTGTAGAAAAAAGTCAATTTCCTTGAAGTCCGCACTCAATTATGGTTTTTGTTTGGCTGTTTCGACTTATTGGCTTATTTGTTCAGCCATTAATCTTCGCAAAGCCAGAGTTGTAGTCTGCACTCACTGCTCAAATCTATCAACAAAACTGAGAAGATGTCAAAGTGTGCTGGAACAGTCTTAATGAATGTCTTGGTTTGAACCAAGTAGAGCTCTGATTAATCTATAGATGACAACAAACACAGAGCAAGCCCAGCTTCACCTGCCAGTGAAGAACTGTATCGTATTGATTGATGACTTAGGGCTCTTAGTTGAGTCATTTTGACACGATCTTTAATCCTGTGTATCAAGTGTGTTTGAAATTCTCCTGATGGTGTTACTGCCTTGTTTTTATCTTGAGAAGTACCTACTTTAAAATAGACAACATGCCAGATGCCCGACGATAGCCCAAATGGAGTTTCTATTGTCGCCTGCAATAATAAATCAAGCTTGTTGCAATGTATATTATGTATCAAAACAATTTTAAGATATTTTTTCAAGTTTTTACAACTAACTTTTCACTTTAAATTGATCAAACACTGTCAGGAGACTGCCCCGAGGCATGAAAAATATGCTTGAAGGTGTCTTCGATTGTAATGAATCTAGGTTTGGGCATGGTTTCAAAATAAAAGAGTTGAAGAAATTAGAAGTTTTAGGAGTATATAAGAATGCCATGTAATACCCCAATCTGGAGTCACTGGTCGTAGATCTAATACATTACAGGAAAGACTGCGCTATGTTTAAATCCATCATCCAACTACTTTTGTCTTAGCCAGTTGAGATTTTATGATCATGGAATAGCAAACAATAAAATAGAAAATACAAAAAAGTGTAACACTGCAAGGGAAATATCACAGAGAGGATGTTTTCAGTTCTTCACTGGCAGGTGAAGCTGGGCTTGCTGTGTTTGTTGCTCATCTATAGATTAATCAGAGCTCTACCTGGTTTCTCTAATTTAACTATTAATGTGTACAGTAATATATTTGAAGAGGTGCTATAATAGTGCTTTAGATTGCATAGAGTCGGGTCCTGGATGGATTTACAACTTTGAGTTCCTCTCCACACCACTGCATCCTGCCTCAAATGAGGCTGCAGAGATTAATGTTAAGCACTCCGAGATGCTAATCTGTATGAAGGTGCTATATAAAAGCAAGTCGTCGTTGTAATACGTATGTCACGTCTTGCAATTGTTCACTGGATGGTGGAACTACCACACCCTCCCAAGTGGAACCAAAGCAAGATACCTCAATGTAGAAAAATTTCATTCATCAAATTTACAACGAGATTAGGGTGAATGTAAGGAAATATGGTATGGACATAAATTAGCAAAATTCAAATTTTTATTTTGCCTGAAGGGCACTTTGTTTCTTACAAATTTGAGTTCTTATTTTTTATTTTCATTATCTTGATATTGATGAATCTTCAAACTAATTAGCCTAATTGTGCAGAAGGTGTCAACCATTTCATGTTTTTAAGTTTAAGACCTTAACAAATAAATCTATTAGAATACAATTTGTTATGTAGAAGTGTTGTAGGTATACAGTGCATATATCAATTGATTTTTGAAGCTGCAATTCAGTCTGTTGGAAAAAGGAATTGAATTTTTGCATCTGTTATTCATGTGCAAGTTGAAATGTATATGCAATTCTTTACAATGCGACATCCTGCCTTTAATATTATACTGCCATTAATATTATGCTGATATTATAACTATAGTAAATGTAAAAGTATAAGTGCTAGTGTATTATTAATAATAACCTGCATTTATATAGTGCCTTTCACATCTTGTCAAATTAAACAGCTTTACAATAAACTTTGCAAATTCTGCGTAATTAAAAATTATAAATGAAGGTTCTTACGTGAGCAAATATGACAGCTAATCTGCGATAGCAGTCCACAATAAAGAACAACATGAGTAGCCAATTGCTGTCTTACTGTATTGAAATTGATGGTAAATTTGGATTTGGAGGAGAATATAACACAAATCAACCTGGAAAAGGCTCCACGTCTCTTCGAGATGACAACAGCCACCCGAATCACTAGGCAGATGGAATTTAAAATTAATAACATAATCAAGGATTGCAGTGTAGAAATCAATAATAAAATGTTTATAATACAGAATGTTGTTATGTAGACAAATACATTGTAGTAAAAAAAACAGGGATTTATGGGAGGGAAGGATTAAGGATCCATGACTATAGAGAGGAAGCGACCTGTGTGACAAGAATTTGTGGAGTCCTGTAGCTCAGTAGTTAGAGCACTCGCTTTGCAAGTGAGAGACCTGAGTTCAATTCCAGGCAGAGGGCGAAACCTTGGGCAAGTTTCCTTACTCCACACAGAGCCTAATAATAATCCCTCCAAAAAACGAAACAATAATAAATTGGTCATTTTCAATCTACGACTGTTTGTGGGACATTGCTGTGCGCAATTGGCTGCCGCGTTCGCCCACAAATATACAGTCAATTCACTTTACAGTGTGTTCTGTGAAGCGCTTTGGGACGTCCTCCCGACGTGAAAAGCGCTATATCAATGCAAGGATTATTATTATTATTATAATTAGAAACATGGGTGAATGCAGTCATTATGAAGAGCAACAATAACAACTTGCATTTATAGAGTGCCCCTCACGCAGGGTAGCGTCCTAGAGAGCTTAAGAGCACATTTTCCTTCTCCTTCCCAGCTTTCCTTTCCATGGAGTTGAATGATTATGGTTTTGTTTTATACGAGTGCATTTTTTTAGGTGAATTATATTGGTGGAAAGCATATGACGTTCTGACATTTGCTTTTTGCTTTATGTAAGTTATTGTAAGTATTCCTGGCTTTGGATAGATCCACAATAATATTCCCTCAAAAGAGCCTCAACAAAGAACCTAAATTGCCAAACTCAGAATGTCCCCATTGCACCAAACCACAGCAATCTTCTTGTTCAAGTAAGACAGCTAATTTGTACTGAATTATAGCCAGTTTTGTACAGCAGTCATTCAATACGAATTTGGATATTTCTCTTGGGACCTTTACAGCTAGCAAAGGAGAACATTTTCATCATTCTGGACTGGAATCAAAGTCAGGCTACAGAGGTGAATTGATAGTTTTCCAACCCTCCACCCATTTCTGTTGGTGTACAAGTTGTGTTGGTGTAGTGCAGATCATTTTGCACCATATTTTATTAACACTAAAGTGAATTAATGTGTGCAGTGAACTTTTTAGGCACCAGACGATATAGTGAATTGCCAACAAGCACCCTTGATACATAGATATATATGACTGTAATAGACTTTTCTCCCTCTGACTGATAAACCATTACTGGCACGTTTAATAAATCAGTGTTTGTTCCAGGGTGCAGTAGGGATTGATTTTAGGCTGGTCAGCCTTATATTATGATGGGTAGTTGGAGTATGAAGCTTGCTCAGCGACGACAACTTGAGATACATCCCAGAGGTTTGTTAATACTTCAGGGTAATGGGTACCTGTTTAGTTGAGCAAGGATTGAAGGGGCATGGGTGGACAGTAGAGTGGCAGTTTGACCCTTCAAACAATTGAACAATTTAAGAGCAAAAGTCTCAATTAATTGACTTTTGTTTTAATGACAAGCTGTAAGAGCATTTTGGCCTATATTCTTCTATCTTCTATAATCCATATTCTACTTTCTTTGAGATCTTACTGTTTTTTACGCAAATTTAGGGATCAAATGCACCCCATAGCAAATATGAAATTAGATTGCTTCCATATCCAGACCACACTACCCTATGTTACTTTTTCAATGGAACATAGGCTTTCCTGTTTATACAATATTTTACAATCCACATTTTACCTTCAAATGCAAATGAATTGACTACTCATCTCATGGGGGACATTGCTGTTAAAAAATAGCTCTCTGATACAACCTTCAATTTATAATTTTGGGAAGAATGTTCACATGTTATTTTAATGTAAAAGTCGCTACATAAATGCAAGTTATTATAGGGAGTGAGTGTTGATAGATTAAATCTGTTAGAATTCTCTCATTGTTTTGCTTTAAGGTTACAGGCCATGCTGAATTTGCTGGTCTCAGCTAAGGCTGTGTGGAAACGCTAAATTAGCCCTGATTTCCTCAGGGTTATGGAGGGGAAAGCCTTGTTCCTCTTCAACACCTTCTGCTTGGGTTACACATGTGTGGTAACTGGATGAGAAGAGGGCTGCCATTGAGTGTTGTGCTGACACTCATTGCCAAGGCTTACAAATGAACAATGAGGAGGTTGGGGATCAGAGCACAGGTGTGAGCCATAATTAGAGAAAGTAAATTTCCTTGCTGCAATTGTTTTGCATAATTGCATAATTTTGGAAAATTCTTAAAAGAATTGTGGCTTATGGCTTATAAAAAAACTGGTATCCAAATTAAGGCCAAATTTAAGTATTTTAAATATTTTTAAGTATTTTTAAAAATTCTGCAATATTTTAATTTATGACCTGGGTGTTGACCCATGTGAACTTTAGATCGCAGAGGGCCAAACTCTAACTTTGCTGCTTTGTAAATGTTAAGGTCAAATATCCTTTTAAAATTCTGTAAGAATTTAACACACAGAAATGGAAAATCAATAGTGTGCAATACCTGAATAGTTAAACGTTAACCCCCATAAGTCAAAAAGTATTATATGTTGTGGCCTGAAGAACAAACAATCAAACATTGGCAGTAGTTATTAATTTCTGAAAAATATCTGGCTTTCAGAATCTCATATTCTATATAATATTGCTGTACAAATAAAAAGATATGGCACAATGGTAATACAAGTATTTGTTTACAGTTAATTAGTAGGTTGTATGAAGAGAATTAGATAGTGTGTTCAATATTCTATTAAAGTTTATATTTGTATGATACAAAACATCAAATGAAAGTACATCTTCAGTCTTTTTAATGTGGTAGTAAAGTTACCTTGTTAAAAATTTATTGATTCCTTCACATAAATTGTCTAGGAAGGGCTGGGGAATAAAACTGTCAATTTGTAGCATCATATAAACTAATGAATATTTGAATAATGAACATTTAAAATGCAAAATATTTTCCTGTGGTCCTTGGAGAATTTCCAGATAAACCAAAGTACAAATAAAAAAATCCTGATTCAAGCAGTACATTTTAATGGTTTCTTTGGGCTGTACTATGGGCACAACTTTCTTGTGTTTATTACTTTTTCTCACAATTTAGTTGTATATAAATAGGTGGAATGTAAGGAGAAAGGATGAAAAAGCAAATTATCTGTGCTTAGCACTCCTTTCAACATTCATATTCAGTAACAAGTTGTTTTGTAAAGTTTTTTTTTGGTCAGCCAGGTATCTGACACATGACAATGCTTAAGAGTATCCAAACCAAACTGAGAATTCGATGATTCCGACTTACACATGGAAATCCCAGAGATAGATTGTTGGAATGGAAAGTGCACTTTTTCCCTGGAAAGGGCGCATACTCCTTACCTAATTCCGGAAAGTCATAGGTGCAGGTCAGCAAGAGCCAAGGCTTAGGGATCCCAGAGTATGCGTTGGAGTACTGCTGGACCAGATAAAACCGCATTGGTATCACGAGTAATGAGTTAAATTATATAAATCAAAAAGCGAGGAAATATACCAACTTAACTTTCATTTTAAGCGTTTTTGAAAACCATTAATGGAAATGTTTCTAGCATGGACAGGTGAGAAGGCACATCAAAAATGAATGTTTGAATCCAATTCAGGCTCAGAATAAATGAGATTTAATGAAGGGAAATATTTTCAAATTGACAACAGATGGGAACAATTCCACCTTGATCTAGATTTATTCTATTTACGTAGAATCATAGGACATCCAGAATTTGCCTATTTCTTAAATTTAGTCTTAAAAGTGAAGCTCATTTTCTGTATATGAAAAAGCAAATTATCTGTGCTTAGCACTCCTTTCAACATTCATATTGCAGAAAATCAAATTCAAAGTTGGTCAGACACATATATATATAACATATATATACAAATCTTCCATGTAAACGAATAGAGGATGATTTTAATATGGAAATATCTGCTAAAAAATAATTGTTGAGGCAGAGTCTGTAAATTATTTTAAAGTGAATTAGATGCTTGAAAAAGAGGAATATTAAGGGGTGTGGAAAGTGAGTAGGAGAGTGGGATTATATTAGTTTACTGACATGGAATTCATGGGATAAATAGCTTTCATATTTTTTCTATGCTTTTTCTCTGCTGTATGTTGTATAATTCTATAATTATGTGGAAAGAATGAAACAATATAGATCACCAATATTTTCACTGTAATGTCTTTTGAATCTTCCAGGCAACCATATATCTGTTGGTTTATATTGTTAGAAGGTAACTGGAGCAGAAAAAATTTAAGCACCAGCACTTGATCGCCGGACCACTGACAGCCCTGAGCTATATTACAGTACCAGTTTGGTTTGGATTCTCTTAAGCATGGTGAGGCTTCCGCATGTGTCAGACACTTGGCTGACAAAAAAAACAGTTCCAGCAATGTAATTAGTGTAAATTGTTGTTCTGTAAGCTGTGTTATTGAGAATTCTTCATTTTATATGGACATATTTACAGTACAAAATACAAATAAGGTCACCTCTATTTTTGCTGGATATTTTTATTTCATAATAATTTTTACATTTGATGTAGTGCCTATAACGTTGAGAGTCAAAGTGCTTCACTAGGTTTCTATAAAGTATAGTGTAGTTCAAAAATTAGTTAGTGCATTTACAGGTGAACGTGGCAGCCAATTTTACACATCAAGTCATGTCAGTCATCAAGTCCTGGATGAGAGACAACTTTCTACAGTTGATTACAACAAGACTGAGGTTCTCCTGATTGTCTTGCCCCAGCGCCTCCGCACCTCAGGCACTGGCAGCATCAGCATCCATGGGTGCACACTCCACCTCACCAAGCCAGTTAGGAACGCGGGCATCTTGTTCAACCCTTAACCGGTCCATTCTGTGTTATGACCCACTCTGTTTTCCCCCACCTCTGCAATGTTGCCCGACTCTGTCACTACCTCACCCCTCAGGCCGCCGAAACCCTTATACATGGCTTCATTACGTTTAGGTTCAACTATGCCAACTCCCTGCTTGTCGGCCTTCCCAACTCTTCCCTCAGTAAGCTGTAGATCATCCAGAACTCTGCAGCTCGTGTCCTCTCCCGCACCAGGCTCCGTGACCCCATCAAACCCACTCTCGCCCGGCTCCACTGGCTTCCCATCCCTCAGAGGATCAAATTAAAAATTCTCATCCTCACCTTCAAGGCCTTCCATGGCTTTGCCCTATCCTACCTCTCTGACCTGCTAACCCTTTATCAACCTGTCCGCTCCCTCCGCCCAGCAGGCTCTGGCTTGCTTCATGTGCCCCGCCCACCATTGGCCTTCAGCCTCTCTTCCCCCACCCTTTGAAACTCCATCCTATTCACTTTGCCTCGCTCCCTCCCTTGCCTCCTTCAAGGCATGCCTAAAGACCCTCCTTTTCGATTGTGCCATCGGCCATCCTCCTACCCCCACCCTACCCGCCCTCCACCCTCCCCGGTCCCAACACCCCCACCCCCCCATGGATGTCCTCCCATGTGAAAGGCGCTATATAAATGTAGATTTATTGCTGTACAATGTTACAACAACAAATTACATGTGTTAGCGGTGTATGTACAGTATTTCACGTAGATGACTTTTGCTTTGCCCTCTGTATTGTGTGCACTTCCCCCTGCTGGCTGTGAATATTGCTATGTACTCCCCTGGTGCAGCAGGAAGATATATTTTTTGGTTGAGGTGGTTGTACTTAATTGGGAAAGCAGCCTCGGGATTTGACCCAGTGTGCACCTCAGCTGACATAGGTCAATATATAAAAAAAAAATCCTCGATTCATAACAAAAATACAATTCCTCCTAGGCTTTGCACTTCTTGTGGTTGCTTTGTATGGTGGTCCTGCAAAATTCATGCTATGAAATAGCATTTTGAAGATGATGTGCAATAGTGTTAGCTTAACATGCTTAACTTGTTAAGATCCATAAGCATTTAAGCTTATGAGCATGCATAGCCTTATGATCAGCATGAGCGGCAGTAGCAGAGCTGTCAACAAGTGAAAATCCAGATGGTGTATTAATAGGCTTACCATTAGTCATTTAAAGCTTCAAAGGTCACCAGGACCACCAAACCAGCTTGTTAGCCTTTGGAATGTTTTTAATATGACTAATTAATTAATAAGAGACTTGCAAAGGAAGTGCAAGATAGAACTATTCCTTCACAGAACAATAAATACTCATGATGAAAGATATCTGAATATCATTGTTGGATGAAGCACAACTGATATGCAACTGTGTACATGATTGTGATAATTGTGTCACTGGCAGTGTTAAGAGGGAGGATGTCCTGAATGTATGAATATAAACCATGTCCTTGGGAATTGGAACATCAATGTCACGAGTTTCGTGTAAATCTTTGTTTTGTTCTGTTACCTTAGTCCCCTGATAAATGTTTTTGTTTCTATTTCTCTCATTCTTATTAGTTCTAATCCTCATTAATTCCTGCATGGATGTTGTTTTGACTTTAATAAAGAATAAGACAAAATATTTTTATTGGTCTCAATTTGCATACAGCCACCTGAGAGGGAAAACAGTGGATTGATGCATAATATTGTAGCCGGCACAAGGGTGTCTTGGAAGAAGCAGCAATGCCAACCATAGTTGGTGTATAAACAAATTGACTGTATTAAGCCTAGAGATGACAAATCAGTTAAACCTGTATTGAGACCATTCACAGTTAGGGTCATCAGCTTCCTCCCTATGCCTTTCGAGACTTGGATTTCCTCTGACAAGAACACCTTTTTATACCCCTCTGGGCTTCTCCAAAACACTCACAGAAAGAGGAGCTGGATTTTGCAGGGAGCTAGATTATCCCATTGGATGGATATACCTACAGGCCATTGGAAGGGTATACTTCCCAGGAGTCCAAGGATCCTCATAATGTATTTTTTAACAACTCAGAATAATTAAATGCATTATGATAGAAACAAGGGAAGGCCTGCAGTAAAGATAATATAACAATAATCCTTACATCTGTTGTTGTTCCTTTCATATCAGGAGGACATCTCAAAGCGCTTCATAGGACATATTCCAAAATGTAGTGACTGTGTGTTTTGTAAGCGAAGTGCAGCAGCAGCCAGTGTGCACACAATGTGCCACAAAAAATCATGGAAAATTTGTGGCCAGGACATCGGGAGAAGCTTCCTTCTCTGTTTGAATAGTACCATTTTGCTTTGGTCGATTTTGTTTTGGGTGTCTGACACATCCGGAATCCCTTCACTATGCTTAAGAGTTAGTATTCAAACCAAACAGAGTTCCAAGCATCCCACCCACACATGGACCATCTGTCTAAAACCAGACTGTTAGACTTTGTGTTTCATGAGGAGGTAGCAGTCCCCTTAGATTGTCAAGTTCTATTCACTGAACAATTTTCCAAAGAGGAATAATTATCATTTACTATTGTCTACAAATGTTTTTATTAGGACTAGAAATGCCTTTTTCTTAACTCACCTCCATGTCTGCTCTTCAAAGGCACATCAGTGGAACAGTGTGGGATGTGACTCTTTTGAGAACAAGGATTTCTGTGCAGAGGAAGATCTGACAAGAGGGAGATATTTGTACATACAGCTCACTTATGATTGAGGCAAAAAAATGTCTGAAAGCAGAATTAGCTGAAAAAATATTCAGTTAAAGGAATATGTTGCACACTTTCCTGGTGTTCTAACTGCCAAGTTGGGCCTTCTGCATGTTTCCAGCCGTAAATCATTTGACAGCCATAAATCAATGATGATTTTACACAGAGTATAGGGAGTAAACTAACACTGGTCTCCACCTAACGCATTAATGAGGAGGAATTAACATTTTTATGGTCATAATGTGAATTCCACCATTAACTCTCCACTCTTTGAATGGAATTATGTTCACTAATTCAGCAAGATTATTCATCAATGGTGGACGGAGCAGGTGGGTGCGGAGTTGGGAGAGCCAGAGAATAGGGTTACAAGAAGTTGAGGAGATAGGGTGGGGCAAGGCATTAGACAAGGATGAGGATCTTAAAGTTGGTCTGCAGGAAGTTGGGGAACCAGTGAAGCTGAATGAGGATAGGAGAAGGGGCAGGTGAATGGGCTTATGGTGCCTAATGCAGGAGAGGACACTGCCTGCAGAATATTAGTTGTTCTATAGCTTGTGAATAGAGGAGCAAGGACGTCTCTATGTAGCTTAATGTCATTTCTTATAGTATCTCTTATATGTTTAACTTAGTGTTTTCTGAAACGCTAGATGTCATCCTGGCTCAATTAGTAGCACTCTCATCTCCGAATCAGAAGGCTGTGGATTCAAGTCCCACGTCAGGAATTTGAACTCTTTGAACCAGGTTGACATGACAGTTCAGTCCTGGGTGTACGCTCCATTGTTGGAGATACTGTCTTTTGGATGAGCCATTAGAACAAGGGTCCCACATGCCTGTTCAGGTGGACATTAAAGATCCCATGGCACTATTCAAAAAGAGAATGCTGTTTCTCATGAGGTGCTGGTCATCAATCACTCAGATCAAATTGGTTATTCACTTCATGGCAGTTTGTGGGTTATTGCTGTGCACAAATGGGCTGACGTGTTTGCCTACAAAACACATGGTCAGAAATACCGTTCTGACGTGAAAAGTGCTGTGTTAAATGCAAGGATTATTATTATTGTTTATTATTACAAACTGCCCCTCCTTCTGTTCTGCGAGATCCATGTATGAGATATAAATGGTACATGAGGGTGTCATCCTAATTTACTGATTTCATTTCTGGGGAGAGCAGCAGGTTAGTCCTGCTGTTCTCAGATTTGAGATGGAGACTGCTTTCAGAGCCAGCTCCTGCTGGATCATTGCTTAATGGCCATGGCTTATAGTCGCCCCAATCTATAAGATTTCAAACTTGTCTTTAAATCTCCATGATTTTATAGTTTAACAACAGATGAGCAGCATACTAATGAGATAAGATTTTCCCAATGTGTCTTCCAATGTAAAAATTCTGCTTGCCCACATTTACAGTATTTCTTTCAAACCACAGATCTGTGCTCTTACCTGTTTAGCTTTCCCTCATCTCCGAAACATTGGAACTCTCCACTATCTCTCCCCTCAGGCTACCAAGACCCTCATCCATGCTTTCATCACATCCAAGCTTGACTATGCCAACTCTCTGCTCACCAGATTCCCAAGCTCTCCCAATGCACCATTGTTAACCTATCATCCCCATCCTCGCTCAGCTCCCATTGGATTGAGTTCACGAAATCCCTCACAAGATTTTGTGCCACCCTAAATTTATCTGCAACCTTACTGACCCCGCTGTTTCCTTCACTCACCACCCACTGACCTGTTTCACACACCCCTTGTATCGGCCTCACCATCAGCAGGCGCTCAGCCTTTTGGCCATTCTACGCTGGCTCTTTGGAACTCTACCCTGGAGTCCCTCCGATGCACTTCTTCCCTTCCTTCTTTCAAGACACCGCTTTGACCATGTTTTTGGTCATCTTTCTCCTCCTAGCGCCCTCTCAGTTCAATCCCCAGCTTCTGTGTCTTTCCAGCACTGTGACGGTGCCTTGGGACATCCTCCCGATCTTAAAGGCACTATATGAATGTATATTGTACTGTATTGTATGGAAACCGTTGGTTAACACATTCAAACATCAGAAGCATTGCCGTTTCACAATGGGCGCTGGACTCAATGAACTGTGGACAATAACACCTTCAATTTGGCTATTAGGAGTGTTTGTCTTGAAGGATGAACTCATCCATGTAAAGAAGAAACACACTCACCAATAGTTAGCAGATTGCATTCATAATCACATAACAGAAACAGAAATTTTCTGCACAGAAGGGAGTCGTCATTTGGCCCATTGCTACCTGTTTTTCTAAATTATCGTTTTTTATTAATCCCGTTTTCCCATTCTCTCCACAAGAAGTATCATCCAGAAGCTTCATGTATATTCATTGATGGGCAATTAATGCATCACATAATTGCCCGAGTTTGTAATAGTTTTTTTTATCCTCTTATTTGTTAACAGATGCCAACCTTCTACTTGTGCAATACAATAACATTTGTATTTATATAGCGCCCCTCAACCAAGGTAGCATCCCAGAACGTTTGACAGTGGCGGAGCACGACGCCAAGCCGCGGAATGGAGGAGGTGGCCATAGGCACGGTCGAAAAGGAAGATCTTCGGGCGCGATCTGAAGATAGGGGAAGGAGGGCGTAAACTACGTTTTACAGATTGAAATGTACATTGGAGAAATTCTTCCCAGAATTGTTTGTGGCGTCTGCCACATCAGGTGTTGCACAGTTTATCGGCTGCTATCCTTTCCTGAGCCTTAGTGTTCCTTCAGCTTCCCTTTGTCAGGTTACTTTATTTGTAAAGCTTATGTTCACTTGATACATAACTTGTTCCAAGGCCTCTTTCCAATTGCAGCGGAACCATATTATGAAGTGATCCATTTGAAAGTGGATTTTTTTATTGCCAGTTGGTGTTTGGCCCAAAATTTATTTTTCCCAAATATCTGCTCATTCACACCTTCATCACATGCATGCAGCAATACAAAATGGAGGCCGGTTTGGCAGAAGTCAAAATGTCTGAGTTTCGGATCATCACTGCCTTGCTGTCCAGTGTTAGTTGCTATGTGCAATAAGCAAGAATTAATATGTTCTTTAACTCTGCTATTTTGACTTCCTAATATCTGAATGCCCCGGTGTTTTGTCTTTCTGCATGCATTCACAGTGAATATTGATCCCAATTCCCATGTTCTAACACGGCTCCAATGTACCCGGGTTTGAGAGGTTGCATTGCTGGAGAGGAAGTGTTGCACTGTCATCTTTTGGATGAGATATTAAACAGAGACTATTAAACCAAGACCCCATCGAAAAGAGAAGGGAGTTTTTCTTGGTATCCTGGCCAACAAACTCCCAAATAAAATTGATCATTCATTTCATTTCATGGCAGTTTATGGGGCATTGCCGTGCGGAAATGGGCTGCTGCTTTTGCTTACAAAATACATAATCACTTAAAACACCTCACAGTAAAACAACAACAAATTACTTTTGTATAGCCCGTTTCACATCAGGAGAATGTCCCATGGTACTGAAGTGCTTGAAATGTCCCAAAGTAAAAACTGCTATACTGTATGCAAGGATTATTATTGGTATGGAGCATTAACAGCTTTGCAGTAAATGTTTGCCTTTAAAGCTGTAAAACTGGCTACGTCCTTATCCCCACCAGTCTTGATCATTCATACTCTTGTGCATTTGCCAGATAACACTATGCTATCAGAACATAATCGTCGACTTAAAAAATCTAAAGCATTTTATGATTTTGTTACTATTGGATTAGTTTTCCAAATTCATACTTGATCAATTTGAAAATAATTTTTTATTCTGTTTTGATCGCAGCAACAATTTTGCTTGCAATTTCAACTAAAATCTTATTTATCAAAACAATACAGTATCAAATAGTTGTATTGTCTCGTCACTAGCTGGTTCCTCAAAAATGGTTGTTGGTGAATGCTTAAAAGCAGTATTATGATTTTGAATCTTCCAATCCAGTTATCTGAAGTACAGAATTTATGTGAGTTGGTCAAAATCTAAGTATAGCCACATTGCTTAATCCACTACTGTTCCAGAGCTGCGAAAAATAAGTTTATTAAATTTAATCTGTTTCCTCCATGCATTTCCGATATCAATTGATCTGTTGTACTCTAATGCTTTATTTTTGCCTGATGTATTTGTAATTCGATTATGGTAATTGATCATTTTAAAATCTCATTTCCCGGATGTGCTTATTAAATCTATCATGGTAAAGGAGTTGCAGAGGGAAACTACTTTTAAACCTAAATGACTTCCTATTTTTAGGTTCAAATTATTTATATTTGATACTTTCAGGCCATTTTGCCTTGAGTACGACTTGTAGAGATCAACTTAATGGCGAGGTCCAATAATCTTCGATATCTTATTATTTCACTATTGTGCGAATGTTTCACATAAACTTTGAGCGCAGTTCATGCAATTGTAAAAACTGAATGGGATGAATAACTGACTTGACAATGTGAGAGCTGAATTCACAACAAAAAATTGAAATGCCATGATTTTTTGAAACTCATTGGTTCATCATTGCCTCCACAAATATGTTCTCTTTTGTAAGATTGTGAAGGTGACTGACAAAGTTGGTTAGAGCATCTTGTTTAATATAATGTAGATTTTTACACCAAGAGACTTAATAATAATAATAATCCTTGCATTTGATATCGCGCTTTTCACGTCGGGAGGACGTCCCAAAGCGCTTCACAGAACACACTGTAAAGTGAATTGACTGTATATTTGTGGGCGAACGCGGCAGCCAATTGCGCACAGCAATGTCCCACAAACAGTCGTAGATTGAAAATGACCAATTTTTTTTATTATTGTTTTTGTTTTTTGGAGGGATTATTATTAGGCTCTGTGTGGAGTAAGGAAACTTGCCCAAGGTTTCGCCCTCTGCCTGGAATTGAACCCAGGTCTCTCACTTGCAAAGCGAGTGCTCTAACCACTGAGCTACAGGACTCCACGACTTGGGTTGACAATTAGGAAGTAAAGAGTAAGAAGGGAAGCCAAGAAGAATTTTGTTTTACCAAGAGAGTAAATGAATGCTGAACTCAAAAGCAATAGGTTGGGAGCTTTGGATACTTCATGGACAAAATAGAGCAATGTCATCCATTTGTGGTTTTTTGTTCTGATTGGCTTGTAAAATAAAATTGAGGTGATACGGGGGGGCAGCATAGAAAACTGGATTCAAAATGAAGACTTTGTTTAAGAATTTATTAAATTCTGTACATTCTTAAACTGCTACTCTAAACCCTGGTGGAATTTCTCCACAGGGTACATTGAGACTATCTTCAGTTTTTGTGGTTACTGAGCAGGATCCAGCTAAGTCCTCTATACTAATTTCTCAGAGGAGGTGTTCTAAGTGAAGTGAAAAAAAGGCCGACTTATGTTTCATTAGGATCACCATTGACTTCTCTTCCTTCACAAATGTGCACTGTACAATACACAATACAGTTTACATTTATATAGTGCCTTTCACATTGCTAGGATGTCTCAAAGTGCTTAAGTATTGGACACCTGAGCTGTGCGTGGATGCTAAAGCAGGTATGGAGGTCTACATTGAACTGAAGAAAGTTTAAATAAATAAAATAATAAATAATAAACTTGTAAAGCTGAGGTTACATTGCTTAAATCATACCATTTTTAAATTTTGCCCCCCCCCCCACCACACACCAAAATTCACATGTTGCAAATGTACACAGAACATTGACATTGCATGCTTTTAATGTATTGTTGCTGAGAGCTTTGGAAGGGGAAGGGTAAACTGGGAATGTCCATATTTATCTCACCAGACCACCTTTTCCAAATGTCCTCTTCCAAATCTTCTCCACATCACCTCCTCCTCCTCCTCCTCTTCCAAACCTGCTTCTCCACCAAATCGCCCCCTGGAAATCTTCTCCCCCCCCCACCCCCCCTCCAAACATGCTGCTGAAAACCTTCTCTAAACCATTCTAAAACTATTTCAGAACCTTGTGCAGCTCCAGCATCATTTTGAGCTTGATGAGCTTCTATTCATACTGGCAAATCACTGTGTACTGCATGCAAATCATACAGTACTGTGTAAATATAACAAGCATTATCAGGGATGGGCCGATAGTGTAAATGTGTTCAAGAGCTAACAGATGTGTTTCTGGAAAGAATGGAGATTGAAGGCCATTTTGAGCAGTTAACCAGCTGAGAAGGTTTTTTTGTGGGTTCCTAAATAAATATGATTTGCTTATGCAGATATGAGTTGCCCACCACTGCTTATCAAGACTATGATCTCAGGAACAGGTTGCTTTTATCTGCATAGACTGCTTGCCAGATGTTGCTTCAAATTTGCAGTTGAAACGCACAATTTTATGTTCAATGACTTCACTTCAGATTGAGATGCACTGCATATATTTTAGCTGATTTTTTTTAAAGAAGGGATACATTCAAAGTAGTAATTTAGAGTTTAAAAAGGCTATTGTAAAATGGGAACATCTGGCAGTCAGTGAAAATGAGGAGCCTTTCAAAATGTGGGTGTGCAGTAACTGGCATTTTCATGAAAGCTCTAGATAGACCATATTCAGTACATTTTAGCTGAATAGATGAAAATATTTTTATCGAGCAATTGTATATGTAATTAGACGGTTTTAGTGAAAGTGCTACTGAATATTCTTAGTAACATTACAGAGAAAATTTATATTTCTCTGTGATGAAGTGTTTTCATGATGAGATTGTTTCAAAGGACTAAAACAGACTTAACAGCAATCATATGTAGATTTGAACATTTTTGGGTTTGAGCCAGGTTTGAGTGGTAATTATACCATCTGGTGATGCTCAGAAAGCGACAAAACAGCTCGTACAGAGGATGAAGGGAGATTGGATTTAAATGTGCTTGCTAATTGTTAAAGTTATCCTTCACACTGTTTGAGCATTCCTACAAATAAACAGGTTACTATATTAAGAAACATATCTTTGAGAGATGGAGAGAGAGAATTAATTAAAATTGTACATTTGTGTTCCGCAGCCTTCTGTCATTCAACTACATTCACTTCAGTTGAGTGAGTTTCACTGGTTCTTAATTAAGGTTGCTAGGAGCGATGTGTGGAAGTTAAATATTTCTCATTGTGGGAGGTGCAAACAGATTTTCAATCTTTACGCTGGTAGATTATTTTGATCTACCCTAGAGGTGGGTGTGTAAGTGCATGGTGACTTAATTTGCTGATGAACATAAATGAAGATAAATGGAAGGTGAAGTTGTAAGGATTGATATGAATACTTAAAACAATATTTCATCACATTGGCAGTTGCATAAGAAATTATCATTTTAAAAATCTGTGTGATCAAGGATTTAATTTATCATGCAGCTTGTTTCTTGTTTCTTCTAATAAGAGGTGCCATGCTTTTTTTAAAAATAGAGTTAACATGAAACACTCCAAATGTTTGAAAATTTAAATAAAACCTCAACGGTTGCAGGAAATGTACAAGAGAACAAAAATTAACTTGAAAGAGAATGTCTTGAGTAAGAATAATTCTGCTGAATGATTTGTTGTGGTTGTTGTTGTTGAATGATCACACCTGAAACAATAACCTTTCTTTGTCTTTAACATTTCTTTGACCAGGTGTGCATTTTCCAGTAATTTCTTTCATCTCTATTTCTGATTATCTGGACTGAATCCAACCTTTTGTGGAATAGGAACAAAATGTTCTGTCATCTTGTTCCCTTCAGAGATATAGATGTACCAATGTAGCAAGCATAATAAATGTAGCTGTACTTATACGAGCACCATCTAAATACAAATACAAAAAAACAGTATTGTGTCATGCTCATCACTGAATGAGGTGATCCATAAATTAATGCGTAAGTAAACATTGTTTTCGCCCACAAATATACAATTAATTCATTTTACAGTATATTCTGTGAAGCGCTTTGATACTTCTCGAAGACATGATAAGGCGCTAGCTATTTCAAATGCAAGGATTATTATTATTATACCATTAAATTAGAATGCAAAACTGCTGCAAACTCAGCTTAATCAATACAGTTACTTCAAAATATAAACCTGATAATCATGCGTTTCTTTATGTTTTCACTTGAGCAATCTTTCCAGCACAAGAAATTGTCTTAATGCTTACCTATTGTGTAAAATCAGCAGTATTGTCTACTTGGACATAAAGTATCACTCAGGTTATTCAGAGTTGCAGTGCAATTTAACTGAATTTAGTTTTTAATTGAGACTGTATTTTCTAGCCTTCATCACAGACTGAGGATGATTAATCTGCTATACATCAAGTTATGTGATGAATTTCAAAAAGTATATTCAGGGAATGCAGTGGTGGATATATTTGATTAATTCAAAAAATTAAGAAACAAGTATGGCTATCTGGGGATCTTGTTCTCTTGAACAAATAAAATTTAGTTTGTGGTTATGAAAGATTTAGAAAATTTGTATTCAGATATATTTTTTGTCATGTACGCAATTTGAGAACAAGTGTTGAAAATTTAGTGAACAGCACAGAATAAGAAATGCAGGAGATACATAAAAGAATAATAGGCATTTGGAACAACCTACCAAGGTTTTCAAAAGAGAACACAACAGTTTCCTGTCAGCTAAAAGGATTCAGGCTTGGTTTATTAGATTTTGAGATGGATATATCAAAGAAAACTCTTAGAAAATTGGGTGAGTAGATAAGATGGTCTATCTGAAACTGTTGCTATGCATTTCACAATGAGATGATCGTTATATGTCTCTGCACTAATGGTTTGTGAGTATCATGATAAAACAGTTTCCATAAGGAAGCTTAAACCATTGTTACAATCTGATTTTGTTGCAGCTGAGGAATGGAGCAGTAATATTGGTGATATTAATTTATAATCTAATAGTTGAGTGTGCTTAACAGTGCTGCACACTAATTTATCATGTGAAAATGGTATTTGCTATTGTCAGGAGCTCATTTTATAGTTTACCCTTGTATCTTGTTATGATACCAGAATAAATGAGGATTAGTTGTACTTAATTAAATTCTAATGACCTATTTTGTGTTTTTCTCAAGCAGTCTGTCCTAATGATATGGTAAGTAATATAATGATTTCAGTGCATTATCAGATTAGACCATGACAACTTCACATCTGTACTTAACAGTTGGAATGTAATTCAATAAATATTGTCTTAACATTACAGCGTAATTTGATAATATTTTAGTTGTGTGATAGAATTTAATAGATATTAATTACAGGTTTTCATTTTGTATGGTGACACCTTCCCCCTCACAGAGGCCACACCACTCGGCTACACCTCCCACCACATCCCTCGCCCCAACCGCCGTGGCGGTAGTGTAGCCCTTATCTCAAGGACACCACTTGCCCTATCACCCTACTCCTCTGGCTCTTTCCCCTCTTCCGAGCACCTCACCCTCTCCCACCCCTCCTTCCTCTCACTCAAAGTCCTCCTCCTCTACCAGCCCCCTAAAACCTCTCCCACCTTCATCTCCGATATTTCTACCCTACTTACATCTCTCTGCCTCTGCTCTGATCGCCTCATCATCCTGGGCGACTTCAACCTGCACTTCACCCCTCCTGCTCCATCTCCTCGGACTTCTCCTCCCTGCTCTCCTCACTCAACCTCTCCCTCCACATCAACTCCCCCACTCACAGTCATGGCCACCCACTCAACTTGGTGATCACCCGGGGCCTCAGTGTCTCGGATGTCACCATCACCAACAAGACCGTCTCCGATCACCACTTCATCTCCTTTACCACCACCACCCCCCTCCCCACCTCCACCAGACCCACCACCATCTTCTACCGCCCCTGGAAGAAGTTACCCCCACAATCTCTAACCGCTGCCTTGGAGTCCTCTGAACTCCTCTCCCTCTGGCCTTCAACCCTCACTGACCCCTCTTCTCCTCTCACCCTCCTCCACAACACCCTCTCCTCCACACTCTACACTCTTGCCCCCATCACCTCCCGTACTGTCTCCTACTCTCGCTCCTCCCCCTGGTTCACCACCCACCTCCGCTCAATGAAGAGCCAGGTGCGGGCCGCTGAATGCACCTGCGTCAAATCTGGCCTAACGGTCCACCGACAAATCTGGCTGGACCTCCTCAAAATCCACTCCACTCTAGCCTCGGCCAAGTTGTCCTTCTACACCAGGATAATCCTGGAGGCGAAGAACAACCGCAGGCTTCTGTTTTCTACCATATCCCGACTCCTCCGTCCCCCCCCGCCACCCCGCGCAGGTCATCTCCTCCAACCTTCACTGCGAGGAGATGCTGGATTTCCTTGAATCCAAAATCAAAGGAATCCGCTCCGCGGTCACTTCCCCTCCAACCTCCACCCACCCCCACCCCCTCCCTCCCACACTCCGACTCCTACCCATCCTCCCCTACACACCTTCGTACCCGTTTCCCCACCTTCTGTCACCAAACTCATCCTATCCCTGAAACCCACCACCTGCTCCCTTGACCCCATCCCCACTCCACTCCTTATCTCTCAGCTCCACCTCCTTGCCCCACATATCACAGACATCATCAACCTGTCCCTCTCCTCTGGCTCTGTTCCCATTCCCCTAAAAACTGCCATCATCACTCCCATTTTGAAAAAACCCTCCCTTGATGCGTCGCAGCTATCAAGCTACCGGCCCATCTCCAACCTCCCCTTCCTGTCCAAGGTCCTTGAACGAGTTGTCGCCTCCCAGCTGCGCTCTTTCCTCTCCACCCATTCATTATTTGAACCCCTTCAGTTGGGTTTCCGTGCTGCCCATAGCACAGAAACTGCCCTGGTCAAGGTCACCAATGACATGCTGACCATCTGTGACCAGGGCTCCCTCTGCCTCCTCGTCCTCCTCGACCTATCGGCTGCATTCGATAAGGTCGACCACGCTATCCTCCTCCACCGCTTGTCCTCCCACCTCAACCTTCAAGGCCCTGTCCTTGAGTGGTTTAGGTCGTACCTCTCCCACCGTCTTCATTTTGTGTCCACAAACAGCTTTTCCTTCGGCCCCCGCACTGTCTCGTGCGGTGTCCCTCAGGGCTCTGTCCTCGGTCCCCTCCTCTTCACCCTCTATATGCTCCCCCTTGGTGCCATCATCCGCAGACATGGGGTTAACTTCCACATGTATGCGGATGACACCCAACTCTACCTTTCCTCCTCTACCCTCAACTCCACGACCACCGATGTCCTGACAGTCTGCCTGTCTGACATCGAGTCCTGGATGAGAGATAACTTTCTTCAGCTCAACGTGTGTAAAACTGAGGCCCTCCTGATTGGCTCACGTCAGCGCCTCCGCACCTCAGGCGCTGACAGCATCAGCATCCAAGGCTGCACTCTCCACCTCTCAAAGCCGCTCAGGAACCTCGGGTACTGTTCGACCCAGAGCTGTCCTTTCTCCCTCATATCTGCGCCACAACTGGCACCGCCTTCCATCACCTCCGGAATATCGCCAGACTACGGCACTACCTCACCCCTCACGCTGCTGAAACTCTGGTCCACGCCTTTATCACCTCAAGGCTGGACTATGGGAACTCTCTCCTCGCCGGCCTTCCCGCCACCTCCCTCCACACTGCAGGTCATTCAGAGCTCTGCAGCTCGTGTACTGTCCCGCACCAGGCTTCGGGACCACATCACTCCCACCCTCGCTCGCCTCCACTGGCTCCCCATCCCCCAGAGGATCGAATTCAAGATCCTCATCCTCACCAACAAGGCCATTCACTGCCTCGCTCCCTCCTACCTTCTGACCTACTATCCCCCTGCTATCTCCCTACTTACCTGCCCGTACCCTCCGTTCCAATGGCTCCGGTCTGCTCCACATCCCCCGCCCCAACCGCCCTACCGGTGGCCGGGCCTTCAGCCTCTCAGCCCCGAGGCTCTGGAACTCTATCCCCCAGTGCCTTTGCCGCTTCCTCCCTTTCCTCCTTCAAGGCCGGTCTCAAAGCCTTTCTCTTTGACCGTGCCTTCAGCTCCCCTCTCGACTCTCTACCCCCTCCTCACTCCCTCCCTTCCCTCCCCTCACCCTGACCATTTCCCCCCTGCTCGGGTCCTGATCCAACTGTACAGCGCCTTGGGACGTCCTCCCGACGTGAAAGGCGCTCTATAAATGGAATCTTGTTGTTGTTGTTGTCACTACTTTTAGTGATTTGTGTTTCTGTATCCGTGGATCCATTTGTTTCTCTACCCCATTTAGATTCTTATTTTCCAGACAGAATGTGATTCCTCCTACCAAAATGTACCAACTCACACTTATCTATATTGAAATTAATTTGCCAATTAAATGCCCATTCAGCAAGTTTATTAATTCTTGTCATTTGTTGCAGTCCTCTTCAGTATTAACTACACCCCCAATTTGGTGTTGTTTGCAAATTTTGAAATTGTTCCTTCGATCCCCGAGTCCAAATCTTTAATGTAAATTGTGAACAAAAATGGGCAGCACCTTGGGACGTCCTCCCTACGTTAAAGGCGCCATACAAATGTAATCTTGTTGTTGTTGTTGTCCCATTTCCGATCCTTGTGGCCTGTACCCTCTACCAGTCTGAGTAGCTACCCTTTACCCCTACTCTCTGTTTTCTGTTTTGTAGTAGGCTTGCTATCCATTCTGCTACCTTTCCCCTGACTCCACATGCTCTGACCTTATTGATCAGTTTATTATGCGGTACCTTATCGAAAGGCTTTTGGAAATCTAAATGTATTACATCTACTGCATTACCCTTGTCTACAACAGCAACAAAATTACATTTGTAAAGCGCCTTTCACATCGGGAGGGTGTCCTAAGTCGCTGGACAGATAGATTCGGACCCGAGCTGGGTTTCGGGGAGTGTGGCAGGCAGGGGGTAGCAGGGAGATTGGAAGCATGGTTGAAGAGGAGGGTCTTAAGATGGGTCTTGAAGGAGGTAAGGGAGGGGGCGAGGCGGAGGTACTGTGGGTTGGAGTTCCAGAGGGTAGGGGCAGTGTGGAAGAAGGCCCACCTGCCAATAGTGAAGCAGGCTGAGCATAGGGAGTGAGCAGGATGGTAGGGGTTAGGAGATCGCAGAGGTAGGGGGGGAGCAAGACCATGGAGGGCTTTGAAGGTGAACTGTATCTCTGTGTGATAGGAAGCCAGTGGAGTTGAGCAAGGATGGGGGTGATAGGGTCACGGAGCCTGTTGTGGGAGAGGATGCGTGCTGCAGGGTTCTGGATGATCTGCAGCCTATGGAGGGAGGAGTCTACTCTTTATGTTATCTCTTCAAAGAAGTCAATGAGTTTTGTCCAGCATGACCTTCTTTTTTGAAATCCGTGCTTTATTTTTGGTCTCTAGATGTTTTTCTATTACGTCTTTCAGTAACGATTCCATTATCTTTCTTACTGATGTTAAGCTGACAGGTCAATAGTTTCCTGGGCTTGTTCTATCTCCCTTTTTAAATATAGGTATAATATTAGCTATCCTCCTAGCTAGCTATCCAGGCTTCGGGCACTACTCCCTTTTCTAATTAATTATTATATACTACCTGTACCGGTTGCAGCTAAGGATCAAATATGGAATGTAAATTGACACACAGACAGACATTTCATCTTTATCTATACTCATCTGGGAGAACTCCTGTAGGAGGACTTTTATTCTTCAGTTTCATTTAATGGGCCTTCTCTCTTTTGTCTAGCATTTTTACTTATCATTGAGAGCTTTGATTTTCGCTTAGGTTTCTTTACAATGATAACTATAAATGTATCAATTATAATCACTGGGACATCCTCCCGACGTGAAAGGTGCTTTAAGAATGTAACTTTGTTATTGTCCCGCGACTTAGCTTCGTCTGTGTTCTTTATTTTGTTCCCGCGGCTTCTTCGCTATATGTGTGCTCTGTGAAACAGGTTGCTACAGCGCCATAGTCAGTTGGCGTGGTCACCAGGTGTAACTGAGGGCGCGCGTACATATACTTAGGTGCTCTGTAACGCACGATACCATAACCCCACTTTGACTCGGTGGGCACCAGGTGTAACTACAGCGAAAAACCCAAAACGGAAGCAACTCATAAATGATAGGAGAAACAGATATGCCCTTGCCACTCCCAGTTACAAGACCTTTCCGATGAGATAAAAATCAAGTCTTTACGTCAATCGGTTATTGAGATCCTTCTTGAAGCGGACCGACATTGTCGTTTCATTAGTATATAAGATAAAGATAGAAGAAGATATGTAATAGTGCCTCGGCTATCTCTTCCCTAGATTCTTTTAATATATGTGGACGTAATCCATCCAACCAGGCGTTTTATCCTCCCTGAGTTTGGTTAGTTTATCGATTATCTCCCCCCGTTTATCTTAAATGTATTTTTAACATTTTTGATCTCTTCTACTGTCATGTCCACCTGATCCCTCTCCCTAGTAATTACTGAGGCAAAGTAATTATTCAATATTTCTGCCATTTCGCTATTGCTGCCTGTGAGCTTATCTTGTCCATCCCTTAGAGGCCCTATTACTATTTTGATTTTTCTTTTGTTATTTCATTTATATGTCTGTAGAATATTTTACTATTTCTTTTTATATTCCTTGATTATTTAATTTCATAGTTCTTAATTGCTTTTTTGACTTCTTTCCTAACCTCTTCATATTTTTTTTGTCATACTCTCCCTTGTAGTTTATGTACTTAGTGAACGCCTCTTTCCTCACTCTCAACTTTGCCCTTATCTCTTTATTCATCCACAGGGTCTCATTATTGTCTAGCTTTATCTTGTTTTTTACCAGAATATATTTCTACTGGACTATGAAATAATGATAATCCTTGCATTTGCTATAGCGCTTTTCACATCTTCTAGACATCTCAACGCGCTTCACACAATATACTGTAAAGTGAATTGACTATATATGTGGGTGAAACTCAGCAGCCAATTGCGCACAGCAGTGTCCCACAAACAGTCGTGGATTGAAGTGACCAATTTATTATTTGTTTTTCTTGAGGGATTATTATGAGGCTTGTGAAGTAAGGAAACTTGCACTAGGTTTCACCCTGCCGGGAATCGAAGCCAGGTCTCTCTCTTGTGAGGCGTGTGCTCTAACCACTGAGCTACAGGACTCTGTTGATCACCATTTTAAATGTTTCCCACTGCTGCTCTATCTCTTTGTTTGCCAATCTTGTTTTCCAGTTTATTTTCCCAAGCTCCATTCCAATCCCCTCAAAATCAGCTTGTTTCCGATTTATTACCCTGCTCTTTGTCATACTCATGTCCTTCTCAATCTTTATCTTAAACCTTATTAAGTTATGAACGCTATTGCCTAGATGTTGCAGGTCAGGGCGAAACCTTGGGCAAGTTTCCTTACTCCACACAGAGCCTAATAATAATCCCTTCAAAAACCAAAAAAACAATAATTAAATTGGTCATTTTCAATCTACGACTGTTTGTGGGACATTGCTGTGCGCAATTGGCTGCCGTGTTCGCCCACAAATATACAGTCAATTCACTTTACAGTGTGTTCTGTGAAGCGCTTTGGGACGTCCTCCCGACGTGAAAAGCGCTATATCAAATGCAAGGATTATTATTATTATTATTATGTTCTCCTACTCTTATCTGCTCTGTTTCATTTCCCATTACTAAATCCAGTAGGGATTCCTCCTTTGTTGGGCCTCTTACATACTCGGTAAGAAAGGAGTCCTATACATATTGAAAAAACTCCATTCCTTTATCCCCTTTACCGACCTCTTCTAGCCAATTTATTTGGGGGTAGTTGAAATCCCCCATGATTATTACTCTATGTCTTTTAATCATTTCCCTAATGTGCTTGCATATTTCTTCCTCTACCTCCCTTCCACTATTAAGTGGTCTGTAGAGTACCCCTATTTGTGTAATTGATCCCTTATCTTTTATCTCTATCCATACAGATTCTGTTTCTATCTAACTGATGGTTATGTCACTTTTTTCTACTGCCATGATGTTATCCCTAATAAGTACAACTACTCCATTGCCCTTTTTCCCATCTCTATCTTTTCTAAATATGTTATACCCTACAATGTTTAATTGCCAGTCCTGTTGTTTCTGTAACAAAAACAGAAGTCGCTGGGAACACAGGTCAGGCAGCATCTATGGAGAAAGGAAAGTGAGTCAAAGTTTCAGGTACACGACCCTTGGTCAGTTCTGAGAGTTCCCAGCCACTCTGTTTGTGTTTCAGATTTCCAGCATCTACAGTATTTTGTGTTCCGTTCTTTCTGTAACCATGTTTCAGTAATCCCTACTATATCTAGTTCCTCACTACAGATTATTGCCTTTAGTTCTCCTGTTTTATTTCGGATGCTGTGTACATTGCTGTCCAGACTGTTTAATTAGTTTTTATCAGTTGTTCCTCTCACTTTATTTTTGACCTTTTCACACGTCTGTTCTATAATTGTATAATTCTCTGACCATTTATGTTCTCCTTATTCCTTAGTTTTATCTGACCTATACTCGCATCTCCCATTTCCTTTATATTTGGGCTAATGTAATTTCCTTCTGATCCCATACCCTATTTACTAGTTTAAAGCCTTCTCCACAGTCCTATTTATCCTTTCTGTGAGGACATTGGTCCCATTCCGGTTCAGGTGGAGTCCATCCCATCGGTACAGTTCCTTCCTGTACGAGTACTGGTGTCAGTGTTCCATGAAATGGAACCCTTCTTTCCCACACCAATCCTTTAGCCATGCGTTAATTTTCCCAATCTGTTTCTCCCTGCTCCAATTTGCACGTGGCTCGGGTAATAATCCAGAGATTATTACCCTCAAGGTCCTGTTAAATTGTTTTGCAGCTGAACAGTGCCAGCATATTTTCAAAAACTTTTGTTTTCAATCTTTTTCTACAAGGTTAAGACCTTGAAAAATCTGTGATTTTTCGGTTTTGATTTGAGCGGCCTCTCTTGATTGATTACTGTGAAGGTTTGGATCATGTGGGCTAGGCGATGTGTGTATAAAAGTACAATTTACATCTAAAGTACCAATAGATAGTACCACAAACATACAATCTGAAAACTTGGCTTTAATAAGGTCTTCCAATTTTTGAAGCATGCTATTTGAATCAACAGTTATTGGAACCAACTGCTGACTTATAATAAATCTTTGACAGCTAGTGATTGCAGTGCAAGGTCTGCTATGCAATTTATTTTTCTTAGTCCTTTCAGGACACGTTTTGGTTTAAAAGATTGACATAAATCCATTCGTTTAATTTCTTCTTGAGGTTTTTCTTCAACAACAGTCAATTACTTCAAACTGCTGGTAGGTTAAATTCAAAAGTTAGTCTATACTTTGTTAAATTATAACCCTTACAAAGAAAACTTGCTGTGCAAAGTACTAAATTAATGTATTTTGTATTTTAGCTGAACTATCACGTGTTTATGTTTAAGTGCACCACATTAATTAGCATTGTCAAAGTAGAATACATCGTAATTTCACAAAGAAACAGCAATATTGGGCATATAATCTGTTTTGTAGGAGGTTTTACTTGGACACAAAATCTTCTAATTTGCAATGAAGAAAAATAGTTTTGCTCTGTAATTATTTTTCGAAAGATATGCCACCGTACTTCTGAAGAACATAGATGCGTTTAAGAGGAAACCATACTTTCGGTGATGTCATCTGCAGGCAGGAGGTTAATTTCCACTTGTATGTGGATGACACCCAGTTCTATCTGTTTGCCTCCACCCTCAACTCCAGGACAACTGCTGTCCTGATGGTATGTGTGTCAAACATCAAGTTCTGGATGAGAGCTACCTTTCTCCAGTTGACATTGACAACACGGAGGCCCCCCAGATTGGCTCCCATCAGTGCCTCCTCATCTCAGATGCTGACAGCATCACTATACATGGATGCACTCTACACTTCACAGAGCTAGGAAGGAATCTTGGTGTCCTGTTTGCTTTAACCCCCCCCCATCCATGCCATAACCTGTTCTGCTTTCCCCCACCTTCGCAAAATTGCTCGCCACTGCCTCTGTTGCCGAGACCCTCATTCATGCATTCATCACATCCTGGCTTGACTAACTGCTTGCTTGCCGGACTTGCTAACTCTTCCCTCCACAAGCTATAGATCATTCAGAACTCTGCAGTTCATGTCCTCATCCATATTAAGCTCCGTGATTCTATCACCCCTAGACTTGCCTGGCTTCATTGGCTCCCCATTCCCCAGAATATTGAGTTTTTTNCACTATTAAAGCAGTCATGCTCCTCCCTACATCTGCGACCTGTAAACACCATACCAACCTGTCTGCTCCCCCNACCCGGTGAGCACTGGCTTACTTCATGTCCCCCACGCTGCCCACCCCACTATTGGCAGTCCCAAATCCTAGGAGTCCCTTCAGTGAATCCAAGGATTTCGGGAGGACATAAAATACCAAACATGATCCCAAATGGAATTTAAGTCCTCCTGAAATCTTAGGATTGCAATCTCTTCTGACAGCCCAAATGTACACAGCAATGTCCCATACACATCTGTGAAATGAACAAGCTATTTAATTTGGGGGATTGTTGGCTAAGACACCAGGAGAAACTCTTTGTCCGAATAGTGCCATGGGATCTTTAATGCTCACCTGAACGGGCAGATGGGATCTGCTTATCGTCTCATCTGAAGGAATACCCTACCGACAATGCATCACATCCGGCATATTGGATTGAGTTGTCAGGAAATGTGTGTTCAATCCCCGACCTGACTCAGAAAGTGAGAGTGTGCTAATAACAGCCAAACTGGTGGGTGGAAGTATGATAGATTCTAGGCAACGGGTGAGGCATTGAGATTAAAAGATCTGCCAAAATCTAATAAACTGATGGAGCAGGTACGATAAATAATAATAATAATAATAATAATCCTTGCATTTGATATAGCACTTTTCACGTCTTCTAGACGTCTCAAAGCGCTTCATAGAATATATTGTAAAGTTAATTGACTGTATATTTGTGGGTGAAACGTGGCAGCCAATTGCGCACAGCAGTGTCCCACAAACAATCGTGGATTGAAGTGACCAATTTATTATTGTTTTTTTTTCTTGAGGG
This sequence comes from Callorhinchus milii, assembly GCF_018977255.1. Taxonomy (NCBI): domain Eukaryota; kingdom Metazoa; phylum Chordata; class Chondrichthyes; order Chimaeriformes; family Callorhinchidae; genus Callorhinchus; species Callorhinchus milii. The sequence continues at coordinate 326,567 of NW_024704775.1, read as the reverse complement.
ATTATTATGAGGCTTGTGGAGTGAGGAAATTTGCCCTAGGTTTCTCCCTGCCAGGAATCGAATCCAGGTCTCTCGCTTGTGAGGCGTGTGCTCTAACCACTGAGCTATCGGACTTCCACATGATGGGCTCAATGGCCTACTTCTGCTCGTGTTTTTCTATGTTCCAATGTGCCAAGAACTAATTTGAATTACACACTTTTTTAGAAAAAACAAGGCATTGAATTGTAGATATCAAGTTATGTAGATATTTACAAAGGCATGCCTCAGTGAATGAGTCTAGGCCCATTATAGAGGTTGTTTCTGATTGCTTTAGTAATGCAGCTGATGAGATCAGGTGCTTGTATAGGTTACTTGTGATTCAAGGGCCATAGCTGCTAAGTGATTTAGTCTTGCTGTGTTTCCTACCAAATACAAATGGAGGCAAGAGTGTAATTTGCAAGTATGTAAAGAAATGGTACCGGAGTTTGAATCAAAATACACTGATGAATGTTCCTAATGCTCTCATTAATATTCATGGATTTAAAATGAGGCTCCTACGGAGGAAAGCTTCAGATAAATCCAGCCTAAATGTACTCAGATGAATTGGATGGATCATTTTTAATCATTGGGTACATAATGGCCTTTGCAGCATTATAAATAAATGCATTTGTTGGACACCCTGTTGGCATAGCATGTTGGTGTTCCTGTATACTCTTTTTTGGTCAGCCGGGTGTCCAACATATGCGGAAACCCATCACCATGCTTAAGAGTATCGAAACCAAATGAGATTTTCATGCATCCACCTACACATGGAAATACCAGAGATAGATTGTGTGTGAAGAGACAGAGATGTGTGGAGTTGGGAACCTTGTCTAATGTTTCGCCCTGCCCAGGAATCAAACCCAGGTCCTCTCACTTGCAACGCGAGTGCTCTAACCACTAACTCCAGGACTCCACTCCACGACATCTGACAAGCGGGGGTTTGAACCCTTACTGGGTAGATGATAGGTACAAGGAACTCTCTGTGAGCTTCCCAGTGAGCAACGAATCTCAGCATGAAATGCGTGAGAGGATTGTCACTGTCTTCCTGTCTGCAGCTCGGGCACACAAAGTTTCATCTTATCTGGGCAATCTGAGCTGTGCCAGGTGATGATAAAGAAGTAAGCAAGAAGCAAAGTATAAAAGCATAACTGAGATTAGGGAAGAAGGCCTAGATAGCTAAAATAGCCTATTTTCATTTTAGCGAGTAGCAATATTGGGTAAATTTGAGGCTTTAGAAGGCGGCTTCCATAAAATACCATTTACAGAATGTTAGCTGATGACTTGAAGTTTCCCAATATTTGGTACTGTGCTTTATTTGTGTTCTGACCGGAAAGTGGAAGGTTTCCTGCTGGTGGATAAAGAGGCTCGCTGAATTCAACAGTTTCCAAATTCTGAATGTTCTAAAATACTCCGTAAATACATTAAATCTAGACCCAGGTGGAATTTCGCTTTGAGAGTGCCCTGAGTGGATGCCATTGGCAGATCACTAGTTTTGACTTAGTGCAGGGGTTCCCCAACTTTCTGGGCTCAAAACACCTCAGGGTTAAATATTAAGGCCTCAAAGGCCCTATGACATTAGGTAGCGTGGCTAAGGACCTGGGTTCGATTCACGGACGGGGCAAAACTTTAGGTTGAGTGATCATCACAGTCTGCTAATATTGCCACTATCAGTTATGGGCACCAAACCAAACAGTTTTTTTTCAAATTCTTAATGACATTTCTCTCTGTGGCCTTCACATTAATTTCTTCCTCTGCTTTGGGGTTTTCAGTTTGCTGCTTGTACAACTTCACAATCAGAGGCCGAGCCTCCGGCCACCACATAACTCCTTGTCCTTTGGGACTTTCTTTCAAAACCATTTCACAAAGTGGGCTGAATACAAGACTGTACTTAAGGGATTAAGGGATCTAGAAGAAACTTGAAAGGGACATAACAACAAATACAAAACATGCTCGTTTAAATTATTTCAATATTACAACAGTAAAAGGGTAGTTATGGAAGATAGGTTATAAGGGATCCAAGGGGATTGAAAAAAATTAACAGCAGACATTTCCTGTTTTCCTGTGCTCACCTCTAAATCATTCCCACATCTTGACTGGTGTCAAAGATTCCTATTGTTAAGTGTTTTAAGGTATTTATTTATTGTTTATGTGTTTTCTGTGTGCAAATTGGCTGCTGCATTCCTCTTACACAAGCCTTAACGGAGACTTTGTAAAAGGCTTGAAGGCATTATAGGTGCTGTAACATTATTGTTGTACAACTAAATTAAATGCATGTTGTTGTATCTCACTGAAACCTTTAAGTGTAATATATAGAACAACTTCAAATAATGTTTTAACAATTGTAATTGGAGCAACAATGAGATGTCTTCCCAACATGAAAGAGCTATATAAATGTAAGCAATCGCCAATTTTTCGCTCGTACTCTCTGCTCCTCCAATTCAGGTCTTTTGTTTGCCTCTCATCCCCTTTGTCTACTACTGGTGGCTGAGCTTTCAATCATTATACTCCATTCTCTGGAACTTTTCTGAAATCTTTTGGTTTGTCTCCTCTCTCCCAGTCACACATAAAATCACACAAAAGAGACTAAATGAAGAATGCCATTCAGCCCTTTTGATCTCATCCTTCCAATGTTCTGGCCTCAATCAACCTTTCTGGTAAACTGTTCCAATTATTAATTATCCTTTGAGTAAATAAATGCTTCCTGGTGTCTGTGCAGAACCTGTACCCCTGCACCCCAGAATGACGCATTGCCCGTCTCTGCCAATACCTCTCTCCGAAAGCCGCTGAAACCCTAGTCCATGCCTTTGTCACCACTCGGCTGGACTATTCTAACACCCTCCTCACCGGCCTCCCATCCACTACCATCCATAAAATCCAGATCATTCAAAACTCTGCCGCCCGCATTCTCACCGCACCAAACTCCGCTCCCCAATCACCCCAGTCCTTGCCACATTGCACTGGCTGCCTATCCCAGAGAGGATCGACTTCAAGATCATCACCTCTGTATTCAAATCCCTCCACTCCTCTGCACCTCCCTACCTCTCTGACCTCTCTCCTCAAAACAGTACCTGTTGCCTTCGTTCCTCCGGGTCTGGCCTCTTCCTCGTCCCCCGAGTCCTCTGCTCCACCAACGGTGGCCGTGCCTTCAGCCACTAGGCCCCGAGGCTCTGGAATTCCCTTCCTCACTCCCTTCGCCTCGCCCCCTCTCTTCCTATTTTCAGGTCCCTGCTGAAGATCTTTCTTTTCAACCGCGCCTTTGGTCACCTTCCTCGCTCGGCCCCGGGATCTGTTACTGAGACGCCGTCCGGCGTGGAGGGCGCTATAGAGATCCAAGTTGTTGTACCCGTACCCTCTTATTTTGTTATCTTGGCAGTTCTGAACATACAAACCTTCTTTTCAAGCTCTTGAGATGTCTACCCAAAGTGAAAGGTGCTATATAAATGTAAATTGTAATGTGATTATAAAAAAAACATGTATTTGTCCAGGACTTTGGTCATCATCCGCAATCCCCCTTTTCAACTTGCTTGAAGACTCAAATTACATTTGGGAAGTGCTTAAAGCTGTCATTGTATGTGGAAAGTGTTATATAAATGCAACTTGATATTATGCAGTTTGTGATTTTAATTTTTTCTCTTGCGGCATTTTTTTATAGCGAAAAAAAATTTGCATTTACATAGCACCTATTATAATATTATTATGTTGGATAATTGATAATTTTTACTTGCAAAATCAGCAGACCTGAAAGAAAATGTTGAGCTTTGGGATGGATCACAAGGATTTTTCCAATCCTGTAGATACCAGATTTTCTAAAATTGATTGGCAATGCCTAAGGGGGTAAAATGTAACTAAATCTTAAGCACTCCCATGACAAATTTGAACAAATTTACTAGAGATTCTTATTCAGAAGATTAAGCAGACCAATTTATGGATCTCAGTCCTATGTGTCTTGTTTCAGTGATGTGATGATGCCTCTTGGCTAAAATTTGTGTTCAAAACTCAGCTCATTTTTGTCATAATTTAGAGAAATATCTGAGTCGATGGTCAACTCATGAAGCAAAAATAAATTTGGCACTAACTAAAATGAAGTCCTGTTTTACGCAGTGGTTGGCAGCCATAGAATACAATATTGAGGTATAAAAAACATTTTCACTATGCCAGCAGTACAGACCTGCCAACCAGTTCTTGCATAAAAAAAGTCAAATTCAGGCTACCACTGAAGAAGATGAGGAATGAAACAAAGGAAGAAAGAGAAAATGTCACTTGCGCGGTGCCCCAAGTCTCTATATGGATGACACCCAAATCTACTTCTCATCCCGGTACAGATCTCCTCAACCTTTTCCTCAAGCATGCGACTCCTGGTCCGCTGCTGTTCTGTCATCTAATCAACCCGTACTCCTTGACTCTTCCATCCTGTGGCTCTGAACTCCTTGCTCTCCACGGCCTTGCCGAAAGACTTACTGAACCTGTGCATAACCTAGGCGTCGTGTTCGATCACCAGTTGTTCTTCCTTCCTCACATTTGGTCTCTAACCAAGACTGCTTTCCTCCACCTGCGATTGTATCTTCTTCTACCGTGCCTTTGGCCACCCACCCATCCCCCACCCCCCCCCCGCCCTCCATCCCTCCTGACTCCAACTCCCAGCTCGAGTCCAAAAATCCCTGACTGTCCAGTGCCCTGGGACATCTTTCTGACGTGAAGTGGGCTATACAGTGTAATTTATTATTATTGTTGTTGTTGTAACGCAGCAAATATCCTCGTTTATGTCCTCGGCACCTCCCCGGTTCCACTACCCACAAACTACAACCACAACAAAAAATTACATTTATAGAGCGCCTTTCACGTCAGGAGGACGTCCCAATGTGCTGAAATTACAACTGATTCAGAACTTTCCCACCCACATACTCACCCACAGTGACTTCTGTATTCTCACACAAGACCTCAACAGGCTCCACATCACTGAACAGATTGATTTCAAGGTTCTCTCATTCATCTAAGAAATCCCACTGCTCCACCATTGGTAACTGTGCTTTCAGCCACTGCATCCTGAAGCTATGGAAATCTCTCCCTCAAATCTTCGCGTTGCCAACTCATTCCCTCTTTTAGTTCAAGAGGGGATTTGATAGGTTAGAAAGGGAAAAAACTGTCCACTGGTGGGTGTCGGTGACTCAAGGTCACAGATTCAAAATAGTCTCTAAAAGAAGCAGAAGGGAGGTGAGAAGAAATTTTTTCACGCAGCGAGTTGTTCGAATCTGGAACGCATTGCCTGAAAGCGTGGTCGAGGCCGATTCGATAACTACTTTTAAAAATGCGGTGGATGGGTATTTGAGGAGGATGGGTTTGCAGGGTTATGGGGAAAGGGCTGGGGAGTGGAATTGACATTAATTGCTCTATTCAAAGAGCCGGCACAAACTCGATGGGCCGAATGGCCTCTTTTTGTGCTGTACGATTCTATGAAGACCTTCCTCTTCGACCTATCTCCCCCGCCCCTGGCTTGGCATCAGGCTCCACCACTGTTAAGCTCTCCGAGATGCTGCAACATGTGTAAGGGTGCTATATATATATGCAAATTGTTGTTGTCATTGAAAAATACGGGAAAATAAAATGGAATACAGTAGCAGGAAGCTATTTTCTAGCATAACACTAGAATTTTGATTTGAAATTCAGAATGCTCCTTAAACTGTCCTTACAGTGTTATAGTACCAATAACTTCTACAAGAATACAGCACATTCACTTCTGTCACTGTAATACGATAGATTATCTAATTTCTTATCGTGAAAGATAATAATGGTAATGATGCAATATAGTATAATATACTCTGCAGTTCAGGAGGCTCTGGTGTAAAATGTTTTTTACAGCAATAAACACCTCGATCTATGACCTTGGTGTTTATTTGCCACAGGGGACCCATTTAATGCTGTATAGCTACTGAACGCCAATGATAATTTGTGTTAAAATATTCCCAAGCTTGATAAATTTGCCCCTGTTTGAGTCTGGAATGAAGTCCCATGACTTTATATCAAAGTCTTGCTTATTTCTGAATTCAGAGGTAAAATTGTGCAGCAAGCTATAATAATAGTCCTTGCATTGATTTTGAGCAATGCGCTGATGGTAATGAAAGAAAGCACTTGCACTTTTATAGTGCCTAACATGTCAAAACATTTCAAAGTACTTTACAGTAATTATTGTTAAGTCCACTGTTTTTTGCATGCAAATACAGCAACCAATTTGCATACAGGAAGAACTTACAAAACGCTACAAGTTCAATGGCCAATTAATGTGGTAAATCTTTGGCCAGGGCAATGGGAGACACCTTGTTCTCTTGTCAATTTGCGTCATGGAATTGTTAACGTCCACCTAACCAGACAGAGAGTGCTTCTGTATCAAGCGTCCATTCCCTGAATAGTTTCAAGTTCCTGGACGTGCCATGGAGGGGGTTTCTTTGAGCTAATTTGCAAAGTGCAGAATCAAACAATGAGGTTGGTTTGTGGTAAAACAGGGAATTTGCTACAGGGAGGGATGGCTCTGGTTTACAATGATCTGTTGCTGAGAACCCTGGAGATGGAGGTGGGCATGTTGCCAAAACATGTATTAAGTAATTAGTATTGAATAAGCCTGCTATGTGCCACTGAATTTGGACCTCTTGAACATTAAAGTGGATGGCATGTTACAAATTGCTTGTATAAGTCCTCCCTATTGACAGAACTGTCTGTTAAGTTTCCCATTGCTTGTCCATCTCGGACTTTGCTTGCATAGTTAATATAAGCCAAATGGGAAGCTTCCTTGCTCCCTAGCCTACAGTTCAGGAGGCTGCAATTTCAACCAAGACTGTGAACTCATTGGTAATTCTTTCAACAGTTATCTGTGTAGTTTTAAATGGGTAAACTCCAGCAGTAACACTCTGGGGTCCCCAAGCCTTGGTTCTTGCCACCCTGCCAATTTGTGTCATGGAATTGTTACAACAACTTGCATTTATATAGCATCCCTCACGCAAGACAGTGTTTCAAGCGTCTAATCTCTTTATAGTTCCAAGCTCCTGGGCATGCAACAGAGTTTTTTTAAAAGATCATTATGAAGACCAGAACCTGATGCTCTATGGAAAAAGGTAAGCAGGTCTGTTCCTCCAGGGTGAGAGTGCACATTGCATTCTATAGGTAGGTGGCATACATATTTGGAACTCTGTCTGATACTCTGAGCAAGGTGATGAGTTTCTGCACACGAGAAATACCCAGCTGACTTTAAAAAAAAGAGCAGGGTAGAATAGCTTAATGCTCGCCACCAATGATGAAACAGGTGGTTCTTACAAGACGAAGATACTTTCAGTATTAGTTGCAGTGCAAGAATTCTTCTCACTTGGCTCCTGTTAACACTGCTGGACAAGCAATGGGACACTTAACAGTCAGTGCTGTCAATAGTGACGGGTTGACCCATACAAGTAGTTTGTAACATGCCATTCCAGTATTAGGTGCTGTGCCAACAATTACTCTTAATATCTAGTATTATTTGTACCACAGTTTTGCTTGTAAGCTTTGCAAGTAATATTTCACTGTAAGAAGAATTAACACATTTTTTTAGTTATACTCATCTCTGTGTACTTGATATGAAGCTGTTCAGAAGATGCAAAATGGAAACATTTTTCATTTCTGTTCGAGTCAGCATGTTGAAAGACATGTTTGTCTTTTAAAAAGTGGTCTTTATTCTTCAAATTTCCCATAAATGTAAACTATTATAGTATTTTCTGCTTCTCCGTGGTTGAGTACTTTAGTAATTTTCTTCTGCTTCACCATTGTGAGCACGGCTGGTGTAATTATTAAATAATTGTAAGTGAACGGCGAGGCAGAGATAAGCACATATAGTGACAAATCTGTCTAATGTATAATTTGTATTGGAATCTCATTTTAAGCATTATTTGACTTTGTGTGTAATATTCAGTGTGGCCTGTAGAGGGCACTGCTACAGAACTTATCTAATTTATCCTGATTGGGGTTTTAAGTAAAATGGGCAATCCGCATGGTATTCCTAAATTTTATTCCAGCGTTTTTCCCGTGATCTAACAAAAGAATAGTAAGCATATCACATTATTGATCTGCAAAAGACTTAATAAAAAAAATGGATCGTGTGCATAGTAAGATACACACTTGGAGTCCTATAGCTCAGTGGTTAGAGCACTCACTTTGCAAGCGAGAGACCTGGTTTCGATTCCTGGCAGGGCGGAACCTTGGCCAAGTTTCCTTACTCCACACACCTGATAATAATCCCTCAAGAAAAAAAAAAGAAAAAATTGGTCACTTTAATCCACGACTGTTTGTGGGACACTGCTGTGTGCAATTGGCTCCAATATCAACTTGGAGTCTAAAAACAATCCTAAAATCCTTTTTTCCATCACCCACTACCTCCTCCGTGCCACCCCTCGGGCCTCCTCAATCTTCATATCCAATGCCAAGTGCAAGGAGGTCATGGACTTTTTTTCATCTAAAATTCACAACATCCGTCAGGCAGCCTCATCCTCCTGCCTCTTGTCACCCACCACCACCCCCTCTCCGTCCCCCTCACCCTCCCCACCATCAGCTCCTATCACGACCCCCATCCTACATTCCTTCCTCCTCATCTCTCCTTCCTCCCTCTCACTCACCATCACCTCTATGAAACCCACCATCTGCTGCCTCGACCCCCTCCCCACCAACTTGCTGATTACCCAGCTCCCCCTCCTCCGCCCACTACTGGCTGATGTCATCAAACCCCAGCCACTACCACTCTATCTCTAACTTGCACTTCCTCGCAAAAGTCTTGTTGCAAATCAACTCCGCGCTCACCTCTCCTCCCACTCCCTCTTCGAACCCCTCCAGTGTGGTTTCCGCTCTGCCCACAGTACAGAGACTGCGCTTGTGAAAGTCGCAAACGACATCCTCTCTATCTGTGACCAGGGCTCCCTCTGCCTCCTTGTCCTCCTGGACCTCTCCACCGCGTTCGACATAGTTGATCACGCCATCCTCCACCGCCTTTCCTCCGTCATCCACCTCAGTAGGACCGCAGTCGAGTCCTACCTCAGGAACTGACAGCAGTACATCTGCACAAACGACTTTTCCTCCCACTCTCACCCGGTTACCTGCGGGGTACTCCAGGGATCCATCCTTGGCCCCCTCCTCTTTCTGATCTACATGCTCCCTCTTGGGAATGTCATCCGCAGACATGTGGTACAATTCCGCATGTTTGCGGACGACACCCAACTCTATTTTTCCACCTCTCTTTTGACCCCCAGTCCCCTGATGTTCTGTCAGTCTGCCTGTCAGACCTCAGGGGCTCGATGAGCGCAAATTTCCTTCAGCTGAACGTTGACAAGACGGAAGCCATACTCTTTGGCTCTCGTCAGCGTCTAAAATCTCACGGCTCTCACCTCCTTCCACCTACCTGACCTCCCCCTAAAACTCTCCGAACCCGTACGCAACCTCGCGTCAGGTTCGACCCCCAATTATCCTTCCTCCCCCACATCTGGTCCCTCACCAGCACCGCTTTCTTCCACCTCCGACGCATCGCCCGTCTCCGCCAATACCTCTCTCCGAAAGCCGCAGCAACCCTGGTTCATGCCTTTGTCACCCCTCGGCTGGACTACTCAAACACCCTCCACGCCGGTCTCCCCTCCACTACCATCCATAAAATCCAGATTATACAAAACTCTGCCGCCAACTTTCTCACCCGCACCAAACTCCGCTCCCCGATCACCCCAGTCCTTGCCAGACTGTACTGGCTCCCTATTCCAGAGAGGATCGATTTCAAGATCCTCACCCTTGTCTTCAAATTCCTCCATTCCTCCACACCCCCGTACCTCTCTGACCTCCTCTCTCCTCAAAACAGGATCCGTTACCTTCGTTCCTCCGGATCTGGCCTTCTCCTTGTCCCCCGAGTCCTCCGCTCCACCCTCGGTGCCCGTGCCTTCAGTCACTGTGCCTAGAGATTCTGGAACTCTCTTCCTCACTCCCTTTGCCTCGCTCCCTCTCTTCCTATTTTCAGGTCTCTGCTGAAGACCTTACTTTTCGACCGCGCCTTTGGTCACTTTCCTCCCCCTCCCCCTGGCTCGGCCCCAGGATCCGTTACTGTGAAGCGCTCTGAGATGCCGTCCGGGGTGGAGGAAGCTATATAAATCCAAGTTGTTGTTGTTGGCTGCTGAGTTTCACCCACAAATATACAGTCAGTTCACTTTACATTATACTCTGTGAAGCGCTTTGAGATGTCTAGAAGACGTGAAAAGCGCTGTATCAAATGCAAGGATTATTATGTATTATATATAAGGTATATATTATTTCAGGAAGGTGCTAGGATTGAGCGATAAGCTAATGTCAGTGCTGTCCTTCAGACTTGTCCAGCTGAGGCTTTGGCTTGCAGAGTTAACAGAAGCCAAGTTGTTAAACCCAGGCCCAGTATGCCTATTAAGGTGGTCTTTAATGATCCACTGCTACTATTTGAAAAGTGACGGGAGCTTTCACTTCAGATTGACTGGTCATTCTCCCCATTACTGTTTGTGGATTATTGATGTGTGCAAATTGACATACAAAAAAAATTACTATAGTAGTACCACAGCATCATCCAAGGATAGAGAAATCATGTTCAGAGACACTCCCAAATCTACCTGTCAACCTGTGCTGACATGCATATTTGTGGACTTTGTGTGAGCAATGGATTGAGTATCAATGTGATACTTCTAAATTATAATAAATATAATAATCTTTGCATTTGATTTAGCGCTTTATAATGTCGTTGACATCTCAAAGCACTTATAATAATTCTTGCATTGCATTTCATAGGATTACTGCAAAGGGATTGAACTGTATTTTGTGGGCGAACATAATATTTGATATTGTGCTTTATCATGTCGTCGAGACGTCTTGACATCTCAAAATGCTTCATGCTGTGTATTTTGTAGCCAAGTGGACAGTCAATCTGCACATAGCCTCCCACAATGAACCATGAAGTAAATGACCAATTTTATCTGGGGGATTGTCAGCAAGGACACAGGCAGAAACTCCCTTCTCTTTTCACATCGTGCCATCTTTAGCGTCCGTGTGAATATGTTTAACTTTGCATCCGAAGGATGGCACCTCCAACAATATAGCTCTCCCCCCATCATTGGGTTGGAATGTTTGTATAGACTGTTAGTTTATAGACCTGATGTGGGTTTGAACCCACAAACCTCTGTGGCGAGAGTGCCATCAACTGTGCCAGTCTGACAATCTCCAGTATCTGTTTGGGAAGCTTACTGATAATTTTTTTTTGGCACAGATTCTACCTTCACAAAAGCAAGGAACAAAGGTATCCTTCGTACCACCTATCCTTAGAATAAATAAATAATATGTGAAACACAATAAATCATGTGAAACATTTTGAGATGTCTTCCTGACATGAAAGGCACTATATAATAATAATTACAATTCTTGCATTTGATGTACATCTCATCACATCGTCGACGTCTCATAGCGCTTTACAAGATATATTGTAAAGTGGAATGGTTGTTTATATTGTGGGTGAAACTTCTAAATATCAAACGTAAGGATTATTATTTATAATGTGCCAATTACTGATTTATAAAGTGTAGGATTAAAATAATTAACATTTTATCTGTCACATAATCAAAGATCAAAACCATTTATTATGTTTAGAAAAAATAGAAATAAATTGCAAACTCCACGTATTCATTGTGACAGCAATAAAAATAATTTAAGATGGAAGGACACTCAACCCATCGAAAGGCAGAAATCAGGTCCTGAGATTTTAAATTGGAAGTGAATGGAAAGAAAAAAAAATCATCATTAATAGGTTCCAAAAGATTCAGCTTTTAAAAAGAAGATTTGTTCAACTGGCTTACTTGTTTAAAAAATCAGATAACAACACTTTTTGGTCAACAAAACAGTTGTTAAAAAATATTTTGTTTCAATGTTATGCTAAATGAATACTTGATAGCATAGCCTCAGCTTGAAAGCCTTACTGGAACATGTCATTTCGTTCACAAATATACAGTCAATTCACTTTACAGTCTATTCTGTGAAGCGCTTTGAGACGTCTAGAAGATGTGAAAAGCGCAATATCAAATGCAAGGATTATTATTATTATGTTCTCTTGGGTGTGTATAACATTACATTCAAAGGTTGTGACTCTTTGTTGGTGTCTATTACAGAATTCAGTGCACCTATATGTTGAATGTAAAGTACTTCTTTAAATGGTCTACTTTCCTGTCTTTTTAAGAATAGCCTTTTGAATGAAAAAGATGTGCTGTGCTAACATCACCCAGGGATCCGTGTGGAACACTCTTGCCATTGATTTCAGTTGAGTTGATCTGTTGCCAGTCTCATTGACAGACTCGTTATTAATATGATTCATTATTATATTTATTTTGGGGGCGTATTTTTGGTGACCAGTGGATCATTGATAAAGACTAGAAACTATAATGAGCAAACTGGCTCCTTCGGGATTCCCATTGCAATAAAATTATGTTTATCATCTTTTGATGTTTTTGACATCTGAAGAAGTCATATATCCAGTCCACAGCTTATCAAACATGATACGACAGACCATGCAGTGAAGAATGTGATGGCTAATACAGATTCCATGTATAAAATCGGTTATGAAACATCATATTTTTGGGAATGTGTTATAAAATCGATTATGAAACATCATTTTTTTTATAAGCCCAGATTCTGAATGAACCCAGCATGCCATATCCTAGAAATGTTTTGGGGTGTGGACTGGATTGTGTCACTGAGCACCCTTCGCAGCTGTCAGGCACAAGATGTTTTATCCTATCCATCTGAATGGGTCTTAACCATAAGTCCCAGAGGCAGTAAGACAGTGTTCTAAACCACTGCGCTAGACTTTATATTTTTAACTCAATCCCCACTGAACTCTCACGAGCAAGAGTCCTCCAAGCCAATATCACTGAAGCATGACAACTTCACTTCCTCCTCATTCAAATAGATCTCTTGTGGGCTCGAAAGGGGAGACCATTAAATATGAATTTCATGGAGAATAAAGGGACTACTTAAAAACAATGTTAAGGGAGTACCGAGATATCTTATGTTGAAAGCACAGTACATACTTCCACTGTTAGATTCCACCTTTTTAACAATTTTCAATGGTATTATAGATTTGTTCGGATTATTAATGAAATCATAGAACTGTTCATCTTTTGATTTTCCACGTGAACCGTGCTTTCATTTAGTACTTCATTTAAATTGAACAAGATGGTGGTTCTGAAGATTAAAAGAATGTAAATGTTTTTGCAATGCAGGGAGATATTGATTTTTTTAAACTAAATTTACATGGAGACACTGAGGTAAAAAGGTAAGAGGAGTAATTTGGTCACAGTTGTCTAGTCAGAAGGTTGCCTGGAAGCAGTGCTCCAGGGGAAAGATTCAGTTAAACATCTGCCTCATAATCAACAGAGCTTTTGGAAAGAAATGCGCAGCTGTTTCAGGTCATTATATTATTTTGTTGATCTCCAATCCACTTGTTTCTTAGATCTGTCCTTAACTTCTGTGAAACTGTCCAGTTTTTCATAAATGGCTATGTGTGTAATAAATCCTTCGAAAAGAAATACCAATTAAAATGAAAATTTAATAAAGAATTTGCAATACTCTGATTTATGTCTCATGACCTGGGGCAATAGAAAAGTGCAGCTGGGCTTTTCGCGCTGTTTGCTTGGTGCTGCTACTGTGGGTGGAGGGGCTCCATTCGTGCTTCGCCCGCTAGTGAGTGAATCACCATAGAAATACCAGCTATATCACACTACTGCCGTCTGTTTGCTTGATGCCCGGCCCTAAACTAAGCTCTTGTGACCAATTCTTGGTAAGTGCTGTACTATTCAAATTAACATTTTTAGTATTTTAAACGTAACTACATTTTTAGGAAATATATGCCTACAGGTTTAATCCGGTTTGTTTCACAAAATGTGTCCCTCAATTGCACCAATGAACCCTCTGCAATTTTCCATTGGCCCAGCTCATAACATGTCTTTTGCATTAGTTGCTAAACCGAGGCCCCGTCTGCCTGTTCAGGTGAATGTTAAAGACCTCATGGTGCTATTTGAAAAGAGAAGGGAGTTTCTCCTGATGTGAAATGCCAAATGTAAGGATTATTATTATTATTATCACCAACTCCTTACATGCATGTGCTTTATGAAATTTCTATAGGTGTGCATTTAACTTGTATTAATGTATTAACTTGTAGTTTTAATGTATTGTGTTAACTTGTAGTAATTTAGTGTATCAGTCTGGTGTAGTATAGCACTCGCCGCTGAGTCAGAAGGCTGTGGGTTCAAGCCTGACGTCGGGACTTGGAATCACATCATGCTAAGGTGACACTCCATTGCGTTGCTGAGGTGGTGTTGCATTATCAGAGGTGCTGTCCTTCGAATGAGACGTTAAACTGAGGTCCCGTCTGCCTGATCAGGTGGATGTTAAAGATCCCATGGCACTATTTAAATTTGATAAGCTTAGCATAAATAGGTTGTTTGCTCTGCTTGGGGATCCGTAACCAGGGGACAGCAATATAAGATAGAAACTCAGGGATCTGAAATAGAATTTTGGAGGAACTACTTCACACAGAGAGCAGTGAGATTGTGAAACTCGCTGCCTGAAGCAGTGGTTGAATCAGATAGTGTAGATGCTTTCAAGAGGAAGCTAGACCTTCACGTGAGGGAGAGGGGAATAGAAGGGTATGGGAGGGAATAAGGAACGGTGGAGACTCATGTGGGACGTCCCAAGACGCTGGAGAGACGGAATTTCGGACCTGAACTGGGGGTCGGGATCAGGGAGGGTGGAAGGCAGGGGGGCGGAAGCAGGGAGATTGAAAGCACGATCGAAGAGGAGCGTCTTGAGATGGGTCTTGAAGGAGGCAAGGGAGGGGGTGAGGCGGGATGCAGGATGGAGTTCCAAAGAGTGGGGACAGAGTGGCAGAAGGCCCGCCCGCCAATAGTGGGGCGAGCAAGGCTGGGGACGTGAAGCAGGCCGGAGCCCACTGAGTGGGGGGAGCAAGCAGGATGATAGGGGGTTAGGAGGTCTCAGAGGTAGGGGGAGCAAGACCATGGAGGGCTTTGAAGGTGAGAACCAATATCTTGAACTGTATCTTTTGTGTGATGGGAAGCCAGTGGAGTCGGGCGAGGATAGGGGTGAGGTGAAGAGGGGCTGATGGGAGCCAATCAGGAGGGTCTCGGTCTTGTTGATGTTCAACTGAAGAAAGTTCGCTCTCATCCAGGACGTAATGTCAGACAGACATTCTGTCAGGGCAGCAGTGGTCATGGAGTCGAGGGTGGAGACAGAGAGGTATAGGGAAAACAATAGAATCTTGGACTCTTGATCAGAAGAGCAAAGTTGGAATTCTGTTTCCAGTTCACCAAGCATTGGCAACAAAACAAATCTTATTTATTTATCAGATGCTAGTTGTTTGAGACTGAATAAAAATGACATTGTTTACGTGCATTACCTGCATGGTGGTTAATGACAGACCACTATTGAGGAAGTTGTGTTGCACTGCACGATGTTCAAAGATCTATATCCTGTCATTTTGAAGGACAAAACAGTTGAATAATTTTAATAATCTGTGTTCAACGAAATGGTATCGTTCATTTTTCTAAATAATTTTATGCGCACATCAATTTTGCCTCCCCTCCTCTGCATATAGCAGAGTTAGACAGCCCATACAGCAAAGTGATGGATTAGAGACATGGGATTGAGCATAAAGTGAATGTGTTATCCCAACCACAGAAGCACATTCTCAAACTCCTGATATTACCACCATTCAAGGGGGAAATGGGCCACAAATCCCTGGAGGAAAGCTATTTAATCGAGGTTCTAGAGTTATAACATAGAATCCCCATTCATAAAACACATTTATGATAGATAGCATTTTAGCACATAGACTTGGCCAGTTTAATGAGGGCCATACAGGTAAGGAAGGGCAAGGGTTCCATTCCTAGACCAACTAAAATAGCTAAATTATTTAAAATAGCTAAATTATTTAAAATAGCTAAATTATTGACTTATGGAATGCTGTGAGTAGTATATGTGAGCTTCATGGGAGCTGAATTCAGAAAAATAAAATGTTTGTCTGCAATGCCTTATAATTGTTCTCACTGCTGTGGGAACAAAAATTGAGATGGCCTATTGAAGATGTTACCAGGGATGAAAATTTTAAATTGTGAAGAGAGATTTGCAATTGTTTTTTAACACATGCTGAGAAAGCTAATGAGTGGTATATCGATGGAGATAGAGGTATCGAAGATCATAACGGTTGATGATAGGTAAATAGTTATAGTTACTTCCATGGGTTGCAAAGTCTGGAAAGAGAGAGGACAAATTTAATATAATCACAACAAATTAATTAGAAGTTAGAAAAAAAATCTTTATACAGAGGGTCTGAAGAATCCAATGTTACTGACCAATGTTGAGGCAGAATCTTGTTACAAGGGAATTAGTTCAGAAGAATCTTATTTAGAAGGGAATTAGATTGATGCTTGAAATTGAGGAATATTAATATTTGGTTGAGTGATCAGTAGAGTGGGTTCATGTGGGGAAAAAACCCAAATGCTGACTTAAAAGCCTGGATGGCTTATTTCTGTGCTATATTCTACCTTTCTATGCAGTTTGATTTCACCACAAATGTCACAACCACATGATCAGACCTTATATGACATGCCTGCCTCAAGGCACTAGTCCTTTTTATTTCAGAATGTATCTATCTTAAACTGCACTTCAGAAAATTGTGTTCCATAAAAAATTGATGCTTTGCACTTCAAGCAACTGACTCACTCATCTCATACATCCAGTGCACACTGCACTTAGACCAACAATACATGTTGGTTTCGCTACCTGACACACTTGACAGAAGTCATTTACTTTTCATAAGCTATAACCTCAGCCTTTCTGAAATAAGAACTGTTTCAAGTGGTCAACTGAAGGATGGGAAGTATATCTTTAGCTCATTATCAATGACCTAAAGGTCATCAAATGCACCAAGGTCATCAAATGCAAGGATTAGTACTATTATTATTATCCTGTGCACAATTGGCTGCTGCGTTTCGCCCACAAAATATACAGTCAATTCATGTCACAACACTACATTCTGTGAAGAGATTTGAGGCGTCTCGGAGACGTGATAAGGCACTATAACAAATGCATGGATTATTATTGTGTGGCAGGAACATTCTGACACAGGATGACTGTCTTAAGAATTTTAATAAAATTCACAGGATTTTATTACAGAATGCAGTGACTTTTCAATTTTTCTCACATTTGGTATTAAAATATTAGCATTTATTAATAATAATGGTTCTAGTATTGCAAGGAATTGTAAAATAAAATGACACATATAGGTACTGCTGTATTTAAAGATCTGTTTCGCCCGCAAAATACACACTTTACAATATATTAAATGTGAGAATTATTATTATTATTATGTTGGAATGTTAGAGTTTACAATGATCAACTCTCTCTGAAACTTTGCCTCGGATAAACAGACTTTTGATCTACTTTAAAGTATTATTCATCAAAAATTAGTGAGATGTAGCAATGGCCTTCAGCCACAGTTTGATAATTATCAAAGTAATGAAGCTAACCTTCCGTAGTTGATTTAATTTCCCTCATCCGTTGTACTGCTACCATCCAATTACAGTTAAATACCTTCACATTCACTTGTGGCGCTTGCCAAAGAAAGAAGTACCTTTTTCCAAATGGCAGAGCTGATATGTAATTATAACAATAACTGCATTTGCACAGTAAACTTTGTTATTGTTTGGTTACATGCAGTTTATTAAGTTTTCAGTTTACTCCATTAAATAAAAACTTGTCGAACTGAAATTTCATTTTTGGAATGTGTTCTCTCTTTAGGAAAAACTGAAAAAAACCCTTCCAAATTGAGATTGAATTTAAGAATTATCCCCCAAATTTGCATGATCTATGGGACTCATTTTTTAAAAAAAGTGTTTGTATTTCCTCATATCTGGAAAGAAAATGCTGTTGTGAATCTATATTGCAAGGTAACTTAATTTCCCTTCAGATCAACTTGAATAGCAGACATGACAACGATCTTATTACATTGGTTACTGAAGCACTCACTACTTATAAAATGAATGTGACTGAAACTTGGTATGAATGAATAGCTTGGTACGGAATGAATATGGTCTGCTGTTTACAATAGTGCACATTGTTGGACAGTGGAAATGCTAGTCTACATGAAATACATGTGGGAGTCATTTTTCTCTTCATTTTCAATTACATCATTTAAAAAACAATAAATATTAGAAGTGAAGAGCAACTGCGTCCTACCCTCCCTTTTCTGTCTATTTATCCCCTTTCTGTTTATCTTTAAATCCTGCTTAAATACCTACCTCTTGAACAGAGCCAAGTGTCACCTCAGGTAAATCGTAAACCACTAGAGTAAAATCTAAGCATTAAGAAGATCACTAAGATAATTGCTAGTCAGCAGGTGTTAACTAGGGAATACTATAATTGGTTCATTTTTAATTGACTGTCCAGAGGTAGAATCATAACTTTAATTGCCACCAACAATCCCCATTAGTGCATACCATTCCTTTAATTGTGCATTAGGTTGCTTTTCTTCTTATGTATCTGTTATCTGAACTACTTGGTGGAATGTGCATGTTTGAGTTCCTAATTGCACTGTGATTGTTTTGCTTCCTTCACAAGCAGAAAATAATGACTTAATGTTTTAAGTGCTTAATCAGGAGCTGCAAAATAATAAGGAAAAACTCACTTACTTTTAAAAATCTGAACAACCCAGTTGTGTAAGGCAGCTCAGTTGTTGGGTAACTGGTAGGATAAATTATGCTGATTTTATTATGAGGAACCAAGCTTTTATGTTTAACTATGCTGGAATATGCTGGAATTTCTGTTTTATTTCACATATGAGGAACACTTATGACACCATGACATTAGTGATTCCATGAAAATTTCCTATGAAATTTATAATTTTTTACATTTTTAATCACTTTATTTGGACAGACTTCTTGTCAGAAGACAATCATAATAACAATAATAACATAAAATTGCATTTATATGATGCCATTTTAGTAGGGTAATTATTCGATGCTCTTTAATGAAATTAATGGATTTATCTAAAGCCTAAAGATTTCCTGAAAAGTAAGTATGTGTTTCATCACACAGGGGATATAGTTCAAGATCCTGGTCCTTGCCTTCAAAGCTTGCATGGTCTTGCTCCCTCCTATCTCTGCGACCTCCTAACACCCTACCATTCTGCCCGCTCCCTCTGCTCAGTGGGCTCCGGCCTGCTTCACGTCTCCCGCCTTGCTCACTCCACTTTTCGCAGGCGGGCCTTCTGCCCCACTCTCTGGAACTCCATCCCGCAGTCCCTCCACCTCGCCCCCTCCCTGGCCTCCTTCAAGACCTATCTCAAGACCCTTCTCTTCGACCGTGCCTTCGATCTTCCTGCTTCCCTCCCTGTCCTCCATCCTCCCTAATCCCGAAACTCAGCTTGGGTCTGAAACTGTCAGTCCAGCATCTTGGGACGTCCTCCCGATGTGAAAGGCCTGTACAAATGTAATTTTGTCACTGTTGCCTTTGTTCCTTCTATTTTTACAGTGCAGTTATGTGAAAATCTAAGATATAAGATGCTAATGCTAGGATTATACAGCTCATTTCAATGGAATTGCCCCACTTATGCAGACAACTGCGCTGCAATATAAATTGCAGCATGATTTAAGAGCTATTTAAGGCATTTTTCTTCATTTATTCTCCCATCATCAGTTTCATTATCTTACAATATTCTATGTCTATTCTACCCATTCTATCGTTTTTCTAAGTTTTCTCAGTTTAAAATGTTCTATACATTTCTTCTTGTGTCTTTTTCATTTTTTAAATTTTTTTTTATTTTCTTGTCCATTTTGATATTTTGAATTTGGGAGCAACTATCTATTTTAAAATTATCCATGTATTTCTCCATCCCGTTAAATGAAATCTGTACTTCTATCGGTTCCTGATGGCTCATTGGAGACCTGTTATTTCAACTCTTTCATCCAGAACAAAGACTATTGGTATCATCTGTGATCTATCAAGCATCTTCCTGGTCATGGATGTCAATCCCACTGCACCAAAGTCATTTTAAAAAAAATCAATATTGGCCTATTACTGCTGTACTGTGACCTTGTCCCAGAGTTGCAGTTTTTTAAAATCACTTTTGGACCTCGAGCTTGGTCATTTGTGTCGTATTTCAAGGCCCTGCATATGTCTAACAGATCAAAAGGAACAGCTGTGTTTGTGGTTAAGATGCGTAGCAGAATGTAAATCATGATTGTTTGTAGACGATGAATCATTCTGCAGGTAGATTACTTGGCTGGTAATATGTTTATCCAGTTTATTGACACATAGAAGTTGGTTTGTCCAAAAGATCAGAAGCTTTTTTTGTCTTTTTCAATTTTAGCAATTCGACTGTGATAATTGCTTACCTGAACTACCTATCCCTCTTGAACTCAGATTGGTTATTTTACACAACAAATCTTCAGTTTTCTTTCCAATGACTGACACCTTAATTTTTCCCATTGAGGTCAGGCTATGGGGCTGGAATTCCCAGGTATGGTTCTGTTACCTTTTGTGAACATGAGAACAACTTTTGCTTGTTTCCAGTTTGCTGGAATCTCACCGTTGGCAATTAACTCCAGGTTGAATGTTTGTAGTGCATTGTATTGTATCTGGTGAGTACTACTTGCACTTTGCCAGCATGTTATCAATATTAGTTTTTGAGGTATTAAGAGCCGGATGCTTTCTCAAGAAAATATATGAAACAGTGTTACTCCAAGTTGAAACTATATACAAAGTAATAGCTAGAATGAAAGTTTTACTAACATTTAGGATTTTTGCCTCATCGCTCTAGGAATAGTTTTGAAAGAACATAAATCATTTTAATTGAATTTAACAATTGAAGATTGTATATAGTCCCATTGCAATGATATTCACCAGTCAAAATCCCATACATTCCATAGAAAATGCAGTTACTGTTCGAAGCGGTTCCAAGCCTTTGTAATGACTCTGATTTGAATTTGCTTTCACATGAATGTCTGAAATTAAAACTGCATATTGAAGGTAAAGTGGACTTTTTAGACGGTTTGCTTTAAGATTTTCTTTGTTAGTACAGAGTGTTATATCAGTGTAGAACATAATATATTGAATAATGGAACTTATCTGTAATGGATAAAAACAGTTAGTATCTTTATTAAAGTACTGATTTCCATGAGAATAACCAAGTACCACTGTAATTTTTAAATTACCTAATCAAAATAGACTGAAGTGCTCTTAAAGGCTAAGATTTATAAAAATGCAGGTCATAATCTGCATGATTATTTTGTTTATTAATAATGCACGGAGAATATAGCATAATGTACAATACAAAATTATATATATTATCAAAATATATATAGTTCTTTAAATATTTGATAATTAGGTGTCACTCTGGCTCAGTTGGTAGTACTCCTGCATCTGAAGGTTGTGGGTTCAAGCCCCATGTCAGGACTTTGAACTCACATAGTCTAGGCTGACACTCCGATGCAGTGCTTTTCTTGAGGCATTATTACTCCTGGAAAGCGATCCGCCAATCGACTAACTGATAGGCAAACATTGGTGTGTGGAGTAAGGTTTTGCTCCGCCTGTAAATCGAACCTGGCGCTTGCAAGGCAAATGCGTTAATCACTATGCTGCAGGACTCCACAAAATGCAATGCGTAAACAAAACTTGCAGCTTTAAAAAAAAGGCTTTGCACTCGCATTCAAAGCAGCCATCATACACTTACGCTGCAGTGTCTGCTGAACTGAAGACTTTTTAAACCTTTGTCTTAGTTTATCAGCTGTGATCAATACAGTAATGCCATTACAGAAATGCCACTACGCACTTTACCTTCTATTTTCCAATCTGTTTAATATGGCTGAAGTTCAATCATTAACTGATTTTTAAAGAACACATTAATAGTGCACTGTTAAAACAGATCAAGAGAATGTTTGTTGTGATGTACTTTTTTAAAGAACAGCTATATTAGCACTCAATGGATGTTACACATGGATGAAAACAATTAATAAAAATGATGTATTTTAGGAGAGAGGCTCATTAATTCAACTCTTCATTCCCACAAATTGGACAAGTATCACAGCTTTATGTGCATCTGCTCACATGTAGCGATTCTTGATGATTCTGGAAGATTCCATTAATTTGGCTAATATTCTTTTAATTCTGCTGTATGAGATTTATGGACCATTGCCTTCAATAACATTATGTATATGTACTGTACATAGGTGCCACTCTTTCTGGAATGTTACTGTCGTGTCTGTTGCTGCAACAATAAAATTGCTCATGTCAGAAGGGAGCTGCATTGCAGGTCCATTTGAGAATCAAGAATCAAGCCCATTCCAAGCAATGGACTATGCACAATTTTGATTTTTTTCCTCATTTGGCACCCTCCACATACGATGCACAATTTTGATTATCATGATTCACTCAACTTACTTAATGCCATGGGGGGAAAGGTATAGGTTTAATGAAACAATGTAACATTTTGCTGCAAAACTGAACACATTTTAGTTATATAAATATTCCATGAAACTAGAATAACATGCTGTTTTCCGTGATAGGAAACATGGTAATAATAATCTTTGCTTTTGCTATAGCACCTTATCATGTCTTCCATTAGACAAAGTGCTTCACAGCATATATTGTAAAGCGAACTGATTATATTTTGTGGATGAAACGTGGTACCCAGGTTGCACACGACAATGGCCCACAAACAGCCATGAAGTGAGTGACCAATTTTATTTGGCTAGAACACTGGGAGAAACTCTCTTCTCTTTTTTGAACATTGGTGACTGATGCAGTGAAAAGGATAACTAGTACCAGCAGCTTTGAACCAACGCATTGTGCCAAAGACAATGTTGTTTGACTCTGTCTGAAACTCTATCTGTCCAGCGCCTTGGGACATCCTCCCGATGTGAAAGGTGCTATACAAATGTAATTTTGTTGTTGTTCATACTCCAAAACAATTGATGATTATTGACTGAAATTCAATAATCATTATTCAATGTGTTGACATTGATAATTAAACATTGGATTCTTACACCAAAGATTTTGAATATATTCGATAATTACTGATCTACTATTTCAATCCTATTCTTAACTCATATTTACCTAACATATTTTTTTCAAACCAATAAATAGATAAATATATCTAAGAGACAAATACCATTTCTGTGATAAATATTTGCCACTAAATTGCTATGGGATGATTAAAAAGAATCGCAAACCATGACCAGAACAACTTACCCTGTTCTCAAAAATTAGCTGCTTTCCATGGAAGCGTATCCATTTGCATAGTACTAGACAAATCAGCGATTTATCCAGGGTGGACTCTGTAATATTATAACAACAACTTGCATTTATATAGTGCCCCTCATGTAGGGTAGGGTCCCAGAAAGCTTGACAGTGGTTGAGCACAATCCCAAGCCGGGGGAGGTGACTGTAGATACGGTTGAAGAGGAAGGTCTTCAAGCCGGATCTGAAGATGGGGAAGGAAGTGACAAGGCGGAGAGGAATAAAATGTATTCTGTTAATTTTCCTGTGATAGTAGATTTGATATCTATGATAATAATCATTGCATTTGATGTAGCAACGTTCAGATCAGGACATTCCAAAGTGTTGTGACTGTATATTTTGCAGGTGAACAATCAGTTTGTGCAGAGCAATGTTCCGCAATCGGCCTGGAGTGAATAAATAATTTTATTTTGTAGGTTCTTGGCAAGGACACTGGGAGAAACTCCATCCTCGTTTTGATGTCATAGGATCCTTAATGTCCTTCTGAACGGTTTAGCATCTCATCTGAAGTGTGGCATCTCCAACAATGTAGCACACGCGCAACACTGCATTGGAGTGTCAGCCTAGACTATAAGTTCCAGGTTCTGACATGGAGTTTGAACCCATGAATCTTCTGACTCAGAGGTAAGAGTGCTACCAACTTTGCCAAGTTGACACACGTGTGTCAACATCGCTCAGTTGATAGCACTCTTTAATATGAAGACCACAAATGCAACCACTAGGCTTTCATGTGAAGTGCTGTGAGACATCCTCCTGACGTGACAAGGCATTATATCAAGTCCAAAGATGATTATTATTATTTTATTATGAATCATCATTCTAATTTGTAATATAGACACTTACAACAGCAAGTCATATTTTTTCTGGTTTTACTTTCTATGCATTCACATAATTTCTATCTAAAGATACAGCACACTTTATTTCATTAAAAATAGAATAGTTCTAGTTATTTGCTACCATTAGGTTATCAAAGCAGCAGAGGTAATATTCTCAGAATAAAATGTTTATTGCTATGTTGAGGCCAATTATAATATGTAATAAATGTAAATCTATACTGAATGGTAGCCAAATAGATCCAATTGTACGATTCAACCTTTACTTTACAACTTTGAACCCCAGCCTTGACTGATGTTCACATGTATGTCCCATGCTTGGACAACTTTTGTTACTTCCCAATAAAGGTGCTGGATAGAATGGGCATGAGACCAAAAGGTGAAATTAAACTGGGACAACAAATAGAACAGGGCACCTTTATATATATATATCAATTCTGATCAACTCTACAAATCCCATGTTCTTGCAGAGATTCGGATAAAAATGCCATATTTCAAATTGTAGCAGAGGGGCAACATTTCAATTAGTCTAAAATATAGAATTATTTTTATGTCCAAATAGGTATAAATATTTCTTTAAAGCTCTACACCAATTGACTTTAGTGAAGCCTTGCACTCGTTCAGGAGCTAACCTCTATTTAATCCAATTGAGTTCAATGTAGTATAGATGATGCTGACAGATGTAAGATATTGAGTTTACTGTGATACATAGTTGTGGCTACTGCTGTGCTCCGTAGTGTATTACATATTCCTGGCGTGGATGCATCCCAATCAGCATTTGTACTGGAAAAGAATGCCAGTATGCACTCATAAGATATTTTGTGATGCTATTTTCGAATAGCATCACAAAATATGTTTATGGATGCAGATTGGCTGCCTACAAGAAAGTGCATAAAGCTCAAAAGAAATATTTTGGCAAAAGATTAGATAAGATTTGCTTCCTGCCAGAGTGCTTTATAAATGGACAATTAAAATTGGGTGATTGATTTTATATATTAGGGTGGCATCAACTTCCTGTCACAATGACTGTGTGATATACATGTTTTGAAGTTTACGGGCATTGGCATGACATTTAAGATTGTGAGAAAATTTGGAAAACTGGCTCAAATGTAATCTTAATTTTAAAAAAATTGTCACTATATCCACAACTGTTTGTGGGACACTGCTGTGCACAATTGGCAGCAGCGTTTCACCCACAAAATATAGTCATTTTATAGTATATTTTGAGAATGCTTTGAGACATTTTGAGGATGTGCTACGGCGCTATATCAAATGCAAGGATTATAATTAATTTGGAAGCTGAATGCCATGCTCTCCACAGCACAGAAACAGCCTTGGTCAAAGTGCCAAATGACATTTTGTCCATCTGCGACTAGGGTTCCCTCTGCCTTCTCATCCTTCTTGACCTCTCTGCTACCTTGGATACTGTTGACCACTCTATCCTACTCCACAGGCTCTCCTCTTACCTCAACCTTCATGGTGCTGTCCTTGAACAGTTGAGATCCTACCACTCACACCGTTGCCACATCATTTCCAAAAACAGTTTCTCCTCCAGCCCTCGCACCGTCTGGAATTCCTCAGGGCGCTGTCCTTGGTCCCCTCCTTTTGAATATCTAAATGCTCCCTCTTGGTGACATTATTCGCAGGTCAATTTCCACATGTGCCTCCACCCTTGACTCCAGGAGCAGAATGTCTGTCAGACATTAAGTCCTGGATGAGAGCGAACTTTCTCCAGTTGAACGTCAACAAGACCGAGGCTCTCCTGATTGGCTCCCGTCAGTGCTCCTCACCTCAGGCACTGACAGCATCACCATCTAAGGATGCACACTCCAGGCACTTACTAAGCCAGTCTGGATCCTTGCCGACTTGTTTGACTCTCAACTATTCTTTCTACCCCACATCTGTGCCATGATCTGCTCTGCCTTCCGGCACCTCTGCAACCTGGCTCTGCCACTGTCTCACACCGCATCCCACCGAGACCTCATACATGCATTCATAACATCCAGGCTTGACTACGCAAACTCCCTGCTTGTTGACTTCCCCAACTCCTCCCTCCATAGGCTGCAGATTATCCATAACACTGCAGCCTGTGTCCTCTCCAGCACCAGGCTCCTCGACCCCATCACCCCAATCCTCTCCCGACTCCTTCAGAGCCCTCCATGGCCTTGCTTCCCCTTACCTCTGAACCTCCTAACCTCCTACCAAATTGTCTGCTCCCTCCACTCAGCGGGATACAGACAGACATTATGTCTTTATTTTCATCTGGGAGGATTCCTGTGGAACTCCTTTTGGGAGGAGTCAGTGGGAGGAATTGGCACTTTAAAAATCTAATTTTGTTGTTATTGCCACGGCTTCACTTTGTCTGCGTTCTTTATTTTGTTCCCGCTGTCGCTTGGCTACGTGTGTGCTCTGTGATGCACGATGCCATAGCGCCACAGTCAGCCAGAGCAGACACCAGGTGTGAGTGTACATACATAGGAGCTCTGTGAACCATGATGCCACAGCG
Source organism: Callorhinchus milii (assembly GCF_018977255.1). Classification (NCBI taxonomy): domain Eukaryota; kingdom Metazoa; phylum Chordata; class Chondrichthyes; order Chimaeriformes; family Callorhinchidae; genus Callorhinchus; species Callorhinchus milii. The sequence goes on along the minus strand of NW_024704775.1, from coordinate 299,843 downwards.
CTACTTTGACTCGGCAGCCACCAGGTGTAACTGCACCTGCAAAACTGAAATAACTCATGAACGATAGGAGATACCCGAAACCAAATATGCCCATGTCACTCCCAGTTGCAGCACCGTTCTGATGTCTCTACATCAATTGTGTTATTGAGATCCTTCTTAAAATGCAGACAGAGACATTGTTGTTTTATTAGTATAGATAGAAAATAGAAGATAGAAAAAGATTTCAGAGAATTGACAAATTGTTAACTTTGAACCTATTTTTTCTGTAATTCATGAAAGTCACTTAAAGAAACACAAACCAATCTTGTGATATTGTGATTTCAAAATCAAGCTGTGTTTACAGATGTGTCAAATTACCCCCACTCTTAAATGCTACATTAATAGAGTCAAGTCCTGTAGCTCAGTGGTTAGAGCACTCGCTTTGCAAGTGAGAGACCTGAGTTCAATTCCAAGCAGAGCGAAACCTTGGGCAAGTTTCCTTACTCCACACAGAGCCTAATAATAATCCCTCCCCCCCAAAAAAATAATAAATTGGTCATTTTCAATCCATGACTGTTTGTGGGACATTGCTGTGCGCAATTGGCTGCCGCGTTCGCCCACAAATATGCAGTCAATTCATTTTACAGTATATTCTGTGAAGCGCTTTGGGACGTCTAGAAGACGTGAAAAGCGCTATATCAAATGCAAGGATTATTATTATTATTAAATCTAGACTTGGGTGGAATTTATCCCATACTTGAAGTACATTGTTAACTTCAGAGGGACGAGAGTAGGCCATTTGGTCCATTGAACCTGGTCTGACAAGCTATTGGTTCATGGCAGCTCTTTATCTTTCCAATCACATTTCTTCGCATTTTCCCCACATTCTTTAATATCGTTGTGCCCCAAATAACATCTTCTTTAAACACACCATTGATTCAGCATCTATAACTTTAGGGGCAATGCATTCTATATTCTCATAACCTTTGTGTGAGGAAATATTAGAGCGGGTTACAATGTAGTCAACCATTTTGTATTTGAGTTGACCTAATAATTCATGACAGAGGGAGGCTACAGCAGTTTATTAAAGTCCTGTCAACTGAGGTATATTACATCTTTGAAGTTTGTACAATATTTTTCCAGTGGTAAAGAGAGACAATGTTAATTGTTGATATAATCTTGGGAGTGAAACTGAGATGATATTCTATATACTGCTACATTTCCTCTCAGCCAAGACTATTGAGAAATTTCACCTGGATCTAGAGTTACTATATTTTGCTAGCATTTCAGAGCATCCAGAATTTGGTAAATTGTTAAATTAAATCCCAACTGTGAAGCTGTTTTTCTGTAGTTCTCAAAACAATAACAAATTGAATTTATGTTGCACTTTTCACATCAGAAGGATGTCCCAAGGCACTGAAATAATTTATAGAAATCTAGCATCAAAATTAATGCTATGTTTAAGGATTTACCAAATCCCAGATATTCTGAAATGCTAATAAAAAATAGAATAAAACTAGACCCAGGTGGAATCTTTATTCGTTAATTTATGTATTAGGAGTCCTGTGGCTCAGTGATTAGAGCACTCGTCTCACAAGCGAGAGACCTGGCTTTGATCCCAGGCAGGGCAAAATGTTGGACAAGTTTCCTTACTCCACATGCCTCTGTTTACCTAGCAGTAAGTAGGAACCCGGTTGTTAGTCGATTGGCGCATTGCTTTTCCAGGGATAATAATCCCTTGAAAAAAAAACAATAAGAATTTGGTCACTCAATCTACGACTGTTTGTGGGACACTACTGTGCACAAATGGCTGCCGTGTTTCACCCACAAATATGCAGTCAATTCACTTTACAGTATTTTCTGTAATATACATCTATATCAAATACATTTGATATAGTGCTAAAAGCACTATATCAAATGCAAGGATTATTATTATTATTATTATTCCAGGAGCATCTTCAATACCAGTAACTAAAGCTTTGGTCCTTGTCTCACTCCTACATCCAAAGCACCCACCCCCCCACCCCCTCTCCCCCAGCTCAACATGTCACACTTTGCTGCTATAAGAGATGATGAAGAATAATCGTGACTGTATAATTGAGCAAAGGATAATCAAGCTTCTGTACACAATGCAGTCACAATGTAACACCCATTCTGTCGTGAGCTGACACAAAAAAATTGAGAGAAGCTATCGCAGTTCATCAAAATCGTGTCATTCTGAGATGTGTTTACATCCTAGAGTGTAGGAATTCTGATGTGTTTCTCACCTATCTTATTGCAGTGAAGCAAAGCAGTTAACAAAAAAAACAGGAATTCACTGTGACTGGTTGGTGCAGAGAACAAACACACTTTGAGTAGACTACGTGCAGTTCTGGTTACCTCGGCATAAGGGGGTTGCCAAGCACCCAGAGAAGAGCACAAAGATGATTCCCAATGTAAGATGAATCGGCTATTGAGCAATGATTAGACTCACTGGGGTTTATCAGTATTGAAAAAAAAGTCTCAGAAAAGACTTTACAGAAGTCTATAATGTATTGAATGGGAACGAAATGTAAGCCCAAAACAATACTCCCAAATATTCCAGGGCAGTGGAAAAGAGGTCTGTGGAAAAGGACAATTAATTGAAGGATGGATATCAGGAAGTATTCTTTTACGCAGAGGGTAACTGACGACTGGGGCAGGTTACCAGGAAAGGGAGGTAGAGGCCAGGATGGTGGACTTGTTTAAGTAAGATAAATTGGTCTTGCAGGCTAAAAGTAGGTGATACTTCAGGTCTAAGATGAGGCTAGCTTCACACTTCACTATCAATGCAATAGTATGCTATAACCAAATATTGATTCAGAGACAAGGTTCGAGTAATTTTACATCATTTGGTTTGAACTATGGGAAAGCCAATTATCAGTCTGGTTATCTGGAATGGAAAAAAGTTGACAAACATTTCACCATCCTCCCATTACAGTTTGATGCTGTAATAGGAAGATGGTATTCTGGAAGAGTGAGAGCAAATGGTGCTTGAAGGCCTTCTTCATTCGAACCAATGTTATGATCATATGATGCGCTGCACTTCATACACACCATTTAACTACAGAGAAGTGGGATGGTAAAATATTTAGTGCATCGACTTGTTTCTACTCCGGCTTATTCATACACTGCACTAGATTTTTGTTGATATATTTTAAATTAAACATTTGGCCAACTAACCAACTCAATTACGTCCAAAGTGATGCACAGTCAAGCGAACATGATCAGTTTAGTCTTGAGTCTTTCAGGCCTCAAAAAACATGATCCCTTGGAGTCTGACCAACTCGGATACTCACTGTATTGGAGTCTAATTTGTCTCATGTCATTATGATTGTATTGGCTAAAGTGGTGTAGATTACAAAGAAATATGGTAGTTAAAGACAGCACAGTTGGAAGTCATATTCTGCTCAGATTTTTGTTGATATAGAAGTGTAGCACAAGTGATCAATTGTATCACATTAGCAAAAAACTGTCAAATGGATGATATGTGTTAGAAAATCGGGTCTCTGTTTGCAACCGGTTACCAGATTAAATGAATAAGGTTCGATCTCAATATACCGTATTGGTTGAATACATTAAGTTTATTGTCTAAATCCAGTAATGCTTTATTACATAGCAATTATGAGTACACATATGGGGTATAAAAGGTATAAAATAAGAAACCAACATAAACATAAATAACATAAAAAGACTACACAACTAAAACTAGCTATTCAGAGCAGAGCAATACTACCGGACTTCGTTGATTCGGGACTTTGTTGATTCAGCACTTTGTCTTTTCTGCAAACAAGTCTTTAGATCAGCACTTTGTTTCCAGCTTTCGGTTTTCTCTGCTCCACGCTTTCACCTTCCTTTATTCTTCTTTGTCCTTCCTTTTCAAGTCAAGAAGTCTCAGCAGTCTTGCTCTGGAGTCGACTAACTTTAACCCTATTACACTGTAACCTTTATACACCATTGCAGCCAATCAAGGTATACACCACATTGTCCAGTGTCACGTGCGCACATGATCAGTGCATGTTGGGTTTTTCATTCCCCGCTATCCGGTCTTAAAAGTCAGATAAGGGTAAGGGACCCACTTCTGATACAGTGACGTACCCAATCAATCAACCATCTGCTTGGTGCGAGCCTGACTTGAGTCTCCACGAGGTCTTCCCTTTGTCCTGTCTAAGATAGGAGATGGATCGGTTTAGGCTGTATCTGGTGTTTGTTATTTTGTTATGTGGGATCATTAGTACATTCCTTTTAAGTGACTGGTTAATTCTTATCATTGTCCCGGGATGATACCAAAGGTCTCTAGTTTAAACAACTTGCTCATTAGTTGCTATCCTTGAGGGTTGCCTTCAGTCGCTTGGCAGCCCTGTCAGAATCTAGCAACTTATTGCTAAGTCGAGATCCTATGTCGACCGGTACCTTTGACCGTTACCTCTGTGGGCTTGTTGTTATTTACTGATAAGAGGTGACCCCCTGCCCTTTTCCAAAGCTGTCTTGTTATTCTTTCAAAAACAGAGAAAATCAGATGTGTTCTATCCCATGACTGTCAGTACTTTCTCCATTCTACATTTGTTATTATTATTATACGACAACTTCTATAATCTAACCTATGGTAACTCTCTCAGAAAGTGTGAGCTAGTCCATTATTTGCCCAAGTTCTGATCTTGACCCTGAAATTCAGAGGCAACTATTGCTGAAGGTTCAATCAATGTGTAATTTGGTCTGGGAGGGAAGAGGGGACTTACCTGATGATAATCCAACTGTTATGTTACTGAGACAGTTTACTAGCCAGAAGACATTTAGTAGTTGAAAGGTATTTAACAACTGTGAATGCCACTTTAAGACAATATTAACAATTTGCATCATAGAAAGTGTAAGGGATGGATATTTATGAGCTTCAGAAAGCAAGATGTGAAGGTTAAATGTTGGTCATAATGACAGTGAATGGAATGAGGTGAGAAGAGAGGGCTTTTCGGAAAAGAAGCAGCTTGTTCTGTACTGAAAGCATTGCTAAGACAGGCTCCTACATGCTGAAAACATGATGTGCTATGGTCAAATTGGCTGCCACATTCACCTACAAATACCCGGGTACTATACTTTATAGTAAGTTCTGTGAAGTGCTTTAAGATGTTTCAGTGACGTGACATCAATTGCAAAGATTATTACTATTTGTAAGGAAATTTCTTTAAGTTTTCGCCCTGCCCGGGAATCGAACCCGGGTCTTCTCATTTGTGAGGCGAGTGCTCTAACCGATAAGCTAACTTGCAGGGTGGTCAACGGGTGGCCTGTGGGCCGATTTCATACACCCCCCCCATTTCATCTGGCCCACTCGCTCACTCCATAACCCAAAAATTTTATGTTTCTGGAAGGGAAACACAAAAAAATTGCTTGTGCAGCCTGCAACATTTCTCAAACAGGGCATCCAGCCCTCAGCAGCCCAAAGATTAAACCACCCTGAGCTACGAGACTCCACAAGGCGAGTGCTCTAACCAATAGGTTACAGGCTAAAGCAACAATGCTGTGAGAAATTGGCAGTAACTTGTGTTAAACTGAAGAATGGTACGGAGGAGCTTTGAACTACGAATGTTTCTGTATCCAATGATGAAGCATCTGAGGCAACATGCTTGGGGAATTGAATTATGGCTCCTGAGCACGTTTTGAAAGGTGTTCACCTTGCAACCTCTAATGGAGATACAGCACTACAGAGTGCATCAGCTGTTGCTATAAGTGCTACCAGTCTCATAATTGTCCACATTAGGTTTAAAGATCATATCACAGCAACCACTTTGTTGATGGTATATATCAAAATGTTCCTTCTGCAATGGAATGGCAGGAAGATTTACATGTTAAATGTCATGTTAATTTTAGAGTACCTTCAGTGTCTCAATTGCCTTGCATTTTGATCACTCCAATGCAGCCTTTACATCAGCAAGACTACTTTTCTGCTTATGCATAATAGCTACAATAATGTGATATTTATGTGCTTAAGTAAGGAATTTATGTAAGGAAAATGTAAGGATTATTATTTTTTTAATAAATAGTGTTGACTGTACCTCATGTGCCTGTATAATTTTTATGTGAATGTATTGCATGGAACAAATAACGTACAACACAACAAATTACATTTATATAGCACCCTCACATCGGGAGGATGTCCCAAGGTCAAGGGTTTGGACTCAAGCAGGGGGTTGGAATCAGGAGGGGTAGACGTAGGAGGGTGACTGAAGGCACGGTCGAAGAGGAGGATCTTGAGGCAGGTTTTGAATGAGGCAAGGGAGGGGGCGAGGCGAAGGGACTGTGGAATGGAGTTCCAAAGGGTGGGGATATACAGTATATTAATAATTAATATTGATTCTGGGGATGCAGATGCACCCGAAAGTTCCCTTTGGTTAATGGTTTACCACAGTAACTTCTTTGCTGGGGCAGAGAATGAAACTTTCAATTACTGATTTGCAATGGTGTTGCAGCATGTAACTTGAAACTTTAGAAAACAGAATCTGTTATTTCTCTGGTATTGGTCTGCCCCAAAATAGCGTTACTACGACCAAGATCAATGAAAAAGAGAAATGAAGAATGAGAAAAGAGAGTTGGTGAAACAGGAATACAGATGCATAGAAATATGTAAGTTATAACGAATGGAGAAAAAATCAATTGATAGATAAAGGCAATTGAAAACAATCATAAAAAGAACACCATAACAAGAGAGGCAACCTCTGTTTTGTCTACTCCTTTCCAATGACATTCTGTTACTGACCATTGCTAAAGAATTTATGTTCCAATTTGTTGGGCAAATTCTCTTACAACACTTTTTCGCACCACGCATGCTGTGCAGCTTTTAACACTGTTATTTTCCCTCTAAGGATTTGCAATTTCTTTCATCACGAAAAATGGGATTTAATTCATCATAAAAATGGGATTTAATTTATTCAAAATGCTTTAGTGTGAGTTTTTTTTTTACTTCCAAATATTTTATAAAACAAGTTTTAACCTCTTCAACACTGCACTTTCAAAGCATGACGTTTAGTCATTTTGGTGGGTGGAAGCACTATACTCTCACTTTGGGACTTGGATGCAAAGCGTGAGAAATACTCAACGTCTTCCAGTTGTGAGAGAGATGCAGTGACACTGAGGTATGAGAGAATTGAAGATGTGGAGTATAAACACCAGCACCAAATGGTCTGTTTCCATGCTGTACATCTTTGTAAATCTTTATATTCCACCTACACATGGAAAGTTCCTTGTACCTTGAATAGCTCCCTGTAGGGATACATCTTGCTTACCTTCTGACGTGAAATGCGTCATACAATTGTAATTTATTGTTGTTTTTGGAACACAAGATGTCACCTAGGTGTGAGAGATACAAAATGTCACGTAGGTATGTGTATCCAAACCAAACTGAGAGTTCCACCATCAGTTGTATAGATAATAATAATAGATGTATAGATGTGTTCAAGAGGAAGCTAGACCTTCACCTGAGGGAGTGGGGAACAGAAGGGTACGGGAGGGAGTAAAAGAATGGGTCGACACTTGTGTGGAGTATAAACATGGACTGGTTGGGCTGAGTGGTCTGTTTCCGTGCTGTACATCCTTTGGAAATCTTTGTATGCCGCCAACATATCATTGGAGTGCACACTATCTCCCTGTAGGGATGCACCCTGCTTACCTATATCTGAAGAATATTAAATGCAGGTTGGCAGGTGCCAAGACTTGGGGACCCGAGTGTGTGCGCTGCAAGTGCATAGCTTGCATAGTCTGCTTGCTGGCTTGGAACACCTGACTCATTAGGACTTTTGCTTGCAGGATTAAAAGAAGCTGAGTACGGAGAAGCCCTGCTCCCAGTCACAATCTTGCTGATGAACCAAGTTAACTGGTCTATCATCAGCAGTGCTCTGGTGTGCCGCAAATTGGCCAAGCTTAGGAACCAAACTATCAACAAATTCACAGCAGGTTCAGTTGATTTTGATATTTCACTAACAAGCATGTCACTTTGAAGCCAGCTCATCTCCACTGAGACTCTTCTTTACCTTCCCCAATGAGTACAGTCTGATTATGATGAAGTTTAGAGGGATAGAAAAGAAACAGCTTTTTCCATTTGTGGATTGTAGCAATATATTCGATCCGTCTTCCCCACTGTTTAAACCATTTCAGGATATATGTTTTTTCTAAACCACATGAAGGTGTGGGTTTTGGAGCACAGAAACATTCCTATTCATCCATCTCTAAAGCCTTAATGAACAACATACAGCTATCCTTGCTTTATATTGCCTGACACACTTCAGTATTTGTTTTGACAGGTGGCTAATACCTTTTCTGCAGCCTTGAAAAGCACACAAAATATTTTGCTAATGTAATTCTTTTGACTAATGATACTTTAATGAATTAAGTATGTTTCTTTTAAAACTGTATTTCCCCTTGCATTAGTCCCAGTTTTAGTGCTGGTCTTTGTTTTATAGCCCTTTTATTACACAAATGTAGCAGTGACAGCATACAATTAATATGTGGACAGATTGCAGTTGACAGAAATATTTTTAAAGGCTTTTAGAGTAGATGTTAAAAAAGTGTGCATTTTGGGTTTATTACGTCAGTTTGAATGCAACAACTACAGTTACATGCAGTAGTTGTAATGTTCTAAATTAGGTAGAATTTGTATGGTTAGTTTTGTTCCTCACTTATTTTCTTTACAAAGAATTTACAAAGAAGCATGGACACAGGCTAATCGGCCCAATCAATTGGTGCCCATTTTTATACATGTGTGAAAAATTAGGCTAACCAAAGCAGTAAAATGAACTGTAAGAGCATTGAACCAAAGTCACCTGAATTATTGTACAATTCTGGTCATCTTATTACAGTTGAGATATCCTGTTTTTTCAGTATGGTGTTGAACAACTAAGCTTAGGAGGAACATATTAGAGAAAGGAATCTTATAGGTGAACTGATCCCCCCCCCCGCTCCCGCAACCCCCAAAAAAGTTAATCATAATCACAAATTCGTGATTCATGCTGAGAAGAGGAAAGGGAATAATTCTGATGTAATTACTTCACACAGAATACATAGAAATGACTGCTGAGGAACACTGCAGATGGAGCAAGCTGGATAGTTGTTTAGTGAATGAAGTGATTGAGTGTAGTCAGAGATAAAGCCTCCTGTGTGCTTTTTAACCTTTGGAACTGACCAGATTGACTATAATAGTCTTTTCCTGTCTTATGTATTCCTTGTGTCAGTAATGTTATTCATTTATTATTGTAATGTGAGAATTTCACTAGACATCGTGAGTGAACTCTTTCATTTTTTAATGAACATGCTGAGGAGTGGACGATGAATTGCACTGAATAGTACGCACTTCAATTCTTAAGTTAGCACCTCAATAATTCATATCTGTTTTTTTCAATTAAAAAGCAGACATGATGAGAGTCAACTTTCAGATCTTGGTTCATTGTTTCATGCTTGCATTTGATATAGCGCTTTATTATGTCATTGAGACATCTCAAAGTGCTTCACAGAATATACCATAAATTGAATTGACTATATTTTGTGGCTGAAATGCAGTAGCCAATTGCACAACAGTTGACCAAATTACCATTTTTTTTTGAAGGGATTATTTCCCCGGAAAAGCGATGCACCAATCAACTAACAACCGGGTTCCTACTTATTGCTAGATAAACTGAGGTGTGTAGAGTAAGGAAATGTGCCTAAGGTTTTGCTCTACCTGGGGAGGGAAGGGAGGGAGCGAGGAGGGGGTAGAGAGTCGAGAGGGGAGTTGAAGGCACGGTTGAAGAGAAAATAGTGTCAGACCGGGTTGCTTGACATGCACCTGGATCACAAAGCAGACAGAACCTAAATTGTTGGCACTCTAACAAGAAAAGGAATGGTGATTTGAAAATTAAAAAGCTTTGCATTCGATGTATTGTTAAGCAAACACGAGCAACAATTTCAATAAATTTTAATTTCAACAAATTTTAAAAGATCTAATTCAAAGTCCCATAACTCATCTGTGTCAATCAGGACTTTAAGTTTACATCTTAAAATCCTTTCATTTAGTAAATTGATTAAAGATTTTAATAAAATGCAATTGATGTCAGTGAGATTGCCAAATTAATGTTGAGTTGTGCGCAGCATAATGTTCTAAATTTGTATCTCCTTGGAACAAGGTTGAGAATATCCAAAGTTATTCCACATGAGATCTCTTTATTTTAGAGAGAGGCATATGCACTCAGCTGCAAGTGAGTCAAATTCAGCACATGTATGATGACGGTTATATATGCATCAACATACAGCGTCACCCAGTTTTTCTGGTGTGTTGTTTTGTGATTCTAAAAAGATCTGAATGCTCAAATCAACGTTTTTTTTAAAAAATGTTATTTTGTTTAAGATGACCCTCAAGGTTATCTATCTATTTTCAGAGTGCTCATTAAAAATGTATTTATAAATTAAAATAATATTTCAAGACTGTCAGGTAAAGAACAAAAATTCTGCCTCATACATACCTCACCAGGCATGAATATTTGGTTAGTTTTACAACTTGAACATTTTTTATCAGGTCATTTATGTAAACCAACAAAAAGTCTGCATGTGTATTTATATTGAGTGTTGAGCTTCACAACATCAACAAAATTACATTTGTATAGCGCCTTTCACGTCAGGAGGACATCCCAAGGCGCTGAACAAACAGAGTTACGGACCTGAGCTGGTGGTCCGGGTGGGGGAGGGTGGAGAGCAGAGGGGGAAGCAGGGAGATCGAAAGCACAGTCGAAGAGGAGGGTCTTGAGGTGGGTCTTGAAGGGTCGAGATGGAGGGGCTGCGGGATGGAGTTCCAGATGGTGGGGCTGGAGTGGTGGGAGTGGGGCGAGCAAGGCAGGAGACATGAAGCAGGCCGGAGCCCGCTGAGCGGAGGGAGCGAACAGGGTGGTAGGGGATTAGGAGGTCGGAGAGTTAGGGGGGAGCAAGACCGTGGAGGGCTTTGAAGGTGAGGACCAGTACCTTGAACTGTATCCTCTGCGTGATGGGAAGCCAGTGGAGTTCGGGTGAGGATGGGGGTGATAGGGTCGCGGAGCCTGGTGCAGGAGAGGACACGAGCTGCAGAATTCTGGATGATCTGCAACCTATGAAGGGAGGAGTTGGGGAGGCCGACAAGCAGTGAGTTTGCATAGTCGAGCCTCGATGTAATGAAGGCTTGTATGAGGGTTTCGGCGGCCTGCAGTGTGAGACAGTGGCAGAGCCAAGGGATGTTGCGGAGGTGGAGCAAGGCAGAGCGGGTTATTATGCAAATGTGGGGTAGAAAGGATAGTTGAGGCTCAAACAAGACGCCAAGGTCCCGGACTGGCTTAGCAAGGTGGAGTGTGCATCCATGGATGGTGATGCTGTCAGCGCCTGAGGTGAGGAGGTGCTGACGGGAGCCAATCAGGTGAGCCTCGGTCTTGTTGATGTTCAACTGAAGAAAGTTCGCTCTCATCCAGGACTTGATGTCTGATAGACATTCTGTCAGGACAGCAGTGGTCCTGGAGTCAAGGGTGGAGGCAGAGAGGTAGAGTTGGGTGTCATCAGCATACAAGCGGTAGTTGACCCCATGTCTGTGGATAATGTCACCAAGAGGGCGTATATAGATATTGAATAGGAGGGGACCAAGGACAGAGCCCTGGGGAACATTGCACGAGATGGTGCGGGGGCTACAGGAGAAGCTGTTTGAGAAGATGAACTGCAGGCGGTATGACAGGTATTATCTGAACCAGTCAAGGACAGCATCGTGGAGGTTGAGATGAGAGGCAGTGGATGAGGATAGTGTGGTCGACTGTGTCAAAAGCAGCAGAGAGGTCAAGGAGGATGAGGAGGCAGAAGGAGCCCTGGTCCCAGGTGGACAGAATGTCATTTGTCACTTTGACCAGGGCTGTTTCTGTGCTGTGGGCAGCACGGAAACCCGATTGGAGGGGTTCGCACTAAGGGAGTGGCGGGAGAGGAAGGAGCGAAACTGAGAAGCAACAACTCGTTCCAGGACCTTGGAGAGGAAGGGGAGGTTGGAGATGGGATGGTAGTAGGGAGTAGAGAAGGGTCCAGGGATGTTTTTTTAAGGATAGGAGTGATAACAACTTGTTCGTAACATGTTTGTCCACATTTTTGTTTCATGTTGTGTTGTAGTGTAATATTGTACCATATAGTGAAGCATTTTGTTTGGTCAGCCAGATGTCTGACACATGCGGAAACCCATCACCATACTTAAGAGTATCTAAACCAAGTTGAGATTTCCGTGCATCCACCTACACATGGAAATCCCAGAGATAGATTGTTGGAATGGAATGTGCGGTCTCTTCGTGGATTGATGCATCCTGATTACCTAATTCCGGAAAGCATTAGGCTCAGGTTAGCAAGAGTCAAGGCTTGGGGTCCCAGAGTGTGCGTTGGAGTAACTGGTGGAGTCTAAACAGCTAAAACCACATAGTTTGCCATTGCTGTCCGGCAAGCTTTTCTTCTGTTTATCCAGCTAGGACCACCCAACTCCCAGCTCAGGTCAAAAAACCCCTGACTGTCCTTTGCCCTGGGACGTCTTTCCAACATGAAGGGCATAATACAAGTGTAATTTGTTGTTGTTGTTGTTGTCGCTGTTATCAGCAGTGCCTTGGAATGCGGCAAAGCCGCCTGGCTCAGGAACCAAACTACTGAGACTCCCACAGAGGGCTGGCTTGATTCAGACATTGTGTTGCCAGGCATGTCACCTTGGAACCAGTTCAGCTCCAAGGAGACCCCACTTTCCTCCCCACCAGCAAGGAAAATGGATATGTATGGGGGAAGTGCTTAAAAACATGAAATAGTGTAGATCCAATGAGTTCTAGCTTCAATAAGCAGAAGGCAGGTATACCATAATGTGCAATGATAAAAATTCCCAGTGCATTCAGTGCTAAAGCACTCACCCGTTTCCAGTAAAGGGATCAACCTAGATGGAAATCTAAATAAATATTTAAACTTAAACATATATAATATATCTAGTGAGTAAGGTAATGGGAATTTAGGATTTTCTTTCTGTCATTTTTTATGTGTTGATTTAAAAAGAATCCTGAAATGTCAGAATTTTTCATACCTTATCAGCAGAACCCTTGTACCATTTTATTATTACATTTAGGCCATTCCTTGAATTATTTTCAAATGTTTCATGGTGTGGTAGATTTTATGTATTTATTATGTCTTTCAGCATTTGAAAATGTATTGATGATATTTGTTCAGAATAACAATACCTTTAATTTTTTTATTTAAAATTTAGACCTGACATAACCAAGCTCATAGAGTGTTTGCGTAGGTTGCAAATGCTTTATTGGCAATATCAATGGCAGAATGGTATAGTTACCAATCTGGACAATAGAAGAAGTGGTTACAGGAGTTTCATCGTTTCTTCTATGTTTTTGTTTCTTCTCTTTTTCCTGGGTCGGTTCTGACAAGCAGTAGCTACAACAGCTACACATATACCCATGTATTTAACCCTTTTGTAAACTGGCTAGCTCTAACACCACTGGTTTATCTCACACATAACATTTTCTCACTTTTACCTTTTCATCCTACAAAAACTATCCGATTAAAACATTCCTCCTATCTCTGACCGCATCTTGACTGCATTGGTAAAAAATAGAACTTAGATAAGGAAGCGCAATTTAGCACTAGTAAAAATAGTGACATGAGATAAGGAGGCTCAGCTGTATCCAATTCTGATCCTCTTGTCATACACCAACTTTGTTCCACTTCTCGCCCAAGACATGGACCATCTGGTGGTACATTCCTCCTCCTCAATAACTTATTCAAGCAAGGAAAGGATAACAAACGTCCTTAAGCAACATACTAAGAAATGTCACAAAATTATCAATACAACATCACTTAAAAGCATAGCAGTATCAGGCACAATCTAACAAGATTACAAAGCATAACTAACAGCAAAATTACACTTAAAGGTTAAATGGAATAGGTACAGTAAATGTTAAGTAATTTTCTATCCCAAAACAAACTACATAGCAGTAAAACAACATAACAGTCATTTAACAGGTTTCACCAATCTACAGCATGTGTTGTAAATGTCTGTTAATCCAGAACACAGAGTAGATTCACAAGATTCCTTTATAAATACTCTTATTCTTCCACAATTTGCCCAGTCACTTTCCCAGAATCCTTTTATATTTGGTTGCTTCTCATTGTCAATGTCCAATTGCCAGTTAAGTCATTAAAGCAATTTGCAACATGTGTTTCATTGCAATGTTTAGCAATCGTATATATGTATCATTCTTATATGGAACCAACTTGCTCATAATGCTTCAGTATGTTCAACACACTTATGCATATAGTTACTGCGGAAACATTATTGTTAATAAATAACTTTTCCAATGCATTTAGTGTTTTAATAACAATTCACTTTTTCGAAACACCACAACATGCTCTTTCTGTCCTCTAACTTGACCCAGAACTTTAAACAGTAAGGCTTCCAAACCAGGAGAAAAGGTAGTTTGAAAGTCACATAACACAGATGGGTAATAGGAAAATAGTACAGATGGTTTACATGAGCTCTTAAAATCTTGGAAGCAATTATGGTATTGGAGAATTTGAATCAACTGCAGCCTAATCAGTTTTGAGAATTTATTACAATAATTACATTTTTATTTGTGACATCCTAACGAAATTATCTCAGTGAAATATATTTCAAATCCAGTCAGCAGATTGAACTGGACTGCAGTTTAATGGTCGTCACAAGTTCATGAAAGTATTCATTTTACTCCATGAATTCATTTCTCTCTCTCCACGACATGCCGCTATTTCAGTATTGTAAACTGATATTCATTTATCAGTGCCTGAACTAACTTTGACTCATTTTGCTTAAAGTATTCTTTTTTGCACAGGGCCAAATGCCTGCTGAAGTAACATCAGAGGAGATAACAGAAAATAATTCTCAAAGTCATTTGAGGCAATACTTGCCTGCATTTTTTGTGCTTGCTATTAGTCTGCAATGGCATTGTGACAGGTGTAGAAAATCTCAAGAGACATTTGATGCATCATAGCGTTACCAACAGCGTTGTTTGTGCTCGGAGACTAACAGAAATCCTGAATAAGTACTGAGTTTTGCTTTTTTTCTGAAGAACTTGCATTACTTTAAAGGCCCTGAAACTTCCTTCTTCTGAAGGAAGTATTGCATATACCTCTGATGGCTATGACATAAGGGGGTTGTATCCAGAAGCAGAGGAGAGCAATGAGGCTGATCAGAGTCAGAGGAATGAGTGATGAGAAACGATTAGGAAAGTTAGGGCTCTTCTGCCTTGAAAGGGGTCGGTATTAGGTCCACTGCTCTTTTTGATATACATAAATGACTTGGACTTGGGTATAGAGAGCAAAATTTTAAGTTTGCAGGTTTGCACAAAACTTGGGAATATAGTAACCAGTGAGGAGGATGGAGCTCTTAAAAAGCACATGGAATCCTTGGCTTTATAAATCAAGGCATAGAGTACAAAAGCAAGGTCGTTCTGCTAAACATTTATAAGTTATTGGTTAGGCCTCAGCTGGAGTACTGTGTCCAATTGTGGGCACCACAAGTTAGGAAGGACATCGATGCAGAGGAGATTTACCAGAATGGTACCGGGGATGAGGGACTTTAGTTTTGTGGAGAGATTAGAGAAGCTGTTATTGTTCTCCTTAGAGCCGAGAAGGTTAAGAGGAGATTTAATAGAGGTGTTCAAAATTATGAGGGGTTTTGATGGAGTAGATGGGGAGAAATTGTTTCCACTGGTGCGTGGCACGGTAACCATAGGACACAGATTTAAGATAATTGGCAAAAGAACCAGAAGGGAGATAAGGAGAATTTTTTTTACACAGAGAGTTGTTACGGTCTGGAATGCAATCCACAACTGTTTATGTGACACTCCTATGCGCAATTGGTTGCAACGTTTTGCCCACAAAATATACAGTCAATTCACTCTACAGTACATTCTGTGATAAGGCGCTATATCAAATGCAAGGATTATTAATATGTAGACTTGGAAGTCTATAAACTAAAGTGGGTGAACACATAGGAACAATGCTGCTAGATGTATAAAAAAAATGGAAAAATGTAGCTGGATATAATAGAAAAGTGAGTTTTCACAGATAATACTAAACTTGTAACTATCTGTCTTTGAGCATCGTGTTTCTGTTTGACTTAAGGAGGCCAGTTATATCACAACAGTTTTGCCAACAAGAATTGTTGCTTTATCTTCGCACTCTATATAATAATCCTTACATTTTTGATATAACCCTAGTGATGGAAAGATAACTTACTTTTAATATAAAATGCTATTAGGAACTTTGGTGGAAGTCCTTGAAGATTTTAATGCTAGTGAAAAGCTGACACCTGCATTCAGATATGGTTCATGGGAACTCCATGCAATCACGTACATATCATCAACTACAGGCTTATGAGGAACGGTCAAGTAAATGGGACTGAAGGAATTGTTCTTAAAAGAGCCAGCATAGAGATGATCGGCCGAATGGCATCCTTCTGTGCTGTAAATTTCTATGGTTCTGTATATGTGCAAGTGTACCATAAGAAATAGCGTTATAACATAAATAAACATCTTGTGTAGTTTTGAAGCATGAAGTGGAAAACAATGTATTTTATTTATTGGTTTCCTGCACCATTTAGTCATTATAATAATAATAATAATAATAATAATCCTTGAATTTGATATAGTACTTTTCACGTCGGGAGGACGTCCCAAAGCGCTTCACAGAACACACTGTAACGTGAATTGACTGTATATTTGTGGGCGAACGCGGCAGCCAATTGCGCACAGCAATGTCCCACAAACAGTCGTGGATTGAAAATGACCAATTTATTATTGCTTTGTCTTGGAGGGATTATTATTAGGTGTGTGGAGTAAGGAAACTTGCCCAAGGTTTCGCCCTGCCTTCTATGGTATAGAATATGGTATAGAATGCCTGCATTCTAGACCATCTGATTTACTCATGTCAAAGTATGTGTGTTTGATGGCATACTTTTAGTGTGTTGTTTGCGTGGCTTATTTTGAGGTTCTTGTACATGAAGCATGGATCAGGGCCAGTGCTTGCTCTGAATTGATACCCAGACATTGTGATGGACTCAGTAAATTGTCGGGTTTTACAGAGTGCGAGATTTGTGATGTTTTTTCCTGGTGCTCCTTGTGCTGCTTCCAAACAGTTAACAAGCTGTCCAATTTTGTGGCAATTAGCCCTTGTATAACACAGCCAAGAAGATAATATTATCTTTCGCTTCAAAAATCTATGGCTGTCAAAGATACTACAGCATAATCTAATTTAATCAAATAAATGAATGCAACTTGACTGCTAATTTGCCCATATAGGCATTCTGCTGTATTGTTCCAGCAATGTTTTTTTTGGCTGCTTGCTTATGATGAGCACACCTGACTGGAATAATGGTATACCTACTGGTACTTCTAGATGTGCTAGTTGCATTAGCAAACTTGATATAGTGGTTTTGCTTCCAACAGGAACCAATTGTTCAATTTATTTTCAAATTTTACCTTTTCAAAATCCATTTCAGAATGCCACACTCTAAGGAATTTATTGTGTTATAAAGCATACAACATGGGGAGTGATGGCTCTACATCGAGAATCCTTATAGTAGCAGTTGATGTGATGCAGTTCTCACCCTTGTGGCACTGATGCATTATGTGGTGTAAAGTTACTTGATAATTTGTTTTGTAAAGCATGGTTCACCATCATGAAATCTGCATTTATATCTGGTGAAAACCATAAGTCACTTCTGGGCTATTTTATTAACCAAAGTCATTGAAAAAGAAATGTTACAAGTAACTTTCGTGAACTAAGGCAAATGGATGTTTTTTCCCCAAATGATCAAGCAGTTAAAAACTGACAAAATATCACACTTGATTGCAGTATTAACTCAAACTTGAGATTTAAACCTGAATGTGGTGTGATTTGAAGTGAAAGTTGCAGCCCAGTCCATTAAATCAAATTCACTATCTCAGAAATCTTTACATTTTGTTTTACGAGTCGCAGACTTGATGGATTTTTGTCAGTGTGTGAAACCACAGCAACAAAGATACTGAAGAAATAAAATGAGGCGAGGCCAAATGGGTGGCTGGAAGCACATTGAAATGGTGCATTGTTCCTACAGTGCTTTTTATCTGTCTGTTCATGACGAATGAATATATGCATATCATATGAAAAACATGGGTGGGGAGGTGTGGGGGGTGGGGTGGGGGGTGGGGTGGGGTTGTTTGGGTGGGGTGGGGGTGGGGTGGGGGTGGGGTGGGGGTGGGGTGGGGGGGTTGGGTGGGGGGTTGGGGTCGGGTGGGGGGTTGGGGTGGGGGGTTGGGGTGGGGGGTTGGGGTGGGGGTGGGGTGGGGTGGGGGTGGGGGGGGTGGGGTGGGGGGGTGGGGTGGGATGGGGGGGATGGTGCAGTGTTCATTACCTTGAGATGACAGTTCAGAAAATGGAATGTAACTGACGGATACTTCTTCTGTTGAGTTTATTTTAACTACATTGGGAAGACCACAGTTTGGCATGTGATTTGATAATGTAGGCCTGCTTGTGTGACAATGATTTCAAATGTGAGAGCCCTGAACTTGATGGATGAAACGTGAGTCACAGAGAAGTGCTTTCAGTGCCATCATATACAGTAACTGTTACAGAATACTCTAATTAAATCATATGCTGTACTGTTACAGAATACTCTAATTAAATTATATACTGTACTGTTACAGAATACTCTAATTAAATTGCATTATGACTACTTAACCAGTGGTGGCCAACCTTTTTGGCCGGCCAACAAAATAAATAATTGGCAGTAATATACATTTTACAGTATATTCTGTGAAGCGCTTTGAGACATCTCAACCACTTGGTAAGGCACTATATTAAAATGCAAGGATTATTATTATAATATTCAATCAAGAAAAAACTGGTAATACTCTGCTGATTTAAAACAATATTCGGCAGGCAACTTCTTGACAGCCCTGATGGCCACTTCCAGTTCCCCACTGATTTAAAACATTAATAATAATTTGCATGACAAAACCTAATTTGTATGCAAACTATTCTGAATGCATTTTATTTATATACACACATATATGCACTTCTCTGTGACTCACGTTTCATCCATCAGGTTCAGGGTTCTCACATTTGAAATCATTGTCACACAAGCAGGCCTACATTTCGAAATCAAATGCCAAACTGTGATGTTCCGAATGTAATTAAAATAAACTCAACATATATTTATATACTTTCCAAAATATAAGTGATCATTATACAAACATTAAAGAGGAGATAGTTTAAAGCTACCATGTCAATCCCAGTCAATAGTGATTTCTAAACTATTGCTGTTCTGATATTATCATGATAGCTGACTTTCTTTCTGAAAAAGAGTTAAGGATATTGTAATCACAAGTTTCACATTTAATTCTGTAGTCAGAGCTCCTTTGGGAGACATAAAGACAATCCAATTCTGCATTTAAACTACACGTTTCACAGTGAATCACTGTGATTGTGGCAATGATTTTCTGGCAAGTATACATTATAGGCAGGTGCTCAGACAGCACAAAATATTTTGTAGCCTTGTACCTGATGCCTCATGGAAGAGCAGGTGTCCATAGTGATATGACTTGCTTCCTGAAGTATACACACAATGGGTGCAAGACTGAGTTTGCTCCATCATTCCCCTTTAAAGCTCCCAGACCATTCCGTGCTTGAACACAATGTAACTGTTCCATTTATCTGCTAAATTATTGCCAGTTAGTGAAGAATTATAACCATTTAGATCCTGTAAACGTGATGCCTCTGAACATTGGGCTGAAACATAGGAAACTTACAACAGTAGTAGGCCATTCAGCCCCTCGAGCCTGTTCCACCATTTTATTAGACCATGACTGGTACCTTGTGACTGTGATAGACCTGATAAATCTGAGGTGCTAAGAGGTTGAAGTGGTGGTGATGAGGTTGCCAACATCACAATTTAATACACATGGTCTGTACGTGTAAGTAGATTGTCCAACGTAATTGAAGACATTTCTATCCCTTCTTACAAAGAATGGTTTATCAATGCGATTGTTCATACTGTATCTTCTTAATACCGCGTCAGGTTCCACTGGCTTCCAATTACCGAACAGATCGATTTCAAGATCCAGTCACTCGTTTTCAAATCCCTTCACGTCCTTGCACCTCCCTACCTATCTGATCTGCTTACCCTCACTCCACCACCCAATGCCTCCGCTCAGCTGACTCTGGCCTACTATTTGTCCCTCGTCCCCTCTGCTCCACCATCAGTGGCCTGCCATAAGCCTCTATGCTCTGAAACTCTCTCCCTCAATCCCTCCACCTTGCCTCCCTCCACACTTTCAAATCCCAACTAAAGAGTTTGTTTTTGTTCATGCTTATGGTCACCTCCCCACTCCCTCTCCCCCTGGCTTGGTGTCAGACTCTGCCACTGTCAAGCGCTCCAGGACCCTACCCGCCTGAAGGATGCTATATATATTTTTTAAAATGCAAGTTGTTGTTGTAATTATTGCCCCTATAAAAGTTCAGGAAAATTATAGAAGAAACATTTGCATGCAGAGGGATCCCAGAGTATGGAATAATGAGTGCTATTAACTCTGAGGCTACAACGACATTTAAAAGGGAATCAGATACAGTAAAACTCGCATAAGTTTTACCTTTATCAATTGAATCAATCTTTGTCACCTAAACTAAGTGTACATCCACCATTTTGATTTCTTTGTGCTTATCCTCTATTAGTTTATTGCTGTATTAATAAATATTTATAATCATATTAATCATCCTCTAACTCGTAACGCTGATCTCCTATTCTCCATTGCTCCCGCACTTACTGGTTGCATTGAATTGTGGGAAATGATGTCCTGACCTATTGGCATATGTGGACTTACCGGCCGACTGCATTGATCTGCCACCGACTAACAACCAAAATTAAAATTGTCACTCCCCAAATTAAAATTGTCTCTTTTCATTACTATTAACCAACTTGTGCTTCGGTTCTAATTGATCAGAATGTGGAATTCTCTGTCACAAGCTGCTGTTAAGGCAGTCAATTGACTCTATTAAAAGGAAATTAAATAGATACTTAGAAAAGAGAAATATAACAGGGAAAGAGAGTGAGAGGAGAGTGGGATTAAATTTGGTGGCTCACGCGGAGACAACATAGCATAGATCTGATTGATCAAGTGAATTATTTCTATTAGCATCTCTATTAATCTAAGGAATGATTGTAAAATAATGACGTGGAGTGGAATGGACTGAATAGTTCATTGTATTGGAAACCGTTATGGATTAATGAGTCAAGCACATGAACTGAGTGAAGTCTGAATAAGCTATTCACTGTACAGTGTGTTCCTAATGTGAAAATTACGCTATCGGTTTAGAAGCTGCAATGTAAAGCACTGCACAGGCTTTTATCAAAACATTTATTCTACAATGAAAAGAATGTTTGGGAACATTATTCATTCTTCAATTGCATTATAACTTCTAGTGGATGAGTTGCAATGAATATTGGTATTACCAGCTGTCTTAGCAGCTGAGGACACCACTGGGACGAGGTAAACATTCTCATAAATCTCACTCCCCAAATTAAAATTGTCTCTTTTCATTACTATTAACCAGCTTGTGCTTCGGTTCTAAGTGTTATTTTTAATTTACTCAATTTGGACAAGGAGCGTTGGTCTGAAATATTGCGAATCTGGAGTGAGAGTCATGAGAAGGTAAAGTTTTGAATTGTGTTGTTTTTCACAGATTACAACAGGTCAAAAGTCATTTGGTTCTTTAACACTTCCATTAACCCGTCCAATAAATTATAATTCTACTGTAATTGAACCACCTGAGAGACGATTCGGTTTCCTATGTTGGTGATGGACAGTTTTACAGACTTTCTTTCATTTATTCAGTGGGCAGTTATGAGAAATGTTTGGCCACAGTAGGACTTTTCTTTCCAGAGAAGATTAAAAGGAGATTCTGAAACACATTCTGGAAATACACAACAACATTGTCTCATGTCCTGATTAAAGTTTTCTTCTATATCAGGGATCTGATGTCCTCAAATTCTGAGCTTCAAAATTCGTCAAGCTCTTAATTTTTAATACAATTTTTTTTGCTTAAAAAACATGATGTAATCTGGGCTCAGATTTTTTCACATATTTTGATTTTTTCCCCCCATGTATTTACTATAATAATATTTCAATCTTAATTTTGAAGCCCGTTTCCAAAAATATGGTAATATCAGAACAGCAATAATATAGAAATCATTATTGATTGACATCGACAAGGTATATTTAAACAATCTCCTCTTAAACTTTGTATAAAATAACTTATGTCTTGGGAAGCATATATAATATATATATATGTATATAAAACAATGCATTCAGAATAGCTTCCATGTAAATTAGGTTTTGTGTTGCAAATTATTGTTAATAAGTCAGTGGGGGCCAACTCGTGGCCCATGGGGCTGTCAAGAAGTGGCCCTCCGAACATTGTTTTAAATCAGTAGAGTATTTCAAGTTTTCAAGACCAATTTCAAGACTGCATGTTTGGTCATCTCTCCTTTCCCCATCCCCTTTGGCAGCCACCACCAACTCGGGTGCCCAGCCAGCAGTGTCAAGCACTGAGATGTCATCCCAACGTGAAATTGTAAATGTTATTGTATTATTACGGTACCTACAAACAAAATAAAGTACGTTATGTAGTGACTGTAATTTAAAACACCAAGAATTAATAAGGAAATACTATATTTAATTCCTGTCCATTAAGATATAAAGAAACAAAACAAAATAAGAATTTATGCACATACTGTGCATGAAGAATTTTCCCTGTTTTAATTTAAGCTTATAATATAATATTTATAATTTTCTGGTTAGTTTCAAGGTTCATCTCTCCCTAGTGCTTTATGTTTTTTTCTTGCTGGTTCTTGCTCTCCGGATGTTCCTTTCAGTCGCCTCTGTTATGTGTTCTGCTGAGCACTGCATTTTTGTATTAATATTCAGCAATAGATTGTTCCACAGCACCAGCAGTTCTATGATAAAACTAAAGTCATTTTTTAAGCTCTGTATGACTGTGTTCTTGTAGTGTAAGACTTAAAGATGGTAGGCTATAATTCAACACATCTTGTGCTATGTTCAGTAACTTATTGCACTATCTACTTCTTTAAGCATATTAAATGCATAAATACTTCCTTATTTTGTTTTGTATCTTGGTATCCTAATGCACATGAACTATCTATAGCTCGTCCACAAAATATACAGTGAATTCACTTTACAGTGAAGCACCTTGAGATGTCTGAACGACATGATATGGTGCAATATCAAATGCAAGGATTATTATTACTATGTTTACTAATAATAATGATTATTATTATGGCTTGTACACCATTTTTGGGTGGTGATATTTGATGATTTAATGGGCTATTTTGCAGAAGGCCTTTAAATACATGAAAGGATAAACAAAGTTGATGAGTGAGAAGGCTAACGGAAACATGCAAGGATTGAAATTACAACGCATTTGAAGTTTATTATCCATGTGAATTAATAACGAGACAAATGATTACATTAGAAACCTGGCAGGAGTGCACTGGTTTGTAATTAAAGATTCACCACATTTAATTGGAGTCCAGATCACTGCTGGATGAGATTTATAATGCTTTACATTTCCAGAGTAGCTCCTACAGAGGGTTCCATTTTACACCTCACACTCTGCAGTGCTCTGATATGGAGATAGTAAATCTCATTGAACTTTCTGACTGGTCTAGTTTTAAAGAAAACTTCAAAATAACAGTACCATAAGATTTGTTAACAAATAAATAACATTCATATTTATTTTATGGAATCTTATAGCAAAGAAGAAGGCCATTCGGCCCTTTATATCTCTGCTGGCTCTCTAAAAGAGCAATCCAACTTGTCTCAAATTGTTCCTTTTTAAGTACAAATCCAAATCACTTTTGAAAGCTATTATCAAATCTACTTCCACCATACTTTCAGACAGTGCATTCCGGATGCAGATTTGAACTCCCTTAAACCACTGAGGCAAATGTCTTGAATTATTGTTGTTCGGTTTAATCTCAAAGAGTTTATATTCACAGTGCCATGTTTCACTAATCCCCTTTTAAATAAATTGAAAGTTAGACTATATATTAAGTTTCGATTCAATGTAAAGATTACCAAGCGTTCTGACAGATTTATTTTATTTAAAATACCGGAACTTACTCCATAGAATACCAGTAAAATATTACTGTTGCATCTAAACTATTCTGAGGAGCCATTATAACATCAGTATCTTTTAGATGATTATTGATAACAGAGAATCACAGAGTACTTTACAGCACAGAAATAAGTGATTTAAGTCTACACTTTCCCAGTACGTATGTAGATGCTAAAATGTCAGCCAAAGCATTTTTAGAACTTTTCTTTAATTCTTTAAGAATTCTTAGATGAATCCCATCTAGACAAGTAACACTATTGACATTTATTTCCTCACGTTCTCCATAATACATAATGTTTTAGCAACTTTCACACAGGATTCCTTAGCCACAATAACCGTATCTGGGATTTGCCTGCAGGAAGACTGAAGTGAAAATCAACATTTATATAGCTTCTTTCATCTGGGATAATATCTTAAAGTGGTTTTCAGGAGCCTTTTTAGGCAGAAGGGCTGAGGAATATAAGGAGAGCGTTCCAAAGATAGGGGCAAATAATAATAATAATAATAATAAACCTTACATTTGATATAGTAAGAATAATAATAATAAACCTCTGCCGCCACTCCCTTCACAGACCCCTATAATCATTTTTCTGTGCCGCCCAAAGCACGAAAACAGCTTTGCTCAAAGTGACACATGACATTCTGTCCATCTGCGACCAGGGCTCCCTCTGCCTCCTCATCCTCTGGCTTCCCATCACACAGAGGATACAGTTCAAGATCCTAGTCTTCACCTTGAACGCCCTCCAAGGTCTTGCTCCCCTCTGCCTTTGCATCCTCCCAATGCCTTACCAGCCAGCCCGCTCCCTCTGCTCAGCGGGTGAGCCCTCAGCCACTCTGCCCCCACCCTCTGGAACTGCATCCCGGAGTCCCTCCACCTTGCCCCCTCCCTTGCTTCTTTCAAGACCGATCTCAAGACTCTTCTCTTCGATCGTGGCTTCGATCAGCTTCCTTAGTGCTAACCACTACACTATTGGACTCCATAATTAAGGAGGATAGAATGGTACATAGCTTCAAGGCAGTTTAAAATTAATTTAATCTGTAAGGTAACTCTTAATCAGCTATGATACTTGTACCTAATTTATCCTTTAATTAGAGCATAAATCTTGTAACAAGAAAATCCTATTAGTCCTTTCATAGATTGTTTGTACAATCTATGTTATATGATGATATTTTCTCATTCACTATTTCCTGCAGAAAAGCTTTGTGTAGCAACTCCCCAACCCCCATACCACCAAAATCCCTGAATCTCCACAATATTCTTGCGTCTCCCCGATTCATCTCCCTCTTTCTCTCCACAGACCACATTCCTCAACCCCAACAGCATAGAATTCAATGTACTTGTGAAGAATGTTTTTATTTTAATCCGCATCAAAAACCTCCAGAACTATGCCGAGGCAGACATTTATCAGTTCTCTTTTGAAGTAGCACAACTGCTTTTGTTTCGAGTCTGTGAGTGCTGTGAATAATGTCTAATCTCTAGTTCTGCTTGAGGTGCCATAATTTTAATTCTCAGCCCTCTAGTCCTGGTCTGACAGTCAAAGTAAAATAACATGCTTATCACCTTATGTATGTCACATATCATCTTAAGGAGCTGGATCAAAATGTTTTCCTTGAGTGAAACAAATGCATTGCTCACATTTTTGAGCCCACAATCCTTATTGCAGTTCCCTGCCTAACTGTTCCTTAGATTGCCTTTAGCTGTTCACATAGCTGAAACATTAGCATTGCATTCATACTGTTTGTTTGAATACATACAAAATTAAATTACTTTTTTTATGTCTTCTTATTTGTATTCCTTCTTGGCATCTTATTTCACTCCTGTGGTTTTGATCTTGCCTTGTTTCATCCTTTTCTAAATGGGATGCACTTTCTTTACTCATCCCTTAATAATCATAATAACAATAATCCTTGCATTTGATATAGTGCTTTATCACGTCTTCGCAATGTCTCAAAGTTCTTCACAGAATATACTATAAAGTGAATTGATTGTATATTGTGTGGGCGAAATGGTTTCGTGAACATTCCATTTTATTCTGGCATTTTAACTCTATAGCTCTCCATGTCATTTTGTCTGATGCTCTTTTCATATCTCCAAGTAAATATAAATAAGAACATAAGAACATAAGAATTAGGAGCAGGAGTAGGCCATTCGGCCCTTCGTGCCTGCCCCGCCATTCAATAAGATCATGGCTGATCTTCTCACCTAACTCTGATTACCTGCCCTATCCCCATATCCCCTAATCCCTCTATTTTTCAAGAATCTATCAGTCTCAGCCTTGAAAATGTTCAAGGACTGAAGCATCTACAGCCTTCTGGGGTAGTGAATTCCATAAGTTCACTACCCTCTGAGTGAAGAAATGTTTCCTCAACTCTGTTCTAAGAGGCTGACCCTTAATTTTAAGACTGTGACCCCTGGTTATAGATTCTCCTACCAGGGGAAACAGACCCTCAGTGTCTATTCTGTCCAGCGCTTTAAGAATCTTATAAGTTTCAATAAGATCCCCCCTAATTCTTCTGTAGTCTAGAGAATACAGCCCTAGTTTATTCAGCCTATCCTCAGAGGTCAGTCCCCTCATCCCAGGAACTAACCGAGTGAATCTACGCTGCACCCCCTCTAGGGCAAGTATGTCCTTTTTTAAATAAGGAGACCAAAACTGCACACAATACTCTAGGTGCGGTCTCACCAAGGTCCTATACAGTTGCAGCAAGACTTCCCTACTCTTGTATTCTAAACCTTTTGCAATGAACGTTAGTTGCTTACTGCACCTGCAAACTAACTTTTTGGGACTGGTGTACAAGGACACCTAAATCCCTTTGAATACTAACACTATCTAACTTCTTCCCTTCCAGAAAATAATCTGTTCTTTTATTCTTGCTACCTAGGTGAATAATTTCACACTTGCTAACATTGAATTCCATCTGCCACCTACTCGCCCACTCCCGTAGCCTATCTGTATCTTGTTGCAATCTTTTTGCATCATCCTGAGAGCTCACTCTGCTACCTAGTTTAGTATCATTCGCGAATTTAGACACATTACATTCAATGTCCTCGTCCAGATCATTGATGTAAATGGTAAATAGCTGAGGCCCAAGCACTGATCCTTGTGGCACTCCACTAGTCACATCCTGCCAATTCGAGAATGATCCGTTTATCACTACTCTCTGCTTTCTACCCAATAGCCACTCTTCTATCCATGTTAATATTTTCCCTTTAATCCCATGGGCCTTGATCTTGAGTAACAGCCTTTTGTGTGGCACCTTGTCAAATGCCTTCCTAAAATCCAAATATATCACATCTACTGGTTCCCCCTTATCCAACCTCCTTACACCCTTAAAAAATTCTAAAAGGTTAGTCAAGCATGACTTCCCTTTTGTAAAGCCATGTTGACTCTGCCTAATCTTTTTATGGTCTTCCAGGTATCCCATAACTACGTCTTTTATTAAGGACTCAAGAATTTTCCCTACAACTGACGTCAAACTAACTGGTCTATAGTTTTCCCTATTTTCTCTCCCACCCTTCTTAAATAGTGGAGTTACGTTTGCAATTTTCCAATGAATGGGAACTTTTCCAGTATCCACAGACTATTGGAAGATTATAGACATGCCATCCACTATCTCAGTAGCCATCTCCTTTAAAACTCTCGGATGCAGGCCATCCGGTCCAGGGGATTTATCGGTTTTAAGACCCGACAATTTACCTAGAACCATCTCTTTACTAATGTTAATCTCCCTAAGTTGCTCGCTAACATTGTCTTCTTGGTCCTCTATTTTTGGTATGTTTCCAGTGTCTTCTACGGTGAAGACTAGAAAAATACTTGTTTAATGACTCTGCCATGTCTTTGTCCCCTATTATAATTCCTCCGGTCTCTGCCTGTAATGGACCCACATTCACCCTCGCTAGCCTTTTCCTCTTTATATATTTGTAAAAACTCTTGGAGTCTGTTTTTATGTTCTTTGCTAATTTGCCCTCGTAATCTATTTTCTCCTTCTTGATCAATTTTTTGGTCCTCCTCTGTTCTTCCCTAAAGTTCTCCCAATCCTCGGGTTTACTACTCATCTTCGCTGTTTTATAGGCTTTTTCTTTTGATTTGATACTTTCCCTAACTGCTCTAGTTAGCCATGGCTGCACCACCTTTCCCATGGGATTCGTATTCCTCAAAGGAATATGTGCTCGTTGGGAATTTTGCACTATCTCCTTGAATGTCTGCCATTGCTGGTCTACCGTCAAATCTTTAAGTTTAGTCTCCCAGTTTATTCTGGCTAAATCCTCTCTCATACCAGCAAAGTTGGCTCGATTTAAATTGAAGACTTTTGCTTCAGACTTAACTACTTCCCTCTCTAACTTAACGCTAAATTCCATCATATTATGATCGATTTGCCCTCGAGGAGCCTTAAGTTCCAGTTTGCTGATCAGCCCTGTTTCATTACACAAAACAAGGTCTAATATGGGTTATTCCCTGGTCGGCTCCTCAGCATATTGATCCAGAAAATTATCTCTAATACATTCCATAAACTCCTCTTCTATATTACCTTTCCCAATTTGGTTGTCCCAGTCTATGTGCAAGTTAAAATCACCCACAATTAGTGTCTTTCCTTTGCTACATGCTCCACTAATCTCTTGATTTATACCTAGA
The DNA here is from genome assembly GCF_018977255.1 of Callorhinchus milii. Lineage (NCBI taxonomy): Eukaryota > Metazoa > Chordata > Chondrichthyes > Chimaeriformes > Callorhinchidae > Callorhinchus > Callorhinchus milii. Next base: position 271,014 of record NW_024704775.1, on the reverse strand, counting down.
GTGATACTTTGACCACTGTTTGGGGGTCTATAAACTACTCCCACTATAGTTTTCTGCCCCTTGAAGTTACGTATCTCTACCCATACTGACTCTACATCTTGCTTTTCAGATTTAAAATCTTTCCTCTCTACTGTTTATATCCCATCCTTTATTAGCAGGGCCACTCCCCCTCCTCGTTTACCACATCGCCTATCTTTCCTATATACCACGTAGCCAGGAATATTCAGTTCCCATCCCTGATCACCCTGTAACCATGTCTCGGTGATGGCTATTAGATCATACCGGTTTGTCTCTATTTGTGCAATTAATTCATCTATCTTGTTACGAATGCTTCGTGCATTCAGATATATCGCCCTTAATTCTGACTTCCGGCTATTAAACCTATTCACCAGCACTCTATCACTGTACTTCCTTTCCCTGCTTGACACACTTTGCTCTTCTCCCTTGTTAATCTGCTCTCTTGCTTTTGTTGATCTCAAGTTTAACTGTGGTGGACTATACTTTCCTATGTTTTTACCTCCCCCCTTAGTAGTTTAAAGCCCTTTCTACCTCCCTATTTATTCGCGTAGCCAGGACATTTGTCCCAGCCCTATTTTAGGTGGAGCCCATTCCTTTGGAAAAGCTCCCATCTTCCCCAATACTCGTGCCAGTGGCCCATGAATTCGAATTCCTGCTCTCCGCACCACTCTTTTAGCCAGGCATTCAGATCTATGATCTTCTTTTGCCTGTACCAATTAGCTCCTGGCTCAGGTAACAGTCCCGATATCATCACTTTGGATGTTCTATTCCTTAGTTTAATTCCCAATTCCCGGAACTCGCTCCTTAACTCGTCCCTACTGGTCCTACCAATGTCATTGGTGCCTATATGTACCATTACGATTGGATCCTCTCCCTCATGCCTCAAATTTATCTCCAGCCCGGTGGTGACATCCTTCACCCTGGCCCCAGGAAGACAACAGAGTCTTCTTGTCTCCCTGCTACGGCTACAGAAAACTGTATCAGTCCTCCCGACTGTCTCATCCCCAATAAGATTTACATTTTTAACCTCCTGCACAGGGGTGTTGGGGTCAGTTTGCCCGTCTTCCTCGCAGATTTCCTTGACCACACAGGTTGCCAATATTTCATACCTGTCAGACAAGGCTAAAGTCTGGGATTCTTCAGCCCCTCTCTTTCGGGAACGCTTGCCTGCCCGCCTGACTGTCACCCAGTCATGTCCGTCGCTGCTACATTCTTCTTCCTTGGGACTCAGGGGAATGTCCGGCTCCAGGATAAATGATGTCATTGCATTTCAATATCATTGGAGGAGCTTGCACATGAGATGAAAGTGATATGAGTCTGTTCTGGCTTTACTCCCTCTTCAGTGACTGAAATCTAGCATCTCACTATAATGCAATAGTTTATCATGGTATCCTGAATACTGTTGAGTTTGTAAAGTGGCACAAAATGCAGTCATTTGAAAAAAAAGGTCTATGTGTTGCAATAAGAGATATCGTAAATGATGTGAAATTATTTTACAATTTGAGCAACTGCAAAAAATGGCAGCTTTCCCAACTTCTGTCAATATCCATTTTCAAATCATTTTCTTCCCCATTGCCACCCACTGCAGTCTTCAAGATGTTGATTGATTCTTTGAAATGCTTATCAGAGATCACTGGTTGATTTGCTTTCTTGTGAACCCGGATAGACAAGATGTTATTTATTACACGATTAGGACAATGAGACCACTCTCAAATGAAATTGCAGCACTTTCTACGCACAGAATATTTGTCTAGCTCACCGTGTATAATTCTGCACCAGTGACATTGGTAAGAAAAACATCTGAATGGAAGAAAAAAGATTTAGTGCATAATTGGAAAGCCCAATGTGCTGCTCGCATAAATAAGAAGCTAACCGTGTTCGCCCAAATGCTGAAACATTTTATATGATTGAGAGAAACAATATATGTCACATTTAAGATTGATAGATTATTGAAATGCTGTAATCTGCCTGGTGAGTGGGCACTAAACTCTGAAATTGTGAATTTAATACATTTGCTTCCAAATTAAGTTGCTGCTTCATTCAACTTATCAGTTGAGGTTAATAGTAAGAGGTTTTGGAATACAGTTTTAGAAGGGAATTTTTTGATGATTTATTATGACATTTTTATGATATTCAGGCATTGTTTCATGTTGCTTCTGTTGTATAATGTTTCTAATAGGCACTGCTATATACACAGGTACATGTGCAACAACAACAACAACAACAAGATTCCATTTATAAAGCGCCTTTCACGTCAGGAGGACGTCCCAAGGCGCTGCACAGTTGGGTCATGACCCGAGCAGTAGGGAAATGGTGAGGGGAGGGAAGGGAGGGAGCGAGGAGGGGGAAGAGAGTCGAGAGGGGAGCTGAAGGCTCGGTCAAGAGAAAGGTTTTGAGACCGGCCTTGAAGGAGGAGTGGGAGCAAGCAAGGCGAAGGCACTTATATCAGAAGGCAAGTATATCTGGAGAGCTCAAGGATTAAGAGAGAGATTTGTTCAGTATGGAATTCAGCTCATGAGTGCAAGTGGTACAGATTTGAGGGTATTACTAACCTGTGGTAAATATTGGGTCACTAACAAGTGTTCTCTTTGTACTACAATGATGATGATACAGGAAGGTTTTATTTTGTTGCAAAATCATTTTATTTTAGCCAGAATGCTTTTAACCACAGAAGATGCAGCAGTACCACCGGTGCCTTGTTGAACACTGGCTTTCATCCTTCTTGAGGCATTGATTACTGTCCTCCTTGGGAGTGAGGTAATCAGGATATGGCTCTGAGGTAGTCCAGTTCCTGAGCCAAGTAGGTCCACAGTACTCCAAGGTACTGCTAATGAAGGATCAGCCAACCAGGCTTATTGGGCAGACTTTGAAGGGTGATCAGAGACTGAGAGCAGGGATTCTTAACGCTTGGTTTCTGTTAATCCTTCACTTCAGGTAGGGGTGGGTCCTAGGTGGACCTGCAACGGGAAGTTTACCAGACAATAGCAAACTGTGGCGTTTTATCCAGTTAAACTCCAGCGGTTGGTCAGTGCACATACTGGAGTGTCAAGTGCCTCGTGTCAACCTGCACTTAATATTTTCTGCAATTGTGCAGTTTCTGGGGACCACATTCCAGACACAGAAATGTCCCACTGTTTGTGGAACTCAGTCTAGTTCAGATAGTCTTAAGCAAGGTAATTAATGGATTTCCACATGTGTCAGACAACTCGCTGAACCAAAACAAAACCTTGAATTCAAACAAGCAAGTTTGAAACTGTCTTTATAGTTGCAGCATAAGACTGTGATGGGGTTAGTAATTAAGATCAGCACTGTGCTAAACTTATTGGTATTGGAACATGAACTGTTCTGGTTATTGAGTGTAGTGGAAAATGAGCTCAATTTCTCTCCTGAAATAAAATTATGCAAATGTTGGTATTGAATAATGTAAATCTATTTGATATTCTGTACCCTATGCGAGTGGTATAAACATATCCATACATTTCGACCAATGTAAATTTGGGGGCAACGTAAATGCTGAATGTTCTTATAACGGATACTCTTTTCATTTGATATAGTATCTTATCACATCATCGAGATGTCTCAAAACGCTTCAGAGGATTTACTGTAAAGTGTAGTAACTGTATTATTGCACAGCAAATGGGGCAACCAGTATACTAGAAGTAGTGAATAGTGGCTGGGATTTTGAACCTGGAAACGCAGTTGGGACCTCAGTTTAATATATCATCCGCATCTCCAACACTGCAGTGCACCCCCGACTCTGCATTGGAGTGTCAGAATCGGCTATATGGAGTGGAGTCCTGAAGCTCAATGGTTAGAGCGCTCGCCTCACAAATGAGAGATCTGGATTCGATTCTTGCCAGGGCGAAACGTTGGGCAAGTTTCCTTACTCTACACAACTCTGTTTATGTAGCAGTAAGTAGGTACTCGGTTGGCAGATTGCTTTTCCAGGGGTAATAACTCCTTCAAAAATAATTGGTCACTCAATCCATGACTGTTTGTGGGACACTGCTACGTGCAATTGGCTGCCATGTTTCGCCCACAAAATATACAGTCAATTCATTTTATAATATATTCTGTGAAGCATTTTGAGACGTTCCAAATATGTGATGAGGTGCTGTGTCAAATGTAAGGATTATTGTTGTATGGGTCAAAGTCCTGATGTAGGGCTTAACCCTCAACCTTGTGAGTCAGGGGCAAGAGCACTACCAACTGAACCAGGCTGAAAGTTAAACCTGTTAGAATGGATGTGGGGAAGGAAGGACAGCGGTGGGTTTAACCTGACGCCTAGGTCGCACAATGGTGAGTCTGAGAGATAGGCCGCGAGGTTGAGGAAGTCAGAGCTGCAGGACAGAAGACGTTGACAGGAGCTAAGGAGTATGGCTTCTGCCGAGTCGACATTTAGTTACAAGAAGTTTGCGCTTATCCAGGCCCTAATGTTCGTCAGACAAGCCAACAGAACATCAGCGGACCTGAAGTTGCAGCTGGAGCAGGAGAAGTAGATTTATGTGTCATCCGCATACCTGTGGAAGTGTACCCCATATCTGTGGATGACATCGCCAAGAGAGAGCATGTAGATGAGGAAGAGGAGGGGGCCAAGGATGGAGCCCTGGGGTACACCACAGCTGACCGGGCGGGCGCGGGAGGAGAAACCGTTTGAAGAGACAAAGTGAAGGCAGTTTGTAAGATAAGACTTGAACCAGTTTGGTGCGGTCCCACTAAGGTGGATGAGAGAGGAGAGGCGGTAGATGAGAATGGCGTGGTAGACTGTATCGAACACGGCGGAGAGGTCCAAGAGCATGAGGAGGCAGAGGGAACCCTGATCACAGAGAGGATGCCATTTATGACCGTGACCGGCGCCATCTCTGTGCTATGGGAGAGCAGAAACCAGACTGTAAGAGTTCGAGGAGGGAGTGGAGTGAGAGGTGTGAGCAAAGCTGGTTAGTGACAACCTGTTCCAGAGCTTTGGCCAGCAAGGGCAGGATGGAAATGGGACGGTAATTTGTAACGTTAGAGGGGTAAATGGTGTTTTTTTTGAGGAGGGGAGTGATGACTGCGGATTTAAGGGGGAGTGGTACACAACCTGAGGAGAGTGACGGTTGACAGTGTCTGGGAGATGGTGGTTGAGAGGGAGGTGGGAGTAATCGGGACAAAGGAGTGTAGGAGCGGGGAGGGGTAGGGAACATGATAGAAGGAGGGGGTGGTGTAGGTGGTCTGGGGGGTGCGTAAGGGAACCTAGGGGAGGAGGATGCAGCCATGCTCTTTCTAATGTATATTAATGATCTGGACTTGGGCATAGAGAGCACTATTTCCAAGTTTGCAGATGATACAAAGTTAGGTAGGGTAGTAAATAGTAAATAGTGAGGAGGATTGTAACCAACTGCGAGCAGACATACACAGAATGGTGGAATGGGCTGACATGTGGCAGATGGATTTCAATGTGGACAAGTGTGAGGTGATACACTTAGGTAGGAAAAATGATAGGAGGCAATATAGACTTGGTAGCTCAATCTTAAGGGGGGTGAACGTACAGAGAGATCTGGGTGTTCAAGTAAGCAAATCATTAAAGGTAGCGGGGCAGGTAGATAAGGCAGTAAAAAAGGCATTTGGTGTACTGAGCTCTATTAGTAGGGGCATAGAGTATAAGAGTAGGGAGGGTATGATTAATCTATACAAAACACTGGTTTGGCCTCAGCTGGAGTCCTGCGTCCAGTTCTGGGCACCTTACTTGAGGAAGGACATTAAGGCACTGGAAAGGGTGCAGAGGAGATTCACGAGAATGATACCAGGAATGGGGAACCTTAGCTATGAGGACAGACTGGAGAAGTTAGGACTTTTCCCATTAGAGCAGAGAAGGTTACGCGGGGACCTGATAGAGGTCTTCAAGATCATGAAAGGTTTCAACAGGCTTGATAGGGAAAAGCTGTTTCCGCTGGTAGGTGTGTCTGTGACTCGTGGTCACAGTCTTAAGATATCTACATAAAAGAAGCAGAGTGGAGGTAAGAAGAAATTTTTTCACTCAGCGAGTTGTTCAAATTTGGAATGATCTGCCTGAAAGGGCAGTGAAGTCCGATTCGATAACAGCTTTTAAGAGAGAACAGATAGGTATCTGGGGAAGACGGGTTTGCAGGATTATGGGGAGAAAGCTGGTGAGTGGGGTTAATAAAAGTCAGTTGCTCTGTCAAAGAGCGGGCACAGACTCGATGGGCCGAATGGCCTCCTTCTGTGCCGTAACATTCTATGAATCTATGAAAAAAAAGTGGATATTTTCAATCTTTTACACAAAGAAGCCTAGGATCTCTTTGCACTTGGCGTTTGATGTGAGGTTGGAGGCAGATTGGGGAGGAGGTGATGGATACAACAACAAATTACACTTGTATAGTGCCCTTCATGTCGGAAAGATGTCACAGGATGCTGGACAATCAGGGGTTTTGGACCCAAGCTGCGAGTTGGGGTCAGGAGGGGTGGAGGGCAGGGGGTTTGGGGATGGGAGGGTGGCCAAAGGCATGATCAAGAGGAAGGTCGTTAGATGGGACTTGAAGGAGGCAAAAGAGGGAGTGAGGCAGAGGGATTAAGGAATAGAGTTCCAGAGTGTGGGGGCAGAGATACTGAAGGCCCGACCACCAATGGTGGGTCGGGAAGTGCGGGGGATCTAGAGCAGGCCAGTGTCCACTGAGTGGAGGGAGCGGACAGACTGATATGGGGTTATAAGGTCGGAGAGATAGGGGGAGCAAGACTGTGGAGGGCTTTGAAGGTGAATGAAGAACAGTGCCTTTGGGTCGTGTTTGGCCTCCAAGATGGCTTTGGAGTATAAGGCAGTTTTGGCCTGCGAGAGGAAGAACCAATAATTGCAGAGATGCTCAAGTCACAGCTGACAGTGGATTGCGAGGCCGGATTTGTACCATCTACGCTTGAGTTTCTGGGTTTTTGTTTTGAGAGGATTTAGTTTATTCTGCTTGATTATTATCCATGGAAAAGTGATTCACCAATCGACTGAGAACCGGATTCGTCCTTACCTCTAGATAAACAGAGGCATGTGGAGTAAATAAGCTTGCCTATGGTTTGGCCTTGCCCGGGAATCGAACCCAGGTCCTCTCACTTGCTAGATGAGTGCTCTAGCCAATACGCTGCAGAACTATCTGTTTCTTTGTAGAAACAGCCTTTCTAAAATACATTATAGGAAGAAGAAGCTATGGTGTCTGATGGTAGTGAGATGTTTGCACTATTGCAAATGAAACCATGTGAAACATATGGCATAAAAATAGATCTAAACTAAACAAGTGGAATTGAATTTTCACCATGGAAATAACTGAAGTCCCAGCTGGAGCAGTGAAGGACGTCACTGTAGGAAGAAGTTATGGCGTCTGCTGATAGCGAAATGTTTAAGGTGGTCATTTTTCAAATGATTTTTTGGGTGGTTAAATATGAAAAAATTGGGACCAAATGTTCTCTACACTTACTGCACTAACACTAACTTATCTCCTTTTCACAGAATTTTCTGCACAGCTATTAAACTTACCGACATGCAAAAAAACTCTCCAAATATCTAGTGAGATAGGGTTACTGTATTTTGCATCATCGGGGCTTTGTTTTCTTAGAAAAAGGAGAATGTGTAATAAAATATATGTATTTCCACTTGTCAAGGTTATTTCAATTTAATTAAACAATTCTACAAATCATCAAGACATTGTTGAAGTCATTTAGAAATGCTTCAGTTGATAAGTATTGAACTTAAAAAAATGTAGGTCAATATTATTTATTTTGTTACAGATACACAGTAAATAGCCTGCTATACTTGCAACTCACGTATTTTAAATCAATCTCTGGAACGTCCCCAAGATAATAGGTACAGTTTAAGTCAATCAATCTGTCTGCCGGAGGTACTTCTTATTAGAATTCAATTAAGATGCTCTTTGCACAGCTTTATTTCAGTAATATTGTATTAAATTCAATCCAGTGCAATTTACAAATATGAAATAAAAATTGCCACGCTCCCATATTACTGTTCCTTGGCTCATTGTGTACTGATCCTCACTGAAATCTTAATGCAAAGTTGACTTGTAGTAAATTACAATTTGAGTATTCTAACACTTTCCGACTACAAAACAGATTTGAATTAACTCCTCTCAAACTAGAATCAATTCTTCTTGTTAAATTGCAATAGTCTCTGTAAAATTAACCTTTTGATGAAAACAAGCATGAGATGTTCTTCTTTACTAGCCTGTGTAGTCTTAAGTACACTTACTGCAGTCAATGTCAGAAAGAACATGCATTTTTATAGTGTTGTATGTCAAGTTGTTTTAAAGCCTTCATAGTAATTATGTGCAGTGACTATATTTTTACGGACAAATGCAACAGCCAGGGAAATCGTCCCGTCCCACAGACAGTCAAGAAGCAAATCCGATATTTTTTTTCTGGAGGAATGCTTGTGATACTGTGAAGAACTCCCCTTCTTTTCCAATAATGTCATGGAATCTTTAACATCTACCTGAGGACAGGCAAACAGATTTAATGTCTCATCCAAAAGGGCTGCACCTCCAGCACTGCACTGCAGTGTTAACTTGAACTTTGATGGCTTCTTAGCCTGGTTAGTTGTGATGCCAGGTTTAGAAGAAAAAACAATTGTGAAGTTGATTCTGATCCAAAGAAAATATCAGATTGATACTGAGACCGTTTTCAAGCCCCCTTTACACAGCTGGAAATTTACAGCTGTTACATGTCCTCAACACTGCAGCTATCTTAAAGCAACGTGGATCAGGACATATCATTTCTATTTCTCACTTTTCTAGGGATGAACATGAACTTTACACCTACACAGCTAAGTGCATGATAGGTTCTTCAATAAAAAAAGTTCCCATAAAATTCTGACGGTCTGAAAACATTTAACATATCATTTTTGACTGGAAATTCTATGGATTACATTATGTACTATTATGCAACTGAATTGACTTCCCTCCGAGTTATCTGTTTTCAAGTTTAAAGAGTCCTATCTTATCTCATTATTTCCGAAAGCTCATCTCTATAATACTGGGGACCAGTCTTGTTGCATTCCACTCACTGCCTCTTATGGCCTGAGCATGTCATATAGTATTCCCCAGTACTACGCAAGAGTGTTAACTTACACTGTAATGTCCTCGGAATGTCTAAGTAATGTGCTGTTGCTAAAGAACTCTCTTTAGAGAATATTTATTCTTGTGTTATAATATGATAATAATCCTTGCATTTGATATAGCACTTTATCATATCATTGAGACTTCGCAAAGCGCAGAATATACTCTAAAGTGGATTGATTGTGTATTTTGTGGGCGAAACACAGGAGCCAATTGTGCATAGCAATGTCCCACAAACAGTTGTGGAATGAGTGTCAGTTTTTTTAAATTTATTTTTATTTGGTGGATTGTTGACCAGGACATTGGTTGAGAAAAACTCACTTTTCTTTTTGAATAGTGTCATGGGATCTTTAAAATCCACCTGAACAGGCAGACGGGAGCTCGGTTTAACATCTCATCCAAAGGATGGCACCTCCAACAATGCAACACGTGCCCAGCGCTGCATTAGACTATACAATTCCAAATCTTAACATTCGGCTTGAACCCACAAAAGATCAGCTCACAGCAATTTCACAAAATAAAACTCAGTTCAGCTCAGACTAATATATCTTAAGTCTAACTTTGGTCTCGGTAGTCCAGTTCCTGGGTCAGACGGGTCCACAGCATTCCAGGGCACTGCTGATGACAGCCCAGCCTGGCTCATAGGTAGAACTTGCAAGGGCAGACCAACCACTGGGAGCAGGGAATCATCCCACTCAGTTCCTGTTAACCCTACAAGCTAAAGCCCTAACAGGTAGGATGGTCCTAGCTGGAAAAGCAGCAGGAATGCTTACCAGACAGCAATATCAATGGAAAACTATGCAGGTTTAGCTGCTTAGACTCCAGCAGTTACCCCAACGCACACTCTGGGCTCCCCAAGCCTTGGCTCTTGCCAACCTACCCCCAATTACTTTCTGGAATAAGGTAAACAGGATGCGTCCCTTCAGGGAGAGAGTGTGCATTCCATTCCAACAATTTATAGCTGGGATTTCCATGTGTAGGTGGGATGTATGGATATCTCAGCTTGGTTTGGATACTCTTTACTATGGTGATGGATTTCCGTATGGGTCAGACACCCAGCTGACCAAAGACAACATTGTTATCAAACTGTAAGCAGTACTCCAGGTGCAGCTTGACCAGAGCACTTTATAGCTTGAGCATGACTTTTCTGGATCTTAACTCAATTGATTCGGTCAATAAATTGGTCATTCAATCCACAACTGTTTGTTGGGCATTGCTGTGCGCAATTGGCTACTGCATTTCACCCACAAAATATACAGTCTACACTGTATACACTTTACAGTACATTCTGTGAAGCACTTTGAGACGTCTTGACATGATAAGACACTATATCAAATGCACGGATTATTATCATTATTATTTTTGCTTGGGCGTATCATGTCTTTGTTGGTGCTGCATGCTTTCGCCCTTTTGTATTCATGTTATCAACCAATATCCATCGCTTAATGTTTTTACTTCTCAAATGCATATCCAGTTACATTTTCAGGCCTCAGTAGTCATTCGTGGTAATGAATTGCACACCCAAACAACCTCTGAGTGAAGAAATTCCTTCCAACCTCTCCACTGATTCTTCTGCTAACAACTGACAAGGCAATTTTAGCTGTGCCATAACTTTTTGCAAAATTGTGACCACTTAAAAAAAAATATTTATTACTTTTTCCTTGAGGTGAAATTCCTGCAGAGAGTTGCATAACGCAGCTTCACGACACAAAAGGGACAAATCATATCATTCCCAGGTGGTTACAAAATACATTACAGGTTGCAGTTTTTTACTGCAACCTGCAATGTGATATGTGATCAGGAGGCTTTCCTGGTACGGTGCGGCAGTCAACGCTATTTTATAACCAAATACTGTAGTGTGATTTTAAATCAAAATTTTCTACTAAATATTAAATTCCCATAAAACAATGATTTTCAACATTGATTAAAACTATGATACATTCTGGGAGTATTAATAAGTGTGTGTTTGTGCGTGGCGCACATCAACATACAGTCCTTTCTTTTCAAAGACATGGATAAGATTGGAACATTTTGATAAATTACTCCTACAATAGTGCTCCTACAAACATAACACAGATCTGTGACAGTTTCTCACAATGGAGTTGTGGCCACTTCAAACTGGATTGAAGTTCTCAAAGCTCATTTTGTTTCAAACCTACAACGGTATTATAAAAGTGTAACATTTAAAGAAGAGACCTATAATACTGCCAGAAAGAGCAATAAACCCGAGGATTGGGAGGGCTTCAGAGACTAACAAAGAAAAACTAAGAAACTGATTAGGAGGGAGAAAATGGTTTATGAGAGCAAACTAGCTAGGAACATAAAGACAGACTGCAAGAGTTTTTACAAATACATAAAGAGGAAGAGACTAGCAAAAGTGAATGTGGGTCCATTACAGGCAGAGACAGGAGGAATTATAATGGGGGATAAAGATATGGCAGAGCCATTAAACAAATACTTTGCTTCTGTCTTCACATTAGAAGTCTTCACATGGAGTCCTGTAGCTCAGTGGTTAGAGCGCTCGCTTTGCAAGTGAGAAACCTGAGTTCAATTCCAGGCAGAGGGTGAAACCTTGGGCAAGTTTCCTTACTCCACACAGAGCCTAATAATAATCCCTCCAAAACCAAAAACAATAATAAATTGGTCATTTTCAATCTACGACTATTTGTGGGACATTGCTGTGCGCAATTGGCTGACGCGTTCGCCCACAAATATACAGTCATTTCACTTTAAAGTATATTTTGTGAAGCTTTGAGACGTCTAGAAGACGTGAAAAGCGCTATATCAAATGCAAGGATTATTATTATTACTATTATTAGAAGCCACTGAAAACTTACCAAAAATAAAGGGGAACCAAGAAGCTACTGTTAGTGAGCAACTTAGGGAAATTAGCATCAGTAAAGAATTAGTACTAGAGAAACTGTTGGGATTCAAAAATGACAAATCCCCTGGACTTGATGGGCTGCATCCCAGGGTTTTAAACGAGGCGGCTGCTGAGATAGTGGATGCCTTGTTTTTGTTCTTCCAAAATTCTCTGGATTCTGGAACGGTTCCCATTGATTGGAAGATCGCAAATGTAACACCACTATTTAAGAAGGGTGGGAAAGAAAAAGATGAGGAACTATAGATCAGTCAGTCTGACATCGGTGATAGGGAAAATTCTAGAGTCCTTAATTAGGGAAGTCGTCGTGGGGTACTTAGAAAATCATACCATAATTAGGCAAAGTCAACATGGCTTTACAAAAGGGAAGTCATGCTTAACAAATCTTTTAGAGTTTTTTGAGGATGTAACTAGCAGGTTAGATAGGGGGGAACCAGTAGATGTAGTATATTTAGATTTTCAGAAGGCATTCGACCAGTTGCCACATAAAAGACTGCTACACAAGATTAGGGCCCATGGAATTAAAGGCAATATATTAGCATGGATCAAAGAGTGGCTAACGGGAAGAAAACAAAGTAGGGATAAACAGGTCCTTCTCAGATTGGCAAGATGTGACTAGTGGAGTGCCTCAAGGATCAATGCTTGGGCCTCAACTATTTACAATCTATATCAATGATCTAGACAAGGACATAGAACATAGAATATCTAAATTCGCGGATCATACTAAGGTAGGTGGGAGAGTAAGCTCTGAGGATATCACAAAAATGTTGCAAAGGGATATAGATAGGCTAGGTGAGTGGGCAAGAAGGTGGCAGATGTAATATGATATGGGGAAGCGTGAAGTTATTCAACTAGGTAGTAAAAACAGAAAAGAGTATTATTTTCTAGAAGGGGAGAGACTAGATAGTGTTAGTGTTCAGAGGGATTTGGGTGTCCTTGTACACCAGTCACAAAAAGTTAGCTTGCAAGTACAGCAAGCAACTAGGAAGGCTAACGGCATGTTGGCGTTTATTGCAAAGGGGTTAGAATTCAAGAGTAGTCTTGCTGCAACTGTATAAGGCCTTGGTAAGACCGCACCTAGAGTATTGTGTGCAGTTTTGATCTCCTCATTTAAGAAAGGACATACTCGCCTTCGAGGGGGTGCATCTTAGATTCACTAGGTTAGTTCCTGGGATGAGGGAGTTTGACCTATGAGGTTGAGTAAATAAGGCCTTTATTCTCTATAATATAGGAAAAATAGGGGTGATTTTATAGAAACATATAAGATTCTTATGGGGCTTGACAGAGTAAACAACAACTTGGATTTATATAGCGCCCTCCACGCTGGACGGCGTCTCAAAGTGCTTCGGACAGTGTGAGACTGTTTCCCCTGGTAGGAGTATCTAGAACTATCCTTGAACATATTCAAGACTGAGATAGATAGATTTATTATTGCAAAAGGGATTAAGGGATATGGGGATAAGGCAGGGTCAGGTTATTAGCTGTCGTGGATTGAAATGACCAATTTTTTTTTGAGGGATTATTATCAATTTTTATTATTGATTTCTAAAGGTTAGAGGGATTAGGCAGGGCGAAACCTTGGGCAAGTTTCTTACTCCACACGCCTAATAATAATCCCTCCAAAAAACCCAAAACAATAATTAAATTGGTCATTTTCAATCTACGACTGTTTGTGGGACATTGCTGTGCGCAATTGGCTGCCGCGTTCGCTCACAAATATACAGTCAATTCACTTTACAGTGTGTTCTGTGAAGCGCTTTGGGACGTCCTCCCGACGTGAAAAGCGCTATATCAAATGCAAGGATTATTATTATTATTATTATTAAGAGATATGGGGATAAGGCGGGCAGATGGAGTTAGGATAGAAGATCAGCCATGATCTTATTGAATGGCTGGCAGGCTCGAGGGGCCGAATGGCCTATTCCTGCTCCTAATTCCTTTGTTCCTATATACAACAACCATCAAATGGTGACTAGCCTTTAATCCCATATGTCACACCTGAATCTAATGTCAGGACCAGCGACATTAAGAGAAGAACACTGTGCTAGGGCTAAACCCCAAACACAATAACATCCCGAACTTAAACTGGACTAGATTTGGTTAATTTAAAAGTGGCCCATTTTTTTCTCAGGTGTTTCTCCACTGCACATCACACAGTTTAGCTTCTCTGCTGCAAATGTCCCTGTTATTAGAGGTTCCTTCAGTGGCTTTAGGCATAGTGGCAAAAGTACTTTTTTATCCTTTAGAAGCATAATGAGCAGATGGCTTAGTTGCCTTGTGGTGATGATGCTGCATCCATCCATCCTGATCTTGTTGTTTTGGGTGTTGTGGATAGTCTAGTATGTCACCGCATGGGGTGATGCACAGATCCCTACACTCTGACCTTAGCATGTTTGAAAGTACTTTCAGGTTACAAATCTTAATTGCCACTTGCTTTTCTTGGAAAGGTTACTTGGAATCTCACAAATCTTTCAGTCAGCATTTCCACTGGCGGGCGGTAACCCGAGGATACTGATGTAAAATAGTTGTTAAAAGAAACAGAGGGGAGGTGAGGAGACCTTTTTCCCCCAGCGAGTTGTTCGGATCTGGAATGCACTGCCTGAAAGGGTGGTGGAAGCCGACTCAATAAGAGCTTTTGAGGGAGAAGTAGATATTGGGGGAGGACAAGTTTGCAGGGCTGTGGGGAGAGAGCGGGGGAGTGGATTGATTTGGATAGCTCTTTTCAAAGAGCCGGCACAGACACAATGGGCCAAATGGCCTCCTTTTGTGCTGTATAATTCTATGATTCTATGATTCACGTGCTCTCTGTTGTTGAGGCTTATTGTGTAGAAAGATTTTAAAGGGTCAGTGCCCCTTTAAACTTACAAGTCATTTGATTCCGATGCATGTACCTCCATATAACAAACAAGGCTGCACTTCTGCTTCAGTTTTATTTTTCCATGTTGGGGGGGAAAAAATGACTGTAAGAAGTCAAGTAATATTGTGTAGCTAGACTTCCAAAATGTGTTTGACAAAGTACCCCACAAAAGATTACTTCACAATACTTCACATCGATGTGTGTCACTGAGTATCAAAAACAAGATACGGACATGGATTTAAATTTGGCTGAAGTGAAGGAGGTGGATGATAGTTTGTTAGGGGAGCTAGGTCTAAATGAGGGGAGGGAGGTAGGTTTTAAATGGGGGCTGGAATGGGGAAGTATTAGGCAAAATGCTGCAGGGATCTGTATTGGAATCCCATCATGTTCTTCGTATAATAATAATAATAATCCTGGCATTTGATGCCTTATCACATCTTCACGATGTCTCAAATTGCTTCACAGAATATACTATAAAGTAAATTAACTGCATATTTTGTGGTTGAAACGCAACCGCCAATTGCGCACAGCAGTGTCCCACAGATTTGGGTGACCAAATAATTATTTTTTTCTCGAAAGGATTAATATCCCCCCGGAAAAGTGATCTGCCAATCGACTAACAACTGCGTTCCTACTTATTAGAGGCGTGTGGAGTAAGAAACTTGCCTAATGTTTCATTTTAGTTGTATGTGTTAATTAAGTGGATTCTCAGTACAAAGAAGTCACAATTGCAAATGGCACCGAGTTGTGGTAACTGTGGAATCACAGGAGTCAGCAAAAATCTTACAAGGAAAGCTAGATAGGGTATGCATATGGACAAATACAGATAATTACAAGGTACTGCATATATGAAATAAGAATAGAAGGCAAATGTTATCCACGGATAGGTTACAACTTGCCATGCGTGTCAGACTTGCCAAATAAAATCACCCTTCCTTGTAATCTATTCCAGATATTAATTATCCTTTGTGTAAAAGAATATTTCTTGTTTTTTGCCCAGAAATAAGCCTTTGCAACCTTGAACTTGTATCCTCTTCTGCTCTTTCAGTGTACCTGAAAATACTTTCTTAAGTTTACTTTCTCAAAATCTTATACATCTCTATAAAGTCCCCTCTGAGACATCCACTTTCAAGATTAAGAGCCCCTAGCTGGTACAATTGTTGCTCATAGCTCATTTCTCGAATACTGGGGATTATCTTTATTTCTCTTGCTTGCACTGCCTCTAGGATCTGGGTAGCCCACTTGTGTCACTGTAACCAGAACGGTATACAGTCCTCCAGGTGCAGCTTCACCAGAGCACTGTCCAACTTAAGCACGTCTCTGGAGATTTGAAATCAATTAATTTAGCAATATAGTCAAGCATTGGTTATTGTTACGTGTTACGTTTTGACATCATAAGGTGAATAACGAATTTATCTAATGGCCAGCCACCTGGAGTAATTCCCTTTATTAATAACCCCTTTGCAAACCCTTCATTGAGCAGAGCTTAGGGACATCCTTCTGATGTATAAATGCAATTTGTTGTTGTTGTTGTTGTTGTTGAGAAGTACCATGGGATCTTTCACCTGAAAACAGGAATCTAGACCTTGGTTTAATGTGTCATCCGAAATATATTCTGATAATTAGTGTTTCTCCAGCATTTCCCTGAAATACCAGCCGAGACTATGTACTCAAATCCTTGGTTGACATTCCAATGCTGCATTGTTAGAAGTGCCTACTTTCAGATGAGATGTTAATCCATTTGGCTGTATAACTCACACCACAGTATAACATTGTAGTTAGCACCCTGTAATTTTTTTATCAAATAAAAGACTTAAGGCTACAGCATTGGCTCAGCTACAATCCTAAAGTAATGTGGTGGCAAAAGCTAGTTTATCTACAAAGATAATTGTGCTGAATAAATGTTCAAATAATGCTCAAGGGCACTTTGATATGCTTTCTTTCTTGGAATTGGGTTTATGTCAAGTTTACGAATGGCAATAATGTAGAAAAGCAGTATCTTAGTCTGTGGTTTTAATCCTCCAGACATTTTAAACACTGATAATCTGATTTAATTCACAATATAAACATGAATTGATTCTGGTATGCAGTTTTAGATTTCATGCAAATTGATAAAAATAATTTACTGTTTTTTATAGTTGTTATACAATTGCAAATTAATTTGGTCATATTGGTCATTTGAAAGCTCCATTTCCAATTACATTAGTCTTCACAAACTCTATTTCCTATTGGTTGCACAATTCAACTAATTTAAACAAATTGTCAGACCAATGAAGTTAAAATGACACAGTACTGAAAACATTCATCACATGAATTTCTGGTCTGTCCTGCAAAGTTCTTGATTAAATAACAGTAATCTCTGTTTGATTAATAAGAAGAATTGATAATAATAATCCTTACATTAGATATAGCGCCTTATACATTGGGAGGACGCCGCAAAACACTTCACTGTAAAGTGGGCAAATGAGGTAACCAATTTGTGCACAGCAATCCCACAAATGGTCATGAAGTGAGTCACCAATTTAATTTGGGGGATTGCTGGCTGGATAAGACCTTCTACCCCATTTACAGGACTTAAAAAATACATAAAATAACTCAGACTAAGTTAAAGACCTGATGAAGTTCGGAATTCTGGGAGTAAGCTTAATTTCAACTGTTACCAAGTCCTGAACAAGTCCACCAGCCTCGGGTGCGGATCACAGAGAGACCATCACAGAGGGCTGTCTTGATCGTCACCAGTTGGTCATTCGAGAACAACAGCAACAAATTACACTTGTATAGCACCTTTCGTATCGGAAAGACGTCCCAGGGCACTGGACAGTCAGAGATTTTTGGGGCCCAAAATTCATCTTTAATAATAAGAATCCTTGCATTTGATCTCGCGCCTTATCACGTCATTGAGACGTCTCAAAGCGCTTCACAGAATTATACTGTAAAATGATTTGACTATATATATTGTGGGCAGAATGCGACAACTGACTGCACACAGCAGTATCCCACAAACAGTTGTGGTCCTTGTACCTATCATCCACCAATTGAGGGCTCAACAGTTTTAGCTCTTCAACTTTAGCTCCAACGCACACTCTGGGTCCCCAAGCCTTGGAGTGCGCATTCCATTCCAACAATCTATCTCTGGGATTTCCATGTGTAGGTGGGATGCATTGAAATCTCAGCTTAGTTTGGATACTCTTAAGCATGGTGATGGGTTTCTGCATGTGTCAGACACCTGGCTAACCCCTAAATAATTTATTGAAGTTTTTTTAAAGAATTATTACCCCTGGTAAGCGATCCGTCTAACTGATTGACTAACAACTGCGTTCCTCCTTACTGCTAGGAAAACAAAGTTGTATGGATTAAGTAAGGAAACCTGGTATAGCTTTCACCCTGCAACAATAACAACAAATTACATTTGTATCGCACCTTTCACGTCAGGAGGATGTCCCAAGACGCTGGACAGTCAAGGATCCGCACCCAAGCTGGTGGTTGGAATCAGGTGGGTTGGAGAGTGGAGAGGGTAGGTGTAGGAAGGTGACTAAAGGCACGTCCGAAGAGGAGGGTCCTGAGATGGGTCTTGAAGGAGACAAGGAAAGGGGCAAGGTGGAGGGACTGTGGGATGGAGTTTCAGAGGGTAGGGGCAGAGAGGCTGAAGGCCCACCTTCAGTGGTGGGATGGGCAAGACAAGGGATGTGAAGCAGGCTGGAGCCTGCTGAGCGGAGGGAGTGAACAGGTTGGTAGGGGCTTAGGAGGTCACAGAGGTAGGGAGGAGCAAGGCCGTAAAGTGCTTCGAAGGTGAGGACCAGGATCTTGAACAGTATCCTCTGAGGGATGGGGAGCTAATGGAGTTGGACAAGGATGGGGGTGATGGGGTCGCAGAGCCTGGTGTGGGAGAGGACATGAGCTGCAGAGTTCTGGTGAGAGACAGCGCCGAGCCGGGCAATATTGCGAAGGTGGGGAAAGGTGGAGCGGGTCGTGGCACAGATGTGGGGTAGAAGGGATAGTTAAGGGTCGACCAGGACACCAAGGTTCTATATTGGCTCTGTGAGGTGTAGAGTGCATCCATGAAGGATGATGCTGTCAGTGCCCGAGGTATGGAGGCGCTGACGAGAGTCAAGGTGGAGGGCCTCGGGCTTGTTGATATTCAACTGGTGAAAGTTAGCCCTCATCTAGGATTTGATGTCCGACAGGAAGTCTGTGAGGACAGCAGTGGTCCTGGAGTTGAGGGTAGAGGCGGAGAGGTAGAGTTGGATGTCATTGCATACATGACTGGGGTAGAAGGTCATTTACAAATGTCATGTCATTTACAAACATGTCAGTTCGAAAACTAATTATAGTTGCAAGCATTTATCAGTAACTAAAGTGTTATGGTCACACCATTGGCCATAAATTTATGTCTTCTTAATTAAAATACTGTCAAACTGAACATCTGTTCAGTCTCATTTCATGGATAGTTCCCCCTAACAAGTATGCCAGTACTTCTGCAATACTTGTGGGATATTTTAAAAATCTGCTGCCTTGAGAAGTGCACCATGCTTTCGGTTTACCATTTTAATGACCACTTGTAAAGAAATTCTATAATTTCTACTTCGCACTTCAGTGTTTCAGTGGGGATGGCCATTTTAGTGAGACAGGCATTCTTGAGTAGAATTTGTAGCTCATATCTGCTCAAAAACCATATGCTGTGATACGGTCAAAGTCAGTAAACATCCTAAAAGATATCAGATAGGAAAGACGATCTTCTTCTGTTCAGGATGAATACAAATCGGTATCAATTAGGGTTCTTGAGAGAATACCTTTCATGAATATACACTGCAGCCATTCAGAAATACCTAAAACGTATGGCCAATCCTCTCTTCACTGAAATATTACAATCAGACAAGAACATGAAGATGCCAAGCTGCCCTCCTTTGGTCGCCTTGAAATTCTCGTACTAGCCTGCAAGTGTTACAAGAGGCAGAGGTGCCAAATCAAAATCTAGACACATTACTATGGTAATTAATAATAATAATGCTTGCATTGAGCCGTTTCAAAGCGCTTCACAGAATATATTGTATATTGGATTGACTGTGTATTTTGTGGGCGAAACTTGACAGCCAATTGTGCACCGCAGTGTCCCACAAGCAGTCGTGGATTGAATGACCGCATTTTTTTTTAGATGGAACTGATGTTCAACTTCAACTTGCAGTTCGACTTCAAGATCCTCACACTTGTATTCAAATCCCTTCATTCTCTGGCACCTCCCTGCTTCTCCAACCAAATCACTCCGCAATCCACCATCCGGTACCTCTGCTCAAATGACACCGGCCTCCTGCTCGTCCCTCGCACCCTTCAACCCTACCATCAGAGGTTGCACTTTCAGCCACTACGTCCCGAAACTCTGGAACACTCTCCCTCAATCCCTCTGGCTTGCCCCTCTCTCGTTTTTCAAATCCCGCCTGAAGACCTTCTTCTTCGATCGTGCCTACGGCCACCTCCCTCACCACCCCGGCTGTTAAGAGCTCTGAGACGCTACCCTGCGTGGAGGGCACTGTATAAGTGCAAGTTGTTGCTTTTGTTGTTCAAGTTACAAAAGGTTAAGGATAAGATTTCCAACCATCTCCTATCTGTTACACAAATGTCTGATGATGTGACGGATGCAAAGTAAAGGAAATGTTCGTGTTCAACCTTGGCGGCCAGAAGTCGATAACTTCAGCACAACACGAGCAAAATGTTAATTCCTCTATTCAAATAGTGGCAAAAAACAATTTGTTTTTTTAATTGTTTGGCCACGGAACATGATATGTCTCCCAGGTCCTTTTCACTATCCCATTTGGCTAAATTGATTCCATTCATCGTTCACCTGTTTGATATTTTTCTGCTTATCTGCATTACTGAACATTTATCATTGTATATTTTAATTTGGAACAAATTTAATATTTTAAGTTGTAGCCACCTTTTAAAATGTTGCGAGGGGACTCGAAAGCCAAATTGCAATGAATTACATACTGTGGGCAAAACAACTTTGTCACTTGGATCAAAGCTGGAGATGTTATTTTGATTGTTCCTGATCTTTTCACCCCTCAATTTTGAGTTCATCGCTTTCGACGATTGACCCTGTGAAATTTATATCAGACTGGGTTAAGACCGTTCCATTTTCTAAAACTGCTCTGTGTCAATTTAAAAGACATGCCTAAATGGTTCAATTCTGCATGACTTATTGGATTTTAGTGTTCTCATTTACTGCTTTGTGACAGACCACTTTCACTGAGCCACTTGGACTCTCAATCTAACTAGATATTTCTTGCCGAGTTGTAAACATTTACCTGCAGTAAATATTACACATTTTACTGTTACACAGGGAAGCAAAGGTCCTTGAGATTTACGGTCCACAGAATAGAATTCTAGTAAATCTGCAGTTTCCCAAACAGGATTTCATACTGTGGTGTACAGAATTGAAATAAGATAAATTTGCTGGTGCAGTAAATGTTAGTTCCCTGTTTAATCTTCTCACCTACTGATGGCTAATGTGTTGTCTCCCATGCAAATTGAAATGATACATAATAGGTAATCCTACATTCTCCTACATTCTCATTAGGTGAGGAATGTCTTTGGATGTACAGCAACAAGATTAGTTCTTTACCAGTGATTCTAGTAGTGTACTTTATGCAGTATTTCTTTCAGCACATACAGAGATATGAATAAAACTCGCATAAGTCTTTCTTTATCAATCGTATAACTGCCTAAGTCGTACATTCATCCCGCGTCCCATTCAGTTTCTTATCAAAACCACTTAGAATTCTTTGCACTACTCATATTAATCACAACAACAACAACAACAACAACAAGAAGATTCCATTTATAAAGCGCCTTTCACGTCAGGAGACTCCCAAGCGCTGCACAGTTGGTCATGACCCGAGCAGGGGGGAAATGGTCAGGGTGAGGGGAGGGAAGGGAGGGAGCGAGGAGGGGGGAAATGGTCAGGGTAAGGGGAGGGAAGGGAGGGAGCGAGGAGGGGGAAGAGAGTCGAGAGGGGAGCTGAAGGCTCGGTCAAAGAGAAAGGTTTTGAGACCGGCCTTGAAGGAGGAAAGGGAGGAAGCGGCGAAGGCACTGGGGGATAGAGTTCCAGAGCCTGGGGGCTGAGAGGCTGAAGGCCCGACCACCGATGGTAGGGCGGTTGGGGCGGGGGACGTGGAGCAGACCGGAGCCAGAGGAACGGAGGGTACGGGCAGGTAGGTAGGGGGATAGTAGGTCAGAGAGGTAGGAGGGAGCGAGGCCGTGAATGGCCTTGTAGGTGAGGATGAGGATCTTGAATTCGATCCTCTGGGGGATGGGGAGCCAGTGGAGGCGAGCGAGGGTGGGAGTGATGTGGTCCCGAAGCCTGGTGCGGGACAGTACACGAGCTGCAGAGTTCTGAATGACCTGCAGCTTGGAGGAGGTGCGGAAGCCACGAGAAGAGTTCCATAGTTCCATAATCACCTCCTAACTCGTAACGTCGCTCCTTACCCTCCATTACTCCAGCACTTACCGGCTGCATTGAATCTCTGGAAGTGTAGCCTTTATCTGTCGCCGCATTTCCCTCTCTGCTCAACCTCTCTGCTTGATCTTTTTTCGGACAACATTCTGCAGCTGACTGTTAGTTCGCGCCAGCGCCTCCACACCTCAGGCACTGGCAGCATCAGCATCCACAGATGCAGACTCCACCTCACCAAGCCAGGCAGGAACCTAGGCATCTTGTTTGACCTGCAACTGTCCTTTCTCCCCCACATCCGTGCTATGACTCGCTCTGCCTTCCCCCACCTCCGCAACATTGCCCGACTCTGCCAATGCCTCAAACCTCAGGCCGCCGAAACCCACATACACCCATTTGGCACCTCAAGGCTCAGCTACGGAAACTCCGTCCTTGTCGGCCTCCTCAACTCTTCCCTCCACAAGCTGCAGATCATCTAGAACTCTGCAGCTCGTGCCCTCTCCCACACCAGGCTCTGTGACCCCATTACCCCCACCCTCGCCCGACTCCACTGGCTCCCCATCCCTCAGAGGATAGAGTTCAAAATCCTCATCCTCATTTTTAAGGCCCTCCATGGCCTTGTCCCTCCTACATCTCTGACCTGCTGAACCCCTATCAACCTGCCCGTGCCCTCCGTTCCACAGGCTCCGGCCTACTCCGTATCTCCCGCATGATCCGCCCATCGGCTTCTCTGCCGCCACCCTTTGGAGCTCCCATCACACAATCCCTTGGCCTTGCTCCCTCTGTGTAAAAACTCATTGAATTGCGGAAAATGCACACTTACCTGCGAGAGGGCTGCATTGTCAAAGATGCGTCCTTCTAATGAAATGTTGAACGAAGCAGTGACTTGTACATAATTACACTGACTACCTCATAGGCTGCCTCATAGACTACCTCATGTTGCTTTCATGTTCCAGAACAATAAACAGCCCAGTGAATACTAGAGTCAAAGAGTTGCGATTGCTGCAGCCAAATAGACTTCCTGCAACATTCTGTAATTAAACGCACAATGTAGCCCCATTTAATTTTTTTATTACTTGTCAATTGAAGTGTTTAAATATCAATCACAAAATAACAATCAGAGAGAATGCTAATTTCTTTGTTCCTAAACCTAAGTTTTAGAATACTATTGGCAACAAGAATACTGATGATCCTTTTCGATACGGTTGATTAACCATCCGATTCCCTATGCTTATTCAGGTGTGATAAGGTATTATGTATTTAGCAATTAACTTGGGGTGCTCTGAGGCAAATATAATATTTCAAATAAATTATTTTTAAAAAGTTACTTAAAAGGCACTTGGTAAATCTTTTCTCATTTGTTTCTTAAAAAGCAATGGGATTGATTATATTGCATTAAAGCATTTAACCTCATTTGCAGTTAATGTCAGTTATAAAAATGCCCCTTTTGTCTTGAAATGACTTTATGGTATTTCTGACTATCTGTAAGACCACAAGAGAGGTTTGGATGAGGTTGGCATTTTGGACAATTTGATCTCATCATTCCAGCATACCCAATACAACAACCAACTGCTTTTTATATGACTCCATTTTCTTGGCCTCTACAATTTTCCTGGTTACCCATTCCAGCTGTTCCTCAAGATTATGCCCTTTCCAGAGAAATAACTTTCAGGTGTTTAAACCCAGAATTGTTTATCACAACCCTTACATTCTTTTGTCTTGTTTTAACTTTACATGGGAATGTAATATCATTCTTGTTTGTCTAATGTGTTGGATGCAGCTGTTAGGTGAGCTTTAACAGCTCTTGGTATTTTAGAAAATAATAATAATCCTTGCATTTGATGTAGCTCTTTATCACTTTGTTGACACAAAGGACTTCACAGAATATATTATAAAGTGGATTGACTGTTTATTTTGCGGGCAAAATGAGCTCTGTACCCAGCTCGCCAGCCTCTCTCACCCTCCAGTGCTGTTCTCCTTGCCCCCCCCACCCCACCCACACAGTGGGCTGACCATACCCCTGCTGACCTCTGATCCCCTGCCCCTTGTCTTGATGTACGCATTTTGGCTGGTGCCCCTAACCCAAGTTGTCCTCCAACTGCATCCGCTTCCCCAACCCCACCGTGGGGGCTGGGGGAGCGGAGGCATTTGGGCATTTTAGTATTTTTACCAGCAGGATCCAAGTTGTTATGTTTTTCTCATAATGTTATATACTCCACTGTGGTGCTAAGACAAAGATTTGATGAGATATCTGTAGTTTGGAAAATTGATGTTTGGGGAGCAGGTGACTAAAATGGATATTCATAATTCAGTAACAGATATATATAAATAATAAACCATTACAGATGTTTTAGACAGGACAATAATTGTTTTTAAAACATTGCTACACTAATATCTTTATCTTTGGTTGAATCTTCCACGACTAAATGTACGTGTCCAGCCTAGAGCTTCCTCATTCCAGGTACATTTCCCGTACGGATCTCCCTCAGCTTCAATTAATAGGTAGATAGGATCGCTCTACCCATTTCAATTTGGTCTACAAGATTAAAGAAAGGTCAACATCTCCAAGTCTTATAGATAGAGCCAACAGGCTGATGAATCATCAACAGTGTCTTAGATTATTGCATATTTGCTTGATAGACCAGCCATTATTTCCTCAGGCCAATTCAACCCCAGGATACCCCTAACCCTAACCCTAATTATTGTCTGACTTCAACTTTACAATGATATTACTGTAGCCTATTTTATCCAATAGATAAAACAAACTACAGTAATATTGTAAAGTTAAAGTTAGACAATTATGATACATACTTTACCTATGACCCCCAAACCCAGGAGTTGCTCTAAAAATCTTGGCATTTTATAAATCCTGAGACCTATATGCACTGATAGGGGTGCGCTGGATTGTTGGAACTGTCGTCCTTCGGATGATACTTTAAACTGAGGTTCCCTCTACCTCTTCAGGTAGACAGTGAATTGACACTATTTAAAAAGAGAAGGGAGTTTCTCTGGTCCTGGCCAAAAATCGCTCAAATAAAGCT
Organism: Callorhinchus milii; assembly: GCF_018977255.1. Taxonomy (NCBI): domain Eukaryota; kingdom Metazoa; phylum Chordata; class Chondrichthyes; order Chimaeriformes; family Callorhinchidae; genus Callorhinchus; species Callorhinchus milii. The sequence continues at coordinate 245,666 of NW_024704775.1, read as the reverse complement.
GGTCATGCACTTCATGCTGTGTGCAAACTGGCTGCCACATTGGCCAGTCAGTACCTTTCATGGTAAAAATCTTGTGAAACGCTTTGAGATGTCTCAATTATGGGATAAGGCACTATATCAAATGCAGTGATTATTATAGATTTATGAAAGTAGTCTGTCATAATCTTAACACTGTTTGGTAAATAATATTATTATAGTGAATTGTTTTCATGAATAGTATTTGCAAGGTATGCTGAGTAGCAGGTCACTCGGTCTTGCAATGTTGTCCATTATTGAAAATTTTAATATAGACCAAATATAAAGGAATTGGTACAGTATGTTAAATATAGGAGAGGTAAGTAATTTGAAAGAACAATATGGAAATGTATTTTATTGCAATAGAAAATGGCAACATTTTCTTTCTTATAGGTGGAGAAAGGGGGAAGTGCATCTCAATTCTTGAGAAATAAACATGAATAATTAAATGATTAATCATACAAAATAAGATGAAGTGCATTTGCATCTTTAATGCAAGAGAGCGTCTGAAATATATACTGAAGTAATATGGAAATAAGGTTACAGGTCAGGAGAGCTGTGAATGAAGTTTTTCACAGCTCATAATATAAAGGCAGTAAGAGTGAGCTCAATGACAGCTAAATCTTGTTCTAGCCTTTTATTTAAATATACGGTCAGCAGGATGACCCTGGGTGATGTAGGGCTGTTAGCACGTTATCTATTTTCGGAAAAACATTGAAGTCTATTATAAAAGAAGTAATTTGAGCATTTAACAAGAGCAAAAGCAATAATCCTGTGAGAACAGTGATTTATGAAAGGCAGGCCATAGCTATTACATTATTGGAATTCTTTGGGAATGCAATAGAATTGGTGTTTGAGGTTAAAGTGGTAGATGTTATACATCTTAACTTTCAGTAGGTACTGTATTTAATAAGGTGCTTGACTTGTGACAAAGGAAAGATAGCAAATTTGATAATAAATGGAGTCAAGCAAAGAGAGACAAATAATAAACCTTGCATTTGATATATTGCCAAAAACATTGAGAATTTCTCAGCCCGCTTTACAAAGCTTTCTGGAAAGTGTAGTGACTATTTATAACACACCAGCTAATTTGCACACAGCAGTGTCCCACAAACAGCCATGAAATAAATATCCAATTTATCTGGAGATTGTTGGCTAGGACACCAGGAGAAACTCCCTTCTCTTTTCAGAGATCTTTAACATCCACCAGGCCAGGAAGACACAACCTTGATTTAAGTTCTCATCCTAAGGATAACATCTCTTGACAATGTTGCACCTACCTGGCACTGCACTGAAGTGTTAGCCTGGACTGTAAGTTCAAAGTCTGGCTTGCACCATAATCTTGTGCCCCAAAGGCAAGTATGATACCAAATGAGCTGATGTCACTCCAATGATGGACCAGTAACCAATTGTATAATAGTTCCAATTGGACATCTGTAGCGAGGTGATGCTGGATTTCCTCCAACCCCAAATTGAGGGGATCCACTCAGCTGCCTCTGCCCTTCTATCGACTACCGCCTCCCCATCTCCCCCTCTCACCCCAGCCCCTACCCATCCCTCCCTCCACACCTTCGAACCTGGAACCTGTCTCCCACTCCTCTCTCACCACCACTATAACCCATATGAAAGCGACCATCTACTCCCTCGACCCCATCCCCACCCCTCACCTTGTCTCCGCCTCCTTGTCCCTCTACTCACAGACATCATAAACCTTTCCCTGTCCACTGGTACTGTTCCCACCCCATTAAAAATGGCCGTTATCACTCCTATCCTTAAAAACCCTCCCTGTACCCATCACTGCTCTTAACCTATCGCCCCAACTCCCTTTCCTCTCCAAGGTCCTCGAACAAGTTGTTACTTCCTAGCATTGCTCCATCCTCTCCCACCACTCCCTTCACAAACCCCTCCAATCGGGTTTCCGTCCTGCCCACAGCACAGAAACGGCTTTGCTGAAAGTGACAAATGACATTCTGTCCATCTGCGAGCAAGGCGCCCTCTGCCTCCTCGTCTTCCTTGACCTCTCTGCTGCTTTTGACACCGTTGCCCACTCTATCCTCAACCATCGCCTTTCCTCTTACCTCAAACTTCACAGCTCTGTCCTTGACTGGTTCAAACCATACCTTTCACAGTGTCTCAACTTCATCTCCACAAACAGTTTCTCCTCTAGCCCCAGCATCGTCTCGTGCGGCGTTCCTCAGGGCTATGTCCTTGCTCCTCTCCTCTTCAATATGTATATGCTCCCTCTAGGTGACAGCATCCGCAGACATGGGGTCAACTTCCACATGTATGCAGATGACACCCAACTCTATCTCTCTGCCTCCACCCTTGACTCCAGGACCACTGCTGTCCTGACAGAATGTCTGTCAGACATCAAGTCCTGGACGAGAGCTAACTCTCTTCAGTTGAAAGTCAACAAGACCGAGGCCCTCCTGATTGGCTTCCATCAGCACCCGCACACCTCAGGCGCTGATAGTATCACCATCCACAGATACACACCTGTCGGGAACCTCGGTGCCTTGTTTGACCCTCAACTATCCTTTCCACCCCACATTCATGCAATGACCTGCTTTGCCTTCCATCTCCGCAACATCGCCCGGCTCCCCCACTGTCTCACACCGCAGGCCGCCAAAACCCTCAAACATGCATTCATTACACTGAGACTTGACTTTGCAAACTCCTTGCTTGTGGACCTCCCCAACTCCTCCCTCCTTCCATAGGCTGCAAATCATCCTGAATTCTGCAGCCCGTGTCCTCTCCCGCACCACACTCCGTGACACTATCACCCCCATCCTCGCCCAACTCCACTGGCTTTCCTTCACACAGAGGATACAGTTCAAGATCCTAGTTCTCACCTTAAACCTCTCCATGATCTTGCTCCCCCCTATTTCTCCTAATCCCCTAGCAACCTGCCCGCTCCCTCTGCTTAGCAGGCTCCGGCCTGCTTCATGTCCCCCGCCTCGCCCGCCCCACCATTGGCAGGTGGGCTTTCTGCCACTCTGCCCCTACCCTCTGGAACTCCATCCCACAGTCCTTCCACCTTGCCACCTTCCTTGCCTCCTTCAAGACCAATCTGAAGACCCTCCTCTTCTTCCGTGTTTTCGATCTCCCTGCCCTCTACCTTCGCCGATCCCGACCACCAGCTCAGGTCCGAAACTCTGACTGTCCAGCGCCTTGGTACATCCGCCCGATGTGAAAGGTGCTATACAAATGTAATTGTATTGTTGTTGTTGTTGGCTGAAATCTACTATTCAGAATATTTGTGAATGACATTGTAGAAAGTATTACAAAGGAATGTCTGTGACTGAGATGATATATTGCCAAAGGCAAAAAGGTGGAAAAAATTAACAATTTTCAAAGATCTATATATCGTGCTTTTAGCCACTACACCCCTTAAACCGTGTTAATCTAATGTAGATTATGAATACCATAATGTGATTTAGTGCCGTTTAGGGCAATATTAGGTGAAAAGAAAAGTGTTATTGAATAATTGTAGGTATAATGTTATTTTGTTGGGATAAGTGCGGGTATTGGTATTTTGGATAGTTACAAGGGAAGTAAACATTTGAATTCCCAAATTAAATTCAATTACCATTCCAGCAATTTCATTATTACTTTACTCTTCTATAGGTTGAAAGAATAATTGATGTTAAATTAATTTATAAAATACTTGTGGCAAGAATTTAGATAACCAATCATATATCCTGAAATAAAACTGTAGTCGTACTTATTTTTACAAGAATGGTGCAGTAGTCATAATAAAATAGAATTATCACTAGATATAAACCTCAACTGTAATCCTGGTACAGAAACTGAAACCAACCCATCTTTGTTGCCAAACTCCATTCGTCTAGTGAAAAAACAATGGTAATTATCCATCCACCTGCAACCTTCAAAATATCCCTTTCAGTCTGTAAGAAAAGAGCATGCTTGCTGATTTTTTTTTTCGCGTACCATTAGGGAATCTATGAGCAGATGCTCACATAACACTACAGAGATGCACAACGGGAAAATTGGCAAAACTGAATTTTCAGAGGACAGCTGGAAAGGAAGATTGGAAGGATTCTAACAATTGGAGGCTCCCCACCTCCTGGACAGACAATGGATCATGGACCAGAAATACATGTAAAGAGGAAATAAATGAAAAATAATAAGGGGGACAGGCATGTGTGAACCTCTCTACTTACTGTTGTTTAAGAAGCTTGCCTTCTGGTAATGGAAAAGTTTTAGATATACAGTACTGACAAATATTCCAACTCTAGGAGTTGAAATTCCATGCATTTGGTCATTAATTTGGGATAGTCATGTAATTTGGGGAGCAAATATGCATGGTGCCCATAAATATACATACTGTATTACAATTGTTTTTGTTGGTGTGGCAGTTATTTAGATGTCCTTCTGACATGAAAGGCGCTATGTAAATGTAATATGTTGTTGTTGAAATCCTAGCAACAAATCAGTCATCTCCACGCTGAGTTGCCACGAGCTGGGTGGGTCATTTTTCACATACCAAATGCATCTTTTTGGATGGGACACAAGCAGAATAAATCAACGGAACACAGCAGTTGAGTAACAGATCAGCCATGACCTAAGAAAATAGCACAGCAAGCTTGTCTGACATAGGCTCCTAGGAAGTCGTGTACCCATCCATTTTGGGTGATTCTGAGCTGGTCCCCGAATACAAGAACACTGAGACATTGTCAAGAAACATCTATTTGAGAAACAACGTATGTGGCAAGTCTATCACCTCTGCATTTGAAAGATCCTCAAAGGCACAAAGAATACCTGGTTTAAGCAAAATAACAAAGACCAAAGCATATTGGTCACGTTTGGGACTTAACCCAAAGCTTCCTTTACTTGAAGCCCTAGAGCTCTAGCACTGTTGCTGATGTGACATGCAATTGTTTCTGCTCATAGTGTGAAGTGGTTGAGCCATTTGATCTTTGTTGGAGCAATATTCAATCCAAGGGTGACCAAACCTTTTCCTCTTATTCTCTTGCTCACCTCCTTGGCCTGCAATCTGATAATTATTTCCTCGTTGATGAGTGGGTGCATTATCTACTCTGTCTCTGAGATCTTTTGCTCCACAAATCTGCCAACATAAGTTTTATTTCTCTTTGCAGTATTATCATTAATCTTTTGCAGTAAGGAAGAAAGAAAAACTATTAGCATATAACCATAGCAAGTTATATGTGCTTCTCAGTTTGGCCTCAAAAAATAAATAACTTTTATTTTTTCTAGCAGCTTGCCATGTTTCAAAGGGCTTTACTGTAGTGTACATCTTGTGTAGTGACTGTTTTGTAAGCAAATTTGCATTTTGTAGGCATTTTGTGTACAGTTTTACAAAGATCAATGAAATGAATGACCAATTTATTTGAAGGATTGTTGTCCATGACACTGGGAGAAACTTCTCTTTTTGATTTGTGTCCTGGATATCTTTAATGTCCACATGAACAAGCATGTTGTGACTGCTATATTTCCTGTATTTGTGCTTGGCCATTTTGGAGGATAAGATTGAAAAGCAATCCAGCTAGCTGGATTCAGTGCCAGTCAAGCATGATTTTTTCTCTGGCTGATTGCTTGCAGTTTAAGGTAGTAAGCAATAAAATTCCCAGGACCAACCTACATTTTTTGGGGTCAGCCAAGCAGAAACCCATCCTATCACTATGCTTAAGAGTAAACAAAATTAAGAATTCCATGCATCTCATCTATGCAAGGAAATTCTAGATAGATTGTTGGAAGAGATAAAGAACTTTTATATCATTGATTCACATCATTGAGGATACATCTTTGATGATGTGTGCTGATGCTTCTCTGACAAATGTCTTAATCCAGTACCATTTGGACTTATTAGTAATGTAGCCAGAGAAAATTTGAGGCAATTTATCCTGTCTCAACTTTACAATAAAAGAGCCATGAGTGATCCCTGCAACTACTATGTAAATCAGAGACGAACAAGTTTCAGAAACCATTCAGGATGGTTGCAATGTAGAATTCTGTGCAAGTGTGTAAATTATTTTAAAAAGGACTTGGATCAATGCTTGACTAGTAAGAATATGGGGAAATACGAAGTATGAAGGAGAGTGATTTTAGATTGTGTGGCAAAGTTGGAGAAAAACAGAACAGTCTTAATGGGCTTACAAGCTTGTTTATGTGCTGTAACATTCAATGATTTAATTCTGGAGCCCCTTGCTAAAGTTGGCAATTTGTCCACTTTAAGCCTAAAAGGAGCAATGACTTACATAGAATTACATGGAATATACAGCACAAAAGCAGGCCATTCGGCCCAACTGGTCTATGCTGGCGTTTATGCTCCACATGAGCCTCCTCCTGCCTTTACTCAACTTAGCCTATCACATAACCTTCTTTTCCTTTCTCCCTCATGTACTTATCTCGCTTCCCCTTAAATACATCTATGCTATTTGCCTTAACTATTCCTTGTGGTAGCAAGTTCCACATTCCCACCACTCTCTGGGTAAAGAAGTTTCTTCTGACTTTCCTGTTTGATTTATTGGTGACTATTTTATATTTATGGACCCTGGTTTTGGTCTCCATCACAAGGAAGGCTGGCAGAGACTTGTCCTGCCGTACCATGGCAAACTACCCTGGGCCACAGCTGTATTGCCATCAGATTGCCATACTTGTTGCCCTTCTTCAGCCAGATGCTAAGTAATGTGCAAGTGAATGAAAGACTGTTTTGCCTTCTGCTTTCCTCTTTCCCATTCAGGCGGCTCTTAACCAATGCTAAATGCTTCCCCTGAAGATATTTTAACCGTGTTCTGAATGATAAAAGAAACATTACCTGACAACACATTTTGAAGGAATGAGGGATTTATGTATAATTTTGTGACAAGCAGTTGCCGTGATGAGATGCACTGGTGTTGGCAGTTAGAGCGTTCAATGTTGAGAGGAGCAGCTGGTGGGCAGTCCACAGAGAGGTAGGAAGTGCTGCACAAACTGTTCATCCCCTTGTAATAAACGATTGAGAGTGTTAGGACTGACAGAGTGGGAGAGCAGTTGGATTCATCACCCCATTGGCCATAATTGATGGTGAGGAGGACAGTTTAAAGTATTATTGTTATTGCATCATGATTTTTAGTTCAGAAAGTATCCAGTGCCTGTAAAACCACTGATATTCGATTCCAATGTGTGATATCAAGGGCTGTAGAAAAAAAATTATATCTGAACCAATACAGAAAAGTAGGAATTACAGTGGTAAAGACGACTCTGTATCTAGCTATGCACACTTGAGGAATCCTAAGATGGGAATGTTTTATGCATTAATTCTGACAATAATAAGGCATAAATATTCAATTTTGACATTATGTTTGGGTGGGCAGGGGGATGCAGTTTGTAATGTGATCATTAATACTGGTGATAGAAATTAAACCATAAATGTGGTTAAAACCCACTCTTTCAATCTGTGCATCATAACAGCTTTGGAACCAGCCTTCCTCCCCCCTAACATTTCTAACTATGGGAAAGTGGTTTCACCCAGTCCTGCTGAAGATTCAATAACTGCACTATCTTCCTTTTCTTTTAGTTAGCTTAGACTGCAGACTATATATATATATGTTGTTGTTTTAAAAATCACCACTGCATATTCTTATATTCTGGGGCAACTAATAATTGCACTGTTTCCTTTCTCTTTAAGTTGTTGGTATTGAAATAAAAATGTGGAGGCTAACAGTAGTGAAACTTGTATAATAGGAGGAACTGAGTAAACAATTAACCTCAATGTTAGAGAGTAAATACAATTAAAACCTGTCCTTATAATCACAATGTGTTTGGAACAGAAACGATACTTGGGAAGTAAAGGTATTGAGTAAGGGTATGGAGAAAAGGTGGAGAAATTAGATTAAAACATTAACAAATTAAGAGTTCCACATATGCATGCCACCTATACATGGAAGTATCCTTGTGTTTGGAATGGACAGTATACTCTCTTCTCGGACGATGCACCCTTCTTACTTAATTCTGGGAAATATGAGGTGTCTCTAACCTGTCACTAGGGAACAACACTACTTGAGGAATAGAATGTGGTTTGGAATAACATAAGTTGTTTCCCAACTGAGTATGAACTGCAGAAGAGAAAACTGCCAAAAGAAAAATATTCAAATCTGTGTGGACTTCAGTGAAGTATGTCCAAAGGTCTGTGCTTACATGCGCCTCAGTGAATTTGCACATCTGACTTTTTTTTAACTTATTGGTCACTGGTATAATTCCAGGCCCCTGCAGATCAATAAACTGTTCACTTCAATTACTCTTGTGTCCTCTGTGCTTTAGTAAATGGAGGAAACTGTATAAGCAAAATAAATGAATAGATCAATTAAGCATTATGCATTCAGCCAACCTGCATCCCCTCCCTCACCTCTCCACCTCTACTGCTTTGAACCTAGCATTCTTGTTTATTTCAAGACATAAATGTCTTAATTTCCTTTGAATAGCGTTTTGGAAACGTAGTCATTTTCATTTTATTGCCTCACTAACCATCTTGTCTCTAAGGCCCCTAGTAAGCACGATGACAAGAGTTGGAGCTGAAGTGGTTCATACATAATATTTATTACCCGCAGTTTATAGCTTTCCATCTTTGACAGTTTACTTAACCTCATCCGGCAATGCACCCATGTTTACTTTCTGTGATGTGACACAATGCAAAGGACTATATTATGCTATAGTGAATTTAACTGATGAGATATATGCATCCTAGATAATTGGATACATATCTATTCTGTATTTGATAGATTAGGTGTAATCTCTTCACTCAATTGCAATATGACTGTGTGCCTCGGGGTCTGTACCGGGCCCCCTCCTGTTCCTTGTTTATATTAATGAGCTGGATTCGCAGGGCCAGTGTAAGATGGTTACATTTACAGATGATGCCAAGTTAGGAGGAAGCAAAGGTCCTACAAAGAGAGCTTGAGAGTGTATGACGTCCTCTCTCTCTGTGACCAGGGCTCCCTCTGCCTCCTCGTCCTCCTGGACCTTTCCAATGTGTTTGACACAGTCGACCACATCATCCTCCTCCACTGCCTCTCCTCCCTCATTCACCTTCGTGGGACCGCACATTCATGGTTCGAGTCCTACTTAACCAACCAGCATTTCATCTCAGCCAATGGTTTTTCCTCCCGCCCCCATCTGATCACCTGCGGGATACCCCAAGGCTCCATCCTTGGCCCCTTCTTTTCCTCAACTACATGCTCCCTCTCGGCTATGTCATCTGCAGACATGGGGTCAACTTCCACATGTGTGCGAATGACACCCAAATCTACTCTCCTCTTCCAGCTGCGACTCCTAGTCTGCTGATGTCTAGTCAGCTTGTTTAATGGATGAACCAACTTTCCTGCAGCTGAATGTTGGCAAGATGGAAGCCGTACTCTTTGGTTCCCATCAACGTCTTCCCTTCTACTGGTCTGAATTCCTCAACCTCCCCGGGCTCTCCCTCACACTCTCTGAACCCGTGCGCAACTTAGGCATCAGGTTTGATCCCCAGCTTTCCTTTCTACCACACATCTATTCCCTGACCAGGACCGCTGGTCACATTCCATCTCCACCACATTGCCCGCATCTGTCTGTACCTGACAACTGACCGAGCTGAAGCCCTCGTCCATGCCTTCATCACTTCCTGCCTGGACTACTCCAATACCCTGCTCGCAGGTCTCCCTAGCTCCACCATAGACAAAATCCACTTAATTCAAAATTTCGCTGCCCGGATACTCCGGCGCACAAACTCCGTTCCCCCATCACACCAGCCAGGCTCCACTGCTCCCATTCAACGAATGGATCCTCTTACTTGTTTTCAAATCACTTTATTCCCTCACACCTCCTTACCTATCCAACCTGCTTACCCCCCACTCCACCACCTGCTGCTTCCGCTGAGCTGGCTCTGGCCTCCTATTTGTCCTTCAGTTGCCATGCCTTCAACTACTACTCCTCAAAACTTTGGAATTCTCTCCCTCTATCCCTCTGCCTTGCCCCCTCCCTCCTCACCTGCAAATCCCGCCTAAAGACCTTACTTTTTGAGTATGGTTATGGTCACCTCCTCCCTCCCTCTCCCTTTGGCTCATAGTCAGACTCCACCACTGGGACGCTACCCCGCGAGAATATGAAACACAAGTACTCTGAATGGAATTGAACTTGCCAAGGGGGAAGCTGAAAGAGATCTTGTGTTAGTTGACTCGTTGTCCACTATGTCAAAACAATGTGAAGCAACAATAAACATAGCAAACAGGAAGATGGGCTATGTTGCTGAATCAGTTGAGTTTAGATCCCCAGACATCATACTCAGGCTGTACAGTGCTCTGGTCAAACCACACATTAAATACTGTGTACAGTCCTGGTCACTGTGACGTAGGTGGTAGAATGCCAGGATGCTAGACTCATTGAAAAAGTAGATTGCTTCAGTGATGAGGAGGATGATAGGGTGGGTTTTCAGGAGGGATGAGATCAGATAGGCCGATCCAGACCAATCTCATAAACCGAGAGAGAAAAATAAATTTATGCAAGTTTCCTTATTCCACACGACTTTGTTTACCTAGCAGTAAGTAGGAACTCGGTTATTAGTTGATTGGAGAAGTGCTTTCCAGGGGCAATGATTCCTCCCCACCAAAAAAAAGTGGTCACTCAATCCACTGTGTGGGACACTACTGTGCCTAATTGGCTGACGCATTCCATCCAAAAAAATAAATACAAAATACACAAGACAATCAATTTTACAATATATTCTGTGAAGCGCTTTGAGATGTCTCAACAAAGTGATAAGGCTCTATATCAAATGGAAGGATTGTTATTAATAATAATCAGATGCCAAATCAAGAAGATCAAGGTACTTACTCCTTCCCGTACTAGGCCTAACTGTATTTTTGCTTGGACCAAAAAAAAGTGTAAAATCCATATAAAATGATTCAAATGTTCCCATCTTGGATCGATACAGGTTGAATTTTAATGTTGGAAAACTATCCTGCACAGGGGACAAGGTGGCGAGATCCATACATTGATCCAATCTCAAAAATATGGATAAATACACAGGTGGATAAATAATAATAATAATCCTTGCATTTGATGTAAATTTATAGATGAGGGTACTATTTGTGTTCCATTGGTTCAGTAACATCACAACCTAAACACCAAAGCCACTCAATATTTAATAGTGTTTCACTCAATAATGACGCCCACTGTTATGATGGTGGTGTTGGTGAACAGGCTGAGCTGCAAAGGTGTCATGAGGCAGTCTGACTCAGCCAAGTCATTGCTTTTAATCACATCCACATGAGAGTTGAGTTACAGATGACTTGAACATGTAGGGATCAAAGGCTGGCATATTTTGTATTTGTCAGCAGTTGAAATTTGAAAGATGTCAATATGAGGGCAGCATTTAGCTTGACTATGACAGTGAAAGTTATAAGGTTCTAACTATAGCATTTTAAGATCCTCTTAGAGAACCCCATGTGTATCTTTTGACTGTGTGTCAAGAGAATATTTAAGATGATCTTTGTCTCATACAGGTCTAGAAGCATTGCCTCAGGATTATAGTTACCATCCTTAGAGGATTATTGTCTGTTTCTCTGGCAATCCTTTTGGTGAGAGTCCTGCTGCACTTTGGGAGATAAATACAGTCCTGCGAATTTCTCCCTTGTTCCCTGTAGGTACCGTAGTAGAATTTCACAGTTGTAAGCCACGTTAATGCAGGTCAGTAGGATGTGGAATATTAATTCAACATGAAGGATTACCAAAACAAATGGAACTATCAAGACAAAGAAAGCAAAAAATATGTTGAAAACATAAATTATGGGGAATGGTAATAGTTTTAGAGAAAAAAAGTCACAAATACCCTTGTATAATCTCATTGCTTAAATCTGGGGGAGGCTGCAGCAGTTTGGAATTCAATCCAATTTTTTTGGTAAAGAGTATCCAAACCAAACTGAGAATTCCATGCATTCCACCTACACTTTGAAATTCCAGAGATAAATTGTTGGAATGGAATGTACACTCTCTCTCTGGAGGGATACATCCAGTTTACCCAATTCTGGAAAGTATTAGATGCAGGTTAGCAACATACAAGGCTTGGACACCCAGAATATGTGCTGGGGAACTGCTAAAACCACAGTGGAGAGCCTGATATCCACATTAATTGGAAACAATCCCATTTTGAACACAGAAACTGTGGGGCTAACATGGGTTTTCCACAAAATACAATGTACCATAATCAAGCTCTCTATCAGTTTATAATAATAATAGTAAACCTTACATTTTATATAGCATCTTATTACGTTGTTAAGATGTCTCAAAGCGCTTCACAGAATATACGGTAAAGCAAATTGACTGCATATTTTGTGGGTGAAACGCGGGATCTAATTGCGCACAGCAAGGTCCCACAAACAGTTGTGGATTGAGTGACCAAAAACAAATTGTGTCACAACCGGAGTAAGAAGAGGTGACATTTCAGGTCACCACGGCCAGGCAGGAGGGCAAAAGATTTCATCACTAAATAGGCACAGAATCAGTCCTTCTCTTTCATTTATCACACAGCACTAGTCCTTTTCTTTACTCCCACAATATGATTTTCTCCCGCTGTCTTCCCCAGTGTTCATCACAAGGTTCAAAGTTGAAAACAAATAGTGTATCTAGCAATCTTGCACTTGCACATATGAGCAAATGAAACATTTCACCAACATTGCAGCCCAAAATATTTTAGAGAACAAAAGTTATGTTTGTTATTTTAATGAAGTTCAGAAACTGATTATTAGTTTCCAAAGCAACCTCAATATTAGCAAGCAATATCAAGTTTACTGTGTTTATGGTTAATAAAACAAGCTCTGGAGCCAGAGTTGAAAGGATAGTGTGTGAACAAATTGGCCACCTTCTCTTAACTCAGCTCTTAATGGATGTGGATCTAACAATAAAAAAAGGTATAAAATTCAGTACAGTTCAGAACTAAGCTGACAGGTTGACTGATAGAGAATAAGAACGATTGGCATCAGAAATGGAAGTGCGAAATTAGACAGGTTGGGAGCTTTTCCTCGCTCCCTCTCTTCTCATTTTCAGGTCTCTGCAGAAGACCTTTCTCTTCGACTGCACCTTTGGTCACCTTCCTCCCCCTCCCCCTGGCTTGGCGCTGGGATCCGTTACTGTAAAGCGCTCTGAGACTCCGTCCGGCGTGGAGGGCACTATATAAATTGAAGTTGTTGTTGTTGTCATAAACATTGTGAGGGTAAAATTGAGAGAGCTCCATTCTACATCTAATTGATAGTGTACCTGAGCGTGGAGTGTTCAATGCTGACATTTGGTGCAAGAGGTGAAAGAGTTGCACTCCCCATCACCGACATAGATTTAAAAACATGTTCAACAATATCCGAAGTCCTGCACTGGCTGACACCAGCAGTTCTCAGGCATCTCCCTGTCATTGAGCAGTGAGTTGAGATGGTAATACTTTTTGAATGTTGTGACAGGCTACAGGGAATCTTTACTTCACATTGTTTATTGCCGAGAAATACTGATCTGCTTTATAAGCCTGAAGATTGCTGAATTTTGTGAAATACATGTCATCTCTTTTCAGAAGTGCAACATGGGATATTTTGAAAATAATTAACTTGGATCAATAAATACAGTAATTGGCATTGAGGATACTTATTCCTGAAAGGTTTTTTTTTGAAAATCTCTCCAGTTCTTTCCAGAGGCCATTTGATTCCTTTTGCTTTCTACTTGGGTATAGTTTATGAAAAATAATAATACTTCCATTTGATATAGCGACTTTTCAAGTCTTCGAGGCTTCTCAAAGCATTTCACAGAGTATAGTGCAAATAATAATAATAATCCTTGCATTTGATATAGCGCTTTTCACGTTGGGAGGACGTCCCAAAGCGCTTCACAGAACACACTGTAAAGTGAATTGACTGTATATTTGTGGGTGAAACGTGGCACCCAATTGTGCACAATTGTGTCCCACAAACAGTCGTGGATTGAGTAACCAATTTATTATTTTTTTGAAGGAATTATTACTCCTGGAATAAACGATCCACCTATTGACTAACAACCGGGTTCCTACTTTCTGCTGTGTAAACAGAGACACGTGGAGTAAGGAAACTTGCCCAATGTTTCGCCCTGCCGGAAATCAAATACAGGTTTATCGCTTGCGAGGCGAGTACTCTAACCACTAAGCTACAGGACTCCAGAGGACTAGTTTCTTTGCATATCACCGAAGAGGGGTTATTTGTTTGTGAGACTTGGCAGCAAATGTTGTTGAGCATAGAACCATAGACATGACGAGCACAGAGGAAAGGCCCATTGGTTCCCTCAAGTGTAGCGTGGAGTCCTGTAGGAAGGGGAATGGTATCAAAGTATATGGGGCAAAGGTGGGCAATTGGAGTTGGGGTATAGATCAGCTCTGATCTAAGAGAATGGCAGAACAGGTTCAAGTGTCTGAATGGCCTACTCCTGTTCCTATGTTTCTAAGCCTCCCTTGCCTGCCATCTAACTAAAACGTTGTACTAATTTCTAAAAGTGCTAATTACTGACCTATGTCAGCAAAGCTGTTACTACGGTTACTAATCCAACCTAAAGCAAAACAAAATCAGCAAAATGAAAACTCGCTATCTGTAAAATGAATCACCTCAAAACTAAAACGTTTGCTTTTGGAAATCAATGTCATTGAGAGGAATGTTAGAAGAAACCTGACAGGTCAGAATGGGTATGGAGGATTAGTAGGAGAATGTGGATTAGATTGTCTCATGTGAACAAAAAAAAGCAACACAAACTTGATAGACCCAATGGCCCGTTTCTGCACTGTTGCTTTCTAAGGTTCTATGAATAGCATTATCAAAAGCCAACAGTTTTGAAAGTGTATAGCAATTGCACAGTTTTGTTTAGAAGTGATTTGACATATGTGCTACTGAGGCCCAATTGATAGAAATCAATTTGAATATATTTTTGCTATAGATCTTTCAAATTGCATTGTAATAAATAAAATATTATGACACAAATTGCTTTGAAATACCAGTAGTTTCCAATCCTATTGTCCTAGTCTCAGCAACCCAGAAATTGTGTCTGCTTTGCATCCAAATATAGAGAATATCATTGGCAGCCTCAGGGAGAAATAGTTGCCTGGAAAGGCATGCGAGAGGGAAAACAGCATCAATTTACATGAATAAAATGCATTTCATATTGCATTGAAAATTTATGTGCCTCTTTTGACTCCATCCAGTGTTTTCTACCTTATTTGTTTCTGATATTTGGTGCTACTCTCCGTTTCAATTTGTGGGACATTGTTCCGCGCAGATTGACTCACATTCGCAGATTGGCTCACATTCATCCACAAAACATACAGTCACTTTATTTCATACTATAACCTGTGAAGCTCTTTGAGACATTCTCCTGATGTGAAAGCACAATACAAAATGCAAGGATTTTTATTTTTATTATTATTATCGATACAAATGCCATACTCTATGGACTTATCAATATTCTTCCTGAATCTGAATTTACTCTGAAAACATCAAATGAATTTGACCCTTCATCTCACTTGTTTGTTAATTAATGCTGACATAGATTGTCCTTGTGCCATTTTCCGGTATCTTTCTCCATATCCCTCAGATTCTTCCTCAAATAATGTGTTCAGTCTTTTCTATGAATGTGCACAAGGTTGCCAACCCAACAACTGACTGTTGCAGAGAATTCCACATTCCTACCACTCTCGACATGAAACGTTCCTCCTGATCTATATTCTGGGCCTCTCAGTTCTGATTTAGTTATAGACCCCAACCACTGGAAATAATATCTCCCTGTTTACTCAATCTCATCATCTTATATACCCCTATCATATCTCCTCGCAACCTTCTGAGCTCCAAAGAAAAAAAGCTATCTAACGTTTCCATATCCCGTATTCATTTATTTATCCATTTATTTCTAGATCATAATCCTTTTCTTAATGAACCATTAGTTCCCATTTGGCTTTGCCTTGTGGCTTCCCTGCCAAGTTAGTACATCTCCATGTTTTTTTCCATGATGTAGAAGCATTGCTGCCAACTAAACCCTGCTTTTCAGCCACCAAATACATGGACACAATCTTTTAGCATACTGTAAGCCAGCAACCATTGATAATTAGATGTGAGAAACCATGAATGATGAGGTCAAACTAAAGCCTTATCTTTTATACTGTTATTATGCATATATTATACCACATGGTGCAATAATAACAGTGCAGAAATAATTGATTATATTAAAGATCAGTGTAAAATGGCTGTTAAACATGAATGGTTTTATAATATGGACCAGAAGCAGCTAATTGTCTCAGCAGAACCCAACAACAGAATCTGTTGACCAGAGCAATATTCCACCACATTGCTCTCAGCTTCAGTTTATAAGAACATAAGAATTTGCCAGGCGAAAGAAGACCAAGATCCATTCAGTTTGCCTTCCACCATCCTGGCAGTCACATACACATGTCATAACCAATAGAAAAGTCCGGCTGCACGTTTCCTGTGGAATCCACCACAAACACCTTCCTCTGCTACAAACCCGCTATAAATATCATTTCTGGCCCGCGGGCCTCACGGCTGTTTACCTGACTGTGGGTGTGGCTGTGGGTGGGGGCAGCTCTGGACACACATGCGCAAGCGGCACGTGGGCTTCACTCGAAGGCCCCGTTGTTGTGATTGTCTGTATGTCTGTCTGTGTGTTTGTATGTGTATATTATCTGTGTGTATGTCTTTCTAAATGAATTTGTCAGTGTCTGTGTGTGTGTGTCTGTGTCTCCCTATCCTCTGTGTGTTTGTAGGTGTGCCTGTGTGTGTCTCTCTTCGTGTTTTTGGGTGTCTCTATGTGAGTGTGTGACTCTCTCAGAGAACGTGTCTCTCTTTGTCTATGAGTGTGTGTTTCTTTGTGTCTGTGAGTGTGTGTCTCTCTATGTCTCTGTATGTGTGTCTCTGAGTGTGTGTCATTCTCTGTGTCCATGAGTGTGTGTGTCTCTGTGTGAGTGTGTGTATCTCTCTCTGTGTCTGTGTATGTGTGTCTCTCTCTGCGTCTCTGAGTGTGTGTGTTTCTCTCCATGTCTGTGGGTGTGCGTGTGGGTGTCTGTGTGTGTGTCTCTGTCTCTCTGGGTCGGCGTGTGGTGCTGGGCCCTGGGAGCTCCTGTAGCCTCGCTGGTGTCTACCCTCCCCACCTCAAAAAAAAAGCCCATCCAGTTTTTATTAAAGAAGCAATTAAGATTTTTTTTGCAACAATCTAATATGTCTTATTTCCTCATGTTTAGTCTTTATCAATAAAGTGAAAAAATGTGGGTTGGCAGTAAAATGTACCTCAAGAGCACAAATCAACTCCCTGCCATTTTCTGCAAAATCTGGAAAAAATTTCTCATCAATTCATTGTAGAATTCGGAAATCACCCTACATTTTCTGGTAAATATTTCCACACTTTCTTATTGGCCCAGGTCACGACCCAACCTATATACTATACAAATAGGTGATATTTATACAAAATAGTGATATAAATCCTGCTATGATTGGGAAAAATCCTAATAGGGATGGGATTCTTCCCGCTCGGGTCCTGTTAACCCTATGAGCCGAAGCTCCAGTGAGTAGGGTGGGCCTACCTGGACAAGCAGCAGGAAGCTTGTCAAACAGTGTTCTCAATGGCAAGCTGTACAGTTTTAGCTGGTTAGAGTCATGCAGTTACCCCAACGCACATTCTGGGATCCCCACACTCTTAGCTCTTGCCAACCCGTGTCTAATACTCTCTGGAATTAGGTAAAAAGGGTGCATCCCTCCAGGGAAAGTGACCATTCCATTCCAGACAGAGGTAAGTGTCATTGTGTAGGTGGCATACATATGTGGAATTCAGTCTGGTTTGGATACTCTGAAGTATGGTGATAGGTTTTGTGCCAGATACCCGGATGACCAAAAGCAAATTGACAACAACAAAATTACATTTATATAGCGCCTTTCACGTAGGGAGGACATCCCAACGCCCTGGACAGTCAGAGTTTCGGATCAGAGCTGGGGGTTGGGACTGGAGAGGGTGGAGGGCAGGGGGGAAGCCGGGTGATCGAAAGCACGGTTGAAGAGGAGGGTCTTGAGATGGGTCTTGAAGGAGGCAAAGGAGGATGGAGTTCCAGAGGGTGGTGGCAGAATGGCAGAAGGTCCGCCTGCCAATGGTGGACTGGGCGAGGCAAGGCACGTGAAGCAGGCTAGAGCCCGCTAAGCAGAGGGAGCGGGCAGATGGTGGGGGTTAGGAGTTCGCAGAGATAGGGGGAAGCAAGACCATGGAGGGCTTTGAACGTGAGCACCAGGATCTTCAACTGTATCCTCTGTGCGATGGGAAGCCAGTGGAGTCGGGCGAGGATGGGGTCACGAAGTGTGGTGCGGGAGAGGGCACAGGCTGCAGAGTTCTGGATGATTTGCAGTCCATGGAGGGAGGCGGGAGGCGTTGGGGAGGTCCACAAGCAAGGAGTTTGTATAGTCAAGTCTCAATGTAATGAATGCGTGCATGAGGGTTTCGGCGGCCTGAGGTGTGAGACAGTGGTGGAGCCGGGCAATGTTGCGGAGGTGGAAGGCAGAGCTGGTCATTGCGCAAATGTGGGGTAGAAAGGATAGTTGAGGGTGAAACAAGACGCCGAGGTTCTCGACAGGCTTAGCAAGGTGGAGTGTGCATCTGTGGATGGTGATGCTATCAACGCCTGCGGTGTGGGGGCGCTGACGAGAGCCAATCAGAAGGGACTCGGTCTTGTTGACATTGAACTGAAGAAAGTTCGCTCTCATCCAGGACTTGATGTCTGACAGACATTCTATCAGGACGGCAGTGGTCCTGGAGTCCAGGGTGGAGGCAGAGAGGTACACTTGAGTGTCATCTGATTACATGTGGAAGTTGACCCCATGTCTGGGGATGATGTCACCAAGAGAGAGTATATAGATATTGAAGAGGAGGGGAAATTGTGGGAAAATAACTGCTAGGTTCTTGATCAATAATAATCCCTACATTTGGTATAGAGCTGACCCGGACACGAGAGTACTACCAGTTGAACAAAGCTGACATGACACTACATTCACTTGATGGCTGTTTCCTTGTTAACCAGTTTAAATAGGAAAAATCAGTATCAACTCTTCTTTTGCAATAATGCCCTGCTTTGACATTTTACAAAAATGTCAACAATGAAAAGGCATAAATATTTTTAAGGACACATCTATTTGGAGTATTGTCCAGAATTGGAGAGTGTGTCAGTCAATTCACATTTTGATTACACGGTGCCTACCTGAGATTTTCACTTGTAACTGCTTTTGTGCTGCAGTATTTTTCACTGCATTAACAAAAAAACTATTGCTTTTTTTAGCAAATATTGTGTCTCCGTTTAGTTTATCATTTCTGTAGCAGTTGAATGTTAAGATCCAGGCCTTAAAATGCAGTCATCATAAAAATGCAGTCCTCTGGGTCCAGTAACTCAGAGGCCATTAAAGTGAACTGTGAAAAACGGCAGACTTCTGGGGGGTCAGGTCACCAACTATGTCATTTTCTGTGTCATGTGCAGGAAGTGCCACTAATATGACTTCCTGCATGCTGTTCATGGAAAATGTACTCAAAGTGTCACTTGTGGGGCATCCTGTGTGTCACCCTGACTTAGTGGTAACACTCTTGCCTTTTGAGACAATTCAACTCTAACTGAGGTCCCGTCTACCTGTTCAGTTGGATATTAAAGATCCCATAGCACTATTCGAAAAGAGAAAGGGGTTTCTCCTGGTGTGCTGGCCAACAATCCTCCAAATAAAATTGGTCACTCAATCCATGGCTCTTTGTGGGACATTGGTGTGCGCAAAATCGGTGTTGTGTTTTGTGCACAATATACAATCAATCCAATTTCCAGTGGATCACTTTGAGACGGAGAAGAGAAATCACAGAGAGCACAGCAGTATGAGGAACTCACCATGTAGTGTATCATAGGAACAGAGCAGACCAATACCGTACGCAATGTATTGAAACTAGGATTTGGAGGAGGCCAGTCTAGCCTGTTCCGTCAGTATATTAGATCATACAATCAATCAATCTTACAGCACATAAGGAGGACATTCGGCCCATCGTGCCTGTGCCAGCTCTTTGTAAGATCTATCCAACTAGTCCTACTCTTTTGCTGTTACCCCATAACCCGACAATTTTTTTCCTTTTTAAGTACCTATCCAATTCCCTTTTGAAAGTTACTATCAAATCTGCTTCCATAACCCTGTCAGTCAGTGCATTCCAGATCATGGAAAATCTTTAACCCCATTTTCCTGACTTTGCCCTGTGCCCTTCTTAATACCTTACTTCTCAAGAATCTGTCTGTATCTTTTTTAAACATCTATTGATTCAGCCTCTATAGCTTTGTAGGTTAGTGTGTTCTCACAACCTCTTGTGTGAAGAAATAGTTTATGATCTGACTTCTAACCGGCTTAGCTCTAATTTTAGCATTAATGCTCTTGCACCTTCCTATTTTAATACATTGGCTGTTTACTAAATAGTGTTTGGTTTGGTTGGTTGTTTTGCAGGGAAGCTAGTTTTGTTATCATGGTTTTTCACACAGTTTCATTTAATTCGGTTTACTCTTCATTCAAGCCTGCAATTACACTACTTGCTTTCTAAAATAGTTATAACATCATTTACAAGAGTCAGTGAACCATGATATAAGGCAAAGGAATTAATTTCCATTTCATACGAATGTTGAAGGACACAATGCTCTAACCTTAAATTCCTATCAAAACAATTTCAATGTGAATTAGTCTATTATTTTGTATCATATTGATATCGCCACCACCTTCAGCAGTCTTGACGTACACAGAACAGTTTTTACCTCATATTTGGAGTCTATACGGAGACTTTTATTAATCTATAGAATCTCTGTTTGCATCCTATTAAGGTGAAAATTGGATCACACTGTTTAAAAGTAGAATTATAACACTCATTCTATAAGTAAGGAGTTGGATTTCCATGGATGTCAAGTCGGTTAATTCTATAACGATGTAGTAATGATATAAATTTACGTTTTATATGCAAAAAGTGAATAACTAATGTCTTGTTCTGTCATGTTGCACATCGAGAATAGAATAATTTTGAATACATTGGATATCGGATTGCAATGATCTCTTTGTTCAGTAATGTACTGTGATAGGATTATCTTTCCATTCAAGGCTGAGTTCTGACATGAAATGTCTTTTATTTAACCCGCTTCGTTGATGATCTCATTGCCATGCTAAATCAAATAATTTCAATTGGCAGCAGGAAAAAAGGATTATATGAGATAGTTGTGGTTTATTGTCAACTGAGGAGAGAATTGTGTGTGCATTCTTATCTTTGTAAATAATGAAAGTCTCATTGTTTTGTGTTTGTGGAATGTGAGAATTGAATGACTGATCACTAGCATTTAAACTAGTGCCAGCCCGATCGAAAAAATGTGAATTCATCACAAAGTCAATTGACATATCTTTGCATGTTGGGACTTGGAATCACGTAGTCCAAGACAGTGTGGTCCAGCAGGCGGGCTGCATCCGGCCTGAGACCATTTCCAGAGTTCCTCCGACTCATTCTTCCCCTCCCCTCTTTCAAAGCACGTCAAGACCTAACTCTTTGACCATATTTTCAGTCATCTTTTCTCCTCCCTATCCACCTCCCTTGGCTCCCAGCCCCAGCTCAAGTGCCCAGCCACCGTCGTCGAGCGCTTTGAGATCTCCTTTCAAAGTGAAAAGGGCGCTGTGTAAATGTTATGTTTCTGAAAGGAAAACACAAAAATATTGTTTATGCGGCCCACAGACCTTTCTCAAATAGTGAATTTGGCCCGTGGCAGCCAAAAGATTGGACCACCCTTGTCTAAGCTGAAATCCCAATGCAACGCTGGGGGTATGTTGCATTGTCGGAGGTGCCGTCTTTCGGAGGATATGTTAAACTGGGGTCCCATCTGTATGTTCAGTTGGACGTTAAAGATTCTATGGCACTATTCAAAAAGAGTAGAGTTTCTCCCAGTATCCTGCCCAACAACAATAATATAATAATAATAATCTTTGCATTTGATATAGCGCTTTTCACATCTTCTAGACATCTCAAAGCGCTTCACAGAATATACTGTAAAGTGATATGACTGTATATTTGTGGGCAACAATCTCCCAAATAAAATTGGTCACTCACTCTATTATGGGACATTGCTGTGCGAAACTGGCTTGTCAAGGATTGTGGTGCTTCTGTTTGTTTATGATATTGTGTTGCTGTCGGACTCACCTAGGGACATTTTGTGCTTTTTATGCTGTTCTTGAACACTGGGCCAACCTGTGGGATATGATTGTGGGTGCCCCGAAAAATGGAATCATGGTTCTGCATGGTCAAAGAGAAGACATTGAGGGTATTAATTGGAATATACATGGGTAATTATTCCCAATCGTTGATTCTTATCAGCACCTGGAAGTTGTAGTAGAAACTAACTTTTGTTTGAGAGAAGGGGCGAAGGGCACTCTGGTAATGCTTGTCTCTTCAAGGACAGCAAAGTCCAAATGCAAGTCAAGCTTGTGACATTTAAGATCAGTGTGCAATCAGTTTTCCTTTGTGCATTTGACCTCCTCGGGATGAAGTGGAGAGGCTTCCTCTGGCCTGGACTTGGAAGGACAGACCAGTCATTGAGAGTAGGGACTCTTTCCACTCAGCTCCCACTAACCCTGGCAGCTAAAGCTGTAATGCGTAGGGTGGCTCTAGCTGGACAAACAGTGGGAAAGCTTGCCAGACAGTGCTTTCAATGACAAGCTATGCAGTTTTAGCTGGTTAGATTTCAGCAATTCCCCAATGCACACTCCGTGGGTCTCCTAGCCTTGGCTTTTTCCATGTGTAGGTGGGATGCATGGAACTCTGTTTGGTTTGGATACTATTAAGCATGGTAGTGGGTTTCTGCATGTATTAGCTAACCCACCCAAAAAAACTCCCCTCAGTTTACTTGTATGATTGGGGTGTTGAATTCACCAATATTAAACTGATTAGTTTTAATTCAAGCACAGTGTTTCACAAACCAGCCAGAAGTGAATGATGGACATTAGGCAGGAATAAAACTCATTAATCGTGGGTGTTGTATCAACACTCTTGTCAGTTTAATGCCCTTTGAAGATTCATGTAAGTTTCACAGCTGTTCATTTAGAATTTTCTGTGCAACATCTTAATTCTTTTGCAGCCTCTGAATATTTGTGCTAGTGCATTAATGATGTGCAGGCGGCTGATGTTTGGCCTTTAGAATGAGAATTAGCTGCAGAATCATGTCAGCATTTAAACTAGGCTGTGTTTAATTATTTCCTAAGTTTCTCGGAAGCTTTTCTTATTTGAAAGCGCTATTGTTCTACTCAGCAGCGAAGTGCATTATAGCAATCAAGACTTTCTTGGCATTGAGGAAAGCGCCAGTAAAAATGAGGAAAAAAGGAAGCACATTGTGCCGCTCAGATTACTTACTGCATTTGGTTCTATGCACCATCACTTAATAATAATAATAATCCTTGCATTTGACATAGCGCCTTATCATGTTGTCAAGACATGTCAAAGCGCTTCACATGGTATACTGTCAAGTGGATTGACTGTATTTTGTGGGCAAAACATGGCAGCCAAAACATTGCACGCAGCAATGTCCCACAAACAGTCATTTTATGACTGACCAATTTTATTTGGGGGATTTGTTTGCCAGGATGCCAAGAGAAACTCCCTTCTATTTTCCAATAGCGCCATCGGATCCTTAAAATCCACCTGAATAGGCAGACAGAACCTGAGAAAGGAATCATAATCTTAATGGAATGAAAGAACATGTTTAAGGGTCTTGTCACATTGAAATGTCTTGAAGCATGACCAGTTGATCTGGATGATTGTTAACCACGAGTTAGACCTGTGTTCTGTGAAGAGTAGAGGCTGTTTTCTGCACTTGCAAACAGTAGCAGAAGTCTGAGTGAAGTCTTTGAACCCAATGTATTTCAGCAGGTTACAATATTAACAGGCATAACTGAGTCCACATGGTACTGATTCCACATAATTTAAAACTATTATTTATCAGGATATATTATTGTTAAGCTGGAAAAGTGAAACCATCAGATATGGAGTACATCATGTACAGTAATATTAAGTGCAAAAGCCACTTAAAAAGGGAGTGAATGCCCATGTCCTTGAAAAACCCGTGGGAAGCCTTGGATTCCAAATTATTTCTAGCAAATTGTCTTCTGAGAAATGTCATCCGGAACACTAGCTCTTTTTCAGCTTGAAATGTTCGTTCATTTTTTCTGATTTCTTATTCCGTTTCTTTAATATTGCAACCTTTGCACAGAAACCATTTGCAATGATAGGTTGTTTGAGCTGTTTCTGTAACCAGCCTTATTTTGCACTAGTAGAGCCACCCTTCAGTGAATGATGTCAGGTTGGGAAGCTACCCTGACGGAAGACCTTAGCAAATAAGCCATTTGTTTTTTCTGGCAGTTACATGTGATAAATTCTTATGGTCAAAATGGTTGACTTGCTTTAACTTACTTAGTATCATAAAGTGTTCAGAGAGGACACTGAAGGGAGTATTAAATTATTTTCTTTATTTTTAAATCATAGATTGAGTTTAATGTTCAACCCATTAGAGTATCAACCAGTTAATTTACTATACAACTGTATGGCTTTCCTGTTTATTCATGGAGTAAGGTCTTTTTTATGGCAGGTTTAAAGGGGAAGGAAAGTCTGTAGGGAGCCCCTGTTCTGCAATACTTACTTTCAAAGTACCTGGAGAAAATAGTCATAAAAAAACTTATAATATTAATAATCCTAGTCTTATGTTGAGCTATCTCAAAGTGCTTTACTGGATTTAATATAAAGTATAGTAACTCTTACTCCACATACCTGTTTAGCTAGCAGTAAGTAAGAACCCAGTAGTTTAATTGATGGGGGCAATAATCCCTCAAACAAAAATGGTAATAATTTGATCACTCAATCCACGACTGTTTGTGGGACACGGCTGTGCGCAATTGGCTGCCGGATTCCACCCACAAAATATACAGTCAGTTCACTTTACAGTATATTCTGTGAAGCACTTTGAGACGTCTCAAAGACGTGATAAGGCGCGATATCAAATGCAAGAATTATTATTATTATTGTACATTTGTAGACAAACATGGCAGTATTTGCAAACAGTCATGGAATAAATGACTGAATGGGGAATGTTGGCCAGGACACTGGGAGAAACTTCCTTCTCTTTTCAAATGGTGTCATAGGGCTTTAGTATCTACTAAACCTTTGTTTGTTGTCTCATCTGAAGGATGGCACCACTGATGATGTAGATGTAGAGCACCCCAGCATTGCACTGGAGTTTCAGCCTAAACTATGAGCTCAAAGTCCTGACATTGGGCTTGAACCCACAGCCTTCTAGAAGCAAGAGTGCTACCAACTGAGTGAGGCTGAAATCTTTCAAGCTAAAGTGAGAAATGCTTTCCAGACGATCCACACAAGTGACCTCTTGATCTATTAGCGTGCTCCGGTGGTGTATGTAACAGGTAGGAATGAAGGAACCCCAATGTGCTTCAATTTAATTTTAAAGGGGCAGGTAATTTGGACTGGCCTTAGATGAGATCTGTTCTACTCAATCCTGGGAGAGCGTGGTACTAGCTGCATATTACTGCCTGCTCATTGTTACTAACCTTTCTTTGGGCCCCAATAAACTATATGGAAATGTTCCAGTAAAGGACTGCTGCATCTCATAACACACGTCACTGAAGGTTGGTCCCAGGTATCATCTAAACATGAGGATTCCGGTTGGGAGATGCTTCAATGATTAGTTTTTACTTCTACAGCTTCAAAGAGAAACTACTTACTCTGGATTCCCTTCTCCTTTCAGCTTAGCCATAGAAACCCCTTATTCTTCAAATCAATAGGAACACACAGTTACACAGTAAATGGACTGCCTGGGATATTAATGGCAGCAATTTAAACATTTTTTCTATAATTAGTATATGTTCTAGTTTTGGAAAAGAGGTTGAAATAGTTTTCGTCAGATAATTAACTCACAATTGCTGAAACAAGTCTGAGCTCATGTACCATTAACTCAAAAATAGCCCAAACTGCATTGGTCTTCACATGGCATCAGTGAAATTTAAAATGAATGAAATAAATACTTATAGTCCTGAGAATGTTTCCAAGTGGTGGTGGCGATGACACCAGTAAAAATGGTGTTTTCTGCAAAGCTTTCCTTAACTCGTGCATTATAATAATATCTGAAAAGCTCTTAGCATTGCACATCATAGAATCATAGCCCTGCAAACTTACCCAAATAATTATCTACTTCTCTCTTAAAAGTTGTTATCGAATTGGCTTCCACCACCCTTTCAGGCAATGCATTCCAGATTCGAACATCTCATTGTGTGAAAAAAATTCTCCTCATCTCCCCTCTGTTTCTTTTAACAACTATTTTAAACCAATGTCCTTGGGTTACCAACCCACCTGCAAGTGGAAATAGTTTCTCCTTGTTCACCCTATTGAACTCCCTCATAATTTTGAAAACTTCTATTAAGTCTCCTCTTAACCTGACGAAGGGTTGTGGACCCGAAATGTTGACTCACTTTCCTTTCTCCATAGATGCTGCCTGACCAACTGAGTGTTCCCAGCGACTTCTGTTTTTGTTTCAGATTTTCAGCATCTGCAGTATTTTGCGTTTTTCTCCTCTTAACCTTTTCTGCTCCAAGGAGAATAATCCCAGCTTCTTTAGCCTCTCCTGATAAATGATGTCCCTCATTCCTGGTACCATCCTGGTAAATCTCCTTTGCACCCTCTCCAATGCCTTGACATTCCTCCTAAAGTGTGGGGCCCAGAACTGAACACATACTCTCGCTGAGGCCCAACCAGTGTTTTATAAAGGTTCATCATAACTTCCTGACTTTTGTATTCTCTGCCCCTATTTATAAAGCCAAGTATCCCATATGCTTTTTTAACAGCTGTATCTACCTGTCCTGCCACCTTCAAAGATTTACTGATATGAACCCCCCGGTCTCTCTGTTCCTTCACCCCCTTTAAGATTGTACCATCAGCTTATATTGCCTCTCCTCATTCTTCCTCCCAAAATGCACCACTTCACATTTCTCCACATTAAACTTCATCTGCCACGTGTCTGCCCATCTTACCAGTCTGTCTATGTCCATTTGCAGTCTGCTACTATCCTCCTCACTGTTTACTACATTTCCTAGCTTAGTATCATCTGCAAACTTGGAAATTGTACTCCCTATACCAAAGTCTAGGTCATTTACATAGATCAAAAACAGCAGTGGTCCCAATACTGATCCCTGAGAGACCCTACTGCACACTTCCCTCCAGTCAGAAAAACAACCGTTCAACACTACTATCTGCTTTCTGCCTCCCAGCCAGTTCTGTATCCATGCTGCTACTGTCCCTTTAATACCATGGACTTCTATTTTGCTTACAAGTCTTTATCAAACGTCTTTTGAAAATCCCTATAAATTACACCAATTGCACTATCTTCATCCACCCTCTGTGTTACTTCATCAAAAACTATCAGGTTTGTTAGACATGATTTGCCTTTAACAAATCTATGTTGGCTGTCCTTTATCAACCCATATTTTTGTAAATTAATATTTATTTTTTCCCAGATTATATAGTCTCTAGAAGTTTTCCCTGACTGGCCTGTAGTTCCCAGGTTTATCCTTCTGCTCCTTTTTGTACAGGGGAGTAACATTTACAACCCTCCAGACCTCTGGCACCACCCCAGTGTCCAAGGAGGATTGAAAGCTTGTGGCCAAAGTCTCCGTTATTTCCATCCTTACTTCCCTCAGTAACGTAGGATGCATCTTGTCCAGACCGGGTCACTTATCTACCTTGAGCACCGACAACCTTTTTAATACCTCCTCTCGGTTTATTTGAATCTGATCCAATTTCTCTACCCTCTCCTCAGATACTGTGGCATTGGCTGCATCCTCTTCTTGGTTTTGAGTGCTGTGAAGTAATATTTTGCTTCAGGTTGTTATCCATCTGGATTTTTTAATTAAACCTGTGCATGTCCCTGCTGGAACCGCAGCTGTACTGATGTCTTTTATGGATGAAATAAGATGCAAATAGATACATGGATTCCAAAACAGTGCAAACAGATATAGGTTAATGCTGTCCTAGGGACATGTGTATTTGTACTATATAGTGTCTTATGCTGGTGAAATGATTTTATGCATTTGGGGTATGGTACAGTCGGAGGCGGGCAATGTGGCGGAAGTGGAAGAAGGCAGTCCTGGTCAAGGACCGGATGTAGTGGAGGAAGGATAGCTGGGGGTTGAACCAGATGCCCAGGTTGCGCATTGGTTCGGTGAGCCTGAGGGAGAGCCCAGGGAGGTTGAGGAGTTTAGATCCGCAGGAGTGAAGATGTTGATGGGAGAATTGAAATAAGAATACAGTCAATCCACTTTACAGTATATCTTGTGAAGATCTTTGAGACATCTTGACGATGTGATAAGGCACATCAAATGCAAGCATTATTATTATCATTATTGTAATTGATGTATATTGTTGATAACCCTCTGGGTCTGGAGAGTATTTTGTAGAAGCAATACTTACCTCTGCAATCCCCTCTCTTACCTTACAAGTTTCCTGCCTACTCCCTTCGCTCTACAAACTGATGAAATTTCCTTCGTTCATCCACTGTCAATGACCAAGCTTTCTATCACTATGCCTCTGCTGGCTGTAACTCCTTCCCTATCGCTTCCCATATGCAGTTTCCTATCCCTGCTTTCCAAACCCTTGCTCAGTGTCCCACATTATCATAGAATTATAGAAATTATTGTCTCTGTAAAGAGCTTTAAGATATTCATCTTCTATGTGCTGCATAAATACAAGTCATTATTATTGATGACTTGCAAATGTAACAGGAGTAAAATTCCAGTAATCTGAACTGACTGCCTGACCTCCCTCCTGCATATAGTCTGTTTTGTAAACTTTTAGCTTAAAGTACTATAATGCCAAACATCAGAAGTGGTTGTTGGAAGTCAAATTTATGAGAGCCTTTAAGACAGTTGGAAAAATCATATTTGAGGAGAAATTCTAATAAAGTGATCTGTGAAAGAGCAGAATGAGCTAACACAAGCACAGAGATAATGGGCCAATGTCTCCTACTGAGATGTGAACTTTCTATAATTCTATGAAATTTTGTACAGTTATTTTTATAATGGTGTCTGAACTGAAGCCATGTAGTACATACAATAATACAGAACGGAAACAGGCCATTCAGCTCAACTAGTCCATTCCAGTGGTTATACAGTACACCACTCGAGCCTCCACCCCAGTAGAATGCATCTCCTGCTTGTCCCTTGTGCCCTCTGTTCCACCATCAGCTTTCAACCCCTACGGCTCGAAACTCTGGAAGACTCCCCCTCAATCCCTCTGCCTTTCCTTCTCTGCCCCCATCTTCAGGTTGCCCCTGAAGACCTTCCTTTTCGACCATTCTTATGGTCACCATTCTGCTCTCTCCGGCTTGGTGTCGTGCTCCACCGCTGTCAAGTATTCTGGGACTCTACCCTGCGTGAAGGGCGCTTTATAAAATCAAAGTTGTTGTTGTTGTTCTAGACATATGCAGTAGTCGGAGTGGGAGTGGAGAAATAAATGGCATCCCAGTGCATTGCTCAACAAAAGTAGATCAGAGAAATCTTCTTACGTGTTGAATATTTCTTCTTTAGTAAAATTCTCAGAGTGGCACTGAGATACACAGCCCAAGCTTTGAGGCTTGGTTCCTATTAGCCACTCATGGTGATGGGTTCACTGCTGTTTTCCTCAATGACCCGAAATTAGGAAGCAGAAAAATCAGAAAGGGTGCCACTCCAGATTACCAATTAGCTGAACCCAATAATCTTTGTCCAATAATTTCTTCTAAAATATGCTTGGTAAATGAAGACAAAATATAGATATCTAATCATTTATTCCTCTAGCTGATTTTTTTTACTCCATTTTATTTTAATATTTGTGGCTCTTTCCCTAATGGGAATTATTGTGGCTACATAAAGGTTGCTTCATCCATCTTTCTGCCCGTCACTCGTCACCTCTACTCCCATCTGCGGCCATGCTTTCACCCATTACACCCTGGAGCTCTCTGCCTCAATCCCTCCTTGCCCATCAGCAGAATCAGTGTCACAAACTTGTTTTATTCTACTGTTAAGCAATTATTCCATCATTCCTAACAGAACACGTTTATCTTACCAAATTTGACCTGAAGATAGCACTCGGCGTCATACACTGCCACTATCAAATGCGCAAATTCCACCATATGTGAACAGTTTGGTAGCTTCTGATATAATGCAAGATATCACTTTTATATCAGTCTTTGATTTGGGGGAGAGGTTGAAAGCGATAGAGTTTAATGTAACTTTTCTAAATGTTTGAAGCCCATTTTCAGCACAGAATGGGTTATAAAAATAGCTGGAAATTCACCTGAGAAGGATTTGGAACTGACAAAATGCAAGGACATGAAACCCAGTATTCACACTGTGCAACTTTAGATCTCAGGGGGATTACTGCTGCTTTTATTGGTCACAAGCTATAAATTTAGTTAAAGAATGGAGGAGTGTAATCCATCGAGAAGGTTGAGAAGTTTTAAGTCTGATTCCTCAAGGTCAAGTTTGGTAAGAATAAACATGTGCTGTGTTAGGAGTGGTGGAATAATTGCTTAGCAATAAAAAGAGAAGCTTGTGACATGAAATCTGCTGACATATAATATTCCAGCATTTTTTTTACACTCTTGTAAATGCAAGATAGAAATAGTAGATAAAAATGATGGATTATGTAATGTTCCAGAGAACAGAACATTCCTTTTCTGCATTACATTCTAAGAGAGTTCTGGTTACTCAAGGGTATAGTATAATACAATTTGTCGCCAGTCCTGGACACCAATTATGTTGGGTTAACAATACAACCCAACCTGAGTCTCGTCCAGAATAAGACTTATCCCATTTTCCATATTAAGACTTAACCTATTTTCCTTATTAAGACGTCAACCATTCTCCACATGTGCAGAGTTAGGATTGATATAAAGGAAAAGCACTTTCTCATTTTACCATATGTATTGACTAAACTGTGGCTGAAGTACAACTGTTTATTCTGTGCTTTTTAATCAGGTGTGTATTTGATTGAGGTTTATCTGTGGTTGTAATTAATACTCATTTTATAAATAGAACAAGAACATTTGCAGGATTAAATAATTGAAGTTCAAATTGTCTGTGTTTAATTCAAAAAAGAATATTTCTAACAGATTTTTTGTGTTATCAAATGTTAAATGAAACATGACAATGTCCACACAGTTATTCAAGATGGTATGACAAAAACACACACACACACACACACACAACTTTAGGGCAATGGTTGGACCTAAAGCAGGTTTGAAAATGTCAGTTACATAGTAACTGTTGAGTTAAATTGGTGTCTCATGAAATGGCATTGAATTGTCCAGACGGCAATGGCAGAGGCAAAATTTTCAGCCAGCACCACTGTGCAGAAGTTGGAATGCTGAGGGAGGGAGGTGACCAGTCTTTAGTTAGCAATTGCAAATCACAAGAAGGCCTTTCAGCCATCCCATCTCATCTTTCCAGAATACCCACCCTCTCCCCATCACAGCATCAAGCTGCTTTTTAGTCCAGTGCCCTGGCCTCTGTTAACTTTCCTGGTAACTTGTTCCAGTTGTTGATTACCCTCTGAGTAAAGAAAAACTTTCTGCTGTCTCTCCTGAAATTGTCCCTTTACAATCTAAAGCTATGTTCCCTTTTTCTACTGTTTTAGTGCATTCTAAAGTATTAATCTGGGTTTACTTTTTTAATCCCATTTAAAATTGTACACATCTCTACGAGGTCACCTCTGATCCGTCTTCTCTTAAGACTGAAGAGCCCTAGCCTGTTGCAGAGTTGCTTAATAGACTTAGTAACGCATCAAATAATTCAGAACCATCATATTTTTAAAATTGAGTTTGACTGTCAATTGCAGTCACAATTTATCAATTATGATAAAACAAGGCAATAACCTGAACTCTTGGTTTGTAACCCTATATTTTTTCATCATTGCAATTATATTAAACATTAACTTTTTTTGTGGACCATTTAATTTTGTCAAAAAAATCCAAGTACAAATTAAAAATTAAAAAAGTTGCGGAAAATATCAATTATACAAGATAGCATGAAGTGAGGCCAACTGCATAGCACACAGTGTTAAATCTCTGAGTGTCACATTGAGTGGTAGGCATCTTGTTGAAATAAAATGTTGTGGTGTGGTTCTGAGAAACACAGCCCAATCTCTTAGAGACATTGGTTTCTATTAGCCACTCATTGTGAGATTGGTGGTGGTTCACAGCTATTTTCCTTAATTTCCCCAAACTAGGAAGCAGAAATATCAGAAGGATGCCACTCCTGATCACCAATAATCTCAGTACTCCTCGTGTAGGATAGTGTTCCAGAGTGCTTGGCAGTGGCAGAGCATGACACCGAGCAGGAGGGAAGGGGGAGGTGACCATAAGCATGATTGAAAAGCAAGGTCTTCAATCGCGACCCGAAAATGATGAAGGAGGGGTAAAGATGGAGGGATTGAGGGAGAGGAGTACTATATAGATGCAAGTTGTTGTTGTTATGTCCTGAAGGTGGTGATACCTGATAATGCTTGATTCTGCAGACACCAGTTGCCTCTGGTATATTCTTTGTGGCAAGTATTGATGTGTCAGTGAATTTCAGTGGGTTTGAGGGCTATTAGATTTATCCTAATTTAACAATTATATTTTAGCAGAGATAATTGATCTGAGAATATTACGTTGAGATGATTGGTGATTAGGAGTGGCATCCTTCTGATATTTCTGCTTCCTAGTTTGGGGAAATTAAGGAAAACAGCTGTGAACCAGCGTTTAAGATAAGAGAATTGTGGCAGGCAAACCTACAGGAGATAATAAATTGAGCATTCTTAAAGCATTAAAAATGTAATGGTGCAGCAAAGGGTGCTCTTCTCCAGTAGAAGGTTAAGTCACCGTTGGGGCAGATTACAGGGAACTTCCTTTTGCATCTGGTCCACATTGCACTTGTCAGAGAGTGCTGCTGACACTTGCTCTCAAGATGGAAAGTGTTTTTTTGCCCTTGGCACTGACATCTGATATCTAAACTAATTGTGGTTTTCGCCTTAAACTGCAAGATTCTCAAATTATTATCTTTTAAAATTAAGTTTTGCCAAATGAATAGCTTCCAAATTAAAACTGGATGTAAATGGTTGTTGTTTTAAAAAGCGCTAACCTAAATCGTACAACATTGGTAATGTAGGCCTTACACATATGGATTAACATTCTTCTTGTATTCTTCTAAGACCTTATCATGTCAAAAGTGCTTTACAGTAATTGCTGTCCAGAGAAGTGACTGAATATGAGATGATTGAGAAGGGATCTATCTGATGGAGGTGTTTAAAATCATAAAAGGATTAAAAAAGGTGGCTATCGATAGGCTGTTTGCACTTGTTGATGAGTCCGAGCCTGTAGCAGATGTAAAAGGGAGTTTACCTGGGATGAGTGACCTCAGTTATGTGTAGAAACAATAAGGAGAAACTTTCCTCTGGCGGGTGAGCCGGTAACCAGGGCACATAAATTTAAGATAATTGGTAAAAGAACCAGAGGCGAAATGAGAAGTAATGTTTTTATCCAGAAAGTTGTTACAATCTGGAATACACTGCCTGAAAGGGTGATGGAAGCAGATTTGATAGTAGCTTTCAAAAAGGAATTGGATATGTACTTGAAAAAGAAAGAAATGCAAGACTATATGGGGTAAGAGCGGATGAGTGGGTCCAGTTGGATAGCTCTTTCAAAGAGCCGGCACAAGTATGATGGGCGAATAGCCTCCTGTGCTGTAGGATTCTATAATTCTATGGTTTACACAACTGCTACCATCTGAGCCAGGCCTCCACACGGTCACAGGAGAATCAAACTGCTTCGATGAATTGCATGTGCAGAATGTAAGAAATATTCCTGCAAGCATTTTGAATTGTAGTGAATGTTGTAATTCTTTTCAATTGTTATTTTACCAAAACAAAGTCATGGCAGCTGGTAACCTTCTTTAACTGGACCACTTGTTTGCCATTGTGACTCCACTTGATATTAATCTTGGCAGTCCTTCATGTGTAGCTCAGTGAATGTGCTGGTCAGTGAAAGGATTTGTCAGGTTTATTTACCTCCCAATTTTTAAATAGCTGTTGATAGAAAACAGCCTTCTCACTGAGTCAGAATTCCGATGTTTGGGATCAAAAGGCTGTAACGGAGACATACTGTATCAAAAGTCCAATGATGTGATTTCACATTCTTACAAATAGAATAGAAAGTTCCATAAAAACATTTTATTGCCCTTTATTTGGATTCAATTTGTAACAATTATATTATTCATTACCAGCTTTCATATGACCTCAGGACTATTGTGACGGAAATTAACACTGAAAAATACATTACTTCCTGCAAGAAATTATCAGCTGTAGCTGGCTAATAACTTAATGTGTCAGAGGAAATGTTCTCTCTAACTCTAACATTTCCTCTTAAGGGTTGGAATTTTGGTTCTGTGTGCTTTAATTTTTATACAGTTCAAAACACTTTGATCATGCGAAGATATTTTATAAAAATAATCCTTGCATTTGAGATAGTGCCTTATCGCGTCCTCAAGCTGTCTCAGAGCACATCACACAATATACTGTAAAGTGGATTGACTGTGTATTTTGTTGGTAAAGATACAATAATTAAAGGCAAATTGGTCTGAAATACAACTAAACTCAAGGCTATGTAAGAAATGTATGTCGTGGGTATTGTTTACATTTTGATCTTTTGCTGTTGACTTACATAAATATTAGTGCAGGCAAGTCAGGGTGAAATCCTTTGTAAATCCCTGGATTGGGATAAGTGGGCAATTTGTATGCTTGTTCCATCTGTTGGTCTACCCATCTGTTTGATCATATGTCCATCAATGACAAAGTGCCACAACGACTTTAAATTGTTTGAGTGATTGGGACTTCAGCGCTTTGAAACTCCAGCAGACTGCGGGGAGTGATGGGGTCCAAGTTGAAACCTATTCTCACCTGTTGTGCTATGGAGAGGTGGCCTGTAAAGGCTAATCACAAAAACACAGAGGCATGAGCAACATTAATTATACAGCATAAAAGAAACAGATGTCAGCAAAGAATGAAATTAATTAGGAATGAAGTGAATGTTATATGAAGAAACACACCAACACATTTACACCATCAGCATGCAAAACAATGAGAGTAAGTAGCCAATTACACAGGACAACCTCATTATAATGCCCTGGCTCACTTTTGGACCTTCGGTAGAGCCGTGCTAAACACGACCTGGCTTCCAGCGCTGACTTGCCGGCTTCCACTGATGACTGCACTTAAAACGTTTGACTTCTGGGATGTTAGATTGCTGTTGATGTCACTTCTTGTGTAATGTAAGCATGTGTGCTATGTGCAGGGAGCACTGCTAATGTCACTTCCTGTGTACCATACATTCGAACTGTGCATAGGAAACACTGCTGATGTCATATTGCAACACTGCCAATGTAGAGCATGAGACAAGCAAGAAGTGATGTCAGCGGTGACCTGATAACGTGGAAGTTGGTCTTTTTCCATGCCTTGCTTATAGTGGGGTTAGTGAGACATTGGACCCAACCAATATCATTATAATGAGGTTTTCATGCGACTTGAATTTTGTGGCGGAATTGGATCAAAGGCAAGAAAATCATCTCAGACTTCCTTTATGTATCTCACAGCAGCCAATTGCTGTGCCACACCACTGGACACTGAACAACGTTTTGGCCACTTATTCCATGACACTGAGGTGCACAATTGGCTGTTGTGTTTCACTCACAAATCTAAAGTCAATTCATTTTACAATATATTCCGTGAAGCGCTTTGTGATGCCTCAAAGACATGATAAGATGCTATATCAAATGCAGGATTATTATTATATTATTATAGGTTGGCTTTGGTTGCTCATCCTAGCAATGGGTGATGAGAAGGCAAATAGTGGGATCTAACTTTCAGGAGGGAGAATATCAACTTGGTTTCAACAACAACTTGCATTTATATAGTGCCTTTCACATGGGTTAGTTAATGACTTTCTCTCAATAGATGGGATTCTTTTTGAAAATATGAATTGCAGGAACTCACTGATTTTCCTCTCTAAAACTATTAAACCATCACTCATCAACTTAACAGCCAGCGACTGTTTCAGTGATTTTTGCCCTCAATTGATACACGTCTGGTCTCATCAGCCTCAAGGCTACTTCATATAATGGTCTAGTTGTAAGTCTGTAATCTGTAATTTGAATATCAGGGGATGGGGACTTTAGATATTCACAAGATTTGAGAAGACCTTGCAGAGTACCTCTAATGAATTTACAAATCCTACTTTAAGATATCATTAGTGGTAAGGGTTTCCTATGAAAAGACTTGAGAAATTAGAGTTTTTTCACTGCAGCTGGGAAAGTGCCCCGATAGAGATGGTCAGAATTATGAAAGGTTCTAGCTATTTATTATTTAGATAAATAAATAGTAACCATCCATAGATTATTCACTATTCATCAAGTAAGTGCACACATTTACAGGATTCATAAAGAGAATTAAATGATTAGTCAGAAAAAAATGTCTTTACACAAAGTGGAATTTTCTGCAGCAAACTGTAGTTGAAGCAGAGTCTGTCAATTCTTTTAAAAGAAATTAGATTCTTGAAGAGGAGGAATATTAAAAGATTTGTTAAGCAAATGGGAAAGAGGCATTAGTCTAGGTGTCCTTCGTGGAGAAAAGCACCTGTTTCCATGTTGTAATGGTGCATGATTCTATGATCAGTCTGAAATAGCTTGTAAATGTCATCTAAACACTGGAATGAGTTTATAGCTTTAATATTACTCCAGGCTGTATATATTATTTCCTTTTAATGATGCACAATGTAGACTTGATGGAGTGGTTTTATTCCGGTCTGGTCTCCCGGTCTGTTTTTTATGCTGGTGGTGGATTTGTGGTGTTGATGCCGAATGACACTCAAACTGAAAGATTAGTAATTGTGATATGATCACTGCAGGTTTATTGAGTGATAATCAACACTTGATTGAAGAGAAATAACCTGCATAGCTTGTAAATAGATACATAGTGTGCAGTGCAGCAAAAAAAATCTGATTTGTCATTCTTACAGCTTATTTGGACGAAGTTACTTGATTTACAAAATTGCAAATTGCCTTCAAGTAACAATTTGCATTTCAATCACTTTCATAGCACCTTTTGTATCTCATAGCAGCTACAGGAGCTGTTCAGAGACTCACCGTTCAGCTTTATTGGTTAGAACATTCGCTCGCAGGCAAAATGACCCGGGTTTGATTCCCAGGCGGAGCGAAAACTTGGGCAAGTTTCCTTACTCCACATGCGTCTGTTTATCTAGCAATAAGTAGGAACACGGTTGTTAGTCGATTGACGAATCGGTTTCTGGGGCAGTAATCCCTTATAAAAAAATTAAGGGTCACTCAATTCATGACTGTTTGTGGAAACTTGGCTGCTGTGCGTAATTGGCTGCTACACTTCACCCACAAAATATACAGTCAATTCACTTTACAGTATATTCTGTGAAGTGTTTTGAGATGCCTCAACGACAGAATAAGGCGCTACATTAAATTCAAGGATTTTTATAATTACTGTTAAAACCTCCTGGTTAAGTTACAGACTAGTTTTAACAGCAGCTGGGTTGTTGGGGAGAGAGAGCGAAAGGAGTGCCAGGCTGAGCACTGCCAACTCTACCGTACGGAAATAATAGATGACATGAAGGCTTTCTGTGTTTTTACATTGTGCTTATTTTTAATTGTAATTGGCTTTTCAATCTATATCATGTAGCAGGGAATACTTACTTTAAGGTGTCCTCTCACTGCAGCACTCTGACATTCTACATCAGTGATAATAATAATAATAATCCTTGCATTTGATGTAGTGCCTTATCTCGTCATTGAGACGTCTCAAAGCACTTCACAGAATATATTGTAAAGTGAATTGACTGTATTTTGTGGGCGAAACGCAGCAGCCAATTCCACACAGCAGTGACCCACAAACAGTCATTGATTAACTGACCAAATTATTATTATTTTTAAAAAAATTTTAAATATTTATTTTTTAAAAGGAGTATTATCTGCAGAACACAATCTGCCAATCAACAAACAACCAGGTTCCAACTTACTGCTCGGTAAACAGAGGAATTTATACTGAGCATTCATACTTTTGGCTTCACTGGCTTCCCATCACACAGAGGATACAGTTCAAGATCCTGGTCCTCACCTTCAAAATCCTCCATGGCCTTGCTCCCCCCACCTCTGCGACCTCCTAAACCCCTACCAACCTTCCCGTTCCCTCCGCTCAGCGGGCTCCTAAACCCCTACCAACCTTTCCCGTTCCCTCCGCTCAGCGGGCTCCAGCCTGCTTTACGTCCCCCACCTCGCCCATCGCACCATTGGTGGGTGGGCCTTCAGTCACTCTGCTCCCACCCTCTGGAATTCAATCCCGCAGTCCCTCCACCTCGCCCCCTCCCTTGCCTTCTTCAAGACCCGTCTCAAGACCGCCCTCTTCGACTGTGCCTTCCATCACTCTCCCCCCCCCCCCGCCCTCCACCCTCCCTAATCCCGACCCCCAGCTCGGGTCCAAAACACTGATTGGATGTCCTCTTGATGTAAAAGGCACGATACAAAAATAATTTAGTTGTTGTTCTTTATAGTCTTATGTTTTAACCTCTCCCACCTTTATCTCTGACATCTCAACACTTCTCACATCTCTCTGCCTCTGCTCTGATCGCCTCATCATTCTGGGTGACTTCAACCTGCACTTTACCCCCTCCTGCTCCATCTCCTCAGACTTCTCTTCCCTGCTCTCCTCACTCAACCTCTCCCTCCACATCAACTCCCCCACTCACAGTCACGGCCACCCACTCGACTTGGTGATCACCCGGGACCTCAGTGTCTCTGATGTCACCATCACCGACAAGGCCGTCTCCGATCACCACTTCATCTCCTTCACCACCACCACCCCCTCCCCACCCCCACCAGACCCACCACCATCTTCTACCGCCCCTGGAAGAAGTTACCCCCTCAATCCCTAATCGCTGCCTTGGAGTCCTCTGAACTCCTCTCCCTCTGGCCTTCAACCCTCACCAACCCCTCTTCTGCTCTCACCCTCCTCCACAACACCCTCTCCTCCACACTTGACACTCTTGCCCCTATCACCTCCCGTACTGTCTCCTACTCTCGCTCCTCCCCCTGGTTCACCACCCACCTCCGCTCACTGAAGAGTCAGGTGCGGGCCGCTGAACGCACCTGGGTCAAATCTGGCCTAACGGTCCACCGACAAATCTGGCTGGACCTCCTCAAAATCTACCGCTCCACTCTCGCCTCAGCCAAATCGTCCTTCTCCTCCAGGATAATCCTGGAAGCGAAGGATGACCCCAGGCTACTGTTCTCTACCACATCCCAACTCCTCCGTCCCCCCCGACACCCCGCGCAGGTCATCTCCTCCAACCTTCACTGCGAGGAGATGCTGGATTTCCTTGAATCCAAGATCAAGGGAATTCGCTCCGCGGTCACTTCCACTCCAACATCCACCCACCACCCACCCCTTCCCTCCCGCACTCCGACTCCTACCCATCCTCCCCTACACACCTTCGTACCCGTTTCCCCATCCTCTGTCACCAAACTCATCCTATCCCTGAAACCCACCACCTGCTCCCTTGACCCCATCCCCACTCCACTCTTTATCTCGCAGCTCCACCTCCTTGCCCCACATATCACAGACATCGTCAACCTGTCCCTCTCCTCTGGCTCTATTCCCACTCCCTTAAAAACTTCACCATCACTCCCACCTTAAAAAAACCCTCCCTTGATGCGTCTCAGCTATCAAGCTACCGGCCCATCTCCAACCTCCCCTTCCTGTCCAAGGTCCTGGAAAGAGTTGTCG
Source organism: Callorhinchus milii (assembly GCF_018977255.1). Taxonomy (NCBI): domain Eukaryota; kingdom Metazoa; phylum Chordata; class Chondrichthyes; order Chimaeriformes; family Callorhinchidae; genus Callorhinchus; species Callorhinchus milii. Next base: position 205,706 of record NW_024704775.1, on the reverse strand, counting down.
CCTCCCAGCTGCGCTCTTTCCTCTCCAACCATTCACTATTCGAACCCCTTCAGTCGGGTTTCCGTGCTGCCCATAGCACAGAAACTGCCCTGGTCAAGGTCACCAATGACATCCTGACCATCTGTGACCAGGGCTCCCTCTGCCTCCTCGTCCTCCTCGACCTATCGGCAGCATTCGATACGGTCTACCACGCTATCCTACTCCACCGCTTGTCCTCCCACCTCAACCTTCAAGGCCCTGTCCTTGAATGGTTTAGGTCGTGCCTCTCCCACCATCTTCACTTTGTCTCCACAAATGGTTTTTCCTCCAGCGTCCGCACTGTCTCGTGTTGTGTCCCTCAGGGCTCTGTCCTCGGTCCCCTCCTCTTCACCCTCTATATGCTCCCCCTGTGGTGACATCATCCGCAGACATGGAGTTAACTTCCTACATGTATGCGGATGACACCCAATTCTACCTTTCCTCCTCTACCCTCAACTCCACGACCACCGATGTCCTGACAGACTGCCTGTCTGACATCGAGTCCTGGACGAGAGACAACTTTCTTCAGCTCAACGTGCGTAAAACTGAGGCCCTCCTGATTGGCTCACGTCAGCGCCTCCGCACCTCAGGCGCTGACAGCATCAGCATCCAAGGCTGCACTCTCCACCTCTCAAAGCCGGTCAGGAACCTCGGGGTTCTGTTCGACCCTGAGCTGTCCTTTCTCCCTCACATCCGCACCACAACTGGCACCGCCTTCCATCACCTCCGGAACATCGCCAGACTACGGCACTACCTCACCCCTCACGCTGCTGAAACTCTGGTCCACGCCTTTATCACCTCAAGGCTGGACTATGGGAACTCTCTCCTCGCCGGCCTTCCCGCCACCTCCCTCCACACTGCAGGTCATTCAGAACTCTGCAGCTCGTGTACTGTCCCGCACCAGGCTTCGGGACCACATCACTCCCACCCTCGCTCGCCTCCACTGGCTCCCCATCCCCCAGAGGATTGAATTCAAGATCCTCACCCTCACCTACAAGGCCATTCACGGCCTCGCTCCCTCCTACCTCTCCGACCTACTATACCCCTACCTACCTGCCCGTACCCTCCGTTCCTCTGGCTCCGGTCTGCTCCACATCCCCCGCCCCGACCGCCCTACCATCGGTGGCCGGGCCTTCAGCCTCTCAGCCCCGAGGCTCTGGAACTCTATCCCCCAGTGCCTTCGCCGCCTCCTCCCTTTCCTCCTTCAAGGCTGGTCTCAAGACCTTTCTCTTTGACTGTACCTTCAGTTCTCCTCTCGACTCTCTACCCCCTCCTCGCTCCCTCCCTTCCCTTCCCTCCCCCTGACCATTTGCCCCCTGCTCGGGTCCTGACCTAACTGTACAGCGCCTTGGGATGTCCTCCCGACGTGAAAGGAGCTCAATGGAATCTTGTTGTTGTTGTTGTTGTTAAGAAATTTTAAGGAATTATTTTTCCTCTTCCAAATTGAGGCTCCAAATTATCCTGGTCTTAGCCTGGCATCCATTGCCTTAACATTTTATATTGTGCAAAATCTCAGAAAACTAAAAAATTTTGTTTTATTTTGGAAGCCTTTTTCTCAAAAAAACCCTGCTAAAACAGGCTTCTAAATTAATACTAATAATCCTTGCATTTGATAAACCACCTTATCATGTCGTTGAGATATCTATTCACAGAATATACCATGAAGGGAATTAACTGTGTATTTTGTGGTTGAAAATTAAGACTGAATTTAAGAGTTTCCAAAATTGTGCATGATTTTAAATGCTAATAAAATTGTCTCATGGTTGAGGTATGAGTTACTTTTGTCTGTGATGAATATGAATGTTCAGCTACAAAATATCATCACTACATTCTTCATCAAATCCTGTGAAACGCTTTCAGACATTTCAACAACATGATAGTATACTACAATACATCAAATGCAAGGATTAATATTATTATGCTGCATACTTCAAAAAAAATTATCTACGCTAACTTTCCCATTTTCAAAAGGGCATAAGCTTAAGTGCATAATTGCCATGTATTTCTGTGACTACATGAAGGTTTACTACAAAGGCCATCTTTATCTGCTGCTTCAATAACACTAACCAAAGCTGCAATAGCTGATGTACACAGCAAAGATCTCTTTGTTGGAAGTTTTTTTTTACACACAACAATGTGGTTGAGTAGAGCATCCACTGGCTTTGAAATAGATGAGTCTTTCACCAGTGGTTCAAATAACATCAGTGAGCATTACTGATCGTTACCCACTATTCAAAGTGATATATATATATAGCTCTTTTTGTGATCCCTCCCCATTGGACCAGAGCTAAAAATCACTTGACGCCCAGGTTCAAGCTTGCATTGCAGAGATGAGCAGTGAAAGACTCAAGCTGTGACTTGGTTTAGACCTGAAAGTCACTTTGCATAAGTCCTGCTACATAAACAGCTGTCAACTCTTGTACTTATATTGATAGGCAGGCATAAATTCTTTACAAAAAACATTTGCTTTTTTATAGTGCCTTATAATACCTTAATGTTTCAAAATACTATCCAATAATTACCGTTAAATGTAGTGACTATTTTTTGCAGGCAAACACCAAAATTACATTTGTATATCGCCTTTCATGTTGGGAGGACAGGCAGCCATTTGCATCACAGGGTCTCACAAACAACCATTGGGTGAAGAACCAATTGTTCTGGAGGATTGTTGGCTCTTCCTTTTTGAATAATGGCTTGGGATGTTAATATCCACCTGAAAACAGGCAGTCGGGACCTCAATTTAATGCCACATCCACAAAGTGCAGCAACTCCAACAGTGCAACCCAGTATCGAATTGTATAGTTATGCAAAACTATGAGTGTACGTTCTGTCCGAGAGGCGAGAGTGCTACTAACACAAAATGTATTGTATTTCCATACAACATGAACATGGACCTTTGGGCCTTTCGATCTCCTACTTCCAGAATACTCAGTCTACTGTTTCCCATTACAGTATCAAATAGTTTCTCAAATGAATCCCAAGCTCATGGCTGATACCACCCTTTCCAGCTATTGTATTCCTCTGTGTAAAGAAATTCTTTCTCCTAATATTCATAGGCTTAAAACTCTTTCATACATGGAATCACTTTCCATGTGGTTCCACCAGTTTATTGTACAGGTACAAGATTGGCCTGGTTGAATCCCATATGCTGGCTGCATTTTGCGCTTCAATGGCTGACTTCTGGTTCATTAGGTCACATTTGCGTATCAGCCTATCACAGTTAGGAACACTCTTGTCTCTGAGAGAGGGCTGTAGGTTCAAGCCCCAAGTCCGCTCTTTGAACTCAGTCTACGATGACAATCCAATGTAGTGCTAGGAAAGAGCTGCATTGTTCGAGCCCTTGTTCACATGAGACAATAATCCGAGGTCACATCTGCCTGTTCAGGTGGATGGTTAAAGATCCAATGGCACAATTCAAAATGGGAATGGAATTTTTTCTGGTTTCCTGGACAACAAACCCCATATAAAACTATTTATTCACTTCATTGGTGAATGGGACAATGCTTTCTGCAAATTGGCTGCAACATTGGCCTACAAAAAAGCAGCAACTACACTTTATAGAGATCCTGGGAAGCACTTTGAGATGTCCTCCTAACATGAAAACAACAACAAAATTTATTTACCGCCTTTCACATCTGGAGGAGGTCCCTAGGCACTGGACAATCAGTGTTTCGGACCCGAGCTGGGGGTTGGGATCGGGGAGGGTTGAGGGTGATTGAAGGCATGGTCAAAGAGCAGAATCTTGAGACGGGTCTTGAAGGAGACAAGGGAACAGGCTAGGCAGAGGGACTGTGGGATGGAGTTCCAGAGGGTGGGAGCAGAGTGGTTGAAGGCCCGCCCACCAATGGTGGGGCGGGCAAGGCGGGGGACATGAAGCAGGTCAGAGCCCGCTGAGCGGAGGGAGCGGGCAGGTTGGTAGCGGGTTAGGAGGTCGCAGAGGTATGATAAGGTATTATTTGAAACGTTACATCACTTCCAGCTTTGCTGCACCTGCTTAAAGCAAAGATTGATGTGGGTGATGATGACACAATGCAGGAAACCAGTTTAGGCTGATCCTCCAGTTCAATACTGGTTTGCTCTGTTGGAGCTGCATTGCTTTATGGATGTGGTGCGGTATTAAATTTAGGTCGCACTTAAAAAGGGTTAATTTCCAGATCGTCAGGTCACAAGAAGATAAGAATTTGCATAATGTAGTGTCCCAAACTATATATTATATCCTGAGATATTATTTCTCAGCAGATCTCTATTTAATTTGTTCTTGAAAGAAACAAGATTTTTGCTTCCACTGTCTCCCTTGGGAGCCTGTTCCATAGGTTTACTACTTGCTCGCTGAAGTAGTGATTCCACAGATTTGTTCTGAATATACCCCCTTCAATCGCTGGCCGATTATATTTTGGGAAAGTGATAAGGAGACCAGGCAAACAATAATAAAACACAATGTATATGAGAGAACATTAGGGGAGGAGAAATCCGATCTCAATATGGAACAACAACAACTTAGATTTATACAGCGCCCTCCACGTGGATGGCATCTCAGAGTGCTTCACAGTAATGGATCCCGGGGCCGAGTCAGGGGGAGGGGGAGAAAAATGACCAAAGGCGCGGTTGAAAAGAAAGGTCTTCAACAGAGAACGGAAAATAGGAAGAGAGGGGGCAAGGTGAAGGGGGTGAGGAAGGGAGTTTCAGAGCTTCGGGGCATAGTGGCTGAAGGCACGGCCGCCGAGGGTAGAGTGTGGATTCAGGGGACAAGGAGGAGGCCAGACCCGGAGGAACGAAGGCAATGGACACTGTTTTGAGGAGCGAGGAGGTCAGAGAGGTAGGGGGTGGAGGGATTTGAAGACAAGGGTGAGGATCTTGAAGTTGATCCTCTCTGGGACAGACAGCCAATGCAGTCTGGCAAGGACTGGGGTGATCGGGGAGCGGAGTTTCGTGCGGGTGAGAATGCGGGCGGCAGAGTTTTGGATAATCTGGATTTTATGGATGGTAGTGGAGGGGAGGCCGGCGAGGAGGGTGTTGTAGTAGTCCGGCCGAGTGGTGACAAAGGCATGGACTAGGGTTTCAGCGGCTTTCGGAGAGAGGTATTGGTGGAGTCGGGCGATATAACAGAGGTGGAAGAAAGCGGTGATGGTGAGGGACCGGATGTGGGGGAGGAAGGATAATTGGGGGTTGAACCTGATGCCAAGGTTGCTTACGAGTTCGGAGAGTTTTAGGGGGAGGTCAGGTAGGTGGAGGAGGTGAGAAGCGTGAGATTTTAGACGTTGACGAGAGCCAAAGAGTATGGCTTCCGTCTGTCTAAGTTCGGCTGAAGGAAATTCGCGCTCATCCAGCCCTGAGGTCTGACAGGCAGGCTGACAGAACATCAGGAGACTGGGGGTCGCAAAGAGAGGTGGATAAATGGAGTTGGGTGTCATCTGCATACATGTGGAAGTGTATCCCATGTCTGCGGATGATATCCCCAAGATGGAGCATGTAGATCAGAAAGAGGAGGGGGCCAAGGATGGATCCTTGCGGTACCCCGCAAGTGACCGGGTGAGAGCGGGAGGAGATGTACTGCTGGCGGTTTGTGAGGTAGGATGCGAAACAGGCGAATGCGGTCCCACTGAGGTGGATGATGGAGGAAAGGGGTGGAGGATGGTGTGATCGACTGTGTCGAACACGGTGGAGAGGTCCAGGAGGACAAGGAGGCAGAGGGAGCCCTGGTCACAGATAGAGAGGGTGTCATTTGTGACTTTCACAAGTGCAGTCTCTGTACTGTGGGCAGCGGGGAAACCGGACAGGAGGGGTTCGAAGAGGGAACCCAAACGTTCTGGTGTACATTTGTCCCAGTGATCCCTCCCATTGCAAATTCTAAAAGGCAAGTGTAGAACTGAGTCTGTTATCTTTCTGTCCTTTTTTTAGTATTCTTAATGTTGCTTATAATAATGCATTATTGATTTTATTTTAAAAATTCAACATAGATTTGGAGGACACCACAGGTTATAATTTTGAATAGTGAACAGCCAGCTAAATGTAACCTCACTTTGTGAATGTTCAGAAAACAGGAAGTGACGTTGCAGTGACCCGCAGTCCAGATGTTGGCTATTTTGTCTTCTACAGGGTGACCAAAAAGTGGTGATATCGACCCTATTGTCTAAAAAGAATGTAATAATTTCTTTAAAATGCTCCAAAACTGCAACTCTTTCCCTCAATCCCTCCACCTTGCCCCATCCTTCCCCATCTTGAAGTCACGCCTGAAGAACTTTCTCTTGATTGTGCCTATGGCCAACTCCCCCCAGCTCGGCGTTATGCTTCGCCATTGTCAAGGGCTCTGGAACGTAACCCTGCATGAGGGGCACTGTATAAATGCAAGTTGCTGTTTTTGTTGTGCACACTCCCTGCACAAGAGCCATTTGCGCCCTTACGCAAGCAAATCCACTATCATACCTCACTATAATGGATAGGATTTTATGAACCCAAACACTGCATTGTAACTATAATTAACTGCAGTTTTATTCTGGGTTTAATTTCTCAATCCCATTCAGCAATTTTTAATTCTCCGTTGAGAGGTGAGATGTGCTTGCAAGATGTCTCTCCTTGGAGATGTTTTAAGTAAAAATGAGTAAGATGGAGGAAATGAGAACTAAAAGTGTGAAATGCCAGCGCTGAAGAATGGAAGACTTGGTATCAAACAGTAGTTCAGCTTAGCAGCACTGCAGGTCTGCCCTTATTTGTATGTCACACAGGCAATTCAGCTCCAGTTCTGACGCTGGCTCATCCTGAAGTTGCTAGCAGTCACAGAACCACATTTTTTTTTACAGTTAGTGTAGACCATCTAGATGCCTTGCATGACGTAAGTGGTAATAGGGTCTGCTAATGTGACCACGATCATCAAGGAGAAAGAAGCTTTTGTTATGGGCAGCATCTGCACTGCCATGGGAACAACTCAGTTGCCAGGATACCATCGCTGATTTAAAACCACCTATCTGTTTTTGACTGAGCAGTTGTTTTACACTGTTGTACACTGTTATATGAGTGATAGTGTGGCAGCAAATGCTAAACTTCACTTACGACTTTAAATTTGTTCATCAGAATATTTCAGGTAAATAGTTGCATAAAGCAAAACTGTCTGATTTTAAAAACAAAAAAACATCTATTTCTGCCATTTACTTACAAACTGCTCTGTAGGAACTGTTATTATTGGAAGACACTGGGTGGCACTATTGCTACTTGGATGTGGTTGGGTCATGGGTCAAAACTAGTCTCTGTGAGAAAAGCAGCAGTATTCGCTGTAGTTATTATCTCAATTTGGAATCGAAAGAATGCGATCTCAGGGAGAGAGGATAATGGAGGACACGGGGGAGCAGGGGAAGAGAAACAATGATCCCAGGGACGAGAAGGCCTGAGAAAATCCAGCAAAGGGCTTCATACACCATAGAAAAAGAAAGCGATTGCGGCACCCTGCTAAAACATTCCAACTAGAACAAGCAAGAGCTATTGATCCACTGAACTGGTTTCAGCTGGCATTCATTGTAAATTAGAGCTGAGCAGAGACACTATCTCAGAACCTTTTAGACAGGTGGAAGAGATGTGTAAAGCTGGTAATGTGCTCCGATTTACAGAGCTCTTTAAAACACAGTGCCTTACATCAAGATTACTACCTCGTCACTAGCTTGGCGAAAACAGGAGCTCATCAATAGCTTTAAGCAAAGAGCAATTTGGCAGGAATCTAAGATGGCAGTTCATAAAACAAGTCTCTTTTGAACTCTATGCTCTGCGCTTGTTGCATTGAAGTTCAGCTTGTAACGTAGCTTTGTTTTTTCCCTTCGCATTTACGGTGACATTTAACCTTGTTCCTGTCTGCATACTGAGTCACTGCAGTGACATTTCCCTAGTAAAAAAGATGTCTTGCGAAATGCCATGTTATTCTGCAGTCCTGGAGTCAAAATGTTATACCGCCGGATTCCAGAGAATGTGTTCTTGGCTATATTGAGGAAAAATAACCTTGATTCAGTGGGGGCAAACTGGTTGAAGGCAAGCTTTAATCTCCCATTTGTTCCTTGTGCCCTGTGGTCCACCATCGGTGACTGCGCTTTCAACCACTATGCCCTGAAACTCTGGAACACTTTCTCTCAATCCCTCCATGTCACCCCCTCCTTCCCCATCTTCAGATCGCACCTTTCCTCTTCCACTGTGGCTATGGACACCTCCCCTTGCCCCATGTTATGTTTTGTCACTGTCAGGTGCTCTGAGATTCTACCATGCATGAGGGGAGCTATATGAATACAAGTTGTTGTTACTGGAAGTAAATGACAAAATTATAAACTGAACATTTTACATTTACATTGCACTTTTCGAGGACCATTGAAAGTGCTCGAAGCAATCTTATAATGGATTGGATTGTGCTCTTTATTTCTTTATGGGGTGTTGTCCATTGAAATTTAAAAGCTTCTCTTTTTCCACTATTTGAACAGACAGTCTGAATTTGAAAAGTACAGAAATGATTGACCTGGAATCGTAGAAATTATAATACAATTACAGTCATTACAGTAACCATCAAACCTAATCAGAGATGTACAAAGACTCTGCAGCATGGAAACAGGTTATGCAGCCGAACCGGTCTGTGCTGGTGTTTATGCTCTACACAAGTCTTCACCCACTCTTCACTCCCTCTTATACCCTTCTGTTCTCCTCTACCTCATGTGAAGGTCCAATCAAGTGATCTCTCAAGTCCTGTAGCTTCGTGGTTAGAGCACTCACCTTGCAAGCACGAGGATCTGGGTTTGATTCCCGGGCAGGGTGAAACATTAGGCAAGTTTTCTTACTTCACACACCTCTGTTTACCTAACAGGAAGTAGGAACCCGGTTGTTAGTCGATTGGCTGAACACTTGTCTGGGTGTAATAATCCCTTTAATAAATAAAATTTCTTTACTAAAATAAATAACAATGATAATATGGTCACTCAATCCACAACTGTTTATGGGACCGTGTTTCACTCACAAAATATAGTCAATTAACTTTACAGTATATTCTGTGAAGTGCTTTGAGACTTCTCAAAGTCGTGATAAAGCACTGTATCAAATGCAAGGATTATTATTATTAATCATTAAATATTTAGTGAATTCCATTTTAAATGTTGTTATAGTCACAACCACAATAGCCACTTGTGGCCAAGTATTCCACATTCTATTATCCTTCTGCATGAAGATGTTTGTTCCAATCTTTCCCTCGATTCTTAAGTGTCAATCCTGAGATTATCCTGCTTCTTACCAAATATGGATGGCGACCCCATTCCATTAAACCTTAACTGAGTTTCTACCACCAGTCTCATCATCTTCCACCGCTGGAACTTTGATTGCTCACACTCCTTTGTCACTAATACCTTTATCTAAACCTTTACCACCTTGAGGTCAGAATTCAGGGGATTTTCCAACTCCATACATCAAAACGATCCAGAATTCCGAGACACGTGTCCTGTTTCGCAAAAGGTTTTCATATCCCATCTAGGCCAAACTCCTCTCATTCTCTGCACTTCATTACATTATTTTCAAGATCGTCATTTTCAATCCTTCTATGGGCATATTGTACTCTCTGCATTGTCCAGTCCCACGTTCCAGCCTGCACTCTAGCTTTAATAATAATAATCCTTGCATTTGATATAGCGCTTTTCACGTCTTCTTGACATCCCAAAGTGCTTTCTAACTCTCTTGCAGCTTGTTTTCCATTCCCTTCCTTTTACCCATCATAGGCTTCAGTCACTGCACTCCTGACCTCCAGAATTCTCTTCCAAAATCACTTTCTCATTCTGCCTCACTTATCTAACCAATAATAAAAGGCCTCACAAATATTGGAAACTAGCCAAGTTACTGCCAATTAAATGATTCAAGGTTGTTGGATGACAAGATAGATGTGAAGAAGAACTCTTTTAGGATAATAATCTTTGCATTTGATATAGTGCCTTATCATGTAGTTGAGATGTCGCAAAGCGCTTCACAGAATATATTGTAAAGTGGATCGACTTTATATTTTGTGGGTGAAACGCATCAGCCAATTGGACAAAGATCCTGATCCTCACCTTCAAAGCCCTCCATGGCCTTGCTCCCCACTAACTCTGCGACCTCCTTACCTAGCTGCATTTCTGTGTCTAATCAATGTTTTTTGGTACTGGTTCTGCCACAAGTAGTCTTCAGACTTATAGCAACAAATCATAATAATATTTGCCCTCATCTTTTGTGCTCGCAATTTGTCCAAGGCAGACAGCGAGGATAAAACAATACTCGCTGAACTTATTTCTTCGTTCTGTAAAGTAATTTTTAATACATCCTAGCTCTCGTGTCGGCAAAAATGTCCTGAGAAAATAAATTTCTGTAATACGGTGCTAATAATTCATTAGCTTAACAGGCCTCTGCAGGGACTCTGTTTACATGTTACTGGTTGCCACACAAAATGATTTTTTAAATGCCTGTTATCATTCTTGCCATCGCAGCTTCCCTCTGCTGTTGCAAACATCTTGTGCTTCGACTCTGCAGCACCAAGGATTTGAATCAGAGGTTCAGACCACTCTGGAGGGAAATACAGTGTAAATGTCCTTTTCTGGAAGAAAATGCAATGTACATTTAAGAGCTGACAAACTCTTCCAAAGCATTTGAGAACCCAGGAAACTTAGGTTTGGTCATTGGAGTATCTGACTTGTGAATTAATTCCCCTTTTTATCATTCTCTGTCTGCATTTGCATTGTGCTGCATTTCAGAACTTGTGATTGACAGACAGTGAAATACAGATGCTAATTGCTGGCACAGAAAGCGGAGAGGAAATAATTTACCAAAGGGTAGCTCTGAAAATAACATTTGAGTGACTGAATGCTCTCCTTGCCAACAATCGCCAGTAGGTGCTGATATTGTGATTTTTATAGATAGCTCTTTTAATGACTTTATTTAGCCCGATCTATTCGATAATATTGAGTTAAATTCTAGGATTGAAAAAATTCAACCTCTCTTCCTGTTCAACACTATCACAATGGTTTTATTCAATATTCCTGTTTAAATGATTAGTTTGGAAAGAAATCCACCAGAAAATCAACAGCTGGTAGCACCACAGCTCATGCAGTGCAACAAGACAGGTAGGGTTAGGTGCTAAAAGAACATGGGGTGATGGCTGAGGAAGTGAAGGGATGATAACTACATTAAGATACATGGATACTGGGGGGAAAGGGCAAGCATGAACACAATTAATATGAGTACATAGAGATTTAGTTCAACTTATATTCAAGAAACAAAACGTGGGAGTTAGAGGGAAAATTGCAAGAAGAAATAATCACAACTGGAGCAAAATGCACATTGGTTCAATAGGGGAATTCTGAATGTTAAACACTTTGCAGGGTGGCACCACGAATGCACCAATTTTGGCTGGAAATTAAATTTGCAGCCATTTTGAAGTAAATTCCATTTCCCGTTTGGCACAAAAACACTTTCCTGTGAGTTGCCTGCCATTTCACTACAGTGACTGGAGCTAAGAATGTAATTGACGTCTCAATGTGGATAGGTGTTGAGGAGATTAACACCAGCTCTCTGAATGGCCTCAGCTTCAAAAGCAAGAGGAGATTGGCTCCCAGAATCAGATGTGTTTAGGTCTTGGAGTCGATGAAAACTGAAGCCAAGAATGGCTGCAGGTTACCCGCTCGGAAGAGGGGATTTCAATGGAATAGCATAGTAGTTTGAGGATAAAGAATGCAAATTAAAATAAAGGATGGGTATTGAAGAATCGAAAGGAAATAGGAGAGCGTGGAGCAATGTGAAGTAAGAGAGACAAACGCAGTAAATACACCCATATCTTAACCTTTCACCTCCCAATGTATAACCATTTTGAAGTTGCATAGAATTCTGACCCTTGAAAGGTTTAAGGGACAAATTAAAATGACAAAGGACTGATTGAAAAAAAGCATTTAGAAGAAAAATTCATGCAACAATAAAAAGATTTGCTTTAGATATAGCCAATGATTTAAACTTGATGTGAAGAATACTTTCAGCACGTATATATTTATATCATTTTGTATTCTGTGTGCTTTGGCAATGAACTCTCCTGGCTTAGATGAAAATAGCTTCCAACCATTTTTTCCTCAACAGCCTCAAATGTAAAGCTCTTACTTCTCCAGCAGATACCTTGGACAGGTATCTCAGTTTTAATTTGCAGTGTGCTACATGTGGCGGAGATGCATTTTATAGAATTAATGATAAAACAGCCGTGTTAGGTAAGACGCTGCTGCAGAAAGCAGTTTAGGCAGTTTTTTTTTTTAAATTGAGAAACCTAAACGTGAATAAACTAATAAACTAATGTGTGTTCCATTCTCAGAAATAATACCAGAGCTTTCTGTTAATTATTAACCAACATAAAAATGGTATAAGCTTGGGAAATGACAGTCAATGGTACTATATTCACCCTGCAGGGAATGCAGAGGTTTATGTGAGTGCCAACATTAATACTCAAAGGTACAGTGTAAGAGTTAATCACTGCAACAAAATTGAAAATAATCCAAAAGGAAAATGACAGGAAATTTGTATTTTTCCTCCCCTGAAGCCTTTCTGTTTGTGTTGCTTTCTAAACAAAAAAAAATACCCATTTGCTATTACTGTGGAGTCGGATGGTACAAATAATATATTTTTTAAAATATTTATTTTAAATCAGGGTAGTTTACAAAACCGATTAACTTACATCATTGATGGACCTTGAACTCCCTCTTATTGTCAGATCTTACAGATGGAGTAATATCATAAGAAACTGCGGAGAAGAGTTACATATACATTTTCTTCCTTTTTATAAACTTCAAATGACAATCGGACGGAGAACGGTTTGAAAGGGTTTTAAAGATGCACTGAAGCTTAAAAGGTTTGATTCTGAACGAGCCCCAAAACCCCCCACTCCAGTGCAGAGGTTCTTGGAACCGCAACAGTGGCGTTCACTCATAGTCACTCGTGGAAAGTGGTGCCTTTCCGTTGAGAGTCTCAGTGGCTGCAGTCCATTCGGTGCTGTGGTGCGGCCCCAAAGGAAAGTCACACCTCGCACTCCCTGGACGGCTGCTGGTGACACGAACAGGATCCGTAATCGTTAATGATCACAAGCGCCCCTTCAATATGATTGGGTTTGTAGTCGACGTAGTATTCCTGTGTGGACATGGCAGCCATTTGATGCATAGTTTGTTGTTGTTTCTGCTTGCGGCGCTGTGTCACGAAGCATTGCCTCAAGTGTCTCAGGCCCGCGGGAAAGCACTTCCAGGACACGTAGAGCACCAGCACCACTATCAGAAAGGAAAAAAGCAGCGCCATGGTCCCGGTGATCACTTTGTGAACCTGGATGGTGTTTTCCCGTGGCTCTGGCGAACCCTCCTCGCTCGTCACCGTGACTGTGACTGGGGCGGTGGGTTCGACTCCCGTTGTATCCCCCGTGTTGTACGCGGCGGAGCTGAGAGCCTCTCCGGCGGCCGTCACGCTGCGCTGTGCGGCTGTGGCTGTGGCTGCGGTGGTCCCCGCGGTGGCCGGAGTGCTCGTGTCCAGGTCGTCGCATATGTGAAAGCCGTGAACGGCATCGAGAACATCCTCCCCCTGGGTGTGCTCGGGGCTGGCACACAGCAGGCTGCTCTCGTGCTGCCCCTGGAAACTGCTCAGCCAGGTGGCCAACGCACAGATATTCCGACTGCATTCCCAACTGTTCCCCGAGAGGCTGATGCTGGTCAGGGATGACCAGGAGTCCAGGATGGTCTGGTCGATGCTCGACAGCCGGTTCGAATCCAACTGAAGCATCTTAAGGTTAGGCACGGCTCGGAAAGCATGAGGCTCCACGTACTCGATCTCATTCCCGGACAGGTCCAGTCTTTCCAAATGGTTCCAAGTCCACTCCAGGGAATTCACCACGATCTGGACCTTGTTCCACTGCATGTGGAGGGTTTGCAGGGACAGCAGTCTGGGGAAATGAGCGAAGTTCACTTTCACCAAATCGTTGTGCTCCAGGTGCAGCTCGGTCAGCTTCAACAGCCCGGCGAAGGCGTTTCGTGCGAGGCTTTTCAGCTGATTATATCCCACGTCAAGAAACTCCATACTCCGGCAATCCTGGAAGATCCGGACTGGGATAGACTGGAGGGCGTTGGACCTCAGGTGTAAGGTCTGAAGCTTGCGCAGCCCGTGGAACAGGTCGGGCTCCAGAGCCTGCAGGTTGTTGTAGGACAGCTGCACGTGGCGCAGGTTGGGCATAGGCCTGAAGGTGGTGTTGGGCAAATGGGTGATTTTGTTGGAGCTGAGGACGAGCTCTTTCAGTCTGCGGAGCCCCCGGAAGGCGCTGCCCTCCACCGAGTAGATGTGGTTGTGGTCCAGGTACAGCCACGTGAGCTGCACCAGGCCCGAGAACTGCGCGCCGTGCAGCTCCGACAGGCTGTTGTAGCGGAGGGACAGCCCCATCAGGGCCGACAGGTTGCGCGGCATTTGGGTGAGACTCTGCGACTCGCAGTACAGGAGTTTGCCATCGCAGCGGCACTGACTGGCGCACAGGCTGCGGGCGGCCGGCAGCACCTCCACCAGCAGCCCCAGCCCGCACCCCACCCACACCGAGGGCTTCCTGAGCAGCCAGTGCAGACCGACAGCCAACAGCAGGAAATCCATCAGCCACAGGGACACCCGCTCCGCGTTCGCTTTCAATTCTTCTCACTCAAGTCGATAAAACTTTTTTTTTTTTTTCACCTCATCGTTGCCTTCAACTCACAACCGACTGACCGTCCGGCCCCATGTCCGGCGGGAAGCTCTCTCGCTCTCCCTCCCTCCCTCCCTTCCTTTGCCGCCGGGGTTCATCCACCGGCGCGGGGTCGCGGGGAGGGGGTGTGGGGGGGTTGGGGGTTGGGGTTGGGGGGTGTGGGGGGGACGGGAGGGCGTTGAAACAGAACAAAATTAAACAGCGAGTGATCGCGGCATCGCAGCCGCCGCCGCCGGTGGTGGTGGCGAGAAATTGCTTGAAAGGAAGAAAGAAAGAAGTCAAACGAAAATGCTCTTACCCTTCCTCTCCCGCACAGGGACACACCACACACACACACACTCCGCGCAACTAACTAACGCACGTCCGAGCGGTCGGACTTAGTGCCGCTGTAAAGGCTGTAAAAGGAGCCGCTGTGGCTGAATCCGGTCCGGGTTCCTTCCCACCGGTTTATAGCCGGTGCTCGATCCCCCCCTCACACTGGCACAGGAGCACAGACCACTCCGAGACTGGGGCTGTCGACTTGCACTTAACTGTGAAGTTGTTTTCTTCTCTGCCTTTGCTCACTCCTCCCGCAGCAAAGTGCCTCCGTCGGTGTGTCCGTCTGGTCTGTCTGTCTGTCGCCCAGGAAAGCTCCCAACTCTTCTTCTTTTTTTTTTCTGCTTAACGATCCGTTCGCTCTGTCAGACCGAATTACCGTCCGTCGTTGGCGATGACCACTGACCAGTGTGGCCTTTAATCAATGGAGACAGCTAATGACTCATCCGCTGGACCAGGCACCGAGCAGCAGCTGCTGGTTCACTTCCCCTTGTTAGGTGATGCTCAGAGCGAGATGGATCGCCGAGCCTCCCCCTCCCTCCCTCTCCCCCTCCCTCCCTCCCTCCCTCCACACAGCACTGCACTGCACTGCGAGAGCAAAGCAGACGTGCTGAGTGTTGACAGAATGTCGTAAGCCACTCATGATCGTTCAGACTTCCCAGTGGTATGTCAAACATGGGCAGATTGAAAGGGGTGGGCGCAAAGCAGGGCTTTAATGAAGCAGCGAATGGCTTAACATGTTTTTTTTTCTCTCTCTCTCTCTCTCTCAAGAAAAAGCACCGGCGCTTCTTAGAAACGAAACCCGTTTATTAGTTAAAGGCAATGTGGTTACTGTTTGTAGCGAAGTAAGTGTGCGTGTGTGTAAAAAAAAACCCCAACATATCCATCCGGGCAGACGAGATATGCGTGACTTGGGATTCCTGAATGCAACATGCTGCACAAAGTAAGGAGGTGTTATGCAAAGTGCAGTGCAGATGTGGCCTGCACTCTTAAATGATGCACACTGTTTACTTCTTTTTCAGGAGTTTGAGGCATCATTACCATCTGAAAGCTCGGATTAACTCTTTCTAGGCCATTCCTTTCTGACAGCGGGCTGCAAGTCCCCCCCCCCCCCCCCCCACACACACACAGTTAAACCCCACCTCGCCTGCCTTTTTTCTTGCACACACGATGGTCCCCTTGGACCCGATCGACAAAAAATGTTGCAGCAAGTGAACACACACATCACATAAATAGGTTATATCTACAGCAGCCACTCCCTTTCTTACCCCGCATTCTCACGATGGCATCTCCCAGAGGCATATTAAAAAAAAAGTGCTCCACTCAGTGCTTTAAAGTGAGGCGCTTTACATTATTTCTCTGTTAATGAGGGAGTTCTAAACCAAATCTATTACAGTACCTCGGAGAGCTTTCTGATGGGGTTTGATTGCATTCCTATTAGAACAGTCGCAAGGATTCAGTTTATAACACAATATCAAGCCATAAACTCTTGCATGTTTTGCAACATGCCTTCCACAGCTCAAGGAGAAAGGATCCAATGAACATAATCAAGTTTTAAAGGAATGGAAGGATGAGTCAAAGCAATGGGTGGGGCCAGTGGGGAAGATTGCATAAAGGGTTAAACAGCAATGTGTCCATTCTCCCCACACAAGTAATCTTTCACCTGCCTTTGGTACATGTTAAAATAATTCACTCTTTCAAATTTTCACTCAAACCATGTCTGCGTCAACTGTAGTGAGCTCAAATCTTTTTTAAAAAAAATCTGCCTTGTGATATGGTTTTCTCAAATAACTGGTGAATAAATTCTGTTGAATTTTTTTTTTGGGAAACAGTGAGAGCTGACTGCCCGGTAGGTGTAACATGCCTCTTTATTCTTGCCTTTACGATGATGATACGCCGCTCTCGCTGTCATCACTAATGTTCTTTTTTTAATTTGAAAAGAGAGGGAAATCTCATCTCGATCCACGCTGCCTTTCAGTCATTTGGTGTGATTCACACTTGGATAATCAGACGCCAAGAAAAGAGCGGAAAATGTTGATCTGCACAGCTCTGACCTTTTTCATATTGGAAAACCCCTACATTTCAGAACCTGTCTTTTAAAAAAACATATGTGGCTAATAAATTACTTGGAAAAAGAAATGTTTCTCAGTATTGTTTCCCGTTTCCTGATAGAGCGACTTGTCATATGTCAATTTCTCACCACACACACATTCACTCACTCACACACCCACTCAGACACTCACTTGTTCACATCCACTCACACATGCGCACACAGACATACACATCATATTAGCATTCAGTATTAAGAGCTTTAAAGAAACAACTTGCATTTTTATAACGTTTTATACCTCAAAGAATCTGAGTTATTTTCAGTAATTATTGTCAAACGGAGTATGCATACAGCATGTTGCCACATGCAGCCATGAGATGAATGAGCAATTAATCAAGAGGATTATTATTCAGGGCATTGAAAAATCTCCCTTCTCTTTTTCAAAGTGTTTTGAAATCTTTAATGTCCACCTGAGGCGACAGGTCTGCCTGCAGAGTAGATCAAAGGGTGGTAGAGTCTGATCAGTATATTAAGGTGTCAGCCTGGCTCAGTTAAATAGCACTCTCCTCTTGAGTCAGAAGGTTGTGGGTTCAAGCCCCACGTTGGGACTTGTGTAGTCTAGGCTGGCATTCCAGTACAATACTAGCGAGCGCTGCACTGTTGGAGGTGCTGTGCTTCGAGTGAGAGGTTAAACTGAGTTCCTGTCTGCCTGTTTAGGTGGAGATTTGAAATTCAGTGGTATTGCATGAAAGTGAAGGGAATTTCTTCCAGTGTCCTGGCCAACAGTCTTTGCGATAAAATTGCTTATTCACTTAATGACTCTTTGTGGAATATTGCTATGCACAGATTCGCTGCTGAATTTATCTACAAAGTGAGAGTCACTACACTTTACAGTAAATCCTGTGAAGCACTTTGAAATGTCCTCTGGATGTGAAAAGCACTTTTGCAAATACAAGAATTACAAGTGTTATTGAATAACCACCTGGGAATAAAACTCCTGAAAATAAGACATTGATTACGTTACATGGAGTATTGTGACCAATTGTAGGCATCACAGGCATTGAAAGGCTCCAGAGAGGTTTAAGGAGATGATACACGCCTGTAAATGGTTTTCAATATCACAAATGCATTTGATTATTAATCAAGAGAAAGACTGTTTTCATTGATCGGGAAGAGGGGATACACTGAAGATGATCACTAGAAGAAAAAGGGGGAGGTTAGAACAAATATATTCAAACATTGTTAATCAACCTTGGAATGCCTCACCACAAATGGCTGTTGAGGTAGAGTATACAACATTATTTCAACAAGAATTGGCTTAAAACCTGAAAGAAAATATTAAAGAGTATGGGGGGGTAAGCAGCGGAATGACATTTGTGTGGATAATGAATTGTGCAAATAACGTTATTCTGTATTGTGCTATGATTCAATAGTCTGCAAAAAAAGCACTTTGATAAATTGGTAACAATTTGATTGAATGTAGCATTTTTATATTCCATTTTGTGCACCTGGACTAGATTCTTGACTGTAGAACCTTACTGTATAAGTCCTCAGGGCATTTGATTGATGTTGGTCTGTATGTTCCATCCTTTGACCAGGATTTATTTGGTCTTTGTTCAACACTTTCTAATTTGTTTTTAAGATAGTTCTCATTAGTTGAGCTAACATTTGATAATGTCTGAACAAGCTGCTAATATCAAACCTCCTTGTAAAGGTTATTCCTGTGTACCCAGAAGACTGTGTATAAGAATGTATACACAAAGGCCTATTGAGTAAAATATGATGTCAAGCTCAGCGTAATGCTACAGATATGCAGAACTTGTCTGTAGTTCATAGAAGGTCATAGGTTTGATTCTCAGTTACTGCTGAGTTAGTTGTCCTCCGCTGGGAGTTGATGGGATGTTACAATTAGCCTTAATGCCCTATTTAGCCTTAGGGAGGGAAAAATCAGACACAATGCCCACAAACAGTGAGGAAGTGAATAACCAATGTTATGTGCAGGTTGTTAGCCAGGGTTCACTAGAAACCCCCTTCACTGTATTGGAGTGTTTTCCTAGACTGTGAACTGAAAGTCCCTACATGGGGGTTAAACCCACACCCTTCTGACTCAACAACAATAACAAATTACGTTTCTATAGCGTCTTTCATGTCGGGAGTCACTGGACAGTCAGGTGTTGCACCTGAGCTGGGGGTTGGAATCAAGAGGGGTGAAGGGCAGGAAGGGTAGGGGTAGGAAGGTGCCTCTCAGAGGCGACAGCACTGCTATAAATAAGCCTGGCTGCCACTTCTTCCTACAAAGAGTCGGTACCTCAGCATAGGAGGAGGGAAGAAATTTAATATCAGGATGATAAAAGATTATTGCAGGCCTATCTGGCTGGTCGCAAGTATTTTTTAAGAAGAAATATAATTGGCAAAAAAAAAGAAAAATGCAGGGATTTCTGTGTGTGAGTTTCATCACGACAGCGCTAATGTAGTAGTAGAGTATTATCGTGAATTATGTCTGAATTGAAATGCATAAAATAGCTTGTAAAGGATTATTGAAAGGACTGTTTAATGCACAGTTCAGTAGCAGGCACCATTTGTCTTCTCCTCACCTGTTCCTGATGCATTCTGAAGGTCAGTGTAGCGAGGGGGAGGATCAGTTAAGTATGTTTTTGTGTTGTAGTTTTGGTCTATAAAAATCACACCTTGTATAACAGAAATGAGCACAAACATAGGGAAGACAGGCAGATGGTTGGTGTTGTAGAGGCAAACACAAACCACTTGGTTTTGTATTCTGTACAGTACTTCAGATGCATTTATGGTTTAACATACTGTATGTATAAAGAAAATGAACAAATTATTGCCTCTAAAGGCTCATAAGGATAACATTGACCTATTTAATCTATGGAATGATCGAGTGATGGTAAAATCCTTCCCTTATAGTTTTTTTTACACACAAGCTCATGACTATTTTGAGTCTTTAAATTGTCCTGTTTTAATAAGATGATGATTTATCAGTTCCTGCTTTGTTAATCCAGCATCTTTCATGATCAGACATGGATTATTTACATAGCACTTAAAGTGTAAATTTGAATAATTTATCCAACAGATTCCCCACTTCAGCAGAATCTGTTTGTCACAAATCTGGCTGAACCAGCTGTATTATGCTTGTACACGACCAATACATGGAAGAGTTTTGGGAAAAACACGGGAAGGGTTAAAATGTTCAATCTATTGAATGGGAAGAATCGAGTTAATGAAGACAGAGTATCTGACGTTTAAAATGGATTAATGTGATGGGGAATGTGCCTTGCATTGAACCATTTTATCTTGTAGTCCTTTGGGAAATGGGCTTATCCATTGTTAAAGGGATATTAAGACAGGCTAACTGTGCAGAGTGTTCTTTGTGTATACGTTTACCAGTGTGTTTGTTACAATACAAGTCTGGCTAATTAACAGAAAACAAATCCCATTTGTTCACATATAGAATTAAAACTGTTTCAGATTTAATTGTTTTGCCCAGAGAGCGGTGAATATGCGGAATGGACTATCTAGTGAGGCAATGGAAGCAGATTGTGTCAGCGAGTTCAAGAGGGAATTATAGTTGAGGTATGAATGAGAGAGTAGTGTGAGACTGTATTTTTTTTTAGTTTACTTTGGGACCGGCCAGATGGTGTTTTCTATTCCAGTTCCTCGGATCCTAGTTATACATTTATACGTGCATGGACTCCGAATAGTGTCGATGATTATGCTGCTAGTTTTTCTTCTCTGTTTTGAGTTTTAAAATTTCGCAACAATAAAGTTGGAGAGGCATAGCATTCCATTTCCATTACATTTCATGCAGTGCCCAAGTTGCCAATAACAATCCTACATCTATTTACCAACACCCCACCGCCAAGCAATCTCAGTTACTGGATAAATAATATCTTGACCAGAACCCTTATGATATAGCCTGATTTTTCAGACAACTCGAACACAAGCCTCAGGCTGGACAAGTGGGCATCAATTTTACTTACTTTAATTAAACCAGACCCTGTCCTCTCCTCTGGAACAAGGTATTAGGTACAATTCAGCAACCATCTTACAAGGCAAGAATCCGATTTAACACTTTTGTATCGTCTCTTTGCTCATTGTTCTCCCTACATGACCTTCTGAGTGGGAGCCAGAAAGTAATTTTGACAGAATAAAGATCTGTTGAAAAATATCATTTTCTCTTCTAAATCCTCATTTTCACAGAATGCCAATAAGATGTTTAAGAGACTTAACATCTTCACCCAATAAAGAAAATTACCCAGTGCAGTGTGTTTTATTTAAACAGATTATCTTGTGGGGAGCTTTCCAGCTCTTACCAGCTTATTCCTTTGGCAGCAATGCTGTATTCTCCATGCTGTCATTTTCATAGTTCGGTTCCATTACCTAATAATTACAGAATTATTGTTCCTTTATCTTATAAAATAAAAGCATATGTAGCATACAAGTAATAATATAATCATAAAAATATTGTAGCACAGCAACAGACCACTGGGCCCATTATGTCTGTGTCGGTTTATTTCTAGTTTAGAGACAATCTAATCCAATCATCCCTTCATTCTCCGTACACTTTAATATTCTCTTCAAGAACCTATCCAAGTTATTTTCAAAAGAACGAATGAATTTACCTCAGCTATGTTTTTTGGCAGAGAATTTCACAATATTGTGCAATTTACAATTATAAGGCAACTTTCTCGTCGGCAGGACATCTCAAAGCACTTCACATTGCTGAATGGGCAGGAAAAGATGACCAAAAGCTTGAACATGTTGAGATGTGCCTCAAAAGACATGAGGGAGGGAGGGAAGGGAGTAGGAGGGAATCCAGAATGGAGTTCCAAAGATCAGGCAGAATGGCAGAAAGCTGGACTGTCAATAATAAATATAATCCTTGCTTTGATATAATGTCTTATCATGTCGTTGAGTTGTCTCGAGAAAGTGCTTCACAGAATATATTGTAGATTAGATTGTGTATTTTATGAGCGAAATAGCCAATTTCACACAGTGTTAGAGTGGGATTCATGAAAGAGACTGGGGCCCACTTAGGGATCCGCTTAGGGATGGGGAACCGAGTGAGGATGGGGATGATCGCTTTGTGGAGCTAATCCAAGACCTCCTGTGCAAAGAATGTTTGTCTCACCTCTGTAATTCTTTTTACGATTATCTTAAATTTACCACCCCTTTCATTACTGATTCATTCACCAGTGGCAATCATCTTAACCATTTACTCTGTCATAAACCCTCATAATCTTAAAGGGTCCCTTTTGTTTCTAATAATGTATCTTAAATGTGTGTGTGTGCAGCTCTAAGACAATATCTGACATGAAGGCGCTGTGTAAATCCAAGTTGTTGTATGCATGCCTTTTGCATAAGGGTAAAACAGTTCTCAAGAAGTTAATGATGGTTCAGAGCCCTGATTGAGCCACTGGTTCCTGACGAATAAAAGCAGATATTGACGTCCATCATTCGTTCTGGCGTCCCCTTTCTGTAACAGTCAGCAGGCCGACAGTCTACACAACGAGTTGCTGCTTCATCAGAGAACACAGTCAAGACTGACAAGTTCATAATGTATTCCTGCCCAACTGCAAAACACACATCCTTTGCTATTGACTGAGTTGAGGAGCTTGCCCAGCATTGTATATGCATGGCTTATTTGGTGAACTATGAGACCTCACACTTCTTTGATGAAATAAGAATATAGAATTTTATTGTCTTCCCCATTAGTGGATCGGAAACAGCTTTGGGACTCCTGCCCCTGACAAGCCTGATTCCTCCAAGCACATATCTAGTATGTTATTATTTACATTAAATACAAGCTTTTTTTTTTGCTTTTTTTTTGATTACAACAACTTGCATTTATATAACCCCCCCTCAAGCATCTCAGATTGCTTAAATGGGATTATTGTGGCAGGCTGCTGGCTCAATTAGCACTGGCTCTCATCTCTACGTCAGAAGATTGTGGGTTCAAGCCCTACTTTGAACTCATATAGTTTTTAGGCTGACACTTCAGTTGTTGGAGGTGACATCCTTCAGATGAGACATTAAACCGAGTTCCTTTTTTTTACAAGAGCAGTTTGAATGAAGTAACCCCTTCAGCCCATTTATTTATTAATAATAATAATAATAATCCTTGCATTTGATATAGCGCTTTTCACGTCGGGAGGACGTCCCAAAGCGCTTCACAGAACACACTGTAAAGTGAATTGACTGTATACTTGTGGGCGAACGCGGCAGCCAATTGCGCACAGCAATGTCCCACAAACAGTCATAGATTGAAAATGACCAATTTATTATTGTTTTTGGGTTTTGGAGGGATTATTATTAGGCTCTGTGTGGAGTAAGGAAACTTGCCCAAGGTTTCGCCCTCTGCCTGGAATTGAACTCAGGTCTCTCACTTGCAAAGCGAGTGCTCTAACCACTGAGCTACAGGACTCCACAATACCAGAATACCACTCCCTTCCAGAATACAAACCCAACTGTCTTCCTGTTACTGCATCAAACTGTTCATTAAATGAGTCCAGTGTCCTTGTCTTAACCACCCTTACAGGTAACCTATTCCAACCGTTTATCACCCTTTGTGTAAATAATTATCCCTCCAAAAAAAACAAAACAAGAATAAAAATTGGTCATTTTCAATCTACGACATTGCTGTGCGCAATTGGCTGCTGCGTTCGCCCACAAATATGCAGTCAATTCACTTTACAGTATATTCTGTGAAGCGCTTTGGGACGTCTAGAAGACGTGAAAAGCGCTATATCAAATGCAAGGATTATTATTATTATTATAAATACTTCCTAGTGTGGATCCTAAAAGTCTTCTTCAGATCCCTAAACCTGTGCCCCCAGGTCCTGCTGCCTTGGCATATCTAAAAGAATTGTCCTGGGTTTACATTCTTGATCCTGTTTAGCATCTTATGTGAGGGAGTTCACGGTATCCATATGTGTCAGCCTGGCTCAGTGATAGAACTTTCCTCTGATTCAGAAAGTTGTTGGTTCAAGCCCCACATTATGGCTTTGAATCATATTGTCTAAATTGATACTCCAATGTGGTCTCGGGGGTGTATTTCATTGTTGGAGGTGCCAGCAGTTTCAGATGAGACGTTAAATCGAGGTCCAGTCTGCCTGTTCAGGTGGATGTTAAATATCCCATTGCATTTATTGAAAAAAGAAGGGAATTTCCTTCAGTGTCTTGGCCAAAAAATGGCCCTAATAAAAATTGGTTACTCACACCATGACTGTTTGTGGAGCATAGGTATGTCATCCACAATATTTCCAGTCAATCCACTTTACATTATATCCTGTGATACACTTTGAGACATCTCAATGAAATGCAAAAATTATTATCATCATCATCATCAAGGAGGGCTCAAATGTGTACTTCTCAGATGTCAAATGTGGCCAAGAAACAGGCCCTTTCCCTTCCAAACGTGTCTCCTTGGTGGGAGGTAAAAATAGTATGTTTGTAGCTAAGTTGGATGATTTGGATGGATTGCCCAGCTGACCAAAAACATTGGGCAATCAAAAACAAGAAACAAATGGCCCAAAAGGCCTTCTTCATCCAAACTCTTCTTATAAAAAAATCTTATTTCAGTAATATAGTTACATAAATTCAGAACAATGAATTAGGAGTCACAAAAGCATTTGGGTGATGACACCAAGACAATATGTACTGAAAATGAAGATGAAAGCCAAATTCAAGCTGACATGTTCCTTGCAAATGTGTAATGATCGAGAAGGTCCTTGAGCAATCATTTTTATATTGGCCCTTTTGTACTTTTAGTTTTGTAAGATCCTTAAGATCTTACAAGACGTACTCTTCAAGTAATAGTGGAACTATTATTCATTTTCTCCTCAGAGATCTCCCTGCATCATGTCCATTTGTGGCCAAGAAACAGGCCCTTTGCCTTCCAAATGTGCCTCAATACTGCTGTCTGACTGACTATCAGGAAGTAGGGGAAGAGTGTTAGAAAATCGGGTCTCCGTTTGCAACCGGTTACCAGATTAAATGAATAAGGTTCGATCTCAATATACCGTATTGGTTGAATACATTAAGTTTATTGTCTAAATCCAGTAATGCTTTATTACATAGCAATTATGAGTACACATATGGGGTATAAAAGGTATAAAATAAGAAACCATACAATAACATAAAAAGACTACACAACTAAAACTAGCTATTCAGAGCAGAGCAATACTACCGGACTTCGTTGATTCGGGACTTTGTTGATTCAGCACTTTGTCTTTTCTGCAAACAAGTCTTTAGATCAGCACTTTGTTTCCAGCTTTCGGTTTTCTCTGCTCCACGCTTTCACCTTCCTTTATTCTTGTCCTTCCTTTTCAAGTCAAGAAGTCTCAGCAGTCTTGCTCTGGAGTCGACTAACTTTAACCCTATTACACTGTAACCTTTATACACCATTGCAGCCAATCAAGGTATACACCACATTGTCCAGTGTCACGTGCGCACATGATCAGTGCATGTTGGGTTTTTCATTCCCCGCTATCTGGTCTTAAAAGTCAGATAAGGGTAAGGGACCCACTTCTGATACAGTGACGTACCCAGTCAATCAACCATCTGCTTGGTGCGAGCCTGACTTGAGTCTCCACGAGGTCTTCCCTTTGTCCTGTCTAAGATAGGAAATGGATCGGTTTAGGCTGTATCTGATGCTCATTATTTTGTTATGTGGGATCATTAGTACATTCCTTTTAAGTGACTGGTTATTTCTTATCATTGTTCCGGGATGATACCAAAGGTCTCTAGTTTAAACAACTTGCTCATTAGTTGCTATCCTTGAGGGTTGCCTTCAGTCGCTTGGCAGCCCTGTCAGAATCTAGTGACTTATTGCTAAGTCGAGATCCTATGTCGACCGGTACCTTGGACCATTACCTTGTGGGCTTGTTGTTATTTACCTATAAGAGGAGCCCCTGCCCTTTTCCAAAGCTGTCTTGTTATTCTTTCAAAAACAGAGAAAATCAGATGTGTTCTATCCCATGACTGTCAGTACTTTCTCCATTCTACATTTGTTTAATGTTCATTATTATTATACTACAACTTCTATAATCTAACAAGAGGAATCAGAGCGAGTTTCTTCCATTTTATTCTTGCTCCCTGCCCATACTCTGCTCGGTATTTTCCCACGATGACCACGCTCCATATTGTCTTAAGAGCTCCGGTGCCCAGTATTTAAAAAATATATAATAATAACAATAATACTTACATTTGATATAGCACCTATCACATCACGAGGATGTCTTAAATCGCTTCACAAGATATACTGTAAAATGTAGTGACTGATTTGTGGGTGGACGCAGTAGCCAATTTGCACACAGCAATGTCCTGCAAACAGGTATGAAGTGAATGCCCAATTTTATTTGGGGGATTGTTGGCCAGAACACTGGGAGAAACTTCTCTTGTCAATAATAATAATCTTTACATTTGATATAGTACCTTATCACGTCTTCTAGATGTCTCAAAGCGTTTCACAGAATATACTGTAAAGTGTATTTTGTAGGCAAAACACGGCATCCAATTGCGCACAACAGTGTCTCGCAAATAATCGTGGATTGAAGTGACCAATTTTTTATTTATTTTTATGGGAAGGAATCGTTACCACCGGAAATGCGATCTGCCAATCGACTAACAACCAGTTTCTTACTTACTGCTAGGTAAACAGATGCATGTGGAGTCAGGAAACTTGCCTAACATTTCACCTTGCTGGGAATCAAACCTAGGTCTCTCGCTTGTGAGATGAGTGCTGTAACCACTGAGCTACAGGACTCCACACATGCTATCCGAAGGATCATACATAATAATCCGAAGGATGGCATGGGTATGTTTTATTGATGTATTTTCTAACAGAATCTCATGGGGAGCCAAGAGTTCACGGAATTCAATACTACTGACAGAAAAGGTCGTTTCAATTGCTTCAATATAAACTGTCAAACTGAGGCCACTTCTACCTTTTCAGGTGGATGGTAAAAATTCCAAGGCACAACTTGAAAAGAAAAGGAAGGTTTTCCCGGTGTCTTGGCCAACAGTCCTCCAAATAAAATTAGTCATTCACTTTCTGGCTGTTGTGAGACAATGTTGCTGTTTGCCCACAAACAGTCACTCTGCAATATATCCAGTGAAGAATTTTGGGATGTCCTGATGTGAAAGGCATTATATAAATATAAGGATTATTATTATTGTTGTTGTTATTACTATGTGAGATCTTGAATAGTTCACAACATGGGCTATGCTTCACACAGTGCTGTATAAAGAGCCAAGCTAGATTTCATAAGCAGGATTTGCTTCTGGCAGAACAGCTAATGAGGTCTATTATGCCAGTTGTTTAAAGCATGTGTAAACCATATTATGATGATCTCACTAGCAATCCAGCAGACATGCATATGAACTTATTCACAAGCTAACTGCTTTTCGAAATTGGAAAATGGAAGAGCACTTATTTTTGCCGCTTTGTCAGGTCTTTAGTTCTGCATGGAAAGGGTCATGTGCTTTACAATGCACTTCCAAACCAGTGTACTGTAGAGGGATAGCTGCATAGGCTTACAATCATGTCTTTTTTCTGTATCTGCCCTTAGAGCAACTTGTGGGTAGTTCAATTTATTATAATCAGATTAAAAAATAAATATTGTGAGCTGGAGAACATATTTAATAATGTTGATGTGATAAAGTGAGATATTCTCATACAAATTCACTTAAAGTCAAAATAATTAGCCACCCCATCTTGTTTGTCGAATGTTGCTAGTGCAGGTTAGCTTCTGCATTTACCTAGGTAACATTTACATCGTTTTTTTAAAGGACTTTGAAAGATTTTTTTCTGTGAAAGGTACTGCACAAGTGGGAGTTATTTTCATTGACATAGGTTCAATCCACCATTTCATGCCTTTTGCCCTCTTAAGGAAAATAAAGTGAAAAATACATTTGAAGTATCACTCTATTAACTGCAAAACCAAAATAAAGTAATGGATTCTCATAGTGTAGTGACACACTGAAAGGAATGGAATGGGATCTCATATCGCTAACATTTCTGAGGTTTCTGGACACGAGACATTGGACACCTAGGAATGTTTGCAACACAGAGTCTCTGTCTGGAGTTTTAAGGCTCAAAAATCTTTGTGCCATCTGACCAAGATTTAATTCTATCTTGTGTATCATGAAGTTCATGATGACTTTGGCTTTGAAATCAGGACCAACTGTATATGATATGACTGCAATTGTGAGTAAACCTTGTGCGCATGTCTCCCTTCTGCTTTTCACTCTCCCTGCCCAAACTTTCCTCTCTCTTCCTCTACTTTTCTCTCCAACAATCTACCGCTTTCCCTTTCCCTTTTTGATCCAATACTCTCTAAATGACAGTTTTGCATAAACTTCCATTTTGGTAAGACTACAATTTGTGTACTTATTTGGTCTCTTCTCTCACTTACTACCAAACTATTTCCATTGTCCCTGTGATATTTGATCAGGTTACATGTAAAAATCATTACAGAAGTTACATGTTAGTCTAAGTCCATCCTCAGCCAAAGAGAATCAACTCAGAGAATCAACTCAGTGAATTCTGCTTCAGTGTGACTTCAACATGTTGTTGAAAGGAATCAGGCTTCATGTGTATAAATATACGGTGGCAATACTCAGTCAAGGACTGTCAAAGCATGTATTAGCCCTCAGACTTATCTAGAGGAGTCCACTCTGAATTACTATATCCCGCAGCTGATGTCAGTCTGGGTGAGACAGGAAGACTTCAGTGACTACTGATCGGATGATATATAACATGCTTTAGAAAAGTGTGGCTATATGACTGAGAGTTATCCAGCAGCTCTAGGGAAGTGGCTGAGCTGATGCCAGTGCTCAGACATTGACACGCAAGCCGCAGGGTCACATATCCGTGCCGTAATTCGTAAGTCTGGCGGTGTAAGGCAACTTTACTTTTCTTAATGCTGAAATAGTGTTTGCAACTTGGATGTTAAACAATTGTTTCCTTTATTATAGTTCCACAGTCAATGATTATACAAAGAGCAATAACCAATTAGCTCAATATACCATAATGGAAGC
The DNA here is from genome assembly GCF_018977255.1 of Callorhinchus milii. Taxonomy (NCBI): domain Eukaryota; kingdom Metazoa; phylum Chordata; class Chondrichthyes; order Chimaeriformes; family Callorhinchidae; genus Callorhinchus; species Callorhinchus milii. The sequence continues at coordinate 176,553 of NW_024704775.1, read as the reverse complement.
AACCATGTTCTCAAAGAATTTAGGTATTGATCAATATCTATAGAAAATTTACAGTCTGCCATTTTAAGCTAAATTCTTGACTAGCTAGTTTCCTCTCTATTTCTGCTCCAGCTGAGTGGATCACAGTATAATCATTGCATCAATTTGGTTTCGCCAATTTACAGTTGTTCATTCCAGACAAAGGGAAATTTCTATGTCTATGTCTAGGTGACACTCATACCTGGAGCTCGCAGTCTGGTTTGGATGCTCATGGTGATGATTTTTTGTGTGTGTCAGACATGTGGTTGCTCAAAAGTAAAATCCTTCTCCAAATCAATAATTCCCTTGACTCTACATCCAGACATACCGATGATGTCGCTCTATATTCATCAGCTTCCTTGAGATCATTTCCTCAGTTCAAACAACCCTTCAGTGCAATGAACCACTATCCTTGATGTCCTCAATGGGCTAATGAAAATCCTGTTTTTTTGATTGCTTCAAATGCACAATTTCTTCATGCAAGTACAACCAACAGTTACTGTCTCTTATCTTGGATGGTTTCACTCTCAATCTTTTATTGATCCACATTTGTGGCCTCACTATCTGTAATCTCAAATGGTAGACAGATCTCCTTTGCTACAAGAGGTTCAACAAATATAAATGGATCATTCTCCTTCAGGCTGTATTGTGGGACATTGCTGCATTCCTGTGCTCACCTACAAATATGCAGTCACCACACTTAACTATAAAGCACTTTTCAGATGGTTTGACATTATGAGCATTATACCAAATGCTAGAATTATTGTTAAGATACATAACTTTCTTTCTTGCAGCCTTTTATTTTTCTTTCAACAGTTCTGTATGAGTCTCTCTAAATCCTCTGTAAGTGGAACTGGAACTGCTATGTTGTGCTGTTCTTTTAATAAGATGTTCAATTAAGGTCCCATCTGCCTGTTCAGTTGGATGTTAAAGATCCCATGACACTATTTAAAAAGAAAAGAGAGTTTCTCTCAGTGTTTTGGTTAACAATCCTTTGAATAACATTGGCCTTTCTCTTCATGGCTGATTGGGGACCATTGTGGTGTGCAAATTGACTACCACATTCATATATAAAATATATTCTGTACAGTAAAATCCTATGAAGTGGTTTAAGATGTTTCAACAAGATGATAAGTCACTAGATCAAACATAAGGATAATTATTATTTTTATTTATTAATAAGGGCATTGGAAGACCTATGTTGTTGTCATTCTAAAATAATAAAAATAATCCTTGAGTTTGATATAGCACCTTATCCCATCTTTGAGACATCCCAAAGCACTTCATAGGAATTTATTGTTTTGTATAGTAAATATGTAATGGTAGGCAAACACAGCAGCCAATTTATGCACAGCAATATCCCACAAACATCCATGAAGTGAATGACCAATTTTTGTCTGGAGCTTTGTTGGCCATGACAGCGGCAGAAATTTCTTTCTGTTTTTGAATAGGGCCATGGAATATTTAATGTCCACCTGGACAGGCAGACATGACCTCAGTTTAATGTCTCATTAAATGGCACCTCTGACAATACAAAGCTTCCACCACACTGCAGTGAAGTGTCAGCCTAGACTGTAAGTTCAAAGTCCCAATTTGTGGCTTGACTGCCACTTCATCTATAAAATATAAAATATGTAAAATATAAAAAATTGTTGAAAGTGAAAATCAGAATTTAAATGTTATCTGTAAATGTTATGCTGTTCATTGGAATTTGCGGTAAGATTTTAAGTTTCCTTACTCCACACACCTAATAATAACAATCACTCTAAAACAAAACAATAATAAATTGGTCATTTTCAATCCACGACTGTTTGTGGGACATTGCTGTGCGCAATTGGCTGTGCGTTTTGCCCATAAATATACAGTCAATTCACTTTGCAGTGTGTTCTGTGAAGCGCTTTGGGACGTCCTCCTGACGTGAAAAGCGCTATATCAAATGCAAGGATTATTATTATTATTATTATTATTATTATAAATATACAGTCAATTCACTTTACAGCATATTCTGTGAAGCGCTTTGCAACATCTAGAAGACATGAAAAGTGTTATATCAAATGCAAGGATTATTATTATTATTATTATTGAACTAACAAACCTTCTGACTCAGAGGCGATAGTGCAATTAACTGAGTCAGGATGGAACTACATTCTTCATCTATGAACATTATCTTTGGGTATTGGAGGCTAATTCACCTCATGACTTTCTGGGACCCTGCTTTCGATTAGACTGCATTTTTTCTTGCCTATAAAGGCAGTTATTCCACCTGTCAGCAATTATTGTAAAGTGCTTTGAGATGTTTGAATGCAAAAAAAGCAATGTAAAGGCACAATTTATTTAGTTGTTTATGAACCCTTCTGGTCTTTAACCTCTGCTGCAATAAAACCTACAATCTTTTTAAACTGTTGTGTTCATCACTACTGCATGCCAGTCACCAGGCATTCTGGTAATTCAAAGAAAAGAAAAACGAGTTTCTCTTAATGTCCTGGCCAACTCCAGATACATTAGTCATTTACCTCATAGCTCTTTATAGATCCCTTATGTGAACAAAATGGCTGCTGCATTTGCATACTAAAAAAAACTACATTTAACAGTAATAACTGCTTTGAGATGTGTTAATATGATACAGCAATGACAACTTGCACTTATATAGCACCCTCCATGCAGGATAACATCTCAGAGCGCTTACCTGACTCCGAACTGGGGGCTGGGGGGTGGGGGGTGAGGTGGTTGTAAGCACAGTCGAAGAGGAAGGTTTTCAGGTGGGACTTGAAAAAGGGGAGAGAGGGGGAAAGGCGGAGAGATTGAGGGAAAGCGTTCCAGAGTTTTGGGGCGTAGTGGCTGAAAGCGCGACCTCCGATGGTGGGGTGGAGGGTGCAAGGGATGAGCAGGAGGCTGGTGCCAGTCGAGCGGAGGCGCCAGGTGGTAGATTGGGGGAGTGAGGAGGTTGGAGAGGTAGGGAGGTGCCAGAGAGTGAAGGGATTCAAACCCAAATGATAATATTGACATATAAAATATGATAATAATTATATGATGTGATCCCAATCCCCAGCTCAGATCCAAATCCTTTTCTGTCCTCATGACGTGAAAACCTCTAAACAAATGTAATTTATTGTTGTTGTCCAAACAACAACTTGCACACCTCATGCAGGGTAGCGTCCCAGAGCACTTGACAGTGGCAGAGCACGATGCAGAGCGGAGCAGAGGGGGCTGTGACCATTGGCACAGTCGGATAGGCAGATCTTCAGGTATGACCTGAAGATGGAGAAGGAAAGGGCAAGATGGAGGGATAGAGGAAGAATGTTCCAGAGTTTCGAGGCATTGTGGCTGAAAACTTGGCCACCAATGGTGTAACGGAGGGCACGAGGGATTGGTGCCAGTCGAGCAGAGGCAGGAGGCTGGTACCAGTCGAGCAGAGACAGCGGGTTGTGGATTGGGGGCGTAAGCAGGTCGGAGAGGTAGGGAGGTACCGGGGCATGAAGGGATTTGAAAATGAGTGTGACGATCTTTAAATCGATCCATTCAGCGATAGGGAGCCAGTAGAGCCTGGCTAGAACTGGTGTGAAGGGGATACAGAGTTTAGTACAGGTGAGTATGTGGGCGGCGGAAATTTGGATCAGCTGGATCCTGTGCACGGTGGAGCTGGGGAGTCTGGCAAAGAGGAGACCGACAAACTCCCTATTTATGACTCTGGAGATCCAGTTTTTTCATACGACTGTTTAAGATTGCATTTTCTAAAACAACCATTTGCATTACCTTTGTTTATGTACTTTTACGCATTAATTGAGTGGAGACAAAGAACATTGTTGATCTCCCAAGAAAGAGTCACCTGAATTCAATACGTGGATTCCTGGGTTTAAAGCTGTGCTTGGTTAAATCAAGCTTGGATTGGGGGTTGGTGAGGGAGGGGAAGAGGAGATAAGCGGAGACTCTATAGATCTGAGCTGGCTCCTGGGTGATGTGCTTGGCAATGGAATTGAGTCTTTGGCAGTCTTGGTAGTCTAGTTCCTGAGGTAGGCAGGTCTATAGTACTCAAAGACACGCTGATAACAGAGTAGCGAGAGCCAGCCCCGCTCACGGCATGATTTAGAGATGTAGGGATTCTTCCTACTTAGCTCCTGACAACACAACAAGCCAAAATCCTAATTGGAAGGATAGTCCTAGATGGGTAAGCAGTGGGTAGCTTCCCAGACAGTGCTTTCAATGTAAACTATGCAGTTTTAGCTGGTTACACTCCAGCAGCATCTCAACGTATACTCTGGAGTCCCTAAGCCTTGACTCCTACCAACCTGCATCTAATAATCTCCGCAATTAAGTGAGCAACCTGCAGATTTCTAATTCTAGGCTCGGAAATTTCCATGTGTGGGTGGCATATGTATGTGGAACTCTCAAGAGTCAGAAAGCATTAGAGACAGGACTGCTATGACAAAGTTGCCTCCTTCTGCCAGTACATTGTTTCAAATTTCCTCAAGCAATTAAAACAGTACTCTTTGGTTGTGTGCATTTTACCTGTGTCTGAAATAAATCCACAATCAAATGGCAATTAATCATTCGATAATTTCATTTTTGCTAATTACTGCAGCTTTTACATTATAATTTACTAAAACTAAAGTTGCCGTGAAAGCACCGTAAACCATTTTCCACAGGGAAAAGTACTTTGGATAAGTGGTGTGCTGGTCTCTTATCAGTTTGGGAATGTGATATACAGCTTAGGGTGAAAGAATATTTATGAGTTGCAAAGTACATGGAGGCTGGTCTTTGCTGGAAAGTCTTTCTGCACTTCAGTACAATAATGCCAGAAAAACATTGTGTCTGTGTGTATGGGGGAGGGAGGGAGAGGGAGGGAGGAGGGAGAAAGGGAGAGGAGGTAAATTGCCACTGTATTGAATGGGAAGAAACGGTTGCTGGTCATTTGACCATTATGGCTGATTGAGTTTTTGTGTGACAAATTGTTCAAGCAGATGATTAAATCTTCCTTGGTTACTTGATTTTCTGTTGAGAATTAAAGAAGCCCCAAGGGACCATTGGAATAAGTGTCGGGTCATTTGCAGATTTCTGGATGTGTCTCACATAAGTGGTTTGTTGCTCATTATGACGTTCAGTGCAAAATGAAGTATACCTCATGGCACCGTTATGAAAAACTTGCTTGACTCTACAGTTTCTCCTTCAGGTCAATAATGCAGTAGATACTTGAGTAACATACATTGAAGCCATTTAAGTGAATGATACCCCAATAACTTACCAGCACCTCAAAGGCCTGTTTTGCAACTGTGCCACTAAGAATTTATGCATCAGAGTTTAATCCAATATTAAAAATACAGCACTGACAATAGTAAAGTAATACTTCACGTCTAAAATCTCTCTTGCGAGTGTATGAAAAGTCTTGTCTTGAATATTTAAGATTTGAATGCCTATTTCCCCTGCAGGTGCCATTTCTTTTTAATATTGCTTGTTACATTATTCATACTTACTGTAAATACATTTTGTCTGGTTATTGGTTTGCAACAAATTCTAATTTGTCACATTTACAATATGAAACAATTATTCTTGTAATAAGGTAACACTTAAAAAAAAACAAGTGTTTGCTGTTGGTTAAATCGCCCCAGAGCATATTTGTTGTTCAGGCTCAAAACTATTTAAATTTACCAAGGTCAATTATTTTTTTGGTCCTGTTTGTAAAAGGTGATCATTCCCATTGAATCATTCAACTGAAAGCAGTGAGTGCTCTGTGTCCCAGTTTTAGATAACAGCCAATTCCATTGATGCATGTTTCAGTATGTGTTGGGGGAGTTGGTGATTTTCATGCTGACCTGCCATTAAATAATGCTCTTTCCTTCCAAGACACAGAAAAGCTGAAAGCAACACTTAGTTTATGAGGGGGAAAGTTCTGTGAAAAATTAGCAGCCCATTCCTTCTTACTATTATTTGACAAGGAATAATATAAAGGATCATAAAACTAGAGTGTAATTGAAAAATTAAGATCTGGAGTAATGAAGAGGCATGTGGAAAAAAAATAGAATGTTTTAAAAAGAAATTTGAATTATACAATTGTTATAGAAACATGGAAATCTAAAAAATAACAAACCATCTGGTTTCACAATCCCCTCCAGCAACTGCAGCTCAGCATATTTTGCATTATGAAGTGTTCCCCTTATAATTAATACTTGGAGTATCTAACTCATCGATTCAACGTGCTCCTGTCAAATACAGTATTGATAGACACCTAAGCAATATGTATGAACAATGCAACCTGAAAACAACGTTCTTTTGGACAGTGCTTTTCACATAAAATAGTACTTTAATGAATGAAATTAACTTGAAATGAAATAATATGTAGAAATGAACTGAATGTAAGGTGACGCACACCACGTGGTCCCTTACTCTTCTTTCTGATTGGAGCTACGTCACTGTGGAGAGCTGCAAGGAAAAGAAAGGTCCTACCCCACTGAGAGAGATAGTCATCTTCAGCTCTAGGCTGCTCTCACAGAGGGATTTGACAAACAGATGGGAGCAAATTCACCTGCACAGTTTCAATAAACAAGGCAAGCATGATGTTGGGATGTATGGCTAAATTAGCTGAGTTTAGATCCCCAAAAGTCATAATCAACAACAACTTGCATTTATATAGCAGCTCTCACACAGGGTAGAGTTCCAGAGTGCTGAATCAAGCTATACAGTGCTCTGGTCAGATTGCACTGCATACAGTCCTGGTCACCGAAACATAAAGAGGCTGCACAGATCCTAGAGGCAGTGCCCAGGAGAGCAACGAGGATGATTCTCAGTGTTAGTGGAATGAGCTACATGAGCAACCATTAGACAAGTCTTTAGACAAGGCTGAAGAGCTCTTGCTTGTCTAATGATTATTTACAGCTTATGTGTGTTCATAGCTTGAGTATAACATCTGGGGATCCAAACTCATCTGATGTAGCAATATCTCGGGACCTTATAGAAGTATCTAAAATTTTAAATAGGATTGAAAAAGTAAACCCAAAACAATACTTAGGATGCACCAAAACAGTAGAACAAGAGGCCACAGGTTTAGAGTTGCAAAGGGCAATTTCAGGATAGTCAGCAGGATGTTTTTTTTCTTAATCCAGAGAGTAATTAACGACTGGAATAAGTTGCCAGGGAAACATCTTATTTAGTTGAACAGAAGAAGATTAACATCTGCTACTTAATTATCAAATCTGTTATACATTGACTAGAAACCCGTGCTCTTAAATGTTACACAATTTTAAATTAACAGCTTTCTGTCATTTTTTTTCCGTCTTTGGACACTCCCACGATGATACATACATCTGGCATAGCCAGGCAAGCAGATACTTATCCAGGGCGGCAATTAATGGGTAATCTTGCTGTCCCAATGGGCCTTAGATGGGTAGACATGTCAGCCCTGCAAGCCAGAGCACAAATGGTTAAGTTCTGTTATCTTTACTTATATATTTTTTGTCCTGGTAATTGGGAGAGTATTAAAAATAGTAGATTTATCGTTAAGAGTAATTATACTGCACAAGATTAGGAAATGGATCCAGCAGTCAAATTGGAAACCAGGCTGTCAGACTTGGTAACAAGTAGCTTCCGAGGAACATTAAAAAAAGAATCATTAGTCAAATGAAAGCGGATTGTAATATTTATAGGATATCAGAATGTAAAAATGAACTGCCGCTTTTCAACTGGTGTGAAAATGACACAATTCCCAAGTGCCATATATGCTTTGCGCAAAGAAACTAGAGGTGAAAATGAGGAATGTGATTATTATTGGTGATAATTATAACAAAATGGGATATTCCCTTCCTGGAGATTTCCCAGGAAATAATTTCAAAGGGAAATCCTCCGCCTAACTTTGTTTAAGTGGTTTTGCACAAATTCAGTTTCTGCGGCTACAGAGGCAAATCTTTAACCTTCGATTTCCCACCTCGCGTTTCAGTGACTCTCCTCTGTAGTGCTAAAGGCGAGGGATTAAGCTGGGACCTTTTGGAGCTGAGCTGGCTCCAGGCTGGTGTGCATAACAACTGAATTGTTAGAATCAAATCATAAGGCGGACCCCTTGTGTTGCAGTGACCAAAACTGTGTGTAGTACTCTATCTGTGTCCTGACCAGAGCACTAAATATCTTGAGCATGATGCCTTGGGATTTGAACTAAACTGATCTATATTGATGGTTGTGCTAAGCAGTATAGCCCAGCATCCTGTTTGCTTTATTTGCTGCTGCCTCATACTGTTTTGACATAGTGAGTAAAGTCAACTAAGACTCCTAGATCTCTTTCAGCTTCCTCCTTAGGAATCTGCCCCATCCATGGTGTAACATATTAATACTGTTCCTTACAATTGATATCACTCCTTTCATATCACAGGATTTACTGTAGCGTGCAAGGACCGTGCATTCATATTTTTATGAATATGTATGTACTGTATGTACTGTAGTACCTTATATTGAAGAGCTTATAATGATTTGTGCGTGCAATGATAATTATGTTTGGAGGTGCATTGATTGGAGTTTTCTCCTTTAAGGAATACTTCCAGCAGAGTTTAAAGAATAATGAAAAAAAGCATTCATCATAGAGGACAGCTAATAATCCTTATCCCAATTAGTTATCCATCGAGGAAAGTGAAAATATCACAAATAATCGTTGAAAATAATCATTGAGCACAGTACTTTAATGCTTTGCTGAAGTGTTTTATGGACACATGGATGTGATGCTGTGATTAACGTTAAAACATGCCATTCAGTTGCAAAAACAGGAAAATGATAGATGACTATTTGACTATTGTCCTTCACCTGGTATAGGGACATACAAGCCCATTGAGGGCTATCTAACAACCACCAAAGTAACGAGACATCACTTTGCTGAATAGAGACAGATTCAGAATCAGGAGGGATCACATTTCAGGAATCTGATTGAGTGGTTGAGATGGCATTGTAAATCATAATAATCCTTGCATTTGATACAGTGCCTTATTGCCTCATGAAAATGTCTTAAAGAGCTCCACAAGATTTACTGTAAAAGTAGTAAATGTATTTCATAGGTAAATGCAGCAGAACACTGTTCCACAAACAACTGATGTGAATGATCAATGTTATTTGGAAGATTGTTGGCCAGAACACCGTGAGAGATTCCCTTCTCTTTTCGATCAGTACCATGGGATCTTTAATGTCCACTTGAACAGGCAGTTGGGACGCCAATTTAATATCTCATCCGAAGGACAGCACCTCCAACAAGGAAGCACACCCCCAGCACTACACCAGGAGTGTCAGGCTAGATTATGGGAGTTCAAACTTCCAATGTGGGGCTTGAATCCACAACCTGCGGAGTCAGGATGCTCACCATGAGAAGAATGTTCGAGTATTTCGTAACTGCTGCATGTTCTCTGAGATCAGATTACAGCCTTCGGGATAAAAAAAAGTATTTCAAATTACGTTGCAAAGTTCAGAGTGACAGTTTGGTTCAGCTCTGGGTTCATTCGTTCGTTCATTCTGTTAGAAAATGGTACAATTTTAATGGGGATGCAGGAACAGAGAGACCTGAGGGTTCATCTACACAGGTCTTTGAAGGTGGCAGGACAAGTTGACAAAGCTGTTAATGAAGCAAACGGGATCCCTGGCTTTATAAATAGAGGCATAGAGTACAAAAGCAAGGAAGTTATTTTGAACCTTTACATATCGCTGGTTAGGCCTCTGCTGGAGTATTGCATCCAATTCTGGACACCACACTTTAGGAAGGATATTGTGTCTTGGAGAGGGTGCAGAGGAAATTTACCAGAATTATACCAAGGATGAGGGATTACAATTACGTGGAAAGACCAGGGAAACTGGGACTATTCTCTTTAGAGCAGAGAAGCTTAAAGGGAGTTTTAATAACAATAATAACTAATAATCCTTGGATTTCATATAGCTTCTTATCACGACGTTGAGACGTCTCAAGGCAAGTCACAGAAAATAGTGTGAAGACTGTAAAGTGTAGTGACTGCATTTTGTGGGCAGCCAATTGTGCACTACAGTGTCCCACAAACGGTTGTGGATTGAGTGACCAAATTTTTTTAAAGGGATTATTACCCCGGAAAGCGATATCAAAGCCAAAGGTTGGGCCCTCAGGAGTGTGTACTACTGGAGTTTAACCAACTAATACAGTCTGTACACGGGCGAAACCTTGGGCAAGTTTCCTTACTCCACACGCCTAATAATTATCCCTCCAAAACAAAACAATAATAAATTGGTCATTTTCAATCCATGACTGTTTGTGGGACACTGCTGTGCGCAATTGGCTATCGCGTTTCGCCCACAAATATACAGTCAATTCACCTTACAGCATATTCTGTGAAGCGCTTTGAGACATCTAGAAGACCTGAAAAGTGCTATATCGAATGCAAGGATTATTATTATTATTATTAATATCACATAGATTGAGAGCACTGTTTGGCAAGCTTCCCACTGCTTGTCCAACAACAACAAAAAACTACATTTGTAAAAGGCCTTTCACGTCGGGAGGACCTCCCAAGGTGCTGCACAGTCAGGATTTGGACCCAAGCAGAGTGTTGGGAATCAGGCGGGATAGAGGGCCGGGGTAGGAGGATAGGGATAGGAGGGTAAGGGGTGGGAGGGTGGCCGAAGACGTGGTGAAGAGGAGGGTCTTGAGGCGTGACTTGAAGGAGGCTAGGGAGGACATAAAACAAAAGGATTGTGGGACGGAGTTCGAAAGAGTGGGGCAGAGAACCTGAAGGCCCAACTGGCGATGGTGGGGCGGTCCGGCTAGGAACACACTTTTCTTGCAGGATTAACAGGAGGTGAGTGGAAAAAATCCCTGCTCCAACCTGTCACTGTTTTGCTCAATCAAGTATTAACAATTATTACAGAATTATGGTATCATAGATTTATCAAGTGCTTGTCCACAGGGGATTCACCAGAGAAGAATGCAGTTTGTGTACAATACACAAAGAATAACAGGAGCAATTGCAGGGAGTAATCTCATCAAGGGGTGTACCTCATGGCACTGAGGCAGTTTAAAACTTTCTTATAAGTCATGAAAGGAAATTATAGCCCTGAACTCACTCAAGTATATTGATTGTCTTTTATATGTAGTGTGAGTTCACAAGGGGCAATCTCATTATATTTTCAGCCAATGTGCTGTGTTCTTTTTCTTCCAACTTTGCAGCCAGAAATTTCTCATGGTCTTAACCGACGGCCATTGCCTTGACATTTCAGATTGTGCAAAATTTTGGAAAATTCTTAAATTCAGTATAACTGTGAAAGCCTGGAGATCTTTCTTAGGAAATTCAGAAACTTCATTCAGAAAGCCGGAGACGAAAGTTGCCATGTGTGAATTACCAATGACGGTGTTAATTAACACATGCATTGAAAAGAAGCAACTTGATGAAAATGAACACATTGTTTCATAGGAAACTTTACTTCCCCACCATAATAATAATAATCCTTGCATTTGATATAACGCCTTATCACGTTGTTGATACATCTCAAAGCTCTAAGAATATATTGTAAAGTGGATTAACTACATTTTGTGGGCAAAACGCAGCATCCAATTGCGCACAACAGTGTACCTCAATCAGTCGTGGATTGAGTGATCAAATTATAATTTTTTTNATTACTCCTGGAAAGCGATCTGCCAAACTGGAATAACAATTGGGTTCTTACTTACTGCAAAGTAAACAAAAGCCTGTGGAGTTAGGAACCTTGCCTAAAGTTTCGCCCTGCTGGAATTGAACCTGAGTCCCATAATCTTTTCAATGGTTACGCCAGTAAGACAGATCAGCACTGGACTCCAGCTCACAGACAACTGTATTGAACTTCAGGTTAACCGTTTACTAGCTTTATAATTTGAAATTTAATTTCATTAGTATTCTGCTAATCGGCAAACCAATCCTACAGTCCACAAACTGAAAGTCCAATGCATGATCCAACTGGCTTCTGTGCGGAATCATTGAAAATAATGTCAGAGGGAGGGATAGCAACCCAGGGATCAGCTAATGTGTTAATTATTATCAGGTCGCTGGTGTCAATGCATGTGTTCATTTGCACCATTGATGTTAATTAACACATTAGCCATCACAATTTTCACCTCTAAATGCAGAAAACACACTGATGCATTAGCGATGATGTGTTACGATGTCTTTGCCTGCTTTGCAAATATGTAATAGTCTTCTTCAATCAGAGGAATCTCGCAGCACAGTGTCAGTGCTGCAGCAAGCTTCAGTTCCATAATATTGACAGCCAGCCTGGCTTGAGTCGTTTGAAACCACTCTGCAGGGGCTAATTCGAATACCCAGACGTCCATTAGATGCTTGAAAAGCCAGTGAAGCGTGATACAACAGCAGAGTATCTTTTAACATTGAACTTAAATAGCCTGTTTAGTTTTATCATTCTTACAGCATGTTTTCAGAATGTAAAGTTGGTAATTAAAGAAGTAATGAGTGTATTGTTATGTACAGAGGGAAATGAAGAGGAGATTGTGTCTCCATCAGAGCTCTCCACATTGCTATTACTAACACAATGGCTATTCAGAGTTTTACAAATCGTCCGACAGATTCAAATGATCAAAATAATTTCAGTATCCTTTGAATTCTCATTCTAATTTAACAGTTATTTCTGGCACACCTGACAGTGAAAAGCAGGGTTGTGGAGAGCCAGGCACAGAATCGCTCAGCAGAGTCCATTATTTTCTGTGACCCTAACGCCAGGCTGCCTTTTTAGAAGATGTGTTAACTCCACCCAGAAGTAATCAGAAACCAGGCTGTCATAAAAATCCTCCCAGACAGCTCCATTCCACCACTAATTGTTAATTAATTGCTGTATAATTATATTTTTTTTGTGACAGTGTAGCAAATGGATAGACTGGCGAATAATTGTTCAGCGTTACCTGCCACTCACTTTCCCCTTTGGAATATTTACACACCGCTGCTGTTAATCTGTGCAGTTATTATTACTGGAGCATTAGATTCAGTTAATGATCAAATCTGATGCACTTCCAAAGGGCTTCACTGACATTCTCATTGAAGGGTTCCAGAATGAACAACTGCGTTTGCCTTACACTGGTGTCTGCCCTTCCCTTCCCACGTTGGTGTTGGCTCAACTCAATTGGGAGCACACTGATTTCTCATTCAGAACACTGGTTTCATGGCAAGCTGTTTGGTTTTAGCTAGTTAGCCTCCAGCCTTGGCTCTTGACAACCTGCACCTAATACTTACCAGAATTACGTTAGCAGGGAGAGAGCACACATTCCATTCCAACAATCTATCTCTGGGATTTCCATGTGTTGGTGGGATGCATTGAAATCTCAGTTTGGTTTGGATACTCTTAAACCTGGTGATGGGATTCCACATGTGTCAGATACCCGGCTGACCAAAGAAAAACAAATCCCATTGTCGACACTTGAGCTCATAGTCTAGGCTGACACTCCAGTGCAATAGTGGAGAAAGTGCTCCATTCTCAGAGGTCTGAACTTCAAGTAGCATGTTAACCCAAAGTCTGTCTGCCTGTTTTTTCAGATGGGTGCCAAAGATCCCATGTTACAATTTGAAATAAGTAGGGAATATCTCCCAGTGTCTCAGCCAAGAATCCTCCAGATCATTGGTCAAGGCTGTTTGTGGGACCTTGCTATGTACAAAATGGTTGTCATGTTCAGGAATGAAACCACAAACCACACATGACAGCAACTACCGGAAAAGGTTTGGACATGAAGGCACTGTAATACAAGTTCTTCTCACAAAAAATGCTTCTCACATCTGGAAACAGTGGCAAGCATAAAGTGCAGGAATTCAAAGCTAAATTTAGACAAGCTTATTCTTTCCAGAAATCCAAATTTGATTGACACAGTACATTTGCGCTTCATTCCGTAGAGATATGACAAATTTGCACCTGGGTTTACCGTGCGAAAAGTTTTGGATCTCAGCTGTGCTGTGGTGAGTGACCTGTGAGTATAGGTGAGGTGGGATTAGAAGAGTCCTGGGAGTGGAGTCACCAGTAGGACAAGGAGAGATCGAAAGGGCTAAAGAAAACAAAACCGTGTTTAAAATTGGATTCAAATTTCTTCATTTTGCTGGCATCTTATGGCACCAAAGCTAATGTTGTGTTTCAGTTCATTGAACTGACAGAGCCACCTTCGAAACTACCAGATTATCTGCACTAACTGAGCCATCTTGCAAGCGGGAGGACCCATGTTCGATTCCTGAGCTGGACAAAACTTTAGGCACGTTCCCTTACACCACACATCTCTGTTTACCCAGCAGTAGGTAGGAACCCAGTTATTAGTCGATTGGCGGATCGCTTTTCAAAGATAATAATGTCTCCAAAAAAAATGATGATTTGGTCACTCAATCCACGACTGTTTGTGTGACACTAGTGTGCACAATTTGTGCCGGGTTTTGCCCACAAAATACACTGTCAATCCACTTTACAATATATTCTGTGAAGCATTTGGAGACGTCTCAACGATGTAATAAGGCGATATATCAAAGACAAGGATTAATATTATCTTTTAACTATCAGATTCTGTTGCCATCTTCCAAACTCCCAGATTCTTTCTAGTGACAAAGCCACTTCAAAACTCCTAGATTCTCTGCACTGACAGAGCTATCTTCTTTATTAGCAATTACATATTGTTTAAAAATATCACAGTTGTGCTGTGCATTTTATTATTCTTCAAGTAATCTCTGCTAGTGTTGAGCAAAATTGTGCTTGACTTGAAGCTATACTGGAAACTGCTGGAAGCTAGCTTTCACCAGGAACTCAGACATCCACTTGGTATGTGAGTCCAAAGTACTGTTTGTGCTTTATCTATGCTCATTTTCATTGGTGACACCACTTTATATGTCACATTGCCCTTTCTCACTCAGGTGTCTGACCCTGTATCAGCATGTCCAGGTCAGGTATAGCATCATTTACACACAAAGACAAGGGCTCCCTTAAACTACCCCAGAATGTGACTTTTGTATTAGCGCCCTGCAGTAGGTTTATTGCAGAGAATATAGTGTTAAACCCACTAACCTCCAATTTCATTATTTTTCCGAACTCAAGACATCAACAGGCTTATGGTGCATTTGTAGGATTAAGCAGATCACCATGGTAACCTGCCTCAGCGAGATATTTAAGCAAGTCTGCATGCAGAGAGATGTGCAACAATGTAAATGATTCTATTATGATTATTATTATATAATGATTACTTCACGAATCAGGTTGACTGGCAAAAATTATTTGCTTTTTACATTGCAAATGGATTTAAATCCCTAAATCATACATGGATACATTACATCCATGTATGGTGTAGCTCATCGAATAAATTTGTTTTGCGCACCCCAGAGAGATATGACATTAATTTGCACCTGGGTTTGCCATGCGAAAAGTTTTGGATCTCAACTGTGCTGTGGTGAGTGACCTGTGAGTACAGGTGAGGTGGGATTGAAGAGTCTTGGGAGTGGGAAAATACAGTCGAAACCACTTTTCAGTACATCCCGTGAAGCGCTTTGAGATGTTGCAACAAATAGCCAATTTGTTAAGATGTTTTACATGTGTCCAGAGAAGTACTAACTAACTGGGGGATTCTGTTTAAAAAAACACTATACATTACTGCAGGAATTTGGAACATAAAAGCATTTAAAGCAAATTGAATACATTCTTATGGGAAGGTAATATTAAATAATAGGATATGGGAAATGGGCAATAATATTATTATTAATAATACAGTACTTGCATTTGATATAGCACCTTTCACATTGGAAAGATGTGTCAAAGTGATTCATAGGATTTACTGTAAAGAATAGTGAATACATTTTGTGGGTGAATGGATTAGAGTAGATAGCTCCATAAGAATATAAGAATTTACTAGGCAAAGAAATCCAAGGTCCATCTAGTTCGCCTTCCACCATCCTGGCAGTCGCATGACATGTTGTGTCCCAAACTGTTTAATAAGAACATTTCCCCTAGATGAGCTAGCACCAGTATTGACGTAATGAGCCAAATAGTCTTCTTCTGCTCTAAACTTTCTATTATTCCGATAAACATTCCAGCCGCCGAGAGGAAGTATAAGACGCTTGAATGAGTAAAAACAAATTGTATCGGACCTCAAATGAACTAGCAAGCAATTTAGTGAAAAAAGCACAGAAAGTATTAAATGTATTTTGTATCCAATCCTGAACTATTGTCAGGGAATTGCAGACCATAATCCAATCAAAAGGCACAAGTACTGCATATCTAGGAGAGAAAGCTTTAATGTTCTTCCACTGAATCTCAAGGTTGCTGTCTATCTTCAGATTTGCAGGTTGCTGTCTACCCTTTGATAGCAGAATTAGAGGCTGAGGGGACCATATTCCAGTTACAAACCTATCACCACTAGGTCACTGCGGCACAGCTCAGCATTAAATGTGTGAGAGCCTTGCCACCATCTTCCTGCCCACAGCTCAGGCACATATCCTTGCCCACTAAACAATGGTTCTATTAGTTGGAGGTGCAGAGCAACAACTGCTTACCTCTCTGCAAACCGATCAAGGTGGATTCTAAACCTTAGATATATGATTGTGTGTTCACAAAGCCAGACAGCAGCTGTTGTACCAAGCCTTAGAATTTCTTCATCAACTATCTGACAGACATCTGCCTTCAGCATGATGGGAAGACCTTCACAGGACATTGATGTGCCATTGATGTTCTCGAGGTTGAATTCCACTGGCTTACTCAGCACCAGCTACTTAACGAAGGTCCTCTTGGGAGGCAAACAAATCTGCCTACTATGAGCCGACCTGACTCCAGGGTGTTAGTGACAGGTCAGTGTAGGCCGGAGCCCTCCGTCCCTGCCACTAGTTGATTCTGGATTTCACAAATGTGCAAGGGAACCCCCTACGCTGCAGGTCTATATTTCGAAATCATGAAGGACACCTGTTTGGATACAAGTCTCAACTGCAAGCTGTTTGTGCATCTTGTTAAAAACCTGAATCCATTTATCCTTCGGGCAAGCCAGCCTCACCATCAAACACATCCCAGCACTGAACAGCAAAAAACTATCTCTTAGCTGACAAATGTTTGCAAATCTTTGAGGAATGTAAGAAGGAAATAATGAAGTTAAGCAACATTGGATTTACACTTGGTGAATAGGAAATCACATATGCTGTGTGAAGCATTCCTTCTCCAGTCAGCCACAGGTTTGCAGGGCAATAACAATCCACAAGTTCTGAGAAGCTGTTAGGAACTCCTAACACTGGAGAGGATGTATGAAAATAAAACAAGGAAAGGATTTAGAAGGAGAACTGAAGGGAAGCAGCATGGAGACAGTTCACAAGATCACACATTTGAGAGGTTCAGATAAAGGTGTCATCCTGGCTCAGTGGGTAGTGCTTCATCTCTATCATCCAGTGTACCTCTTCTGCTGTCTTGGAGCATCAAAATATTTCTCTCAAAGGAGTATAGTCAACCAAAACTATTTATTGCTAAACTTGGATGGATAGATGGTAGATATCAGGAACTTCCTGCAAGCTTCCTGATGGGCAATACAGCTCAGCATGAAATGCGTGAGGGCATTGGTCTCCTCTGTTCGTCCTCTGCTCGGGCATACCTCACTACCCATTGAATGATGGTTCCATCAGTTGAAGGTGTCCCCTCCCTCCCCTTTTTTAGATCACGACTGAAGGCCTTCCTCTTCGACCGTGTTTGCGATCACATTCTCCCTCCCCCGCTGCTCGGCTTCAAGCTCCGCCACTGTTAAGCGCTCCAAGACACTGCCCCGCTTGAAAGGCCCTATATAAAGGCTAGTTGTTGTTGAAGGTGCGGAGTTTAAGCAGCAGCTGTTTACCTCTCTGCAAGACATTCAAAGCACAAGATGTAGCATAACATAAAAGCACGTAGGAGAGCTACAAGATCAAGCTAATGTGTTTAAAGCTGCAGAGTTTGACACACGCCAAGAGATTCAAGCAACACAGTTCTTTGTTCAAAATTAAAAGATACTTTCCCCAAATGATCACATTACTTGATGTGAGCGTATGCTTAGTTACACCACAGGTGATTTGCTTTCCACTCACTCTCTGCATCAACTGAGCATCTTTGCCTTGTTATGTGTGGCTCCTCAGTAAAAGTGCTGAATTCAAGTCATATCTGAGAACTGGGAACACAAGTCATGAGACCATAAAATTGACTCCAGCAGAGGGCCATCAATACAATGTTGATTGAGAAGTTCAAAAAGATAGATACTTGGTAAGTAAGGATATTAAGGGATATGACAAAAAGGCGAGGCAATGGAATTAAAGAGAATTGCTATAGACTAATTCGGGTTTGATGTGCTGAATGTTTTTGTTCAATTGCTCTGTTGCTAAATATCTCACAGGAGCCAAATTGTGAGAAACCAAGTACATTTTACTGTAGGAAAATGGCAGTTCCCCAATTAATATTATCTGCATTTATGCTAACTGATTTAACTTTGGTGAAAATACAATTTGGATTATCTGTCTGATTATTGTTTGCAGTTCTGTACAGTTGGTGCTGCAGATGGCACCAGCCTGGCATCATGCCAGCCGTGTGCAAAAGATTCATTGTGCTTCAGCACATCTTTGTGAAGTACACACTGGCATGAAATGAGAATTGATTCTGATTGATTTTTCATACACTGATATGAACAGGCTCCTTTGTGGCTGGCCTTCATGGTTCAAAGCTACAAATTAGGCTTTGTATTTTATGACAGGAACCAGTATGCAGAGCATTGTGTTAACACTGGCCACAAGACCGTGTTCAGTCAAATGTTCTTTGTCACAGTGGGGGAAGGGATGATGAGAATAAATCCAACAGTCCTACTGTTTAGCATTTGAAAGCTAATGATATCCATTGTTTCTAAGATGAACAGAATTATTATTTCCCAGTGAATAGAATTCAATCCATCACATCTCTTGAATATATTCTTATTTTAGCTGCAGCAATCTCTTCTTCAAAGCTTTAACACAAAGCTACGGTTTTATATTGTACGTTTTAACCACCAACTGTTTGAAGAACATAGATTATTTCCGATATAAAGATTTGGATGTTTTAGACCTTGTTTATGGAGATAATAGGGTCAATTTTGTGAGGTGTTAAATCATACCTACTGCTAATTATATAGGGTGAAAATGCGTTGTTGCTTAACAAATTAATGTGTTTGTGATTGTGTTATTGAATCTGCTAAGAAACATGGTGTTTTCTATCTATCACCAAAGATTGGCCACAGGTGTGAACATGTCCCCTTCGAACAACTTATCTCTGAATTTCCATGTGTAGATGGAATGCAAGGAATTCTCATCCTGGTTTGACTACTCATGGGTGATATGTTTCTGCATGTGTCAGACACGGCTGATCAAAAAAAAACACGCCTCCTTCTTCCAACTTCAGCATAGTTATTGAGCCCAAAGCAGTTCAACAATTATCAGAACTGCAATGTTTCTTCCCACTGGTGACTACTTATTGCATTTGACCAGTGGTATTTTAGCCATCCCATCAAGTAGCTTGGAAACGATGCAAAAACAACAATAGCAGCACTGAAATCTTCAGTCCCAATGATTGTGCGTTGGGCGTAAGGCCAGTCTCAAAGGTTCAGCACCCCCATCATGTCTTTTTGGTCAGATGGGTGTCTGATACATGCGGAAACCCATCACCATGCTTAAGTGAATCCAAACCAAGCTGAGAATTCCATGCCTCCCACCTACACATGGAAATCCTAGAGATAGATTGTTGGAATGGAATGAGCACTCTCTCCCTGGAGGGATGCACATCCTGAAAGTATTAGGCGCAGGTTGGGGACCCAAGAGTGTTTGTTGGGATAACTATTGGAGTCTAACCAGCTAAACTGAATAGCTGCCATTGATATCACTGTCTAGCAAGCTTTCCCACTACTCCTGTATCCTGTGAAGCATCACTGAAATACCAGCTCCGCAATTGGGGAAAAAGCAACCACTAGTGGGAACTGAGATGACGGTGGCATTAATAGACAGCACAGAAGGCCTTTTGCCCATTGTGTGTGTATAATATATTAAATCAGATTGGAAAAGCAAACCAATTCAATACTTTATTGTTTCGCTCACAAAAAATATACAGTCAATTCACTTTACACTATATTCTGTGAAGCGCTTTGAGAAGTATCACCAACATGATAAGGTGCTATATCAAATGCAAGGATTATTATTATTTAGGATGCTCCAATACTCTTGAACAAGACGACATAAGTTTAAAGTTGCAAAGGCCAATTTCAAAACAGATACCAGGATTTTTTTCTTTGATTTTGCAAAAGGTGAAATTTCTCTAACCAACAGTTGAAACTAGTGCAAGCTCTGAAGAAAGCTCTCTTTCATGTATTCATTTTTTTTATCTACGAATATTCTACTTTTTTAAAAAATATTGGTTTTAAGGCAGATTTCCCCACCTTTCTCCACCAAGCAATGTCTAAAGTGGCCACAGGCCTGAGGAAAGGAGAGCAACCTGGGATTCATAGCTGTTAAGTTGCTCTTAATAATCATTCACAACTTATTCAATGCAGAACAGTAAAAAGTGCCACTTCCCTCCCTGCCAAGTGGCCTCAGAGCCTTTCATTGCGGAAACAATGTTGAAATGTGGAGAGGTGGTACAGACTGTGTTACATTTCTATTGGCAAAGGCCCAGAGCTAATCCATTTGCAGACAAATGCAAGGCCATTCATTAATCAGTAGGCCTCTGAATCTCACCTGTGGGACTTATGTGGGTATATCTCTTACCAAAGGTTTAAGAGAACTGACAGAAACACACAAAACATTGGCTTGAGTCTCTTGGATGCTAAAAGAATTGTCAACAACCTTGGACAATCCATTAATCAGGTGCCTTTGGTTGTCAGATGTTGGGGTGGATGTGCTTGATCAGTTCCCTTTAGGGAAACTGGCATTTAGTCTTCAAGGAAGAAAGAAAATTGATCTTTATATAAAAGTAATGCACAGATGTAAATCTAGGAAGGGGTCGAACATGAAAGGAGTCAAATTTATGATACTTTTTGACAGGATGCCTCATTAAAAAATCTGAGTCACACAAGTAGGGATGAGATACCTGGGTTCGATTCCAGGCAAGGTGAAACCTTGGGCAAGTTTGCTTACTCCACACGCCTGATAATAATCTCTCCAAGAAACAAAACAATAATAAATTGGTCATTTTTAATCCACGACTGTTTGTGGGACATTGCTGCGTTTCGCCCACAAATATACGGTCAATTCACTTTACAGCATATTCTGTGAAGCGCTTTGGGATGTCTAGAAGACGTGAAAAGGGCTATATCAAATGGAAGGATTATTATTATTATTATATCCTTTTCGGTCCCTAGTTGACCCATGGGAACTTCACTCCAACACCATCTACCCGGAAAAGTGATTCCGCAAGTCAATGGGAATTGGAATCCAATTGAGAAATAGAGCAAATTGGGCCTCAATAACAATATTTTTTTTAAAAAAAATAAATAGTTTATCAGCATCATCCAAAATATATTTAAAATTATACTTTATATATGAAGATATTTTTCGTAATTTGTCATTCATTAAAGCTATGTTCCAAATGATAGGGTGGATGTACTTAATCAATTCCCTTTAAGGGAACAGCTATTTAGTCTTCAAGGTGTGAGATATGAGTATTGAATGCAAAAACGGGAGAAATCAGAGATTTAGAGCAAGGTCTGCTTGAATTGTTTTTCATACAAGTGAAAACTGAGCATTTAGGATCATAAGAATTTGCTAGGCAAAACAAGACCACGGTCCATCCAGTTCGCATTCCACCATCTTGGCAGTCCCGCATGCACATGTCGTGTCCCAAACTATATACTATATCCCGAGATATTGTTTCCTAACAGAAATCTATCTAATCTGTTCTTGAAAGAATCAACACTTTCTGCTTCTATCATCTCCCTAGGGAGCCTGTTCCATCTTACTACTCGCTCACTGAAGTAGGGCTTCCGCAGATGAGTTCTGAATTTACCCCCCTTCAATCGCAGGCCATTTGGCAGCTTCAGCCAATTCAAAACAAAATGGTTATCAGCCTGAGCTCAAGAAGCAGGCAAAATACAAGAAACCAGGCAAATTGTTAGGCTTTCATTTTGTAAAAAATTTTTTTACAGTTAGAAACGAAATTCTGAGGACATTATGTAAAGGAGAAAGAAAGTAACACTAACTTCAAAGGACGATGCATGGTATAGTGTTACCATAAAATACATTGTACCAGTGACAATCCTGTACAATCCTGTACAACTCATTATATCAGTGATTCCTCCATCAGTAAATGGAATACAATAGCTTGAACTTATATTTTATAGCGACTGAGATCCTGATGTTCATTTCCATATTTATTGATGTCATGTCTATCATAATCCCTGTGACTACAAAAAGACAATCTCTTGTTAGCTTTCTGAATGTTTTTCTCTGTTCACTTCATTCAGTATCACTTTCCCTCCTCTGCTTAACCTCTTTGCTTATGTTTTTTCTGTGTCGTGTCCATTCTTTGTTGAGTCTGGAACACAATGCAGCCCGTTTTCAGTCCACGAGGTGACAGCAAGAACCAACAATTCCGTTCTTTCGGTTAAGTCACATTAAGATATATAAGTCAATCTCCCAACATTTACATTTTAAAAAAGGGCATGATAGAGTAGATAGTGGGAGATTGTTTCCCCTGGTTGGAGAAACTAAAACCAGGGGTCACAACCTTAAAATCAGAGGCAGCCCTTTTGCACTGAGTTGAGGAAGAACTTCTTCACTCAAAGGGTGGTGAATGTATGGAACTCATTACCCCAAAGGGCTGTTGACGCTGAGTCTTTGAACATATTCAAGACTGAGATAGATTTCTTATTGCAAAAGGGATTCAGGGATATGGGGATAAGGCAGGGTCAGGTTATTAGCTGGAGTTAGATTAGAAGATCAGCCTTGATTGAATGGCAGGGCAGACTCGAAGGGCCGAATGGCCTACTCCTGCTTCTACGTGTTAAGAAAAAAGAATATTACCCGAACATCATATCCCTCAATATGTTTAATCTGTGTGCTTTCAAATGCCAGCGTTAAACATATTGTACAAACAGACAGGGAAACAGGATTGGAAGATAAGGGAGGGGAAGTTCTTAACCTTCCCTGGCTTACATTTGATAGAGCACCTTTTCATAACAAATTTTGTTGGAAAACACAGTAACCATTTTAACCAGCAAAGATCCAGAGGCCATGACCAATTAATTGTTGGCCAGGACATCGAGTAGTACTATAAGATCTTTAACATGCACCTGAACAAGCAAACGGTGCCTCAGTTTAACATCTCAATGAAAAATTATTGTGAGCTCGAGCCCCCAAGCACTCTGGGACTCTACTCTGCGTGAGGGATGCTATATAATTGCAACTTGTCGTTGTTGTTTTAACCCACTGCAGAGACACGAGAGTGCTACCAACAGAGCAAAACTGACACCAAATTTGAAGAGCATTGTTTAGCAATAGGGCAATGAATTGAAGTGAAAAGGTACAAGAATCCAGCGTTTTGAAATGACTATTTTGAGTTTAGGGCACGTTGTTCTGTACCAATGGGGCTGTTAACAAGTAAATTATCCTCTTTCACTGCTAAAAAAAGCAAATTGGAGTTCAGATAGGAAACTTCCACAAGAACATTTGAAATCCTCTAGCATTATTTGAAACATATGAAAAGGCTATTTCGATTCACGATTTAGAATCTGAGTGCACTAAACATCATCACAAACTCCATGGGAAGTTTTCTTTATTCTGCCACATTTAATATTGATCAGGCTTTCAGACAATCTCATTCTGCCTCGCTCACTTGGATCATGATACCAAAGTGAAATGGTAATGGCTGTTCCTCAAGCTTCTCCGTCAAGGAGAAAGTGCACTATCCGGCACTTTTTTTGCAGAAAACTTTTGGTGTGAAACACTGGTTAAAGGGACACTGTTCCAGTTCACACTGCTTTCTGCTCTTAACGGTAATATGATCTCTATGGAATACAGCAAATACTGTATCCCCTATAGTGAAATGAGTGATAGACCCCACTCACTAGAAAGCACCAGGGTAACTGGGTTATTCCTAGACAGTGCCAAAGAGAGATATAGAGGAAACATAATAAACTACTATTGTGTCACAAAGAAAGAATATTACGTCAGGTCACTGCACAGATTTGTGAAACAACTTGATGTCACGGGAAGATGAGGTGCGTGTCCTGAGAGAATGAGATCAATTGGGTCGAAGGGCCTTCTTCATCCGAACCTCTCTTGCAATCTTGTGACAACTTGGAATGTTCAGGGCTCCTCTGATAGCCAAGTCATCCAGTGGAATAACGGGCTACCACTCCAGTCAAGTCTCTCACATGAATAATAACCTTTCCCCTGAGATTTGGGAGACCAAGCAATGCTCATGGAACTGTAATTCAGTAGAAGGAAAAAAATAGTCAAATGCTTTCAGGAGATAGAAGACAATTGACAGGGAGGAAAGAGATGAAAGTTTAAACAAATTTGATTTAAAAAATAGAAGATTCAGGAATACAAACTTAACTGATTAAACTTTAATCTCTTCTCTCTAACTGCCTGGGTTCTGTCCCCATGGAGGAAACCTTTCTCAATGGCAGTTCAAATTCATACACAGCCTCATAACTGAGCTGCTGTGCAGGAATGAGATGTGTGAAGGTGTGCAGCACAAAGTGGGAATCAGTCTGTCAGTGAGTGAGGGATAGGCTGCTGTTTGCCAATTCACTGGTGGTGAAGAAAGGAGACTGAGAAACATACGGAAGAAGTCTGACCGAGCAGATTTTCTGATCCTTCCTTTAACTGCTTTATCGTCTGCTTTATTTTCTGGGTGTCTGATACTTGCACAAACCCATCACCATGCGTAAATGTATCCAAACCAAACTGAGAATTCCAGCATTCCACCTTCACGTGGAAATCCCAGAGATAGATTGTTGCAATTATAGAACGCTATGATTCAGGGTGAGAGGATGAGGAGGGTGGAGTCTCATATGGTGTATAACAACCGACATGGACTAGTTGGGCTGATGGCCTGTTTCCTTACTATAACAGTCTATGCAATTCTATATATTTCTTCCACCTTTCACCAGATTCTTTACAACAGCTCACACTTGTATAGTGTCCTTCATGTAGTGTAACGTCTCAAAGCACCTCACAAGGATAAAGTTGGATACTGAGTGAGTGGGAAGGGGGAAGGTAGTCAAAGGTGTGTGCGAAGAGGTAGGTTTTGAGGTTCGACTTAAAAATAGAGAGGGTGCAAGATGGAGGGATTAGCGAGAGGGAGTTCCAGAGATTAAATCTCATTGCCTTCTTGACATCCACCATGATATTTGTTAATTTTGAGACATTTTGAGATGTTCTTTTGTGAAAATGGCACTTGATGATGAATGTTTTTTACAAACAGAAATTATAATAGTGGAACGGTTAAAATTCTAGTAGAATTCTTCAAACCAAATTTCAAATTTGCACAATAAAAGATGAAATGGCACACCTGAAACATTACCTTATTTTGAGGTGAGATTTGTGGTCGATGTGATGTTAGCTGTGAGTCAAAGGCAAACCGTGTGCACGTGCTCCCTCCATTCTCTTTGAAATGGTGAGATATGAGAAGCCAGGCCCTCTACAGGTGCTCCACAAAGTCCTGTTACCCCCATGTTTTTTTTCTGCAGTGCACTGACCAATGACTGAAACGTGGCAGAATGATGATAATTGTATTTAGAAGCACTTCATTGTTTTCAGTACAAGTGTTTAACTGTATTTAGACGTCCAAAGGAGGTGTGTGTGAGTTTGTCTGTAAGGATGGAGTTGGGGAAGCTGGAGAACAGGGTCTTATAAAAGTCAAATTTTGAGTTGACAGAAGTGTGGTTGAGGGTTTCAACTGTGTTGGAAGTGATGTAGTGATGCAGGTGGCCAATATTGAGGAGATGGAAGAAAATGCACTCACCTGGTCAGAGCCCCGATGATAGGTTGGATGAAGGGTCATAGAAAATGGAAAGATCAAGTGGAGATATTAATACTGTCAGCACTTCTGATGAGGAGACAGCTGAACAGATCTTTTCAATTTTCGATTCCAAGAAGTTCTTATCCTTTGAAGTTGGAGTTCAGAATGGAGAATTACAAATGTAAGGATTATTATTTTTATTGTGTCACATAGCACTCTCCGAAAACAGAAGGGAGTTTCACCTGGTTTTCGGGACAACAATCCCCCCAAATAAAGTTGGTCATTCACATCATGGCTATTTATCAGACATTGCAATGTTCAAATTCACCCACAAAACACAGTCACAACACTTTACAGTATATTTTATGAAGTGTATTGGGATGTTCTCGTGACATGAAAGGTGTTTTAACAAATGTTAGGATTATTATGGTTATTATTTATTATTTTTAATCCCAATTTTTTATACAAAGAAAATAACTTAAAGAGGGTACATTATAATAATAATAATCCTTGCATTTGATATAGCACCTTATCACGATGTTGAGACATCACAAAGTGCTTCACAGAATATATCGTAATATGGATTGACTGTGTATTTTGTGGGTGAAACGTAGCAGCCAATTGTACACATCAGTGTCCTAAAAACAGTCGTGGAGTGAATAACCCAATTTGTTTTTAGAGGGATTATAACCCCCGGGAAGCAACTATCAACTGGGTTCCTAGTTACTGCTGGGTAAACAAAGGTGTGCAAGTAAGGAAACTTGCCCCAGATTTCACCCTGCCTATTAATCGAAACTGGGTCCTCTTGTCTGCGAGGCGAGCTCGCTAACTACTATGTTACGAGACTCCGTAATTACACAATCACATCAACCAGCAGTCAATCCACAAGATGGGATCTGCAAAGTTTCTCTGACTTCACATTGAGACTGGCAAGAATCTGTCTCTGGCTCATCCTAGCAATGAATATCACATGGAACAAACATTTCTCTCTCAGCTATTGATTGACCTGCTGTGGACTCCTGGTAATTCTGTTTTGATATCATATTTGCAGCATCCACACTTTTTTATTCATACAAGCCCATATTTATTTTTATTAGGAAACCTATAAGTTCTTGAAGCAATTTCATAATGCCACCAGCAGTCATAATTTACAATAGCATTATCTCAGTTTATTAAGTCCCGTTCTTGACTGAAACATTCTACCGCCACTGAGCTTGATATTTAATCAGATCATTAAAGCAGATTCATCATAGGAATGTATAATGAAGGGGCCAACGGCTACAATAATACTGGCTCTGTGCTGTAAATCAGCCCTGATTTCTGATGTTACAAAAATGTAATTCGTTTTTTTTAACTTGGACAAATGTGCTTTAACCTCGTATGCCAGCTTGGTTTATTTATGAGAGGAAATACCAGCTTGGTCTATGTCTAAGTTAAGCAGTATTTAGCCTGGTCACTGGGAGTAGAGATTCTTCCCACTTAATAATTATAATAAAAGGCAAAATACTGCAGATGCTGGAAATTCTGGAATAAAAACAGAATTCGCTGGGAACACGCAGCAGGTCAGGCAGCATCTATGGATAAAGAGAAAAGTGAGTTAACGGTTTAGGTGGATGACCTTTCACCAGAACAATAATCATAATAATAACAATGTAACAACAATCTAACATTAATAACAGCAATAATAATAGTTGCGTTATCACGTCTCAAAGCATTTCACCTGGATCCTATTAACCGTGCAAGACAAAGCCCTGACGGGTAGGGTATTCATATCCCCCACCCAATATGCCCCACTATTGCTGGGCAAGCTTCCAACCATTTTGCCTCCGCTCTCCAGAACATCATCCTGGAGTCCCTCTGCTTCACCCCTTCTTCCCTATCTTCAAATCCCACCAAAGACCTATATTTTAAACACCACTCCCATCCCACCCTCCAGCCTAATCCAGACTCCTCGTCAGCTGTGTGATGCACAGTTGAGTCAACTTCCCGATGTGAAGTGCTAATTGTAAATTGCACTTAGAATCATAGAATCATAGAATTGTACAGCACAAAAAGGGGCCATTCAGCCCATCGAGTTTGTGCCGGGTCTTTGAATAGAGCAATTAATGTCAATCCCACTCCTCAGCCCTTTCCCCATAACCCTGCAAACCCGTCCTCCTCAAATAACAGTCCACCGCATTTTTAAAAGTTGTAATTGAATCGGCCTCGACCACCCTTTCATGCAATGTGTTCCAGATTAGAACAACTCGCTGCGTGAAAACATTTCTTCTCACCTCTCCTCTGCTTCTTTTAGAGACTATTTTGAATCTGTGACCTCGAATCACCGACACACTCACCAGTGGAAACAGTTTTTCCCTTTCAAACCTATTAAATCCCCTCATGATTTTGAAGACCTCTATTAGGTCTCCTCGTAACCTTCTCTGCTCCAATGAGAATAATCCCGGCCTCTCGTGCCTTTCCTCATAATCAAGGTATCTCATTCCTGGTACCATCCTTGTAAATCTCCTCTGCATCCTTTCCAATGCCTTAACATCCTTCCTATAGTCTGGTGCCCAGAACTGGGCGCAGTATTCTAACTGAGGCCTAACCAATGTTTTATATAGGTTAATCATAACCTCCTGACTCTTGTACTCTATGCCCCTATTTAGAAAGTCTAGTATCCCATATGCCCATTTTACAGCCTTATCTACCTGTCCTGCCACCTTCAAGGATTCATTTACCTGAACCCCCAGGTCTCTCTGTTCTTTCACCCCCCCTTAAGATTGTATTACCAGCCTATATTGCCTCCCCTCATTCTTTCTACAAAAATGCATTACCTCGCATTTCTCCACATTGAAATTCATTGCAATGTGTCTGCCCATTTTACCATTCTGTCTATGTCTTCCTGCAGTTGGCTACTATCCTTCTTACTGTTTACCACCCTACCTAACTTTGTGTTGTCCACAAACTTGGAAATGGTACTTGCTATACACAAGTCCAGATCATTTATGTATGTTAAGAAGAGCAGTGGTCCTAATACCAATCCCTGGGGGACGCCACTGTACACTTCCCTCCAGTCAGAAAAGCAGCCGTTCACCACAACTCTCTGCTTTCTGTCTCCCAGCCAGTTCTGGGTCCATGCTGCCACTGCCCTTTTATACCATGGGCTTCTATCTTTCTTACAAGTCTTTCATATGGCACTTTGTTAAATGCCTTTTGAAAGTCCATATAAACTACATCAACTGCACTACCTTTATCCACCCTCTCCATTACCTCATCGAAAAAACTTGAGGTACAGTGATTCTGAAATTCAAGGTCGATTCAGAAATATAGAATTCAGAAATATATCCCCTTTCACATGGAAGTGGACCTCATGCCTACGGATGATGCCACCATGGGGGAACATACAGTTAGGGAAAAGGAGAGCTTTGAGGAACTCTGCTCATGACTGTATGGAGGCTTTAGAAGAGACAAAGTGAAGATACAGTGATAGGTAAGTGGAATACTGTAGCAGGAAAAGATAGAACCATGGAAGTTGAATAGGAAGGAGAGATGGAGTGGTTGACAGTGTTGAAGATGACAGAAAGATCAAGGAGGCAAAGGGAACCTTGGTCATAGATGCTGAACGTCATTTGACCTGAGCAGTCTTGGTCCTGTGGATGGGGTAGAAAACAGCAACAACAAATTACGTTTGTATAGTGCCTATTAGCCAAGATCGAAGAAGGAGTTGTGGGAAAGGAAGGAATGAAGCTGGGAGGCAACAAATCATTCCAGAACCATGGCGAGGAAGAATAGGGTTGAAGATAGGTTGGTAGCTGGAGAGCATGTGTTGAGAGAGGGATTTTTGAGAATGGGGTGATGATAGGGCGTTTGAAAAGAGACGTCTTTGCCAGTAGAGAGGGAGACGTTGATAGTGTTGACTAGTAGGGGAATACGGAGGGAATTTAGGTGTCCAGGAAAGGAAAAGAAAATGTGGGAGAAAGTGGTGGGTTTCATGTAGCAGATAAGGGAGGAGAGGGATTAGGAGGAGACATGGTTGAACACGGGGAAGGAGGGATGAATGGAGGCAGGGAGGAGGGCTGGTGGTAGAGAAGAAAGCAGCTGAGAATTTACTTGATTGTAGATTTGAGGAAGTCCATCATCTCTTCACATTAGAGTAAGAGTTAGTAATAATCCTTGCATTTGATATAGCGCCTTATCACTTGCTGAGACGTCTCAAAGCGCTTCATAGAATACACGGTAAACTGAATTGACTGTATTTTGTTGGGCGAAACGTGGCAGCCAATTGCACAAAGCAGTGTCTCACAAACAGTCGTAGATTGATTGACCAAATTATTACCCCCGGAAAAGTGATCTGTCAATCGACTAACAACCGGGTTCCTACTTACTGCTAGGTAAATCGTGGCCTGTAGAGTAAGTAAACTTGCCTAAGATTTCGCCTTTTCTGGGAATCAAACCCGGTTCCTCTTGCTTGCGAGGCGAGTTCTCTAACCAATACACTACAGTATTCCACCTGTTAAGGATGGAGGGAGCATGGCAGAGTGGGTAGGGATGTGGTTGGTAGTGGAGAAGAAGAACCTTAACTTTGGCAGGGTAAACGGTAGTAAATCAGTCACTACACTTGACAGTAATTACTGGAAAGTGCTTTTTGACATGATAAAGCACTGTACAAAGTGCACATTGCTTTTTTCCTTATTTGGTGCTTTTTACAGCTTTTGCAACACATATATCCATTTCTATCTTGCCCTCTACACACTGCCAGGATTCCACCAATACACTGACTAATTGTGCTAATGGATTAAAACTAGACAACTTTTTTTAAAAAAAAAATCTCACTTATTTTTATTTATTTTGTCCCTTATCTTTCATTGTCCTCTGACCACACTCAGTT
Organism: Callorhinchus milii; assembly: GCF_018977255.1. NCBI lineage: Eukaryota > Metazoa > Chordata > Chondrichthyes > Chimaeriformes > Callorhinchidae > Callorhinchus > Callorhinchus milii. The sequence goes on along the minus strand of NW_024704775.1, from coordinate 145,769 downwards.
GATTTGTTGAGCAATTCTGTAAACACTACCTGATAATGCAGGACAGAAACAGAGCAAGTGGCTTTCCATCGGTTTTTCCACCGTATGGACATTGCTCAACAAGCAGTGGGAAGCTTGCCAAACAGTAATTTCAATGGCAACCTATACGGTTGTAGCTTGTTAAACTCCAGCAGTAGCTCAACATACACTCTGGAGATCTCAAGCTTTCACTCTTTCCAATCGGTGTTGAATACTCTCTGGAATTAGGTGAGCAGGTTGTATCCCTCCGGGGAAAGAGTGAGTATTCCAATCCAGACATAATAGTAATAATAATAATACTTGCATTTGTTATAGCACCATATAACATCATTGAGACATCTCAATATATTGTAAAGTGGATTGATTGATTATATTTTGTGGACGAAGCACAGCAGCCCAATGCGCACTTGCACGCCTCCAGCACACTGGAAATGTTCATGTATAGGTGGCATGCATCCTCTGGTTTAGATACTCTTAAACATGGTGATGAGTTTCTGCATGTGTCAGACACTCGACTGACCAAATAAACATATCTGGAACTGGGGGAGAATCACAAGCAGACACCTCGTGACCTATCGTACCACCGTGCAGCAGAAAGCTAACCACAATTTAAAAGCAGCTGGACAATTCTTGCAAATAGATATGTGATGTTTCTTAGAATAAATAACAACTTGCACAAAGTAAACAAGGTGTACTTCTATAATACTCTACAAGGCAACATTTATGCTCAATATAAATGCTGAGAAGGAATAAATTGTGCTTTAGAGTTGTTCAGAGTAGGTTGGTGAGTTATTTGGTTCAATTGCAGATGAAAAAGAAAAAGGCTACTTTGGTACTTTTTACTGAATGTTTTGTGCTTTCAATTACTGGAAAGGCAAGAAAGAAAAGAAACTTTTAACTTCCATCACGTTGAACTGTCTCAAAGAATTTTACACTAATTATCGTCAAGTATGATACTGACTGTTTTTGAAGATAAACAGAAAAATGCCATTTTGTGCACAGTCAAAATCCTGTGAGATGGATGACCAAATTTTATTTGCAAGATCGTTGCCAACACACAAGGAGAAATCACTGCTTGATTCATATCGTGTTATGGGATCTTTAATGTCCACTTGAACAGAAAGAAGCAGGACCTCGGTTTAACATGTCATCCAAAGGACGGCACTTCCAACGATGGAGTGCTCCATCTGCACTGTGTTGGAGTGTCACCTTGGACTGTGAGCTTCAGTCCAGGCAATTGTCTGACACGGAGTGCTACTGACTAAGCTAAGTTTATGTAGTCCTATGGGGTCCTGTAACTTAGTGGTTACAGCACTCCTCTTGCAAGCGAGAGGACTTGGGTTCGATTCCCAGGCGGGGCGAAATGTGGGCAAGTTTCCTTACTCCACATGCCTGTACCTAGCAGTCAGTAGGAACCCAGTTGTTAGCTGATTGGCGGATCACTTTTCCGGAGGTCTTAAAAAAAATTGGGTCACTCAATCCACGACTATTTGTGGGACATCTCTGGTGCAATTGGCTGCCGAGTTTCGTCTACAAAATATACAGTCAATTTACTTTACAGTGTATTCTGTGCAGTGCTTTGAGACGTTTCAAAGATATTATAAGGCACTATATCAAAGGCAAGGATTATTATGATTATTATTATTATTAAATGTTCAAGCTCACCATAGAACATAAGAACATAAGAAATGCTGGACGAAAAAGACAGAGGTTCATCCAGGTCGCCTTTCACCTGCCTGGCAGTCGCTTGCACATATGTCCTGAACTAACCTATGTACTATATCCCATAGCTATAGTACCTATGTTAACATTTCCTGCTTTAGCTGGCTCCCAAGGGAGCTTGTTCCACAGGTTCACTGTTCGCTCACTGAAATTAGTGGTTCCGTAGAATTATTCTGAATTTATCCCCTTCAATCACAGGCTTTACTATGCTAGACTAGTTGAAGCAGCCTGTCATGATCTACATTGTCTCACCCTTTTTAGAATCTTAAAGACAGTAATCATATCTCCCTCATTCTTCTCTTCCAGTGTGAACATGCCCAATTTACTTTGTGGCTCCGCACAGTCCAGTCGCTCCTTTCCTTCAATCATTTTGGTTGCCCTCTTCTGTATCCTCTCGATTTCTCCCATATCCTTTTTGTACTGCAGCAACCAGAACTGTACACAGTGCTCTAAGTACAGACTCATCAGTGATTTAAACAGCAACCCAAATCTTCATGCAGGAGGATATATTGTAATCATATATGTTGTTAATGAAAAGAATGGAATCAAAATCAACAATTTAATCTTGGCTGGTCTGCAGTTTGAATACAGAACATTTGCTTTACTTCCCAGTTGGGCTTTCTGACAACATCTGCAAATGGAATTTGCTTTATAATAATATAATAATAATCCTTGCATTTGGTATAGGGCCTTACCACGTCATTGAGACATCTCAAAACTCTTCCCACGATATTTTGTAAAGTTTTCATAGATTCATAGAATGTTATGGCACAGAAGGAGGCCATTCGGCCCATCGAGTCTGTGCCGGCTCTTTGACAGCAAGTCACTTTCACTAACCCCAATCACCAGCTTTCTCCCCATAACCCTGCAAACCTGTCTTTCCCAGATACCTATCCAGTTCTCTCTTAAAAGCTGTTATCGAATCGGACTTCACTGCCCTTTCAGGCAGATCATTCCAAATTCGAACAAATTCGAAGTTGATTGACTGTAATTGTGGGCGAATACACATATTTTTATTATTGCCTTCAGAGTGTTTCATTGACTTTTTTGTGTTAAGGAGGAACTCCTTTATGCAGAGGCAGGTGAGATTGTGTAACTCCCTGCCAGAATCTGTGATTGACCCAAAAAACCAACACATTTAAGAGGAAAAGGATGAATACATGTGGGGGAAGGGACTCAAGGGAATATTATGTCAAGAACAACAATAACTTGCATGTATATACCCTCATGTAGGGTAGCGTCCCAGACCACTTATCAGTGGCACTTATCAACACCGAGGCAGGGGGAGGGGTAGGTGACTGTTGGCATGGTCGACCTGAAGATGGAGAAGGAGGGGGCAAGGCGGAGGGAGAGAGGAAGAGTGTTTCAGAATTTCAGGGTGTAGTGGCTGAAAGCACAGCCACAAATGGTGGAACGAGGGCATGAAGCGCATGCAGAAGGCTGGAGCCAGTCAAGCGATAGCAACAGGTTGTGGGTTAGGGGATGAGCAGGTCAGATAGGTAGGGAGGTGCCAGAGCATGAAGGGATTTGAAAACAAGCGTGAGGATCTTGAAATCGATCTGTTCGGCATTAGGGAGGCAGTGGAGCCTGGCTAGAACTGGTTCTAATGGGGTTACAGGGTTAAGTGTGGCTGAGTATGCTGGTGGCAGCGTTTTCGATCAGTTGGATCCTGCATATGGTGGAGCTGGGAAGACCAGCAAAGAGGGCATTTGAGAAGTCAAGTCGGGAGGTGACGAACGCTTGGACGAGTGTTTCAGCTGCATCTGGGGTAAACTATGGTCGGAGGCAAGGTGGGTGAAGATGGTCCTGGTCAGGGACCAGATGTGGGGAAGGAAGGACAGCTGTGGATCGAACCTGACACCTAGGTTGTGCACTGGTCCAATAAGTCTGAGGGATAGGCCGATGAGGTTGAGAAGGTCAGAGCAGCAGAATGGAAGACATTGACTGGAGGCAATAAGTATGGCTTCCGTTTTGTCAACATTGAGTTTTCGGAAGTTTCCGCTCATCCAGGCCCTGATGTCTCCCAGATATCACTCCTCCCCTCACCATATACAGTACAGTACTTTGAGTTTTGTTTAACCTGATATGTATTGTTGGGATTTCTTCCTCTGCATTTTGTCCCTAATCCCAGCTTTACATTTTCCCTTGTCTCCTGCCTTGTTCCTTCCCAAATCTTTCTTCCACATTCAACCATCAAAGCACTGGTCATTGCATTTCTTGTACCAGCTAAATGGAATTCCTGATGAGTCTGATGGCTGAAGGTTAATAAGATGGTCCATTGCCAGCAGACAGGAAAGGCTAAAATCACACTTGGTTATTCCGTTGCTAAGCAAATTACTCCTGAATTGGCCAATTTGCATTGTTGAATAAGTGATGAACCAAGGGCTTTGTCTTTAAATTTGTTTGGATTGTTTTACTGATGACCTTACACTGTAACAGAGTTAAAATCAATATAAGAAATTTGAATTTAACATTTTGTTTCTGTTAATCTCACTCAGCCCTGAATTTAATTGACATACTGCAGGTGAGATATTGTGTCGGTTATTTATCATTCCTAAACACACAGTGATTCACACACAGGGACTGAGGAAGTACAGCAGTAAAGTCTTTCTCATCTAAAGAAAAATCCCAAAGCTACAGAAAATAGGTTTGACTGGTTGATTTACAATTCAAAGGCTTTCAGGAACTTTTCTTAGATTAAGGTGCACAAACAATTCATATAAACAGTCATCTTTTATGAACTGGAACTGAGCCCCTTCTGGCAACACAAACCTTTCAGAATGGTGAGGCCTTTAACTAAATCTAACAGTCCAATCCATAGCATTTAATCTATTACTGTGAGGTCTGTATCTGCTGTAACTCTTTTTATTGGAAGACGGAAGTATTACCAGCAAGTACAGGCAGACAATTTAACCTGAATGAATTTGACAGAGAAAGCAATTAAATAACGCAGTGTGAATCAAATGCACATGACCACAAATAGTGTGAACTGTGTGTGAGGGGGCATAAATATAAAATTGTTACTCCAAAATGAGGGGCATGTATATTAGATAATTACAGTAACTCTCACATAAGTCATATTAGTTGGGCTAATACATTTAATATGACTTCTGCAATGTATGAGTTATGTCAAACCTGCATAGAATATAAAATCTTGAACAGGACTTGGACAGATGTATGACCTACAGGTGATTATATGATTTACACAGATCAGACTTATGCAGGTTTTACTGTATTATCAGAATTAATAGTATTTCTAATAATAATAATAGTCCTTGCGTTTGATATAGCGCTTTTCACATCTTCTAGACGTCTCAAAGCGCTTCACAGAATAGACTGTAAAGTGAATTGACTGTATATTTGTGGGTGAAACGCGACAGCCAATTGCACACAGCAATGTCCCACAAACAGTCGTGGATTGAAAATGACCAATTTATTATTGTTTTGTTTTCGAGGGATTATTATTTAGGAGGAACTTCTTTATGAAGAGAGTATTGAGAATGTGGAACTCACTGCCAGAATCTGTGATTGACCAAAAAAGCATTTAAGAGGAAATTTGATGAATACACAGGGGAGAAGGGAATAGAAGGATATAGAGGAGGGCATTTGGAGTGGTAGAGGCTGTGCGGAATATAATGTGCGTATTGATTGGCAAACTCGCCTCGCAAGCGAGAGGACCCGGGTTCAATTCCCAGATAGCACAGATTAGTTGGGTTGAATAGCCTGTTTCCATGTTGTTCCATTGTATGTAATTCTATGTAACTGGGAGAAAATAATTACAATAAACTTCTGGATCAAGGTGCATTTGTTAAACCCAGGTGCAGCTGCCATTCCAGACATCTGAAGAAAAAAATCTGCTTACCTAGATCCTGGAAAACTCTTTGATCTGGAGACAACAATTGAAACTGAACTTCAAATATGTACTGTGTACATTAACCAAATGCTGGGTCACATTCTGCAGTGATCCAGAAAACATTGAATTCAAAATAACTCGACTTCCCTCAGAATACGAAAATGCAAACAAATTTCTGCCCCGGGATTATGATTCTGGTTTGCTTCAAACCACACTTTAACCACTTTGTTTAAACACTGCCGATAACTTGCCTGTGCTAAAAATATCAAGTCTTTACAGTCTTGATCAGTTGAGGCAGAGGCACAGACTCCAGACACAATTGTTTCATTAACCTTTCCACCTTCTAATTTTCACATCAGTGACAATCTTGTCTGAAGAACTTAACAATGATACGTTCTGATTATTGGTGTTGGAAAATCTAAGATGAGCCCTGTGGCGTATTGATTGGAACACTCGCCTCACAAGCGAGCGGACCTGGGTTCGATTCCCAGGCGGGGCGAATGCCTAGGCAAGTTTCCTTACTCCACATGCCTTTTGTTTACCAAGCGGTAACTGGGAATTAGTCAATTGTCGGATCACTCACAAAATATTAATTTCATTTTACAAGAGTTTTGAGACATCTCAACGACATGGTAAGGGACTATATCAACTACAAGAATGATTATTATTATTAAGAAAATCAAATGTATTCTGCTTCTGTTCAAAACATATTTGAATGGTGGGACGGGCAGAGCAGAGGACACTTAGGCGGAGGGAACGGGTGAGCTAGCAGCAAGTGGGGCAAGACCATGGAAATCAGATCTGAGCCTTGTATTACTGATCCTAAATCGAATGCTGGCTCTTTTAAAGAACAATCCTTTATGTCTCACTTACCTGCCTTTTCTCATGCCACTGTGGTTTATTCCTTTTTAGATATCTATCTAATTCCCTTTTAAAACAAATATGGATTCTGCTGCAATCATGCCTCTTGGCAGAGCATCCCATATCTTAACAACTATGTGTGAAAAAAAATTCCTATCCTCCCCATTTGCTCTGTTGGTGGGATGTGACAAGTGGTGTTCCCCGGGTGTTTGTCCTGGAGCTTCAACTTCTCACCATATATATATTATATATATATATATAAATGACTTGGATGAAGGAGTAAAGAGTTTTATATCCAAATTTGCAGATGACGCAAAGTCAGGAGGCACAATACATTGTTTAGATAGAAGCAGGAAGTTACAAAGGGACTTAGACAGATTAACTGAGTGGGCCAAACTGTGGGAGATGGAATTCAATATGGGTAAGTTCGAGGTCAGCCACTATGGATCCAAAAATCGCAAAACAGAATATTTTCTGAATATTGAGAAACTAAGAACTGTGGAAGAACAAAGGGATTGGGTGTACACATACACAAATCACTAAAACAAGCTCACAGATATAAAAAGTTATCGAAAAGGCTAATGGGATGTTTATCTCTAGCAGGCTGGAATACGAAGGAGAGGAAATGATGCTTCAACTATATATGTAGAGCCTTGGTCAGAACTCATCTGGAGAACTGCGTTAAGTTTTGGGCACCACACCAAAGGAAGGGTATATCAATCACTCTGGGATGCTACCCCGTGTGAAGGGCATTATATAAATGCAAATTGTTGTTGTTATATTGGCTCTGGAGGGAGTGCAGCCCAGATTCACCAGAATAAGACCAGAGCTTAAAGGTAAGCTTGGTATCTATTCCCTTGAGTTTAGAAGGTTGAGGGATGATCCGATTCAGATTTTTAAAATAATAAAGGAATTTGATAGAGTAGATACAGAGAAACTTTTTTCTCTGGTGGAGAATCCAGAACAAGGGAGTATAATTTTAAATTAAGAGCTCGGCCATTTAGGAGTGAAAGCAGGAGGCAGTTTTTCACCCAAAGGGTAGTGGGAATCTGGAACTCTCTCCGTCAAAAGGCTGTGGATGTTGGATCCATTCACATTTTCAAGATCGAGGTGGATAGATATTTGTTAGGTCTGGGTATTAAGGGATATGGGGTAAGAGCGGATAGTTGGAGTTGAGGTACAGATCAGCCATGATCTTATAGAATGGGGAAACTGGCTCGAAGAGCTGAATGGCCTACTCCTGTTTCTCTGTTTTTATGATGAGAGCACTCGCCTCGCAAGCGAGAGGACCTGGGTTCAATTCCCAGGCAGGGCGAAACGTTAGGCAAAGCATTACTCCACACACATATGTTTACCTAGCAGCAAATAGGAACCCGGTTGTTAGTCGATTAGCGGATTGCTTTTCTGGGGATAGTAATTCCTTCAAAAATAAATTAATAAATAATAATAATAATTTGGTCACTCAAACTATGACTGCTTGTGGGACATTGCTGTGCGCAATTGGCTGTCGCATTTCGCCCACAAAATATAGTCTATTCACTTTACAATATATTCTGTGAAGTGCTTTGAGATGTCTTGAAGACGTGATAAGGCGCTATATCAAATCCATGGATTATTATTATTATTGCTAACTATCTACAACAACAACAGCAAGATTACATTTATATAGCTGGACAGTGTACAGCATTTCAGACCCGAGCTGGCATCAGGGGGGGAGAAGGGAGGGGGGAAGGGGGAATCTTGATCAAGATCATCAAAGAAGAACTAGGGGCAAAGTTTCCGAACAAAAGTCCTGAGAATTTGCTGCGGGATTTTGATAGTTAAGGAATTATTCAGTAACATACTTCATTCTCTTAGGTGGTAAGACTTTGCTTTTAACTTAAATAGCAAGAATAATAATAATCCTTGCTTTTGATATAGCCTGACTTTCCATCATTTCGTTGGATGTGCTAACTGAGATCCAAACAATAGTTACGCTGGCTGGAAACATGGGCCTTGGACTTATTCAATTGAACATTGACCTCAAAGAAGAATTAAATGGGACTCTGTTGTGGGGACCTGGGTTCTGTTTCCAAGCAGGGTGAAACCTTAGGCAAGTTTCCTTTCTCCACACACCTGTTTACCTAGCAGTAAGGAGGAATCTGGTTTTTAGTCGATTGGTGGACCGCTTTCTGGGGGCATTAAACTCTACAAAAAAAAAGGTGGTCACTCAAACCACAAATATTTGTGCGACACTGCTGTGTGCAATTGGCTGCCGCGTTTCACCCACAAAATACACAGCCAATTCGCTTTACAATATATTCTGTTAAGTGCTGTGAGATATCTCAACAACGAAATAAGGTGCTATATGAGGTGCTATATGCAAGGATTATTATTATAAATGAAGGGCAAGATATACAATTATCATAGAATATTATAGAGAAAGGCCATTCGGCCTATCAAGTCTATGCTGGTATTTTTCTTCACATGATTCAGTCTAATCCCACTCTCCTCCTCATTTTCTATTCCTTTAAGATTCCTCCTCTTCATAGATTTATTTAACTTCTAAAATATTTTATAATAAATAATAATAAATTATTCTAGATGTTACAAAGCGCTTCACAGAATATATTGTAAAGTGAATTGACTGTATATTTGTGGGTGAAACATGGCAGCCAATTGTACACAGCAGTGTCCCACAAACAGTCGTGGATTGAAGTGACCAAATTATTATTGTTTTTTTTCTTGAGGGATTATTATCCCTGGAAAAGTGATCCGCCTATCAACTAATAACCAGGTTCCTACTTACTGCTTGGTAAGCAGAGGTGTGTGGAGTAAGTAAACCTGTCCATCATTTTGCCCTGCTGGGAATAGAACCCAGGTCTTTCACTTGCGAGGCAAGGTCTCTAACCACTGAGCTACAGGACTCCACAAAGTTGCTGCTTTAACTACAGGTTGGAGCAAAGAATTTCACTTTCCGTACGCTTCCTGTGTAAAATTCATATCTTTTAGGTCCAGACTTGACTTTTTCTTTCCCATTGATACATTGTTTGCTTACTGCAATGCATCGTGCAGAAGAAAATCTTGCAATTGTATAGCATTGTATCATGTCAAATTGTCTCAAAGCTTTTTACAGTAATGACTGTCAATTGCGATGATGACTGTATTTATAGGCAAACTTGGCAGCAATTTTACACATGGCAAAGTCCCACAAACAACCATGAGGTGAATGACCAATTTATCTCAAATTGTTTGCCAGAACAATCTCAATTGGAATAAAGATCTTTAATGTTCACTTTAAGTGAAAACAGCTAAGACTTCATCTTATAGCCTCATATAAAGAACAGCACTTCAAACAATTCAGTGTTTCTCTCAGGATAGTAATAATAATCCTTGCATTTGATATTCTGCCTTATCACGCCATTAAGATGTCTCAAAATGCTTCACAGAATATACTGAAAAGTGAATTGAATGTAAATTTTGTGGGCAGCCAATTGTGCACAGCAGTGTCCCACAAACAGTCGTGGATTGAGTGACCAAATTACCAAATTATTATTTGGTGTGGAGGATGGATTATTACCCCAGAAAGTGACCCACCAATTGACTAACAACCGGATTTCTACTTACTACTAGGTAAACAGAGGTTGTGGAGTAAGGAAACATACCTAAGGTTTCACTCTGCCCAGGAATCAAACCCATGTCCTCTCTCTAACTGGATTGTCAGTTTAGACTTGAATCCACAGATTTCTGACACAGAAGTGACAGTGCTACCAGCAGAGCTAAACTAACCCCAGATGGGACTCAAGGCCACTGTCCCAGGTTAGAGGTTGAGTGCCTTAATGATGTAACACTGCCTAGAGCTTGTCTTTGATAACTTGAACTCGGCTGTGTAACAGTGGAGGTGATTCTTTCTTCAGAAGCAGCATCCACTTTGAAGGCATACAAAGCCAAGTGGAAACCCTTTGTTTGTTGTGCCAGCATAACAGATACAATCCTCTAGGGTGTGATGTACCAGCTGTCTTGATATATTCGCAATCTTCATTGCTCAGGGTCTGTCACCCAGCTCAGCGAGGATGCATGTGCCAAGCAGTGCAACACTATCATATACCTCTGGTGGGAAAATCAGCTGGAAAACCTCCAATAATTTTCAGGTTCATGAAAGGCACCTTGAAAATTAAACTATTTTGCAGCCAGTATTTCCAACGTGAATCCTCTTTTTCATCGTGCCTTTTAAGAACCATTTAGGCCTTCATTCTTTTGTGCTCAACTGTCGAGTCAGAATTAAATTAATGTTAATATAGGTTGGGAGAAACACAAATACAAACTTACATGTATACTTTTTCTGTTGGGAGGATGCCCCAAGACATTTAACAATCCTAGCTTGGCACTCGGGCTGGGTGGGAGCCAAAGGGATTGGGAGAGGGAAGATGGCCAAAAGTGCAATCAAAGAGGAAGCTCTTGAGTTGGACTTTGAAAGAGATGAGAGAGAGAGTGAGCCGAGAGAGATAAATGTGAAAATCCCTTCAACATTCCACTTGGCAGTCTTGGAAGACCATTTTCTGAGTCAGTTATCTCCTCTGTACTTAGGGCCCTTCTGATCAATCAGTAGGACTTGGAGGAGCAGACCAGTCACTGGAAGTAGATATTCTTCCGTTTTTGGCTCCCGTTAACCATACAAACCAAATCACTAATGATTAGGGTGGTCCTAGCTGGTCAAGCAGTGGAAAACTAGCCTCTCAATGGCATGCTATGCACACGAGTCTGGGGTCCCCAAGCCTTCACTCTTTCCAATTTGTACCTGTTGTGGAGTCCTGTAGCTTAGTGGTTAGAGCATTCGCCTTAGAGGACCTGGATTTGATTCCCGGCAAGGCAAAACGTGGGGCAAGATTCATTTCGCCATACTCCTCTGTTCACCTAGCAGTAAGTAGGAACATGGTTGATTATTCGATTGGCGGATTGCTTTTCAGGGGGTAAAACTCCCTTTAAAAAAAAGTGTAATTCAATCCACGACTGTTTGTGGGACATTGCTGTGTGCAATTGGCTGCCGTGTTTTGCCCAAAATATATACAGTCAATTCACTTTACAGTATATTCTGTGAAGTACTTTGAAACATGATAAGGCACTATATCAAATGCAAGGATTATTATTATTATATTACTCTCTGGAATTAGTTAAGTGGGGTGCGTCCCATTAAGGTGTTCACTCCAGACATGGGAATTTTCATGTGGACTTCTCAGTTTGATTTGAATATACGTAATAATGATGATGGGTTTCCGCATATGACGGATACGTGACTGACTAAAATATATCGGGGTGGGGGGGCTATAGGGAAGTTACTGGAAACATACATGATTCTGCCAGAAAGATGAGAGAATATTAAATTATCATTTTTTAATGAGAGCTTACTCAGAAACTGTTTCATGGTATCAATCTACAAACATCTATTCTTGCCTTGCTTTTCATATGACATCACCTAACTCTGAGTCATAATATATGAAGTGTAACAACCAGCCATATCTAAACAAAAACAAGCCACGCATAAACCAGAACAAATTGCCTGTCGCAGTATAAATGCAGCATCCATCTGATTTTGCTGTGTTATTGTCTATATAAATGACAAAGATCACATACATCTGTTAAACCCAAGTACACAGAGCATGTGGAAATCATGCTGACAACAGATATATCATCCACATTCGAGTCAGTTCACAGGAGGACACAAATTTAAAATAATCCCAGAAAGTTTGGAAAACACTTGTTTACACAGAGGGCATTGGAATGTGGCATTCAAACGGTTGTTTGTTGACGCAGAGTTCATATATTATTTTTAAGGGAATTAGATAGACGCCTGAAGAGGAGGAATATTAAAAGGTATTAAATATTAAAACAAACGATCCTTAGAGATCAGGTGGCCATATGTAGAAAATCACCAGCATAGGCTTGATAGTGTATCAGGGTGGTCCAACCTTTAGCCCACAAAATACAGCCAATTCACTTTACAGTAAATCCTGTGAAGCCCTTTGAGACATCTCAAAGACGTGATAAGGTGCTATATCAAATGTAAGGATTATTATTATTATAACCTTTGGCTCGTTGAGGGCTGGATACCCTATTTGAGAAACGTCCGTGGGCCGCAAAAACAATATTTTTGTGTTTCCCTTCCAGAAACATAACATAACCTTTACAGGTTATGGAGCAGGGGTTTGTTGGATGAAATTGGCCCACGGGCCGCCAGTTGGACCACCCTGGTCTATATGATCTGAATGGCCTGTTTCTGTGTTGTTAGGTTCTGTTTGTTAAAAATAGTGCTGATGTTTTTGTGCATTATTTTTTACAAAGGTGCTTGTAGGAGAACTGTGTTATTGAAAGGTCTGTAAGACTAGTTCTTTAGTGTTTTGTGAGATTTGGTGCAGATCATCCTGAATCATCCCCCTACACAGACAATGACTTCTGCTTCCACTGGATTGAAATCTCCAGTTTGAAGAACATATTACTTTTTTCTACAAGGGAATTAATCAAATTTTCTGAGATACTATATTGGCTATTAAACATTCCTCTTTTAAAGCATTAGAGTGTAGATTCACAGTGTGCAGTGCAATGGGACGTCCTCCTGATGTGAAATGTGTTGTACCAAATGTAAGGATTATTATTAATAATAAAAATGCAGCTTTGTCCTTCTTTAAACAACAAGGATTAGGCTAGTGAAGGAGTTAAACTGCAAAATGTAAGTTCAGTGGTTAATAATTTGTGCTGCATTGTATTTCTAAATAAAGATTTCCAGCCATTTCCGTGGATTACAAAACCCTGCAGTCACCAAAGAAATAGGAATGGTGATACTCATGCTCACCCCATATCATGCCCTTCCCCCCAAATGGATCCTAAATTGCACATTAATATGACACATCACTGTAATTTTGCATGACCCTTAACAAAACGAACAGCTTCAGTGATACCTGCATAGAAAGCAAAAATAGAGATCACCACAATAGATGCCAGCAAAAAGAATTGAGAGTATCTTGACAGGAGAAAGGACATCATTTGAATCTCATGCTGCTGCAGCATTGTATTTGGACAACCACTGAAACACAGCTGTAGCTTAATTTGTTTTAAAATTACAGGGTGGTCTTTAACGCATGGGAGACCTGGGCAATGATCTTTGTGGCTGTTTGTTCAGTGTTATTATATCAAGGTGTGCCAAATATAGTACCATATGGGACACCCTCCATTTCCCAAACAAAACCCATTCCTCAGTAGTTACATTTGGTCAGTCGGGTGTCTGACACATGCGGAAACCCAACACCAGCCTTAAGAGTATCCAAACCAAACTGAGAATTCTATGTATCCCACCTAAGCATTGAAATTCCCATGTATTGGAATGGAATGCACACTCTCTCCCTGGAGACATATCCTGCTTACCCAATTCTGGAAAGTATTAGGCAAGGTTGGCAAGAGCCAAGGCTTAGGGACCCCAGAGTGTGTATTAGGGTACTGTTAAAACAGTCTAACCAGCTAAAACTGCATAGCTTGCCATTGTTAAGCTTCCCTACCTGTTAGGGCTTTACCTTGTAAGGTTAACGGGAGCTGAGTGGGAAGAGTCTCTGCCCCAGTCCCCGTTCACCTAGATAGGTAAGTGGGCAAGAAGGTGGCAGATGGAATATAATGTGGGGAAGTGTGAAGTTATTCACCTTAGTAGTAAAAACAGAAAAGCAGATTCATTTCTAGAAGGGGAGAGACTAGATAGTGTTAGTGTTCAGAGGGATTTGGGTGTCCTTGTACACCAGTCACAAAAAGTTAGTATGCAGGTACAGCAAGCAACTAGGAAGGCTAATGACATGTTGGCGTTTATTGCAAAAGGGTTAGAGTACAAGAGTAGGGAAGTCTTGCTGCAACTGTATAAGGCCTTGGTGAGACCGCACCTAGAGTATTATGTGCAGTTTTGGTCTCCTTATTTAAGAAATGACATACTCACCTTAGAGGGGGTGCAGCGTAGATTCACTAGGTTAGTTCCTGGGATGAGGGAGTTGACCTATGAGGATAGGCTGAGTAAACTATGCTTATATTCTCTAGAATATAGGAGCATTAGGGGGTGATCTTATAGAAACATATAAGATTCTTATGGGGTTTGACAGAGTAGACAGTGTGAGACTGTTTCCCCTGGTAGGAGAATCTACAACTAGGGGTCACAGTCTTAAGATTAAGGGCCAGCCCTTTCGAACAGAGTTGAGGAAATACTTTTTCACTCAGAGGGTAGTGAATTTATGGAATTCTCTACCCCAGAAGGCTGTAGATGCTCAGTCCTTGAACATATTCAAGACTGTGACTGATAGATTTCTAAAGGTTAGAGGTATTAAGGGATATGGGAATAAGGCGGGCAGATGGAGTCAGGTTATAAGATCAGCCATGATCTTATTGAATGGCGGGGCAGGCTTGAGGGGCTGAATGTCCTGCTCCTAATTCCTATGTTTCTATGTTCCTATATTCTTGAAAAATGTAATTTATAAGATTACAGTATGACGGACACCACTGTTTTTCCTTCCAGGAGCGAATTCTAGGTATGATAACATTTCCTGTAGCTGCCAGATGCTGCACTACAACATTTTTCATGTAACTAGAGCTCCCAGGACATATAGAGACAGGATTTTCTCCCAGTCTCCTGACCAGCACCAGATTAATTGATCATTCACTTCACAGCAGTTTGAGGAATCTTGCTGGGCACAAAATGGCTACCTTATTTTCCTACATACAGTCACTGCACTAGACAGTAAATAATAATAACAATCCTTGCATTTGTGTTTGATATAGTGTCTTATCACCTTCAAAGCACATCACAGAATATACTGTCAAGTATTTTGTGGGCAAAATGCTCTAACCAATATGCTACAGGTCTCTAGAAGTGCATTGACTGTGCATTTTGTGGGCGAAACGTGGTAGCCCGTTGTAATTTGAGGGATTTTAAACATTCTAACATGATGAGGGGCTATAAAAATGCAAATCCTTTACATTCTCATTTTTTTCTTTGACGTTCGCCAAATGGGCAGCAGCCCTAAACATTACAATGTTGTTCCATCGCCCCACTGCCGAGCTCCCACCGACAGCGAGCTACATAAAACAGCCCTATTTCTGTCACACTCTATGACATGATATCGAACCCTTGTAGGAGGATATTGTACTTGTGAATAGACTGTCGACAGTTAACATTTGATAAATGGAGCAGAATCCCCTTGAAATAAAGGCTATTGTTTTCTTTACAAGCTTGATACATAAATTGGGCAATGCTGTGGATTGTCTTTATTGACCTGCGTAATGGTGTAACAGCCCAGTCTCCCCCCACTTCCCCCAGGCTGAACTGTACAGTAGGAAATATGCTGCTCGTATCAGGGTATCAAATAGATTTGGAATGACAGAAAGTTATTGCCTCTGGGGTTCGCTGGTGAGACTGCTGGATGCAAAGTTGTGCATTTTTCTAGTTTGTGGATAAAGCAGAAATCATCTGCCTGGAGAAGCAGAGAAGGGAGCCTTTAGAAATGATGCTTATTCACACAGTGTGATGCAGACATGATAGAAGCTATGCTGACTTCTGGCACAGTTGCGTTTTAAGATGCATCTGGGTCAAAGTTACCTTAAAAAAACAGATGTCAACAGTCATAGCAGTGGTCATTGGTTTAAAGAGGCTGTTTCATTTTGTTGTCATATAGAGGCCATGCTACATAACTTGCTGCAAAATAAATCAACTCTCAGCCTTTCTCTACACTTTACTGTCCGCAAGGCTCCTAGTAGTAGTGCTTTGGTGTAATCGGAAGGTCAACATGCCATAAGGAATTATTTATCTGTTGTTTGTCTTTTTACAGGGACTAAACACAGCAAACCAAAATATAGTAAAAAGGTCTGCGTTTCCTTTGTGTACGCTTACCAGGATGGTACCAGGAATGAGGGCTTCAGTTATCAGGAGAGATTAGAGAAGCTAGGATTATTCTCATTGGAGCAGAGGAGGTTAATAATAATAATAATAATCGTTGCATTTGATACAGCGCTTTTCACGTCTTCTCGACGTTTCAAGAGGAGACTTATTAGAAGTTTTCAAAATTATGAAGGTATTCGATAGGGTGAACAAGGAGAAACTATTTCCCCTGCCGGGTGGGTCAGTAACCCTGTCTTCTTTGATGGCTTTCAGTCGTCATCCCCCCCCCATACCCCCACCCCCCCCCATATTCTTTGTCCCCCATTCCCCTGGCTCCTACCGGCAGATTGGTTGCACATCCTGCAGCATCCAGCACTTTCGGATGTCCTCCTGCTGTGAAAGGCACTATATATGTGTAAATGTGTTGTTGTTGTTTGTTGTTGTGTTACCCTGCAAAACCATTTTATTTTAAGCTGAGCTATGGAAAATTGGAACTGGATTACACAATTTTGCACAATGTTAGTCCTTACTTACTCCCCAATCTACTACCCGCGACTTCCACTCGATCAGCTCTGGCCTCTAACTTGTCCCTCGTACCTCCATTTCACCATTGGTGGCCACACTTTCACCCCGAAATTCTGGAACACTCTCCCTCTATCCCTCTGCTTTGCCCCACCCTTCCCCCTCCCACCGACTTGATGTCGTGCTCTGCCATTGTCAAGCACTTTGAAATGCTACCCTGCATGAGGGGCACTAAATAAATGCATATTGTTGTTAAATTTTAAGGGAAGATCGTCTTACAGACTAAAACTGGATGGAATTTTGGACCTGTAACTGCAAGCTTGGCACTTCTCATTCGTGAATTACCCGCATAGGCGGCAATCTATATTTGACCTGAATCGCTGCTTCTCCTGTTATTTTTTCCCTCTATGCAACTTTTATGAATCGTTCTTTTTAAAACGAAAACTGTGGGAGAGACGAGGAACAAGTCAAAGTTTCAATCTTTATATTACTGGATGTTTATGATTTTTGTTCATATGTGTATCCCTGACATTGAAAAATGACTCGCAATGCAGCTATTTTACCAACATGTGCTTTCTGAACTATATTCTGACAGAATAGACATAACAGAATGAACAACGGTGCCTAAATTCGTTTTTTTTTCTGAAACAGTGATTTCTGAATTAAGTGGTTTCCATTCAATACTGTGCGGCTCCTATACATGCACTAATGGTTTTAAGTTTGTTGGCAAGTGTGTCCAATTCTGCATCGATTTTCCAGCTTTGGAATTATATTCAACAGCTTCAATAGCACTGACTGAAGGGGAATATCACAGCTCTTTCACCAAGAATGTTCATTGTCATGGTATTTTAAACATAATTCTAACTGAAATATCATTTATTTCAGACTGGCAGGAAAGAGAAAGGAGACCCACTGAATGCTGCCATCGACAAAATGACGAAGAAAACAAGGGATCTGCGAAGACAGGTACATTGTTGGAATAAAGCTTTAGTTTTTGTAGTTCTGCCAATCTTTCTCCCCTTCACTCCTCCACTCCTGAAGGCTTTTGACTCCTTTCTGTCTACTCGGGGTACGGTCTGCTGGGTGCCAACGCTTTCTGGTACCATGCCCAACTGCAATTATTCATTTGTGAGGCTTGATTGTGAGTGTTGGGCAGACCATTCCCTGCAGAAGGGGAGCCAAGCCTAATCACTATACTCTCTGTGGTCTCATAGTCTTATAGGTTTAAGACAGTTCTCTAATATTGTAATTTGGTAGAACATTTTGGAAAATTATTAAATTCAGTCTTAAGTGCTGTCGAAAACTGTTTTCCAAATAAAGGGTAAATTGAAGAATTTTCCAAGATTCTGCACCATCTTAAATTTTAAGACAATGATGTTATGTTTACGAACACAAGGGGTTTTGATAGAATAAATAAGGAGAAAATGTTTCCTCTTGTGGGTGGGTCGATAACCAGAGTACACAGATTTAAGATAATTGGCAAAAGAATCAGAGGGAAGGCGAGGAGAAATGTTTTTACCCGGAGAGTTGGTACGGTCTGAAATGCACTGCCTGAAAGGGTGGTAGAAGCAGATTCGATAGTAACTATCAAAAGAGAATTGGATATTTACTTGAAAAGGAAATATTTGGAGGCCTAAGGAGTAAGAGCAGGGCAGTGGGACTAATTGAATAGCTCTTTCAAAGAGCCGGCATAGGCACGAATGGGCCGAATGGCCTCCCTCTGCGCTGTAAAATTGTAGGATTTTATGAAGATTTTTGTGCCTCAGAAGAAAGATACCCTTAAGGCTAACAGGAAAGCCTGTTTTCAACTTTTGATCCTTTCTACCCCACATCTGAACCATGACCAGCTCTGCCTTCCCCCACCTCCACAACATCGCCTGGCTTCGCCACTGTCTCACACCGCAGGCCGCTGAAACCCTCATACACGCTTTCATTACATCGAGGCTCGACTATGCAAACTCACTGCTTGTCGGCCTCCCCAACTCCTCCCTCCGTAGGCTGCAGATCATCCAGAACTCTGCAGCCTGTGTCCTCTCCTGCACTAGACTCCGCGACCCTATCACCCCCATCCTCGCCCGACTCCACTGGCTTCCCATCACACAGAGGATACAGTTCAAGATCCTGGTCCTCGCCTTCAAAGCCCTCCATGGTCTTGCTCCCCCCTATTTCTGCGTCCTCCTAACTCCCTACCATCCTGCTCGCTCCCTCCGCTCAGTGGGCTCTGGCCTGCTTCACGTCCCCCGCCTCACGCACCCCACTATTGGCGGGCGGGCCTTCTACCACTCTGCCCCCACCCTCTGGAACTCAATTCCGCAGTCCTTCCACCTCGCCCCTTCCCTTTCCTCCTTCAAGACACATCTCAAGACCTTCCTCTTTGACTGTACTTTCGATCTCCCTGCTTCACCCCCTGCCCTCCACCCTCCCCGATCGAACCCCAGCTCGGGTCCGAAACTCTGTCCAGGGCCTTGGGACATCCTCCCGACGTGAAAGGCGCTATACAAATGTAATTTTGTTGTTGCGGTTGTAGAAGGTGGTTCTTGAGTAAATATAGTGTAGGAACTTTGTTATTTGCATGATTGTTTTAATTTTTTACATCAGTCAGGAGCGGCCAACGGTTGTTAAGCAGCCTGCGCCCATCTCTGCTCCTTAGAGAAAGACTGCAGAATTATATTTTGTTTTGAAAATAAAGGTTAGTGAGTATTCTTAAGTGGCTCCCAGGCCACATTGTTTAGTCCTGCAGTTGTGTGGAGTCCTGTAATGTATCGGTTAGAGGACTCCACACACCTGTAGTTGCCCATCTACACATGTGTAGTCAATAGAAAGTGGACTTTTATGAACCAGCAGCTGGAAATCGTCACTCAGAAAGACAGCTTCAATTGGTAAGTGCTTCACAATACATGTGTTGCTTTGTACAAGGTTTGTAATTTTCACTCGGTTGTCGACTCTCGACCCTGCTGAAACAGTGGGATTCTCAGAGGAGCTGCTGCTGAATGGATCTAAAATGCTTTATGTGAAAATGTCTGAAACCAACCTTCATGGTAACTCTGCAAAATGATTCAGTGAGTTGTACTGAGCCCAGCACAGAACGAGAATAATAATAATTTGATTTGATGTCTTAGGATGTCTTTCTGACGTGAAGGGCGTTATACAAGTGTAATTTGTTGTTGTTGTTGATATCAAAGTTTTATTTGAATACTGCCTGGTAACATTGTTGAGACGTCTCAAAGCGCTTTACAGAATATACTGTAAAATAAATTGACTGTATAAGATAAAAGCCTAATCTGGCTTCTGGATGTAAAGATCCATGGTGGAATGAGCTTAGACAGTTGCAGCCCAGTCCCTAGTTGGAGCAGATCAACAATACGGAACCAGCCATAATTTGGCACTAATTAAGTTGACAAGACAAATCACAAGGATGTTTTGGATAGTGGAAACCTTCAGTTTGTTGCAGTGGCTGATGGTCGCCTGAGGTTTGGATCTGGACCAAACCACATTGTCAGGACAAAGCTGAGGGAGTTACCAACAACAATACAACTTGCATTTATATAGAGCCCCTCATGCAGGTTAGCGTCCCAGAGCGCTTGACAGTGGCGGAGCACAACGCCGAGCCAGAGGGTGGAGGGGAGATGACTGTAGGTACGGTCAAAGAGGAAGGTCTACAGGCACGACCTGAAGATGGGGAACGAGGGGGCAAGGCGGAGGGATAGAGGAAGGAAGAGAGTTCCAGAGTTTTGGGGTGTAGTGGCTGAAATTATGGCCACTGATGGTGGAACGGAGGGCAAAACGGAAATGCAGAAGGCCAGAGCCAGTTGAGCGGAGGCAGCGGGTAGTGGGTTGGGGAGCAACCAAGTGCGAGAGGTAGGTAGGTGCCAGGGCATGAAGGGATTTGATAATGAGTGTGAGGATCTTGAAATCGATTTCTGGGTGTTGCCCTTTGTAGAACAACGTTAAATTGTCTTATGAAGATTTCACTCAATATCCAGTCAGATTCTCAGAGTACAGAACAGGAGTCTGTGTGTGTTGTGTATTTGCGTCTGTCTGTATGTGTACATTGTGCGCATTTGTCTGTGGTGGTGGTATGTGGGACTGGGGGGGATGGATCAAACATACAGTATGATGAAATGCAAATCCATAAGATGCACTAATTATGTCTACAGGACGTAATAGAATGCATCAAATCAATGTAGATTAGAGGGAATGAGATCATGAAGTTGCGAAACTGGAAAATGCAAAACAAAGTACATTTCAAACAAGATACTTATCTCTAGTTTGCAATGATTCTCCAAGGAACATAATAAAAATATCTATTGTCCCAACAACCCAAAGTAATCATGTCCTGAATATGATTTACTGCTTCCTTCAATTTGGAAAAAACTGTTCACAACAAGGAGCAAATTATTTCTTTGTTTGACTGCCTACTGGCTGGGGGAATTGGGTTAGAAGCTTGCTCTGTCTTAGCTCAGAGGTAAAATTTCATCTGCAGCTACTTATTAACTCCATTAATGAGCATTTCAGAGCAAACAGAATTCAGCCACCCTAAATACAGTCTTCATTTTGAAAATGTTTTTAAGCTTGTAATAATAACATCACAAATAAAGAACGTGAGTTGGGTTTAGACTATTTTGAGACACTTTAGTTTTACCTTACTGAATAATAATAATCTTTGTCTTTGATATAGTGCCTTATCACTTTTTTGAGACGTCTCAAAGCGCTTCACGGAATATACTGTAAAGTGAATTGACAAAATGTGGCAGCCAATTGCGCACAGCAATGTTCCACAAACAGTCATGGATTGAGTGACCAATTTTTTTAAGGGATATTACTCCGAAAAGCAATCCACCAATTAATATAACAACCAGGTTCCCACTTACTGCTAGGTAAACAGAGGCGGGAGGAGTCAGGAAACTTGCCAAAAGTTTTTCAGACCGTTATTCAGGAAGTGAAGATAAAAACATTTTAATGACATGCTGTGCATGCGTGAACAGCTTGGCATTGTTGTAATATTTCTTCTGGTTCATCCAGATGCTTCAGGGCACTTCTCAACTGTTTGTTGATATCTTCTCTCTCACTGCTGTTAATAAAACTCACTGTTTTCACCTCAAACATCCCTTGTTCGTATTTGTACATCTCACGATATCCTGGCCACAAAATAAAATTGGTCACTCACCTCATGTTTGTGGGACACTGCTGCGTGCATATTGGCTGCCACATTTGCCAACAAAGTACAGTCACTGCATTTTACCGTGTATCCAGTGAAGCGCTTTGAGACGTCTTGACAATGTGATAAGCCACTATATCAAATCCAAGGATTATTATTCTTATGATCTCAGCTAGACCTTATCCCTATATCATCTAACTACTTAATTCAGATACTTAATCACTTCTTTTTTGAAGTAGTTAATCAGCACAGCAACATCCTGTTTAATGAAGAATATGTTATAAATATCCCCTGCTCTGAGGCCACAAATTTGTTTGTTGTCTTGTTTGAGACATTTTTACATTTTAAACTTATGCCCCAGAGTTCCGATATTCTCTATAGTTTTAGGTTTAAACATGTACCCTGTGATATTCCAAATAGTAACAACAGTCATTGCATTGATATAGACCTTATCATATTGTCAAAACAGTTCAAATTGTTTTACAGAATTTTTATAATAATCCTTGGATTTGATATAGCACCTTATCACATAGTTGAGATGTCTCAAAGCGCTTCACATAATATATTGTAAAGTGGAGTGACTGTCTTTTATGGGCAAAACTGTGAAATAACTGTAGTGTAACTGTTTTACTGTAAAGTGTAGTGACTGTATTTTAGTAGGTGAATGAGCAGCCAATTTGAACATAGCAATATTCCACAAACATCCATAACGTGACCAGTCCCATGACAAAATATAGTGTGACCATTGATGTATACACGGTGCTTGTTTTGGAACAATAACGATCAGTCTAAAAACAAACTGAAATTAAAAGTCCCACCTTAAGACCTACTTCTTTGACCGTGCCTTGGATTAACTTTCCCCTACCCCATCCTCCTTGGCTTGAGTTTGCAGTCAGTTGCCTGAAGCGCTTTGAGACAGCTTCCTGAAGTGAAAAGGCATAATGGTTTCCATGCTACCAGGATCTGGGGCATTGGTGGAATATTGCCTGTGGAAAGGAGAGTGACAAGGTTGAAAAGTGGAAATGAGCTGTGAATTGGTTCTCTGGATCGTGCCTGGTTGCTTTTGTCCAGGTCTAGGATAATTGTATGCAGGTGGATTCAAAACAAGGAACAGATCAGGATTTGTTCGACTATAGAAGGAGTTGAAATAATCAGGATGTGTCCCTCCAGGGAGAGATTGCACATTTCATTCCAACAATCTATCTCTGGGATTTTCATGTGTAGGTGGATGCATGGAATTCTCAGTTTGGCTTGGATGCTTTTAAACATGGTGATGGGTTTCCACATGTGTCAGACACCCGGCTGACCAAAAATAAAAAGAGCTGGCTTGATATGCTGAATGGCCTGTTCTTAAACCGCACTTTTTCATGGCTAATTCACACCTCAACTCCATCTAACAAAAAATCTATCGACCTTAGTCTTCAAAATTTCAATTGACAAAGTGATAAGATGCTATATGAAATGTAAGGATTATTATTAGTATTATTCTAAAACTGAATCCCAGATGTGATTGGGTAGCAGAATGAAATTGTGTTTCAAATGATGTCCCCTTTTCGGTGGTAATAAATCTGCTTTGGGTGCTCTATAAACAAATCTGACTGTGGGAGTAGATTCTGGAAATAAACAGGTGAAGATTGAGAAATCACCTGAAGGATTGAGGCAATTTTGTCTCAAGGACTTTAAAATGTGCAATTCAATCAAAATCTGAAGTTGCAAACATATTTGTGCCATTCCTACTTTAGACTAGTGGGTCCCAAGTGTGAAGAAATCAATTCATTGAATGACTTGCACGACAGACAAGAAAATATATTCACGGAGCTAATTCACTTGACTATTTATACGTAGGGCTGATGTGAAAATGTGGTCTGTAGTGTTAAATGGTTGAATTCAGATTAGTTGCAGTTAGATGATTTAACATAGAAATATTAATTCTATTTAATGGACTCCATTATATCAACGAGGAAATACTAAATAGAAAGGAGTAGTTAATGATTTGGTAATTTAAAATTCTATTATAATGAGAGGATTATGATCTTAAACATTTGTTAGCATTTCTGGGAATAACTATGACTTCCAATGATAACCTTAACCTACACATCGCAACTATTGTGTGCAGAGCCTTTAGTTCCAAACTTTAATTTGTAACGCGCAGGTTCCTCCATAAAGGGTAACCGAATCACAATTGTAATACCGGCTGAGTTGAACTTATCAGCGCCTCAACAGCTTGTCAAGCAATTAGTCGCAAAGCTTTTTGCTAGTGGCACGCACTACAGCAGTGCTCAAGCACTGTGCACTTTAAGTGATCAACGCACAATTAAGGCATGAAGATTCAGGTATTCGGATGACAATTAGATTTATTGAGATAATAATAATCTTTATATTTGATACACCATCTTATTACGTTATTGAGACTCAAAGTATTTCACAGAATAAACTATGAAGTGTAGTGACTGTGTATTTTGTGAGTAAAATGCAGTACAGAGAAGATCCCTTTGGCACTGCAGTACATTCCAGGTCAGCGCTCCATCATATTTAGTTAGTTTTCCATCTAGTGTCAGTGGATTTTTCGAAAGTATATAAGTAGCAATATCGTTTCAGAGTCCTGAGGCGGGTAATTCAGTGCTTCATTGACGCTTGAGGGAGCAAATGGTCAGAAACAAAATTGTGATAGGGTTAACATGAGGTGGTTGGGGGGATGTAGTAGTGCTGTTGCCAATTTCATTAATATTAAATGGAATTCTGTAAATCTCTGCAGATAATCCTAAAGCAATTGAATATTTCAGTCAATAATATATAACAGACCATACTTTAAGCACAATGGGGTCTAATTTGTTATATTCACAAACTGGATTTGTTTGCATTAACTGTGACTACCAGTTTGTGAATATCAAATATTGTTGGATTTGGGGGATTTGCAAAACTGTTAATTGTGAATTCAATAGCCAGCATTGTCCCACAAAGACCAGCTAGGAAAGCATAACTGTTGGCATATCAAAATGCATTTCTATGTTGAATTGGAAGATCAGTTCTCTATCATCCTACGCGCAGGCAAACCACAGTGAGGTATGGTATTTTGCAAGGTCAGTCAGTCGGTCTGTCTGCTTGTTTCAAGTTTGCTATCAATTTTAAAATGAATTCATTTATAAAATCCTTGCATTTCACATTGGGTCGGTGTCTCAAAGTGTTTCACAGGATTTACTGTGAAATGTCGTGACTATGTATTTGTAGGTGAAGGCAGCAGCCAATGTGTGCACAGTGGTGCACTACAAACAGCAATGAACTGAATGGATTTTATCTAGGTGATTGGTGGCTAGGACATCAGGAGAAGCTCCATTGTCTTGTTGAATAGTGCTTTGAGATCTTTAATGTCCACCCAAATAGGCAAATAGGACTTCGGTTTAATGTCTCATCTGAAGTACAGCAACAACAACTTATACTTGCATAGCGCCCTTCATGCCAGAAAGACTTCCCACCTCCAAAAATGCAGCACACCTCCCATATTACATTGGAGCATCAGCCTCCACTATACAGGCTTGAGGTACAGTTGAAACCCACAGCCTCTGTCTTTAACATCAAAGTGCTGTCTAGTAAGCAAACTGGTGCCTATAATCATGCAGTTATGACTGACACAAACTTGCACTTTGAGAAAGGGACTATTGCTGCAGAGCTTTGTATGAAGACGTACTCTGTACTTTGTTTCCTAATGTACTGCAGCGTGTCCACTGTTTGGCTCATGTTGCATAACATCTCTCATCAAACCAGAGCTATTGGTTTGATATTGTTGCCAATATTTATCTGCCTGGATGGAATATGATGGGATGCTCAGTCTTAGGCCAGAGAGTTTGATTTTTAGCTGATAGATGTGATGCCAATCTGAGACCGCAGCAGTCTGACTGAACCCATTCAGTTCTCCATAGTTACTCCCGGTTCAGTTATTTTACTAGCCATTCTGTTTCTTTCACTTAAACCCTGTGTTTGTTATTCCTCTCAAGATACCGAATGACTTATCAGTCACTTGGCTTAATCATGTTTAATGACATGATTATGAATTTTGTCTGATGCCCTGATGTGAAATCTGTTCAAAATCTACAGCCATTAAACAATGGTTTTGATATGCATCTTAACATTTAATATAATTTGAACGCCAATTCATTAAGTGTTGTAAATGATTTACTGATTCTTTTGACATTAACAGCTCAAAGAATGATAAAATGAAAACTAAAATTGTGGAATGTACATCAAGCAGGAACCAGTTTTATTATAATAGAATTTAATAATAATAATGGAGTTCTGTAGCGTATTGGTTAGAGCACTGGCCTCGCAAGCGAGAGGACCTGGGTTTGATTCCCAGGCCGGGCGAAACCGTAGCCAAGTTTCCTTACTGCAAATGCTTCTGTATATTCTGTGAAGCACTTGATAAGGCACTATATTATTATTATAATCCTTGCATTTGATATAGAGCCTATCATATCGTTTAGACGTCTCAAAGCTGATTTCACACAAATCAACAATTATTATGTGCTATATTTTTCATACAATTCGTTCTAATTTATACAAGAATTCTTATTGCCACTCCCCATTTATTTATTTATTTCTCCTGTAAATTTCTCAAATTTCTAATGATTTAGAACCCCTGTTATCCAGTGACTGCAGCGTGTGTGGTGGCCAGATTTTTTTAAATAGATTGGAATAGGCTTCATTCATCCTTTGGTTCTACATGTGCCGTGGACTGGTGGCAGAAAGAAAGGTAAACAAAAGAACATTTTTATAGCGTCATTCCGGGGTGAAACAACACAAAGAGGTTTACTGTAATTATTATGAAGTCCAGTGACTGTTTTTAAACAGACAAATGCTGTTAGGTACAATCACTTATAGACATGCTTGCTTTAAATTACTAATTGTTTTAATATTGCACTGATTATAATAATAATCCTTATAATAATCCTTGCATTTGGTATTGTGCCTTATGTCATTGAGACGTCTCAAAGCACTTCACAGAATATACACTAAAGTAAATTGACTGTATATTCCTTAGGTGAAATGTGGCAGCCAATTGCAGTGTCCCATAAACAGGCATGGAATGAATGACCAAATTATTATTAATTTTTTGGAAGAAATTATTATCCCCGGAAAGCAATCCGTGAATCGACTAACAACCGGGTTCTTAATTACCACTGGGTAAACAGAGGCTTGTGAAGTAAGGAAACTTGCCTAAGGTTTTGCTCCACCCAGGAATCGAACTCGGGTCCTCTCGCTTGCGAGGCGAGTGCGCTAACAGTAATGATTATTTTCCAAGTATTAAAAACTGCAGGCGCTTTACCCAAAGAACATTACCAAACAGTAGGAAGCCATTTGGCCCATTTTCTAAGACTGCCCTGTTGGAATGTAGTGGTCTGTGTGCAATCTCTCAGGCCACATTATAAACAAATGTCAAAAAAGCTGACTTCTGGGTCAGCAGGATACAGCTAACAAAACTTCCTTCACATTGTGCTATACATAGGTGGCACCACTGAACTCACTTCCTGTACACTGCATTCACGCTATGTGCAAAGTGCCACTAACATGACTTCCTTTGCAAGGTGACATTAGTAGTGTTACATCAGCTAAACTTCCTCTACATTTGGTTGCAACACACACAAAGTGATGTCAGCGATCCACCAAATATCATTTGAGATATTATTTATCATTAATTACAGAATCTTACAACATTTACTCCTACAATGATGTTATCTATCCTACTCGCAGTCCCCCAACCGTTTTCTACCCTTTGTCCGCATGTGCCAATAGAGAAATATCTTCATCCTAACTTTCCCTTTCACGTCTCTATTTCTAACCTTAAATTGAAGTTTCCTCACTCCAAATGCAAGTTTCCCCCCTCCAAATGCCTCTGTTTACCAAGTAGTAAATAAAAGCCCGATTGCTAGTTGATTGGCAGATCGCATTCCTGGGGTAATAATCCCTTCACAAAAAATTCCAGTCATTCAATTCCCCACTGTCAGTGGGACATTGCTGGGCACAATCAGCTGCTACTTTTCGACCATAAAGTATAAGTCAATTCACTTCACAGTATATTCTGTGAGACATTTCAACGATGTGATAAGGGGCTATATCAAATGCATGGATTATTGTATATTATATTATTATATTTCCGGATGCATCAGAGCAGAGTTCACACAGTTCAGGGTGAACAAAACTGGTTACAGGCAGGAGTCTGTTTGTGATTTTGTATTGTGAATAATGCATTTATCCCAATTGCAAAGACCTAATGGGTAGGATGGTCCTGTTTGGACAGGCAGTGGGAAGCTTGCCAGACTCTGCTCTCAATGCCCAGCTATGCTTTTTTAACTGGTTAAACTCCAGCAGTACCCAAACACATACACTGGGGTCTCCAAGACTTGGTTTTCGCCAACCTGCACATTATATTTTCCCGAATTAGGAAAGCAGCATAAGTCCCTCCATGTAGAGAGAGTGCATGTTCCATTTTAGCCACAGGGTACGTAGAAATACGTACGTAGAAATGTATGTATATGTATGTGTGTGGAATATATATGCGGAATCCAATCTGGTTTGGATGGGTTTCTGTTTGTGTCATGCCTGACCCAAAAAAGTTTTTTCTTTCCTCCCAGCACAACAACCAATCTGTGGCACAAAAGTTAGGAGCTTTGTCTTAAATTGAAAATCGTACATAATTTTGGAAGATAATCTTAATTTCACTGTTAATGTGAGAGCAGGGTTTCCACAAACTTTAGTATGGAAAATCAGTTTCCAAATTAAGACTGAGTTGGAGATTATTTTCCACAATTTTAAATTTTTCTATAATTTTGATTCTTAAATTTTAACAAAATGGTTTTAAATTGTAACGGCATGAGCAATTTCAGATCCCTTGCAATTCTTGGTGCTATAATAATAATCCTTGCATTTGATATCCAGCCTCACTGGATTACATATTATAGATTAACAGTGTTAGCCATTAGTGTTAGCGGTATTTCTGGATGTATTGGAGCAGAGTTCCGTGTCTGTGTCCTTTACGGATAGTAGTATCCCACAAACATGGAGTGAGTGATCAATTTTATTTGGTGGATTATTGGCCAGGACACCAGGAGAAACTCCCTTATCTTTTTGAATAGTGCCATGAGATCATTAACTTCCACCTGAACATGCAGACAATATCTCAGTTCAGTGTCTCATCCAAAGGAAAACAGCAACAACACATTGCATTTACATAGTGTCTTTCACTTTGGGAAGATGTCCCAAGGTGTTGGATAGTTGAGGGTTTGTACCCGTGCTCGGGATTGAAATGGTGGAGGTGGGGGTACCTCTGAGAATGTAACACTTCCCCAGCAATGCATTACAGTGTCAGCCTAGAATATGAGCTCAAAGTCCTGACTTGGGGCTTGAAACCACAAACATCTGGCTCAAGCGAGTGAGCCAGGCTGACACCATATTAGCAGGTTATATGATGTGCTTGAAATCTTACTCTGTGAAAGAAATAAAAATAACTTTTCAATATTGTTCTAGCCCATTCTATCACTGGGAACAGGAGTCTTTTCATGGCTGATTCTTTTACAGCACAATTTAAGATCTGATAGTAGAAAAGGCTGCACTACATCACATCTATCTAGTTTTATCGCAGACAAACTGTATCTCAACAGTAAAATGTCTCTACTACTAATGGATGGAGAAGAGAAAGATTGGATCAGCATTATTTTTGCACTGACTTTGTTGTGCTGTTAAAGGACAGAAATATCTCACATTCCCCTCTTTAACTGCTGTTTGAAAGATTACGATGCAACCACAGTAAGGAACTTCAATTTGCTTGCACTTTCTTTGCGGGATATGGTCATTTGTGAAGCTATTGATTTTTTTGTGCGCCTAAAAGCACAAAGCTGCACAATCAACCGAGCCTGATGAGACTGAGGAAGGGGAAAAAAGCAGTGGAAACATAAGTGAAATGGTAAAAGACTACAGGACACTCCACAGGAGAGGAAACTGGAGGTAACTTGCTGAAACCATCAGTGCATTGTGCGACATCTGTAAAGAAAACAAACAAAATCTTGGCTGTACAGCCAGAGGGATACACAAAAAGCTCCAGCAAATGGTAATGAGGTTGTACATTGCTCCAGCTCTACCTGGGAACTCAAATGTTTTGTGTTTGTAGGCTTGATACCAAGTTTAAGATTGTGCACTTTTTAAAAAATCATTAAATTTAGTTTCAATTTGAGTTTCCACAGTTGTTTATTGGAACTGTAGAAAAACGGCTCGCAGTGGAAGTCTTAATTTAACAATTCTTTGAAAATTCTAGATAACCTTTCTTTAAAAAAAATTTGTGTGTCCAATTACTTTTTTTGTTAATGCCTAAGCTATCCTTAGGCATTAACAATGTCTTAAATGATTCCTAATCTTGCCCTCAACCACCCTTCCTGATAACCTGCTCCTTTAATTACCCCCTGAGTAAAGAATTACTTCCTGGTTTCTGTTCGAAAATTCCCCTTTGCAATTCTAAATTCATATCCACTTGTTCTACTGCCTCAGTACATCTAGAAGTATTGTTCTGAAATTATTTCCTCATTTAAAATCTTATATACCTCTATAGGGTATATGTCTTTGATACATTGCCTGAAGAGCCATAGCTTGTCTAATCATTGGCCATAGCTCACTCCCCTAACACTGGAAATTATTCTTATTGCTCTCTAACCTGTCTCTGAAGCCTGGGCAGCCCCCTATATTGTGGTGACCAAAACTGTATTGCAGTATTCAAGGTGCGATCTGCTCACAGCAGAGTATGACATCTGGGGATCTGAACTCATCTGATTTGGCAATATAGCCCAGCATCCTGTTGGCTTTGTTTATTACTGCCTCACACTGTTTTGACATGATGAGTGATGAGTTTCTTTCAGCTTCACCCTTGACAATTTGCTTTCATGCAGTCTGCCTTTCCCGTGGTTCTATACTGGTAATATGGAAAAACGGCTTCCAATTTAAGATTGAATTTAATACATTTTAAAAACTTCTACACAATGTGAAATGTTAAGATAGTAGCCTTTAAGGCAAAGACCATTAGAAATTTTAGAAATTGGTTATGTTTTAAGAACTGCTGTTTCCCATAGGTTATAAAAAGAACCAGTTTCTAAATTAAGACTGAATTGAAGTATGTTCCGCAATTCTGTACGATCTTAAACCAAATAGTTTTGTAAGCTAAGGCATTTTGGGCTCAAATAAGAAGCCAAATTGGCAGAAGAAAGCATTCCATATGCATTGTGAGTTGGAGTCCTGAGGCGTTGTGATTTGGAGCACTTGCCTCGTAAGCAGGGCGAAACCTTTGGCAAGTTCCCTTACTCCACACACCTCTGTTTATCTAGCAGTAAGTTGTACCCAGTTGTTAGTCGATTGAATTTCAAGGGCAATAATCCCTCATTAAAAAAAAATTGGTCATTCAAACCACGACTGTTTGTGGAACACTGCTGTGCAAAATTGGCTGCCGCGTTTTGCCCACAAACACACAGTCAATCCACTTCACAATATATTCTGTAAAGCATTTTGATATGGCTCAACGATGTGATACAGTGCTATAATGATAATCCTTGAACTTGATATAAATGATATATGCTATATCAAATGCAAGGACTATTATTATATTATATAATTATAGGTTTCAGATACAAAAAAAACCACAATTTACACTTTTATAGCTCCTTTCATATTGGGAGAATATCGTAAAGCACATTACAATGACTGAGTGGGACCCCAAGCTTGAAAGTGAAAAACATAAGGAACAAGAAAAGGCAAGCTATTGTGAATTGATTGTTTTGTACAGTAAAGGTTCCATAAATTGAGTCAATCTAGACCTAGGTGTTCTCTCAGTCATTGGGCAAAGCTGTTCCAAACCTGGAATAACTGGAATATATCCCCTGTTTTAACAGCTGGTAGCCATAGGTCCCCTGGTACCATTAAAGACAATTTCTTCTCACAACTTGTGCCAACTTTATTTCAGTTTAAAACATTCAAATAGAGCTATCCTTAAGCATTAACAAAATTGCATTCTCTAAACAGTTGCACACAGTTTGCCAATGTTTTATTTGGCATCTGGAGCACCTCCTAGTTAGACATACTCTGCATGTTTCTTTTCTGCCAGTGTTTCTCCTCCAGTTTTGCTCCACTTTCCTTCTCCTCTTGGGATGTAGAAGCTTGCCCCAGTTGGCATGGTTCATATTTAAGATTTGACGGTAAGTGTTGGTGGCCATTCAACCTTACAAATCCAGTCTTCAGCTGATATCCACACTTCCTGTACCTACCAGAGCGGATTCTAAGGAAACCAGAAGGGAGGGCTCAGGCTGATTTCCCCCTCCAGTTGATAGCATCCCATCTGCTGAGATTGGGTAAATGAACGTGGACTGGGATTCAAACCTACACATGTGCTGAATAGTGCTGCTTAATTGGTAGATCACTGGGGAAGTGTTCTGCTGTAGAAGACGGTTTCATTGCTCACCAGTGCTTTCATATTATCCATTAGGAGAGAATGTGGAATATAATGTCACAAATTGCAGTTGAAGCAGAATCCCAGGATTCCATTTTATGAAGGTTTTGGAGAGATGGTGATGCAGCTTCTAAATCAAAGGGTGTACGGAGTGAGCAAGAGAGTGGGATTAGATTAGATGCCTGATATGGAGAGAAAAATACACAAGTTCACACTTGATGGGCCGAATGGCCTGTTTGTGGCTGTATCATTCTATGTTTCTCTATTAAAGGATACAGACACTTATATTAAAAACTTATTACAATAATACTTGCATTTGATATAGCACTTTATTCACTATACAGTGTATTGACTGTATATTTTGTGAGTGAAACGCAGCAGTCAATTGCCACAGCAGTATCCCACAAATAGTTGTGATTAAGTGATCAATTTATTTATTTGAAGGGATTATTACCCCAGGAAAGCGATCCACCAATCAACTAACAACCGGGTTCCTACTTACTGCTAGGTAAACAGAAGCGTGAGGAGTAAGGAAACTTGCTTAATGTTTTGCCCTACCAATCATAGATAGGTCCTCTCGCTATTGGTCATTCACTTCATGACTGTTTTGTGGGATATTGCATTGTGCAAATTAGCTGTCACATTTGCCCAAAAGACACACAGTCACTGCACTTTGCAGTATATCCTGTGAAGAGCTTTGGGATGTCCTTCTGATATGGAAGGTGCTGTACCAAATGTGAGGATTATTATAGTTTTGTCACTTGGTACCAAGGGCAAGACAGGAATGCAGATTCAGGACTAGCTAAAGGGAATAGAAGGAAGAAGTGGCTCTTTGTTAGAGGAGCTTGGCCAGAATGTGGGGAGGTATTCAGCAGGCTCTGCCTCCAGAGTCTGTCCCGGGACCCCATCTGTTTTGTATATATTAATGACCTGATTCACAAACCTAGTGTAAGAAAGTTACATTTGCAGGTGACACAAAGTTGGGGGAATTGTGAAATCAGAGAAACCTTAATTCAGATAAATGCAAGGTATTGCATATAGGAAGTAAGAACAGGAAATTACATGAACTCCAAGGATGGGAACTTGCCAATGGGGAAGCTGAAAGAGATCTGAGAATGTTAGTTGACTTATCGCTCACTATGTCAAAACAGTTTGAGCCTGCAAAACACAGCAACAGCTTGTATTTATATTGAGCCCCTCACGCAGGGAGCACTGGCCTCAAACACTTTTCCTGGAAAACTTTTTACGTTGTTAATAAACAGCTTGATGTTGTGATGAGAGGATGGGTGGGTAGATGATCTGGAAGGATGAGGTCAAATAGTCTGAAGGGCATTCTTCCTCCAAACTAATCCTGTGATCTTGTGGTAGAGACGGCTTTGCTTGAGCCTAGATGAGGGGTAGACATTTCCTGACACTTAGCATTACAGGAACAGAAATAGGCAATAGTATAATTAACTTTGAAGCTGATCTGTCCATTTTTGAGATACAATTTGCCCTTAAACATGATTAACAAGAACATTTAAAATAACATCATTAGCGCCATGGGTTTGAAGTGTTTCACACAGAATCTTCAGATGTTTTGGGTGAGATGTTCCCATTGCAAAATTATTATCTGCATGTGAATAGATGCACTATTTCTATTGGCCAACATGTAATGCCGATCATTTCATTTAATACCGACCTTCAGTTGTAACCTGGAAGAAAATGCTTCAGGGAATTGGGCCACAATTAATAGAATTATAATGATTCCCCTTCTTTCAACTTCAAAGACTTTGTTGATCTTTGCACAGAAGATTCCTCTCCTGTTAATAGTGGTTGTGGGGGAACAAACTTGGACCAACAAAGGAAGATCAGAAGGTAGCACAGCAAGTGTCTGCCTAAACAACGCTTCGTACTCAGAGACTGTTGTCTTCCTGGAGCTTCAAAGTCTAATAAATAATTGTCACAATGACATTGGCAAGATATGACTATTCACCTGAAACATGACTTTGCAGTGTAGTGCTTACACTATAATCAGCAAACTAATTTTGATGAAGCTCTCTTTCATGTTAATCTCAGAGTTTTCTCTGCCAAAGTATGCAGTTCGTGTGTGCAGAATCACTAGATACTGAAGGGGCATTGTCACTATCCAATAGTCATTAGCGTAGCTTTCCAATGTTGCTTATCAACAATGTAACAGGATGATGCAATTTGTATTGGGGAATATCAGTAATGAAAGAACTTGCATTTTTATAGCATTTAATCACGTCAAACTGTCCCAAATTGCTTTAGAGTAATTACAGTGAAGGCAAAGATGGCAGCCATTTTGCACACGGCAAGGTCTCATGAACAGCTATGAGGTGATTGAACAATTTTTCTGGATGATTCTTTGCCAAGATACGGGGAGAAACTACACTCTCTTTTTCAAATATTCTCATGGGATCTTTAACCTGAAAATACAAGCAATTGGGAGACTTCTAACGAAAGGTGGCACCTCTTCAGTGATCTCCTTAATTCAGAGCAATGTCACCCGGGACTATGAAGTCCTGACATGGGATTTGAACCCACAGGCAAGAATGTTATTAACTCTTGTGAACCCACAGGCAAGAGTGGAGTCCTGTGGCTCAGTGGTTAGAGCACTCGCCTTGCAAGTGAGACACCTGGGTTCAATTCCAGGCAGGACAAAACCTTGGGCAAATTTCCTTACTCCACACACCTAATAATAATCTCTCCAAAAAACAAAAACAATAATAAATTGGTCATTTCAATCCAGAACTGTTTGTGGGACATTGCTGTGCGCAATTGGCTGCCACGTTTCGTCCCCAAATGTATAGTCAATTCAGTTTACAGTATATTCTGTGAAGCGCTTTGAGACGTCTAAAAGACGTGAAAAGCGCTATATCAAATGAAAAGATTATTATTATTATTATTATTACTATTATTATTATTAACTGGTTGAGGCTTACAGCTGAAAATACAATACACTCCAATGGCCATTCTGAAGGTTTGAGAGTTGGCTGCTTCAAGAACTTAGTCTAGCAAGAAATCTTCTAAGCATGCAGAAAATTTAACACTCTGTGCTTTGAATTTTCACACAAAGGGTTGTGGAAATCCAGAACTATCTCCCCCAAAAGGCTGTGCATGCTGGATCCATTCACATTTTCACAACTGAGGTCGATAGATTTTTGTTAGGTCAGAGGGATATGGAGCAAGGCAGGTAAATGGAGTTGAGGTACAGATCAGCCATGATCTTGTAGAATGGCAGAAGCGGCTCGAGGTGCTGAATGGCCTACTCTTGTTCCTATGAATTTGCGAAATGTATAATTGTACCCGTTATACAATAACTTGCAATTGTATGGGGCCTTTCACGTACAGTAAGGTCTTGCAGCACTTTACAAAATATGATCGATTAAAAATGAAGTGAATGTTATACAAGCAAAAACAGCAGCTAATTTACAGTAGCAAAACCCTATAAACAACAATGTGATGAGCAATCATTAATTTGAACTAGGGTTAAAATGTAAGCTTTACAATTGGTAGCACTCTCACCTTCATTGAAGGTATTATTGCCAGAGTGTTAGATCAGTAAAAGATTCAATCAAATACACTTCCAAGGCTTTGCTGATGTGTTTTGACTCTACATCCTACTTTGACTCCTTTCTCTCCTCCTTTCACCACCAATGCCAGCCTGGCTCAGTTAGCAGCATCCTCACCACATGGTCAGAAGGTTGTGAGTTCAAGCACCACATCAGGATGTGAGCTTGTTGTCTAGGATGACATTTCAGTGCAATACTGAGGGGAGGGGGGGGCTACTGTATTATGGGGTCATCCTTTTGTGTGAGGGGAGTCAGCCGGGTGCCTGACCCATGCGGAAACACATCACCGTGCTTAAGAGTATCCAAACCAAACTGAGAATTCCATGCATCCGACCTACACATGGAAATCCCAGAGATAAATTGTTGGGATGGAATTGTCACACTGTCCTCTGGAGGGACACATTCTGCTTACCTGATTCCGGAAAGTATCAGGCGTAAGTTGGCAAGAGTCGATGCTTGGGGACCCCATAGTGTGCATTGGGGTAACTGCTGGAGTCTAACCAGCTAAAACCACATAGCTTGCACTTGAAGCTATGTTAGTGTAACTGCACCTGGCAGAAATTCCCTGTGAAACTCTTTGAGATGTTTCAACATGATAGGCACCATATAAAATGGAAGCATTATTATTATCATCTCCATTTGTGGAGTCTTGTAGCATATTGGTTGGAGCACTCACCTCACAAGAGAGAGGACCCAGGTTTGATTCCCAGGCAGGGCGAAACCTTAGGCAAGTTTCCCTAATCCACACGTCTCTCTTTACCTAGCAGCAAATAGGAACCTGGTTGTTAGTCAATTGGCAGATCGTTTTTTCCAGGGGTAGTAACCCTCCAAAAATATATATTTTTAAAATGTGGTTACTCAATCCATGCCTGTTTGTGGGACACTGCTATGTTCAATTGGCTGCTACGTATCGCCCACAAAATACACAGTCAATTCACTTTACAGTATATATACTGTAATGCGCTTTGAGGCATCTCTAAGTTGCGATAAGGCGCTATATCAAATGCAACGATTATTGTTATTATCTAATACTGTCAGAATCTAAAGAGGCAAATAAATATCGTCTAACTCAAATTGTTTCAATTGATAAACATATCTCAACATTTCAATGTGAGTCAATTGAAAATGTAGTCAAAATGTCTTATATTGAAACCTTTTAAAACTTCATTCATATTAACATCCGCCAGTTATTTTCCAGAGCCAGACCCATTTATTGGTAATAATGGTAATAGAGAAAGCCTCTTCATTAAGAAGGAACATCTTGATCAATTTATATGTGTTCAGGATGTATAGTGCAGCTGTGGTTCTTATTTTATTGACTTCAGAATATGTCTCATAGCAAACAGCGAATAAAATGCCAAAAATTTACACTAACTCATTCTAAAATAGGAACACTTGATACTCACCTATCAAATGAATTATTTAAATGAGTTATTTAAGTCACATATTGTTGGGTTGATGATATTGACGATGCACTGAACCTTGTATTTCAGCTAGTTTCCATTTCTAAGAGAATCTTTAAAACATTATTTTTNCCTAAATATTGAAAGATGCCAGTACAGTTGGTTGTGCGCTTCTTTTAGTCAGCCTTTTGACACAATTGGCGCAATTGGCTACCGCGTTCTGACCACAAAATATACAGTCAATTCACTTTACAGTATATTCTGTGAAGCGCTTTGAGCCGTCTCGAAGACGTGATAAGGCGCTATATCAAATGCAAGGATTATAATTATTAATTTCTCATCTGTAGTGTAGTGGTTAGCATGCACTTCTTGCAAACGAGAGGACACACATTTGCCCAGATGGGCAAAGCCTTCGGCAATTTTCCTTACTCCACACACCTCTGTTTATCTAGCAGTACAATATAACACAAAATTACATTTGTCTAGCATACAAAGGGTGGGGGCAGAGACGCTGAAGTCCTGACCGCTGATGGTGGAGCGGGCTGGGCGGGGGACATGGAGCAAACTGGAATCTACCGAGTGTACGAAGCAGGCAGGTTGATTTGGGTTCAGCAGGTCTCAGAGGAAGGAGGGGTCAAGTCCGTGGAGGGCCTTGAAGGCAAGGATGAGGATTTTGACTCTATCCTCCGGGAGATTGGGAGCCGGTGGAGCCAGCCAAGGGGGATGGGCTCACAGAGCTTGGTGCGAGAGAGGACACGAGCTGCAGAGTTCTGGATGATCTTCAGCTTGTGTAGTGAAGAGTTGGGAAGGCTGACAAGCAGGGAGTTGGCGTAGTCGAGCCTAGATGTGATGAGGGTTTCGGCGGCCTGACAGGTGAGACAGTGGCGGAGCCTGGCGATGTTGCAGAGGTGGGGGAAGGCAAAGCAGGTCATGGCATGGACGTGGGGTAGAAAGAACTGTGGAGTGCCTTGGCTCCGGACTTCCGAAGGTAAGTAGGAACCAGTTGTTAGTCAATTGGCGGATCACTTTCCGGGGGTAATAATCCCTCCCCCAAAAAAATGTGATCAGTCAATTCACGCCTGTTTGAGGGATATTGCTGTGTGCAGTTGGCTTCTGCGTTTTGCCCACAAAGTACAGTCAATCCACTTTACAATATAATTTGAGAAGTGCTTTGAGACTTCTCAATCATGTGATAAAATGATATATTAAATGCAAGGATTATTATTATTGTCTCGATTAGATATCAGACCCCCAAAATTTCCCTGACCTTAATCTGTAAGACCACTTTGTCTTAAATTTGTCTTAAAATCATGAAAATTAATTAATTCGATTTTAGTTTTGCAGCCGATTCTCAGCAATTGTTAAAATGAACCGGCTTCCAAATTAAGACTGGGTTCAAGATTTTTCCAAAATTCTGCACAAACTAAACTGGGATCATTGCCGCACAGGGGCAGACAGCGAGGCCATGTGGGGGAATTGCACACCTATCAAGTGGTCCCTGCATGTGGTTGCATCCTGCCATGCCATTCAGTGAATTAAAATGTCTGCTCCCATATTTTCCATAGCACTGCCTGCATTGAGGCAGGGATCCAGTTTAATATGCAGAATGGATGAGGGGGCATCAGGTCATAGCAGTATGGTTGCAGGTGATGAATCTTCATGCGCGATAAAAAGATAGAAAGGAACAAGCTACAAGTTAGCATTCGGCCTGCACAAGAGGTTGATCACGAGATTCCCATGACAGTAACATTTGTCACAGTTGGGAAACCATCAGTTTAATCGAACACCGATTCCTTCACAATTAAAGTTTATTAGTATGTTATTTGATTTTATAGTCTGCCAATCGTCAAATATAAGAAAATATGTACAGAGTTAATGGTGTTGATTTGCTCTCTGAGGTCTGGAGTGTTTTTGCTCTTTGTTGCAGTCAGGATCTAATTTATTTCGGCAGAAGAGTGCAGTCATAAATGTCCTGAAGCTGCGTACTTGGCACACACTCTACCTCTGAATTGGCTTTCACTTGTATTTTGTCATCACATTGGGTATGTGAAAACCTTGTTCAAAATGATTGGCCTTTTTTCGTCTTGTTATTACTATATTTGAATCTGAGTTTGAATGGGACATTGCACGCCTGCACCTGTAATATAATATCCGGCAACATAAACGTGAAGCATTCAGGTTTTCGGTGTCACTTTCCAGGCACTAGCAGAACTAATAAGCATGAGACTGCAGTAAGCAAAGCAGCTTCATTTAAAGAAAAGCAAGACACTGAGGAGAAATTAATAATATTGTTTAATGTGCCTGTCAAACGGTATTTTGGTACCAGCTATACATATTCTTGCGTCAAGAAAGTGTAAGCCATGCGACTGGGCTGAACTGCCTCTGAAGGGATGCAATAAATCTTTAAAATTTATACAGCGTCTTTCATATTGGGGGGACGACTCAAAGTATTTCAAAGTATAGGACGGCAGGC
The DNA here is from genome assembly GCF_018977255.1 of Callorhinchus milii. NCBI lineage: Eukaryota > Metazoa > Chordata > Chondrichthyes > Chimaeriformes > Callorhinchidae > Callorhinchus > Callorhinchus milii. The sequence goes on along the minus strand of NW_024704775.1, from coordinate 105,833 downwards.
GAACGCGGCAGCCATTTTGCGCACAGCACTGTCCCAAAACTAATCAAGAAGTTGGGATTGTTGGCCAGGCAAATCCACGGTAATTCAAGGCAGATTTGAGGTGTAGACTTAGCCTCGACCAAAGGCATATATGTTAATGGGTAGGTAGACACTTTTGCTAGGCAGGTTTTCACAGTTTCCTATATCTATTTGTGAACCAAACTACTGTGTGTTTTCTGTATCTGTATGTGACATTGGTGCAAACTGGAGTTATCATTACCAGCAGCACTATAAATGGGCAACATGCCTGAACACCAAGCTGAGCTCCACTCCATCAGTGTCCAAGTGTTGATTCAAAGTTTGAAGTTAGAAAAGAACAGACTCTTTTTCTTTAGCTTAGAACTAATATTAAGTGTCTTATCATGTCGAAATCTTTCAAAGGCAATTGTTGTCAAGTGTTTATTGTCAAGCTATTTTTGTTGTAAACGGGACAGCAACATGTACCAACAGGATCCCACAAAAAACCAAACAGCAACATTTAGGTTAAATGGCCTCTTCCTGTTCACATTCTGCTGTTCATGTGTCAATTTATTACCAATGTATCTGAAGGTTAAATACCAGAAGCCAACAGAGCACACAGCTTATAAGAGATCACCTTATAAAGGGGATTGCCTATCTTAACATTTGAAAAGGAACTTTTAAATACATACATACATACATACATACATACAAACACACACACACACACACATACATTTTAAAATAGTGTATATTTCTCAGAAATGGAATACTGTTGGTTGGTTAGTTAGAATACTGCATATTGGTTAGAGCACTTACCTCGCAAGCGAGAGGACCCAGGTTCGATTCCCGGGTAGCTGAAACCTTAGACAAGTTTCCTTACTCCGCACACCTCTGTTTCCCCAGCAGTAAGTAGGAATCCAGTTGTTAGTTGATTGGCAGATCCCTTTCTGGGAGTATTAATCTGTTCAAAAAAAGTAATAAGAAAAATTTGGTCACTCAGTCTCCCACAGTTTGTGGGACACTGCTGTGCACAATTGGCTGTTGCGTTTCGCCCGCAAAATACAGTCAATTCACTTTACAGTATATTCTGTGAAACGTTTTTGAGAAGTCTCTAAGACATGATAAGGCAATATATCAAATGCAAGGATCATTGTAAAATGAAACATGCAGGTGTCTGACAAGCTTGTATCTTATCTCCACAAACTTCAGTTGTAAACTTGTTTATAATCTCTGACCTAATCATTTAACAACTCTAATGATCCTCCACTTTTCACTCCAGACTCCTGGCAGAAAATAGCATTAGACATCATTAGAATTAGATTGGATTGACATGGAGGGGGATTGTAATGCAATGATAATAAACAAGTAAATCACACTTCTCTCTCAGGGTCATTTTACATGTGAAAGAAACTGACTTCTGGAATGAAACAGAATTTTTCACAATGTTTCGAGATGTTAACCTGGTAATATTATCTGTGCAGCTGCACTCAGAAAATTGCACTGCCAGTCAGAGATAACTCCCTTCATAAAGAATTTCACTTTGTTCAAGTGCTCTTGCCACCATTTCTTAAACTAACCCTTTACTTTCTAATATCAACTAGTGATAACCTCCTGGAGTGTGTGAGAAAAAGCTAAGTAGGGTCTCTTTGTGACTGAGCTGGCTCCACAGTAACATGCCTAGCAATGGAATATCAAAATCAAGCTTAATACCCTGTGGTGGTCTCAGCAGTCCGGTTCCTGAGCCAGGCAATATTTCAGGGCATCTTTGATCACAGATCAGCCAGCCTTGCTCATCGGCAGGATTTGGAGGAGCATGATAGTCAGTGGGGGAATGGATTCGTCCCACTCAGCTCCTGTTAACCTTGCCAAAGCCTTCTTGGATATACAGTACATCTCAATATTTTGCTTGTTTTGTTAACTAACTGAAACACTGGACTGTCTACCAATGTCCACTCTCCTGACCTGATTGCATTTAGCACACATACACACAAGCCTTTCTTTTGCTGGATCTCATCACTTTACATTTCCTTCAAAATAAAAGCTGTATTTACCAGCATTTCAGATCGATTTCAAAATCCCGTAGAGTCCTGTAGCTTAGTGGTTAGAGCACTCACCTCACAAGCGAGAGGGTCTGGGTTGGATTCCTGAGCAGGGCATCGAAGCAAGTTTTTAGGCAAGTTTTTAGACAAGTGAATTGCTTTCCCTTAAAAAAGTTAAATTACAATTACGTCACACAATCCATGACTGTTTGTGGGACACTGCTGTGCGCAATTGGCTGCCATGTTTTGCCCCCAAAAATATAGTCAATTCACTTTACGGTATAGCCTGCGAAGCACTTTGAGGCATCTCAAAGACATGATAAGACCTATATAAATGCAAGGATTTTTATATTTTTATTATGTTCATTCTCACTTTCAAATCTCTTCACTCCCTGGCACCTACCTCTCTGATCTGCCCACACCTCAGGCCTATACACTACCTTTACTCAGCTGGTTCGGGTCTTCTGCATGTCCCCCGTCTCCTCCACTCCACAACTGGCGGCGATGCTTTCAGCCACTACGCCCTGAATCTCTGGAATTCCTTGCCTCCATCTCTCCATCTTGACCCCATCTTCAAATCAGACTTTCCTCTTCGACTGTACCTTGAAACTGATTTCTTATCACTGAACATAAGGAAAAGATGGAATGGGTTATGAAGAAGAGTAGTTGGCGCCAAGATTCTGAAATCATTTTAAGGAACCATTGGTGTTGTAATGGGAAGGCAGTAGACATTTTGGAATAATGAGATGAAATGAGCCAAAGGGCCTTCTTTAACCAAGCCACTCTTGGGTGACCTTAATAGCTTTCGTGTCTCTTTAAAATCGTTTCACTTTCGGCCAAGTAATGAAGGTACACATAAAGAAGGTACACCCTTTCATTTACCATGTGTACTATGGGCATAAACAGCAAAATTGGAGCAATTTATTGCAATTAGCAACACTGATAAATAGTGTTAATTAGATAAAATAACCTGACAGTGCTGAGCTAATATCTTTAAATGTCTGCCTCACACAATTAATATTTTCTTGCCTCAAATCCATTTCAGATGTTGGATTAATGCCATGTGTTAGGGCCTTTACAAAGCTTTTGAATGTCTTGGTAAACAAATGATTCTGTCAGATACCCTTTCTCGCCGTTGTTGATTAATAATTGAATTTAATGTTTCCATTGCTTTTTCAGTGTGTGCGCTTGTAAGAAACTTTATTTGGGGCCACTTCAAACAGGAAACGCTGGCTCTTTGCCATCCTCAGGCAGTGATTTACAACATCTTAGTTGAAAAGAAATACCGAATGTAACCCTTGCGTTCCGTTTCTACTTTACTAAGAATGTAAATCAAGAATAAGAAGAATCTTTGAACTCGTAGAATGTGTTTCATTCACACGGTTCTGTCTCTTATTCTTGCCTGTGTTTTCTTGCCCTAAACTATGAAGTATCGCCAATAAACCTGCCCAGTTTTAGACACCAGAGGCAGCTGGAGGAAGATTAAAAGACTGTGGAGGAGTACAAAGCTACAGCTCCACCTCTGTTTCTTTTTGGTGTGCAGTAAAACATTCTGCCTGAAAATGTAGCAGGTGAAACAGTTTCCCTGGCACAGTGGCCCGCTGCTATTTTTTATGCTTTAATTGTGATGCAGTGCAGATACACCGCAGTGTGCACTGGGACTTACGACGTTATCTATGCACTTGCTGGCATTAATTGAATTTCACCTCGTCTTAATTCAGCCAGGATATTTAAAATCAAACAAGTGTCAAGTGAATACTGTCAGACTGGGAAAGGGGAAAAATAATGCTGCGCTGTGAACTTGTCTCCATGGGGAACTGGGCTGAAATTAGCCAGGCTCAATTCACCTGGGAGACGAACAGCTTGTATATAGAGAAAACATATCCCATCACTCAAGCCTGGGGTCCCAGGTTTCAAAGGAGAGTGGTCTTGATACAGCATTGGGTATATGTTTGCAATTTTTCTTTGCCTTTGACATTTTTTTTTGCCTCTTCACCTCAAGCACTGGCAGCATCAGTATCCAAGGATGCACACTCCACCTCACCAAGCCAGTTAGGAACCTGGACGTCTTGTTCGATCCTCAATTGTCCTTTCTCCCCCATATCCATGCCATGACTCACTCTGCCTTCCCCCACCTCTGCAACATTGCCCGTCTCCGTCACTGCCTCACCCCTCAAGCCACCGAAACCCTCATACACACATTTGTCACCTTGAGGCTCGACTACGGAAACTCCCTCCTTGTCGGCTTCCCCAGTTCTTCCCTTCACAAGCTGCAGATCCAGAACTCTGCAGCTCCTGGTCTCTCCCGCACCAGGCTCTGTGACCCCATCACCCCCACCCTCGCCTGGTTCCACTGGCTCTCCATCCCTCAGGATAGAATTCAAAAATCCTCATACTCACTTTCAAGGCCCCCATGGCCTTGCCCCTCCTACATCTCTGACCTGCTGACTCCCTACCAACCTGTCCACTCCCTCTGCTCAGCAGGCTCCAGCCTGCTCCAGGTCTCCCACCTGAGCAGCCCTACCATCGGCGGCTAGGCTTTCAGCCTCTCTGCCCCCACCCTCTGGAATTCCATTCCACAATCCCTTTGCCTCGCTCCCTCTCTTGCCTCCTTCAAGGCACGACTCAAGACCCTCCTTTTTGACCGTGCCTTCAGGTGCCCTCTTACCCCCTCTTCCCTCCCTCATTCCAACCCTGCACCCCCACACTCGGGTTTTGATCCCTGACTGTTCACTGCCTTGGGACGGAATCCCAACGTGAAAGGCGCTGAGCAAATGTTATGTTGTTTTTTTGCCCTCTGTGCTGTGAGCAAAAATAAATTACTATTGTTATTGAGGGTTGTACGGACTACTGGTTCAGATGTAAGATCCCTTCCCTATTGGTAAATGTTACCTAGCTAGGAGGCAAATGGGGTTTTTGGACTCCCTGAAACTGAGCAATCCAGGCTAGGGGACCAGGAGCAAACCTGGTATTCAGAGGAATATCTCAGTTCTGTGCTGATATCAACGTTGTACAATTTAATGTTTTTTTCACAATGAGAATTATCTACTGGAATTCATTTTTATATCCAAATTGAGAGACTTTTGGACATAAAGCCAGATTTGGCGGTAATTCAGTACTAAGCACATTTTGTTGCGACCAAGCTTCTGAGATTGTATGGTTCTTAACCTTGAGATTAAATTTAGGAACATGCAGGATTTCGGAAAATGATTTAATCGGCCTTAATTTGAAAGCTAGTTCCTAAATGAGCTACAGGAATCTGGCTTCTGTGTCAAGGCTGAATTTACGAATTTACCAAAATTCTGTGCAGTGTTAAATAATATTAAATTAATAATCCCTGCATTTGATATGGTGCCTTGTCACATCACTTGAAATATCTCAAAGCACTTCACAGGATATACTGTAAAGTGGATTGACTGTGGGTGAAACGCAGCAGCAATTTGTACGCAGCAGTGTCCCACAAGCAGTCATGGACTTAGTGACCAATTTGGTTAACAATTTGGTTCACAAATTCTAAGACAATGGTATCAAGGCTAGGACCATGCACGCACTTAGGCCTCTGTGTTCTGAAATAGGTTGATATGCAGTAATTGGAATTCACCACTCTAACACAATACAATACAAATTTATATTTACATGATGACTTTCATGGTGGGAGAATGTCCCAAGGCATTGGACAGTCTAGGGAAAGATAGCCAAAACCACAATCAAAGAGGAAGATCTTGAGATAGATCTTGAAGGAGGTGAGGGAAGGGTTGAGTTGAAGGGACTCTGGGATACAGATACAGATCCATATGAGCCATTTGACTGCTAGTAAACAATTTCTGTACTTGCGTGAAAGGGCAGAAAATGGCTTGTGGCAAAAATGTGCATATTGTGTTTTAGGGACAATTAAATAGTTATTACTGAAGTGAAATCAACAATTCATCACAAAATAATTAGAATTGCAAGCATTTTTGAGCACCATTCAACAACAACTTCCATTTATACAGCGCACTTCACGCAGGTAGTGTCAGGCAGCGCTTAACAGTAGTGGATATTGATGCTGAGCCAGAAAGATGGAGGCATGACTGAAGGCGAAAATGTAAAGTCTTGAAGAGGGACAGAAGGAGGGACAAGTCGGAAGGATAGAGGCCAGTAGTTTTAGAGATACGGGGGCAGTGCCTGATAGCACGAGCGCCAACTGTGGAGCGGAGTGGACGAGGGACATGCAGCAGACCTGAGCCAGCTGAGCACAATTATCCCAATCTCAATGGACTTGTTACCAACTGGGTTAAATTGGAGTGTGGAAAAAATTATCCTTAGTGTTGCTTCAGGATCAATCAAAATACATAAGTAATGTCTAAGCACTCATTTCATGCTGCAAATTCCGTTGTGTGGTTTGTTTCAAAAAAAGAATCAAATTTATTGACAAGCTTGCGGGGGTAATAAAATCTGGTTGGTTTCTGTTGGCTTTAAAAAGAGTTTTAAAACGTTGGTAGGAAACAAGTTTACTTAAGTTAATTGGATCCTGCGGGTCCGAACTCCTCAACTTCCCTGGGCTCTCCCTCAGACTCTCCAAACATGTGCGCAACTTAGGTATCAGGTTCGATCTGCAGCTTTCCTTTCTACCATACATTCGTTCCCCGACCACGATTGGATTGCTTTTTTCCACCTCCGTCACATTGTCTGCCTCCATCCGTACCTCTCAACCGACACAGCTGAAACTCTCGCCCACGCCTATGTCACTTCCCGGCTGGACTACTCCAATACCCTCCTCGCTGGTCTCCCCAGCTCCACCATACACATAATCTAATTAATTCTAATCTCCGTCGCCCAGATACTCACCTCCACAAAACTCTGTACCCCCATCACACCAGTCCTTGTCAGGCTCCACTGGCTCCCAATCACCGAACGGATTTATTTCAAGATCCTCTCACTCGTTTTCAAATCCCTTCATGCCTTCGCACCGACCTACCTATCCAACCTGCTTACACCCCATTTCACCGCCTGCTGCCTCTGCTCGGCTGGCTTCGACCACCTGTTTGTCCCTCGTGCCCTCCGTTCCACCATCAGTGGCCGTACCTGTGGCCACTACGCCCCGAAACTCTGGAACTCTTCCTCAATCCGTCCGCCGCTCCCCCTCCCTTTCCACCTTCAAATCTTGCCTGAAGACCTTACTTTTTGATCATGCTTATGGTCACCTCCCACCTCCCTCTTCCCCTGGCTCGTTGTGAGACTTTGTCACTGTGAAGCACTCTGGGGTGCTGCCTCATGTGAAGGGTGCTATATAAATACAAATTGCTGTTCTCCTAATAGTTGTTTAATTTTGTTTTTTTCAGGTCGGGAGAGGCAAATATTTAAGCCTATATCGGAAAATGTGTTGTGGTATTACAGTAAACTTCACACAAGTCATATCAGTAACACAAGCGCTCTGAGACACTCTGAGACGCTACCCTGCGTGGAGGGCACAATATAAGTGCAAGTTGTTGTTGTGGTGCGTCTGGCGTGAAGGGAGCTATATAAATGCAAGTTGTTGTTGTTAGCAGTTGGGGCCATACATTTAATGTAACTTATGCAAAGATTGAGTTGTGTCAAACTTGCTTAAGTCGTATGATATATGACTTATGTAAAGTTATGTAGAAGTTATTTACGAGGTGAAGGGGGATGTTAGACTCCACTTAATTGTCTCAATTATAAAGGGAGATATTTGTAGTTATACTTAACTGTCAGTTCAAGGAAACCGTTTTAACAATCACGCAATTGGTAACACTGTTACCTCACTTGCCACCACCGAATTCACTGGCTTCCGGGCCAAAACTTTGTTTCCCGCATCTATCTAAAACGGAACAGTACATATGTGGACCCCAACACTCAGTGAAGTACTGCTCTTGTATCCATGAGACTGTGTCACGTCATGACATGAATGGGTGGAGTTCGCGCTCAGAATACCGGAAACGGGTCCCCTTTGCTCTCCCCGTGATCAGGTGATGTTCATTCCCTCTCAGTCTCCCCCGCCCTCCTCACGCCACCACACGCGATGATATTGATGTTATACCCTGGGAGGGAGGGAGGGAGGGAGTGAGCAGAGAACATTGGGGTCAGTCTATGGACTGTATTTTGTGAGCGAAAAACGGCAGACAGTTTGCGCACAGCAGTATCCCACAAACAACCATGGAGTGAGTGAGCAATTTTATTTGGGGAATTATTGGCCAGGACACCTGAAGAAACTCCCTTCTCTTTTTGAAAAGATCATGGGATCTTTAACATCCACATGAATCGGTAGATGGGACCACGGTTTAATATCTCATCCGAAAGACAATGCAACACTTCCCCTTCCAGCATTACATTGTAGTGTCAACTTAGGTATTGTGATTCCAAGTCTGGACTAGAACCCACAATCTTCAGACTCAGAGGCAAGAGCGCTACCACTGAGCCAAGCTGACACACGGCTTGACAAAGTGTTTAGAGATTTCCTATTATGGGTTTCAGGTTTGGCAGCTGCCCACAATTTTCTTTCCCCCCCCCCACCCCACCACCCCCGCTCCTCCCACCATTTTGTATACAAGCTGATTTGATTGCTTTTGACAAGTGACCGTTTTATATTTCAAGAATTTGATTTTTAAATTTTAATACAAACACTACCATCTGTATTGCCAGTTTTTATTGCTATTACTACACCACATAAGCCACAGTTACAATCACATCTCTCCTCTTTGTAAGAAAACAATATAGGTAGACCCGCTGGCTGAATACACAAGGATCTCCACGGCACTGAAATGTGTTACCCAGTAGAGTCAATGCTTCAGGGTTGTTATTGTGTAAATAAAGTCAGATGCCTATTATTCATTCAGCACACTTTTTAGTAGCATGGGAGAGGGCGCGAGAGAGAGAGAGATCATTATCTGAAAGGGCGTTTTTTGGAAAACATCAAGCTTTCTTTTATTTGGTACTGTTGTCAAATTAAATGGCAGAAATTGAAAGTGTAGTCGTGTACGCAGCAAGCTGATACAGATTGTCACTGCCAACTTTGACCTGGGCCTTATCCCCTGCGTCTTCAACCAAAACCGATTATTTGGTGAATCCATATGTTCAGAGGCCTGAAATTCCTTACGGTCACTCTTAGCCTTCTGACTATTGGCATCACATTCATTATTGTACTGTTTCCAAAATTAATAATTTCAATCATAATTTGTAAGGTAACTTTTTATATAATTTTTTGATTACCCTAAGATTATCAAAAATGATATTTCATAACATTGAAACATCTGTTTTGTTTTTTGACTCCCTGTACTTTATCCCACTAATAACATTTAGATATCATAGAATCATAGAATCTTATATCACAGAAGGAGGCTATTCAGTCCATCGTGCCTGTGCTGGCTCTTTGAAAGAGCTATCCACCTCGTCCCACTCCCCCATTCTTACCCCATAGCTCTGCACATATTTCCTTTTCAAGTACCTATCCAATCCCCTTTTGAAAGCTACTATCAAATCTGCTTCCACCACCCTTTCAAGCAGTGCATTCCAGATCGTAACAACTCTCTGGGTAAAAAAATTCTCGTCTTCCCCCTGATTGTTTTGCCAATTATCTTAAATCTGTGTACTCTGGTTACCGACCCACCCGCCAGTTAAAATAGTTTCTCCGTATTTCCTCTGTCAAAACCCATCATAATTTTGAACACTTCTATTAAATCTCTCCTTTACCTTTTCTGCTTTAAAGAGAACAATCCCAGACCCTTAACCTCTTCCCATAACTGAAGTCACTCATCCCTGGTATCATTCTTGTAAATCTCCTCTCCAAGGCTCTGACATCCTTCCTAAAGTGTGGACACAATACTCCAGCTGGGGCCTAACCTCATATATGGTACGCTAGTTTCAGTATTCCTCAGTATAGAATCCCGTTTATCTGCGGCAATTCCACTCTGGAGATATAACGAGTTCCCACATGTTGTAACGTATGTCTGCTTACCAGAAAGAGTTTCCCATTTATACTATTTGGATTTTGTGTAATGGAATCCCGATAGGAATCTCAGAAAATAGACCCATATATATTCTATTGACTGAAATTGAACTATTTGCATACCCCAAAATTACAAATACAAATGAGTAAATGTGAGGCAATGGTGGATTATAGTGGCCTTTGCAATTTTCAGTGTAACCAATATATTTCGATAATTGCTGACAACTAGCTTTCTTTAATTGAACATTTTAGTGGCTCTATTGTACAGAAGTACTGTAGCCATTCATGACATTCCAGATGATCTGTAACCAGACAATGCGATACATAAAAGGTGAATTATTTTGTTCATTAAGATGACAAATTGTTAAGCAATTGTCTGCTGTCGCTTGTTAGTTCTCAGAATCCAGCCTAAGTCACGCACATCAAGGATAAACAAAAAAAAGTTCATAAGAACAGAAAATGGCTACAACGAAAACCCTTTGCAAACATAATTTTTGCCCTTCGAACTGGATCTCTGGCTTGTTTGATTGCTAATGAGGAAACATGAAATAAATAATTCCACATCCCTATAATAGTATTTGATCATTGCACAAGACAATTTTGCTCCATGAAATGAAAGGCAACATGTTGGGATATCAGTGCCCTACACGGCTAATGGGCCATGAGTAATGGACACCCACAACATCCCATACATCAGAGTGTCCACTGCCAGCCATGTGCCTTTGAAGCAGCAGCAAGGAAAAGCCACATGCACACTGAAAACAGGAACCCTGCTGTGCATTAGATATTCTTCACTTGTCACTACATTCACTGCGATAATAATCCCTGCAATTGGTAGTGTGTATAATATCAAAACCTTTCAAAGCGCTTCATTGATAAATACTGTGAAGTGTAGTGACTGGGCCTTGGTAGGCAAATGTGGCAGCCAATTTGAGTGCATTAAGGTGTAAAAATAATAATAATTCTTGCATTTGACATAGCACCTTATGTTGTTGAGATGTCTCAAAGTGCTTCACAGAAAATATTGCAAAGTGAATTGACTGTATTGGGGAGGACAAGTTTGCAGGGCTATGCAGAAAGAGCGGGGGAGTGGGATTGAATTGGATAGCTCTTTTCAAAGAGCCAACACAGACACGATGGGCCGAATGGCCTCCTTCTGTGCTGTATAATTCTATGATTATATATTTTTTGAGCGAAACACGACCACCAGTTACACCAGTTCTACAAACATTTGTGGATCGAGTGACCAAATTATTATTATTTTTTAAGTGATTATTACCCCCGAAAGTGATCCGCCAATCAACTTAACAACCATGTTCTTATTTATTGCTAGGTAAACAGAGTTGTGTGGAGTAAGCAAACATGCCTAAGGTTTTGCCCTACCCGGATCGAACCTGGGTCCTCTCACGTGTGAGACGAGTGTTCTAACCAATAGACTACAGAACTCCATGAACAGCCATGGCCAATTTATCTGGAGGATTGTTATCCAGGATTGTTATCATAAGATCTTGAAAATCCACTTGAGCAGGCAGCTAGTTGTATGCAGTTATCAGATTGGATTTCCATTCAAATACACACTGCCAAATTTGGTAAATTTACTAAAGAGCAGAAATAATGAAGGGGATTAGCTTTCAGCGCTCCGAGACACTACCCTGAGTCAAGGGTGCTATATAAATGCAAGCTGTATTTGTTGTTGTTTGTTGATGATGATGAGAGGCTGGGTGGATTTGTGTTATTCATTAGAGGTGAGGAGGTAAAGCAATTTCACAATGTCGGAATCCTGTAGCTCAGTGGTTAGAGCACTCGCTTTGCAAGTGAGAGACCTGAGTTCAATTCCAGGCAGAGGGCGAAACCTTGGGCAAGTTTCCTTACTCCACACGCCTAATAATAATCCCTCCAAAGAAACCAAAAACAATAATAAAATTGGTCCTTTTCAATCTACGACTGTTTGTGGGACATTGATGTGCGCAATTGGCTGCCGCGTTCGCCCACAAATATACAGTCAATTCACTTTACAGTGTGTTCTGTGAAGCGCTTTGGGATGTTCTCCCGACGTGAAAAGCGCTATATCAAATGCAAGAATTATTATTATTATAATGTACCACATGAAATGCTCCTTCACACACATATCACTGGGTATCAAAAAAAGACATGGCTTCAAAATTGGCTGAAGGGAGGGGAGCCAAGGGTTTTTGTTTGGAGACAATGGTCAAAATAGCAGGAGGTATTAAATGGAAGGTATTAAATGGCTGTCCTGGATCCCCTCCTGGTTCTTGTATAAATGAATGAGCTGGATTCACAGACCAGGGCAAGAGAGTTACATTTATGGATAACAACAACAACAACAAGATTCCATTTATAAAGCGCCTTTCACGTCCGGAGGACGTCCCAAGGCGCTGCACAGTTGGGTCATGACCCAAGCAGGGGGGAAATGGTCAGGGGGAGGGGAGGGAGCGAGGAGGGGGGAAATGGTCAGGGTGAGGGGAGGGATGGGAGGGAGCGAGAAGGGGGAAGAGAGTTGAGAGGGGAGCTGAAGGCTCGGTCAAAGAGAAAGGTCTTGAGACCGGCCTTGAAGGAGAAGAGGGAGAAGCGGCGAAGGCACTGGGGGATAGAGTTCCAGAGCCTGGGGGCTGAGAGGCTGAAGGCCCGACCACCGATGGTAGGGCGGTTGGGGCGGGGGACGTGGAGCAGACCGGAGCCAGAGGAATGGAGGGTACAGGCAGGTAAGTAGGGGGATAGTAGGTTGGAGAGGTAGGAGGGAGCAAGGCCTTGAGGTGACAAAGGCGTGGACCAGGGTTTCAGCACCGTGAGGGGTGAGGTAGTGCCGTAGTCTGGTGATGTTGCGGAGGTGATGGAAGGCGGTGCCAGTTGTGGTGCGGATGTGAGGGAGAAAGGACAGCTCAGGGTCGAACAAAACGCCGAGGTTCCTGACTGGCTTTGAGAGGTGGAGAGTGCAGCCTTGGATGCTGAGACAATTAGACAGCAAGTTGGGGTATCTGAGGAATCAGAGGAAGCAGTAAAGGTTTTATAAAGAGAATGAGAGGGAATGGACAGTGACTGATGACCTTGCAAATGAATTTCAAAACAGATAAATGCAAGGTACGTATATAAAGTACGAATCGGAAACACATGTGCTTAATGGATAGAACTTGCCAAGGGAGAAACTGAAATGGATCTCGGGGCGTTAATTCACTCATTGTTCACCATATCAATAGTGTGAGGGAGCAATAAAGAAGGCAAACAGGATGCTGAGCTATCTTTTGCATGCGGGATTCAAACATTTACAAAGCTGATAAATGCTGGTACCGATATTGTAATTACACTTAACCAGAAATTCCGGCTCATCGGACCGAATCTTCCCCCCATTGGTCCAGTTAGCCGGGGCTTTAGTCCAGTGGAATCCAAAACAAACAAATCTTAAGATTAGTAGTAAAGCAGTTGGAAGTGAGAACAGAAAACATTTCCTCACGCAGAGAGGTGTGAAAATACGGAGCACACTGCCCCAGAAGGTCACTGAGGCAGATGAATTAAGACGTTTAAAGGGGGATGGAAAGGTTCTTGGGAAAAAAGGATGTATAGAGATAAAGAGAAAAATGCAGAAATGAAATTTAAAATCTGCCATTATCTAACAAAATGCTAGAACAGGCTAAATGGCCTCCTACTGTTCCTATATTCCTAATACAATGTTTACTGTCAATTGAATGAGGTAAATGGAGGGCACTTTGGAATCTGTAACAGAGTCAATGCCTTCTGGGAACTTAAAAAAAACTTGAAAGTTTTAGTAATGCGCCTATTGTCCTGTATTCCACCCCTTCAATATCTACTGCACTTACATTGGAGAGAATCATTTTACTCCGCAGTAGGTCAAAAATGTGTCCAAAGTAAGAAAATAACCTTATAATAACCTTGCTGTGCGCAATTGTCTGCCGAATTTCACCCACAAAATACACAGTCAATCCACTTTACAATATGTTCTGTGAAGCGCTTTGAGATGTCTAAATAATGTGATAAGACGCTATATCAAATTCAAGGTGTGTTGTTATTAATAACTAGATGTACCCATTGCAGCTACAGTTGCAACCAAAGGATCCGATATGGAATGTAGGTTTCAGCGATACCACTCAACAACAACAACGTGCACTTATATAGCGCCCATCACGCAGGGAAGCGTCTCAGAGCGCTTAACAGTGGCGGAGCCTGACTCCGAGATGGTGGGTGGATGGGAGGTGGCCATAAGCATGTTTGAAGAAGAAGGTTTTCAGGTGGGACTTGAAAAGGGGAGAGAGGGGGCAAGGCAGAGGGATTGATGGAGAGTGTTCCAGAGTTTTGGGGTGTAGTGGCTGAAAAGGGCAGTCTCCCCAGTCAAGACATTTCCGATGAGGTATAAATCATGTCCCTATGTCAATCGGTTATTGCGTTATTGGCGGATTACACACAGACAGATACACAGACAGATACACAGACAGACACACAGACAGATACTCAGACACACACACAGACACACAGACATTCAGACAGATAATTAGACAGATACTCAGACAGATACTCAAACAGACACACAGACAGACACTCAGACAGATACTCAGACAAATACACAGACAGACACACAGATAGACACAGACAGACACTCAGACAGATACTCAGACAGACACTCAGACAGACACTCAGACAAATATACAGACAGACACACACACACACGCGCACACACGCAGACACACACACACACACACACAGACACACATGCACACACACACACAGACACCCACTCACAGACACACACATACACAGACACACACACACACAGACACGCATACACACATACACAAACACGCACACACTCACATACACACAGACACACACACACACATAGACACACACACACACAGATACACACACACATAGACATGCATACACACATACACACACACAAACACACACAGACACACATAGACAGACACACATACACATAGACACAGACACGCATACACATACACACAAACACACACATGCACACACACATATAGACAGACACACAGACAGACACACAAACACACACAGACACACACAGACACACACAACACACAAAGACACACACAGATACACACAGACACACACACACCCATGCACAAACACACACACACACAGACACACACACACACACAGACACACACAGACACACGTAGACAGATACACATACACACACAGACACGCATACACACATACACAAACACACACACACACAAACAAACACACAGACACACACATACATGCACAGACACACACAGACAGACACACATACACACAGACACACACCGACACACTCGACACGCATACACAAACACACACACACACACAGTCACACATACGCACATGCACACACGCACACACATACACACACACAAACACACACACATGCATACATCACACAGACACACACAGACACACACACAAACACATATACACACACACACATGCATACATCACGCAGACGCACACACACAGACACACACACACAGACACATACTCAGACACACAGACATGCACATACAGAGACACACAGACACACACACAAACACACATACACCCACACACAGACATACACACATACATTACATCTTTATTAGTGAAGAAGATAATCCTTCCATTTGATATAGTGCCTTTCGCGACAGAAGGACTTATCAAAATCCCTTCACAGTATTTACTGTAAAGTGTAGTGATTGTATTTTGTAGCTAAACATGGCAGACGCTTTGCACACATGTTTCACAGCCATGAAGTGAATTACAAATTTTATCTGGGGGAATATTTCCTAGGACACCTTTTCTTTGAATAGTGCCATGACATTTATCGTACACCTGATTAGGCGGAAAGGAGCTCAGATCAACGTCTCATCCGAAAGACAGCACCTCCAACAATGCAGTTCACCTCCAGCACTGCATTTGATTAGCATCCTAGACTATGTGAGTTCAAAATCCTAATCCGAGGCTTAAACCCATGACTTTCTGATTTAGAGGTGAGAATGCCATCGACTGAGGCAAACATACATTGAGAGAACATCATTGTGTTTAGTTTCCCATCATTCCAAAAGGTTGGGAATTCAAGCTCCGTTTCAGGACCCGATCGTAAAGTCCAGGCTTACATTCCAATGCCAACCTGGGGGAGTGTAGTCTCGTCAGAGGTAAATTGTTGGATAAAGTGTTAAACCAGTGGTTGGCAACCTTTTTGGTCGGCCAACAAAATAAATTTTCTCGATTTAAATAATAATCCTTGCATTTTTTTGAAAGTTGTAAAAAAATGAGATTTATGCCATAAATCAAGAGAACTGGAAACACAATGTTGATTGAATGTGTATTTACCTAGACTAGAGCGAAGGTCTGGTGGGTCACTTCTTGTGGCCTACAGTCCTCTGAATACATTGTTCACCACTTGATGTTTGTGGGTCCTTGTTGTTTAATATGGCTGCAAAACGGCTGCTTCTGTTGTGTGGAATAATCATCACCACACTTGAGAGTAAAGTTGTTTCAGATAGTAATAATAATAGTCTTTGCATTTGATATAGCACTTTCCACATTTTCTACATGTCTCAAAGCGCTTCACAGAATATACTGTAAAGTGTAGTCACTGTATATTTGTGGGCGAAACACAGCAGCCAATTGTGCACAGCAGTGTCCCAGAAACAATCGTGGATTGAGTGACCAAATTATTATTATTTATTATTATTTTTTTCTGCTTGAATTAACATATGGAGGAACTTGCATTTTATAATAATGCCTTGAAGCATTTTGCAGTAATAATTGTCAATTGTATGATTTGTCATAAATAAACAAATAAATAAATAAATTGAAACCAAGGATTCAGAGGAAGGAAATCTCAGACAGTCCAGTAGGCAGAAGCGTTAGGGAAGATGTAGCTGATTTGAATCCTTGCAGGAAATTTCCTGTTAGCAACCTCGCTGTTTTGATGTTTTGATATGATCAGGTTTTCTTCTCTTTTTTTTCATTCGCTCTCAATTTTGTGGATTAATTCCATCGTATCAGAAGTATCTTTCAACTTCAAAACACAAGCCATTAAGCAGGAGTTCAATGCAGCAATCAATCGACTGTGCTGCCAATCCATCTCCTTCACAAGCAATTCAACCTAGTGTCTAAAAAGGGTGAACCTTTTTTTAGATTCCATATTCAGCTCTCAGTGAACAAAGTTATGCAGTCAGTACATTGAGATACAACCTCAAAAAGACTCATTTTCCCAGTCAATTCTGATGTTTCACTGACGTATACGTGTAAGAGAGAAAAATGTGAGAAAAGTGAGGAAATAGAGTTTTAAGAAATCCCCTGGTCTCCGTTATTCCAGGACTTTTACTGTGAAGTAGGCAAATACATTATATATTACATAAAAACCATTATTTGAACATAAGAATTGCTAGACAAAAGACCAAGGTCCATTCAGTTCACCTGCCACCATCCTAGGAGTTCCATCCACATGTCGTGACCCAAACTATATATTGTATCCCGAGATATTATTTCTAAACAAATAATATCTAAATTGTTCTTGAAAGAATCCACACTTTCTGCTTCCACTGTCTTCCTAGGAAGCCTGTTCCATATATTTACTACTCTACTCACTCATTGAAATAGTGTTTTTCTGCAGATTTGTTTCAAT
This sequence comes from Callorhinchus milii, assembly GCF_018977255.1. Classification (NCBI taxonomy): domain Eukaryota; kingdom Metazoa; phylum Chordata; class Chondrichthyes; order Chimaeriformes; family Callorhinchidae; genus Callorhinchus; species Callorhinchus milii. The sequence continues at coordinate 88,195 of NW_024704775.1, read as the reverse complement.
TAAACACCCTTCAATGAACACAGAATATTGTGTCTAGCATTGATCACCCTAATTTAGGGAAGATTTCAGATCCATGGAGAGGGTGCAGGAAGATTTACTAAAATGATACCAGTGGATGAGTGGTTTGATCTATGAGCAGAGACTAGAGTAACTGGATCTATTGTCAATGGAACAGAGAAGGTTGAGGGGAGACCTTATACAAGGTCTTTATAGTAATAAGAATCCTTGCATTTTATATTTTTCGTATATCATTGAGACATCTCAAAGCACATTACAGAACAATTTTTTTGAGGGATTAATACTCACGAAAAATGATTCACCAATCGACCAACAACCGGGTTCGTATTTACTGCTAGATAAACAGAGGCGTGTGGAATTAGGAAACTTGCCAAAGGTTTCGCCTTACCCAGGAATCGAACTGGAAGGAGGCGAGCGCACGAGCCATTACGCTACGGGACTCCATTATCTTGAAAATGATGAGGGGTTTTGATAGAGTAGAGAAAATGAGTCAGTGACTAAAAGGCATCAGTTCAAGACAGTTCACAAGGTAGCAAAGGGGAAGATTGGGAGATTTGTTTCAATACAGAGAATTGTTATCATATGAAATTCCTTCCCATTTGTAATGGTTTAAGGAGGATCCATATTAGCTTTCAAGATGGAAACTAATAAATATCTAAAGAAGAGTTGTCTACAGGGGAATGGAGGAAAAGGCAGGTAAATAGGACTGAATGGATTGCTGTCAAAGAGCCAGCACAGACACAAGGATGTGCCAAATAACCTTCTTCATGTGCTGTAAATTTCTATGGTTCTATTAGGTCACTGCAAAGTTACTTCCTGTGCACCAGGCACAAAAGTACAAAGGATTAATAATCCTTTCATTTGATACAGTGCCATATCACGTCGGAAGGACGTCTCGAAGCGCTTTACATGAATTACGATGAAATGGAGTGACTGTATTTGCAGGCAAACGCGGCGGTACAATCGCGCACAGCAATATCCCACATACAGCCATAAAACAAATTACTAATTTTATTTGGGGGATTACTGGCGAGGACACCGGGAGAGAGAAATTCCCTTCTCTTCTCAAATCATGTCAAATGTGTCATGGGATCTTTAACGTCCACCTGAACAGGCAGACAAGACCTTGGTTTAAAGTCTTATCTGAATGACGGCACCTCTGACAATGCAAAATGCCCCAGCACTGCATTCCAGTGTCAGTTCAGACTATGTGAGTTCAAGTCCCAAAGTGGGACTTGAACCCACAACCTTCTGACTCAGGGGCTAAAGTGCTATCATTAGCGAAGCTGACAAGCATTTTGTGCAGGAATCGGCTGGTGCATGGGAACAAAGCTGACTCTGGGACGTAACCCTGTGTGTGGAACATTATATAAATGCTAGTTGGCATTGATGGCTGGCTGCATGCGTGCACAGTAAAACTAAATATCGTGGCCTTATTATAAAGTGGGTTGAAATTTCATGGATACCATTCACCACATTATAATGGGACCTCACTGTATTTCCATTGTCTCATGAATTGCCAGAGTTAACAGTTACCATCACAATCATTAGCACTTTTATCCCAAATTTATTTTCTGACTTTTCTTCTACGTTTGGTTTCATTTATTTCTTCTAGACCCAGAGATGAGCATGAAAGCTATTGCTGGAGAGGCATGTGTTTTATTTATCAAAACTTCATTAGTGGAGGTGAAGGCCCACTGTGGGCAGCAGTGCTTACATTGGAGTGTAATTGGTTACCTTTGACAATGCAACATACTCATCCTGAACTTCGGATGAGATGTTAAACCGAGGTCCCATCTTCGTCTCCAGGTGGACATTAAAGATCCCATGGCACTATTCGAAAGAAAGGGGAGTTTCTCCTGGTGTCCTGGCCAACAAATCTTTGTAACTGTGCGCAATTGGCTACCGCGTTTGCCCACATAATACGCAGTCAATCTACTTTGCAGTATATCCTGTGAAGCACTTTGAGATGTCTAAATGACGTGGTAAGGCACTGTATCAAACGCAAGGATATTATTATAATGTAAGCCACGCTACACTCAGCCAAGCCAGGTTGCAATAATTTTTAAATTGGGGAGAAAAATGGGCACATTCATATTAGCATTTATCATCCTTGGAAGAATTAGAGGTTGTCTCGGGTGTGAGAACACTTTACTGGATATTAATGGGGTGAAAATTGTGGTGTTTCAGAATGTACCTAATGTGCTAATTAGCTTTTTGGACGCATCCTGAGTGATCATCCTCCTGCCCCATCACTGGTAATATATGACACCTGGCGCATGTTCAGAAGGGGTAGGTCTTGCCTGACCAACCTCAGGGACTTTTTTTGTGGAGATCAAACCCCAGATCTTGAAATCACCAACCTACCTATTTGACTGCGTTTTTTGAGACATCTGCAGTAGTTCAGTGTTAGAGTATTCGCCTCCAAGCGAGAGACCTGGGTTTGATTCCCGCAGGGCGAAATGTTGGACTAGTTTCCTTATTCCACACGGCTCTGTTTACTTAGCATTAAGTTGGAACCTGGGTGTTAGTCGATTGGAAGATTGCTTTTCTGGGGGTAATAATTCCTTCAAAAAAATATAATAATAATGATAAATGGGTCACTTTGATCCACGTCTGTTTGTTGGACACAGCTTTGCGCAATTTGCTGCCGCGTTTCGCCCACAAAATATACAGTCAATTCACTTTACAGTATATTCTGTAAAGCGCTTTGAGACGTCTCGAAGATGTGATAAGGTGCTATGTCAAATGCAAGGATTATTTTGTTTTTCTCTTTGACCGAGCCTTCAGCTCCCCTCTCGACTCTCTTCCCCCTCCTCGCTCCCTCCCTTGCCTCCCCTCACCCTGACCATTTCCCCCCTCCTCTCTCCCTCCCATCCCTCCCCTCACCCTGACCATTTCCCCCCTGCTCGGGTCATGACCCAACTGTGCAGCGCCTTGGGACGTCCTCCTGACGTGAAAGGCGCTTTATAAATGGAATCTTGTTGTTGTTGTTGTTGTATTTATTATTATTATTATCTCTCTCAATCAACTAACAACCGGGTTCCTACTTACTGATAGGGAGACAGAGGCGTGTGGAGTAAAGAAGCTTGCTGGTTTAGCCCTGCCAGGGAATTGAACCCGGGTACTCTCACTCACAAGACGAGGGTGCTAACCACTATGTTAGGGGACTCCTTATCCGATTGAGTTGGAATCATCAGAAAGCATACTCACGCTGTAACATGCTCTGGTCAGACCACGCTCGGAGCACTTAGTACAGTTCTGGTTACTGCGACACCCTAGAGGCAACACGGAGGAAAAATAATGAGGATAATCACTAATGTTAGAGGAATGAGCCAAGGCTATGATTAGACATCCTAAAGCTCTTCAGTCTTCAAAAGGGCTATCTCGGAGGGGATGTTATAAAGTCATATAAGATTTTAAATGGAATTGAGAATTGTGATCTCCCTTTTATGAAAGGGAATGCATAATGGCAAGTTGTTAGGCAATATGAAGCACTCCAAAGCTTCTGGATGTGTCAACCTGCATCAATTTGGTAGCACTCTCTCCTCTGAGTCAGAGGGTTGTGGGTTCAAGCCCCACGTCTGGTCTTTCAAATCAAATAATCTAGAGTGATACTCCAATACAGTGGTGGGGGAGTGCTGCATTGTTGGAGATGCCATCCTTCAGATGAGACTTTAAACTGAGGTCCAGTTTGCCTGTTCAAATGAAAGTTAAAGATCCCATGGCACTATTCGAAAAGAGAAGGGAGTTTCTCCTGCCAGCATTGCCCCAGTTAAAACTGGACATTCATAGGCTGTTTGTGGAGCATGCTGTGCTCAAAATTTGCTGCAGCGTTCGCCTACAAAATACAGTTAACTACCTTTCACTTTGAATAGTATGCCTGTTCCAAAAAGCACTTTGAGACATCTTTGCATTGTAAAAGGGGCTAAATAAAATTTTGCATCGTCCCACAAATAGCTGTGGTGTGAGTGACCAATTTTATTTGGGGGAGTGTTGGTCTGGACACTGGGAGAAACTCCTCTCTTTTCGATAAAGCTAGTTAAATGGATTAAAAGGTATTCCATGATCTAATAAAGTGGTAGAACAGGCTTGACAAATCAAGTGGCTTTCTGCTGTTCCAACGGTTATTCACTCTGGTTGTTCAATTGGTAACCAACTTTATGGGACATAAAGTCAGTTATCATAGGAGGAGTTAACCAAAAACACTTTACAGACACTAGGGTGTGGAAAAGAATAGTATTTTATTCTGTTGTTTTTCAGCAGAGCATTTATAGTTGATGAGAAATCAATAATAATTCTTTCATTGAATAATGAATGAATATAATGTAATAGTCTCATCAAGTAACTTGCATTTGCCTAATGGTCAGAGTGCTACGTGCATTATATTGCAAAGGCAGCAATTTATAAAGTATTCTGTTTATACTTTGCATCACGGAAGTAATTGGAGTTAAAATTAACATGATAAAAGTTGGATTTAAATTGTAATTTTAACTGGGAATGAAGCTGATGAGAAGATAGCAGAGGGGATCTGTGGTGGTCCATCTGAAATTAGTTTGGTTTTGCTGCAGAACATTAGTTCTCAATTGAGACTCTTTATCTCAACATTACATGAAGCTGAAAAAATATATCACAGAGATTATATCATCATGTAACATGGTGTTTAATCATACAGTCCCTCCCCCCCTCACAAATCTGAAAAATGTACTGCAAATTACATTGTCACAAAACCACAGGCAACTGTGGTGTATAGAACAAAAGAATCAAATGTTACAGCTCAATAACAAAACATTAAGTCCATGCTGGCGTTGTATGCTACCCTGCCATATATAAATGCAAGTTGCTGTTGTTTCTCCACATGAACCACCTGATATAATTTCACTCTCCATCTCACTCCTCAAACCCCTTTGATATTCCCCTTTTTTGAGCCCTTTTAAAAGAATGTATGGATCCTGCCTCACCAATGGTTTATGGCGGACAATTCCTCATTCCAACTGTATTCTGTGTAAAGACATTCTCTCCTCGTTCTTTTTGTGATTTACAAAATGTAAAATGTAATTGTCTTGAATCTGAGTCACCTCATTGTTGTCATGCTGACCAATGGAAATAATCTGTTATTAGTTGCCTATTGTATACCTTTGCAATCTTGAAGACCTCTATCAGATCAGCCTTCAATGAAAAACTTCTCAATTGTTCATTCATAGCTCAAGACTTCATTCTGCATGATCAAGGTTAAATCTAATAGTTTGTTCTTTCCCCTGTTGTACATTGCCAGATAACTCTTGGAGACAGATCTCCTCCTACCTCATTACTGTCAGTGATCCTGAACTTGGATTGTTAAGGCATTTCCTCCCTCCCATCCACATCGATAAGCGCAAATTGAAAACTGAACCTGTTGCTGTCTGGGCAACTATTGCCTCGACATCCAAAATAGCACCATGTGTGGGTAGATTCAGCAAATTGTGCCTCCACCCATATGCACATATCATTTGCCTGATCGTGACTCTACAATGCTTCAGTGATTACCCTAATATCAGTTACATATCTTGCAGTAACATTTGAAAATGCAATGATAACCAGCATTGTAATTACCATTTTTATATAGGTTACTGATTGCAATGTTTTTAATCCCCAAGTGTCTTTCTGATCGGGCACTATTCCTGTTAGTGCTCTGGGTGCCTACCCTGCGTGACGGACGTTATATCAATATAAGTTATTGTTGTTAGGAAACCTTACTGCAGTTATAAGGCTCCACATCAGGACGTTGAGCTCACAGTCCAGACTGATGCTCCCGCGCAGTGCTTGGGGAGCACCACATTGCCAGAGGTGTTATCCTTTAAATGAAATGTTCATGTGGGGTCCTGCCTGTTCAGGTGGATGTTAAAGATTCCATGGCACAATTTGAAAGCAGAATTTATTCTCAGTGTCCTGGCCAACAATCCCCCAGATAAAAAATTGGTTATTCATTTCATGGCTGTTTGTGGGACTTTGCTGCTTGTAATTGATAGCCACATTCACCTGTAATTACAAAGTCAATGCACTTTACAGTAAACCCTGTACATTGCTTTGAGACGTTTTGACGTGATGAGGCGCTATATCAAATCCACATATTATTATTATCGATCACCTGTCAAAGTGCCCCCACGCACCAACTGGTGGTGACGTAGACACATCATTCAGAAACATAACAAATAATGCTTCTGATGATATTGTGGAATTCATTCCCAAAGAAATTTGACTCCCATGGAGGCGACGGTTACAGTCATCAGCTTGTTTCTCTGCTGAAAAACAGGGAAGCAAGGGACAAGAAAATATCACTAAACTCATATATCCCATTTCAGGTCTGATGAAAGGTCAGCGACCTGAAATGTTAACTCACTTTCCTCTCTCCATAGATGCCGCCTGACCTGCTGAATCTCAGCAGTTCCTGTTTTTATTTAAGATTTACAGCATCTTCATTATTTTGCCTTTATTATCCCATTTCTATCTTATCAAAACTGAGCTCACAGTCAAGGCTGATGTTCCAATGCTGAGGGACTAATAATAATAATAATAATCCTTGCATTTGATATAGTGCCGTATCATGTCATTGAGACGTCACAAAGCGCTTCACGGAATATATTGTAAAGTGGATTGACTGTATTTTGTGGGCGAAATGTGGCAGCTAATTGCACATAGCAGTGTCCTACAAGTAGATTGAATGACCAAATGTTTTTGGGGAAGGGATTATTATGCCCAAAAACAATCTGCCATCGACCAACACCTGGGTTCCTACTTATTGTTAGGTAAACAGAGATGTGTGGAGTAAGGATACTTGCCTAAGGTTTTGCCTTACCGGGAATCAAACCCAGGTTCTTTCACTTGAGAGACGAGCACGCTAGCCACTACACCACAGGACTCCATGAATGTTGCACAACCTTTTGGATAGATTTAAATTTTAGATGATAATTTTTTTGATTTGCACGATTAATGGCCAGGCATTCACCTACTGGATACACAGTCACTACATCTTACAGTATATCATATGAACCTCTTTGAGGTGTCCTTCCAATATAAAAGACGCTACAACAAATGTAAGTATTATTATTGTCGTCAATTAAGGTCCCATCTGTTTGGTAATCAGATAGACATTAAATTAAATTACGTGCTGCATTGTCTGAGATACTGTTCTCTGGATGAAACATTAAACTGAGGTTCTATCTGTTCAGGTAGACATTAAAGATCCCATGGCTCTATTGGAAAGGAGAAGGGAGTTAATCCCAGTGTCCTGGCCATATCTTTTTTTTATTCACATCGTGGCTGTTTCTGGTAGCTTGCAGTATGTTTGCCCACAAAATATGGAGTCAATCCACTTCATAGTATAATCTAGTCAAGCGCTTTGGGAGTCTCAACGATGTGATCAGGTGCAATATCAAATGTATTATTATTATTGTATTTGTCCAGGAATATATAGCCGCCACACTTGACAGTATTTACTGCTAACTCAGGCACTCTAAGACAACAACAATAACTTGCACTTATACAGCGCCCTCCATGCAGGGTAAAGTCTCAGAGCCCTTGACAGTGGTGGAGCCTGACCCCGAGCTGGGGGGAGGGGGAAGGTGGCCTTAAGGATGGTCGAAGAGAAAGGTTTTCAGGCAGGTCTTTGAAAAAGGAGAGAGAGGGGGCAAGGTGGAGGGATTGAGGGAGAGTGTTACAGAATTTTGGGGCTGAAAGCACGACCTCCGATGGTGGGGCAGAGAGTGCGAGGGACGTGCAGGAAGCCGGTGCCAGTCGAGTGGAGGTGCCGGGTGGTCGATTGGGGAGTGAGGAGGTCGGAGAGGCAGGGATGTGTCAAGGAGTGAAGGAATTTAAACAAGAATGTGAGGAACTTGAAGTTGATCCTTTCGGTGATGGGGAGCCAGTGGAATCTGGCCAGAACTGGTGAGATGTGGGTACGGAGTTTGGTCCGGGTCAGTATGCAGGCGGCAGAGTTTTGAATGAGCTGGATCTTGTGAATGGTGAAGCTGGGGAGACCGGCGAGAAGTGCGTTGGAGTAAACCAACGTAAGGGTTTAGGCGGCATTTGAGGTAAGGGGCACTCTGAGACACTTTGATATGATAAAGTGCTATAAAAATGCAATAATTTTATTTATCGTGGATACCGCTCAACTCACTTAATCCACTGGGGGAATGTTGTGCAACAAGAGCTCTCTGATCCCTAAAGGGAATCAAGAAAAAATGAAAGATTATTCTTCCATCTCCACTGTTCAAACCTGATCTGCTTCCCCTTAAGTCAGAATGATGTTCCCCCATTGAGCCTGAGTTAAATGGGTTCCATCTCAACATGCACCTGTATTCGTCAATACTGTTTTTTTTGGTCAGCCACGTACGGAAACCCATCCCCATGCTTAAGAGTATCCAAACCAAACTGAGAATTCCATGCATCCCACCTACACATGGAAATCCCAGAGACAGATTATTGGAATGGAATGCACACTCTCTCCCTGGAGGGACACATCCTGCTTATCTAATTCCGGAAAGTATGAGGCACATGTTAGCAAGAACGAAGGCTTGGGGTTCCCAGAGTGTGCATTGGATTACTGTTGGTGTCTAACAAGCTAAAATAGCATAGCTTGCCATGAATAGCATTGTCTGGCAAGCTTCCCCACTGCTTATCCAGCGAGGACAAGCGTATCCGTTAGGCTTTGGCTTGCAGGGTTAACTGGAGTTGAGTGGATGAACTCTCTGCTCCCGGTGACTGGTCTGCCCTTCCAGGTCCTACCGATGAGCCAGGCTGGCTGGGGTGTTGTCAGCAGTGCGCTGGAATACTACGGATCCACCTGCCTTAGGAACTAGACTACTCAATTCCGACATTCCGTTGCCAATCATGTCACCGTGGATCCAGTTCAGCTCGAAGGAAACCCCGATCTACCTCCCCCATCCCCCGGAGGATAGTCATTCAACATCCCACAAACATGGGTTTGAGTCCTCACTGGTTGGATTGTAGGTTCCAGGAGCACTCTGCAAGCTTCCCGATAGGCAAGGCAGCTCAGCATAAAATGCGTGAGAGAATTGGTACCATCTTTCTCTGAATCAAATAACTACTCAGTGTTTTATTGTTAATCGATGTAGTACCGATTGCTGTGGCATCATGCTGGGAGGAAGGGCCAAGAAATTCTAACCTCTACTCCTGCTATTTAATGTTTATATTGTATTTGCTGGCCATTCAAGGCAGACAGACACTGACGCACTTGGGAGACACACACTGACTCAGTTGGTGGCAGACATGGTTCACGGACCAGTTTATTATCACAAGCGGCAAACCCCAGTGACCTAAGCAGACAGACAATATTTTCTGTTACGGCCCTGGAGATTTGCAACCACGTGTGTTCACAATCGGTGTCTGTATCCCTTCATACAAGAGTTATCACTCACAATTTCCCCCCCTCCCCAGCACAGAATTCACACTCCACCAATTTCTAAAGAAACGAGGAGCACAACAACTTTCCCTATTCCTACCCGTTAGGGCTATGGCTTGCAGGGTTAACAGTCACTGGGGCAGGGAGTCATTTAAATAGCGCCGTTCACACTGGGCAGCGTCTCGGAACAATTAAAACACAGTTTATGTAGAATTCCAGAGCACTGGCAGCATCAGCATTCATGGATACACACTCCACCTCACCGTGCCAGTCAGGAACCTCGGCGTCATGTTTGACCCTCAAGTGTCCTTTCTCCCCCACATCCGTGTCATGGCCCGCTCTGCCTTTCCCCACCTCCGCAACATCCCCAACTCCGCCACTGCCTCACCCCTCATGCCACTGAAACCTTCATACATGCCTTCATTACACCTAGACTCAACTATACCAACTCCCTGCTTGTCAGCCTTCCCAACTCTTCCTGCCACAAGCTGCAGATCATCCGGAACTCTACAGCCCGTGTCCTCTCACACACCAGGCTCCACGACCCCATCACACCCACTCCCTCTGCTCAGTAGGCTCCAGCCTGATCCATGTCCCACCATCGGTGGTCGGGCCTTCAGCCTCTCTGCCCCCACCCTCTGCAACTCCATCCCACATTCCCTTTACCTCGCTCCCTCCCTTGCCTTCTTCAAGGCACGCCTCAAGATGCTCCTGTTCGATTGTGCCTTCGGCCACTTTCTTACCCTCCCTGCCCTCCACCTTCCCTGATCCCGCTTGGGTGCTAATCCCTAATCCCTAATCCCTGACTTTTCAGCCCCTTGGGACATCCTCCCGATGTGAAAGGCACTTTACAAGTGTAATTTGGTATTGTATGATACAGTGCAGAAATAATAATAATACTTGCATTTGGTATAGTGCCTTATCACATTGTTAAGACGTCTCAAAGCACTTCACAATATATACTGTAAAGTGAATTGACTATATATTTTGTAGGAGAAATGCGGCAGCCGACTGCGCATAGCAGTCGTGTCCTACAAACTAAATGTGGATTGAGTAACCAAATTAGTATTATTTTTTTTTGAAGGGATTATTACCCCCGGAAAGCAATCTGCCAATTGACTAATAACCGGGTTTCTACTTACTGCTAGGTAAACAGAGGCAGAGTAAGTAAACTAGCCTAAAGTTTTAATTGAAGCCGGATCCTTTTGCTTGCGAGTCCAACTACTCAATGTCGGTAATTACAACCAACACAACTTCCAACCCTCACTGAAACCTCTCCATTCCCTTCTCCCTCTGGTATGCATCACGTTTTTCTTTTACAGAGACAAGGCACCAGTAATGTAACCGTGCCTTGTCTCTTTTGTAAGAAAATAAAGTCTGCTGGTTACTAAAAAGCATATCAGTTTTTGAAAAATGATTTAATTAAGATTTCAATCAATGTTTTCATCTATGTGGCCTTAGCCATTACATTAGCAAATTCTGACATTGATGAGTTGAGCAGTTTACTTGCTATTAGGGAGAATCAGCTGCTTGATTCTGAGTAATAGCTTTCTCCAAACATTTATTTTTGTGTCAGGGAAGGTGCTTTATCTTACAAGATGCATTGTTCTCATTAAAAAAGGAATCCATGCAAAATAGACACTAATTTCAATGGCACTAATCCTGCCATTTGATACAGCACCTTGTCATATTGAGAGGTTGTCTCAAAGTGCTTCGCAGAAATCACTGTTAAATACTTAACAGCAGCAACAACAACAAATTGTACTTATATCTTTCACGCCTTTCACGCTTGGAGGATGTGAAAATGTAGTGACTGTGTTTTTCATAGACAAACACAACTGCTAATTTGCACGCAGCAATTCTCACAAACAGCCATGAAGTTAATTACTTACCTGGATCCCAAGGCAAACATTCTTCCCTTTTCGAATAGTGCTCTGGAATCTTTAACGTATACCTGAACGTGAACTTGGTTTAATGTGTTGTCTAAACAATGGCACATCCAACAATGCAGCGCTCCCCCAGCACTGTATTGGAGTGTAAGCCTAGACTATGCAAAGGCCTAATATGGGAACCTTCTGACACAACCTTCTGACTGAGAGCCAAGTGTGCTAACCACTGAAGCAGGCTGATATCTATCTATCGTGCCTTTTGGGGGCTTTAGCTTGATACTCATCAAGGTGTGTGGAATGCACACACTAATAATATTGGGGTTTCAATGTGGCGATGTGGAGTCTCTCCAGTACTCAGGATCACTTTGCTCGTCATAGAAACTTCAGGCCCAGAGGTATATCACATCGGAGCAAGAGCTCCCACTGGTTGGCAGGATCTGGTTCAGGTTCCCAAGAGTCACTGTTTTCGAGCCAGATTCGTTATTATCATCTGCCTTTATCAAGCATCTAATTAGGAGCCCATGACCTCTGGAGCCTACTTAGCACATCTTAGATAAATGTAAACTATTAAGTGTAAACCATTGTTACACGTGTTTCAGTTCTATCAATAAGTAGGTGAACTAGAATAAAGTGTTTTTAATTGAATGTTGAGTGAAGGTCTGTATAACAATATAAAAAAGAATACTTTGGTCACTCAATCCACGACTGTTCGTTGGACACTGCTGTGTGTGATTAGCTACCGCATTTCGCCCACAATATATACAGTCAATTCACTTCAGAGTATATTCTGTGAAGCGCTTTGTGACGTGTCAATGACGTGATAAGACGCAATGTCAAATGAAAGGATTATTATTATTATTAGAACTGTATCCTTTTCTGATGCTTTTTGGAGTTGAAGCAAACATTTGTTCTGTGTCATGATCCTGTGACGGACAACTCAACAGTGTATGTAGGTAAGGAAAGCAACAGGGCCAGATAAACTGAGCATGCCTCATATTAGACCCCACACCAGATAGTGTTCAGTTGACATGTTGCTGACAGCACTAGTGCAGAGGATGGCATGATTTCAGAACCTCTCCTGATGAATGACCCAGATCAGCGGGTTGTTTGTATGTTGGTAAATTTAGAATTATACAGTGTTTACAATGCAGAAGGAGGCTATTTGGCATGCTGTGTTTCTCTCCCCATAATCTGGGCCAATAGAAAAGTGTGGCTGCAATTTTTCCGCGGAATCTGCCATAAACAGCCAGCGCCTCTGCTGTAAACCTGCTGTACCTGGAGCGTTTGGCGCCGGCCTCGCGGCTGTTTATCTGACGTCATTGTGGCCGGAGCGGCTCCAGAAGTACATGCGCGGTACAACACCAACGGGAAATGGGCTTCGGCCACTCGGAGGCCCCGCTGTTGAGATTGGTGTCTGTCTGTGTGTTTGTCAGGGTTTTATATTTGTGTCTCACTCCTCTAATAATAATAATAATAATAATCCTTGCATTTGATATAGTGCTTTTCACGTCAGGAGGACGTCCCAAAGCGCTTCACAGAACACACTGTAAAGTGAATTGACTATATATTTGTGGCAAACGCGGCAGCATGCCACAGCAATGTCCCAAACAGTCGTAGATTGAAAATGACCAATTTATTATTGTTTTGTTTTTTGGAGGGATTATTATAGATGTGTGAGTGTATGTGACTCTGTGTGTCTCTCTGTGTCTGTGAGTGTGTGTGTCTCTCTGTGTCTGTGAGTGTGTGTGTCTCTCTGTGTCTATGACTCTGTGTGTCTCTCTGTGTCTGTGACTCTGTGTGTCTCTCTGTGTCTGGGACTCTGTGTGTCTCTCTGTGTCTGGGACTCTGTGTGTCTCTCTGTGTCTGGGACTCTGTGTGAGTGTCTGTGTGTCTGTGAGTGTGTCTCTCTCTGTGCCTGCGAGTGTGTCTCCCTCTGCGTCTGTGAGTGTGTGTGTGTTTCTCTTTTTCTGTGTGTGTGTCTCTCTGTATCTCTCTCTATGAGTGTGTGTGTCTCTCTCTGTGTCTGTGAGTGTGTGTGTCTCTCTCTGCTTCTGTGAGTGTGTGTGTCTCTCTCTCCGTCTGTGAGTCTGTGTCTCTCTCTGTGAATGTGTGTGTCTCTCTGTGTCTGTGATTGTGTGTCTCTCTGTGTGTCTGTGAGTGTGTCTCTCTCTCTGTGAATGTGTGTGTCTCTCTCTGTGTCTATGAGTGTGTCTCTCTCACTCTGTCTGTGAGAGTGTCTCTTTCTCTGTGAGAGTGTCTGTCTCTGCGTCTGTGAGTCTGTGTCTCTCTCTGTGTCTGTGAGTGTGTGTCTCTCTGTTTCTCTGACTGTGTGTGTCTCTCTGTCTATGTGTGTGTGTCTCTCTCTGTGTCTGTGAGTGTGTCTCTTTCTGCGTCTGTGAGTGTATGTGTCTCTCTGTCTATGTGTGTGTGTCTCTCCTCTGTGTCTGTGAGTGTGGTCTCTGTTTTGTCTCTTCTGTGTCTGTGAGTGTATGTCTCCCTTTGTGACTCTGAGTGTGTATGTATCTCTCTGTATCTCTGGTGCCAGGCTGTGAGAGACAAGAGATGGTGATCTTCTGTAGCTCCGCTGTCAGGAAGCTGGTTCTGAATGTCTTGTTTTTTTAGCCCTGCGCTTGTGGTCCCTCCCCCACCCCCCAAATGGGTAACCCAGATTTTGTTAAAGAAGAAATTAATACTTTTTTTTTTTGCAAAATCTCCATCCCACAGAAGATCAAGTTCAAAATCCTCTTTCTCACCTTCAAGGCCCTCCATGCCACTGCCCCTTAATTCCACATCAACCTGTCCGCTCCCACTGTTCAGCAGACTCGGGCTGCTCCACATCCACTGCCCTGGTCAGTCCACCATTGGCAGTCGGGCCTTCAGCCTCTCGGCCACCACCGTGCCATCCCACATTCCCCTTGCCTCGTCCCCTCATTTGCCTCCTTTGAGGCAAGTCTCAAGTCCCTCCTCTTCGAATCTGCCTTCAGCTACTGCCCTATCCTCCCTGCCCTTCACCCGTGCCCCCACCCTGCTTGGGTCCAAATTGCCGACTGTCTAGCGCCTTGGCACATCCTCCCGCCATGAAAGGTGTTATACAAATGTAATTTTGTATTGTATATGTTATTACCTCATGTTTAGTTTTAGTTTAGTTTTTAATCAATATGTTGAAAAAATGTAGGTTGGCAGTAAAATGTACATATCAATAGCACCAACCACCCCCCACAATTTTCCGCATGGTCTGCCAAATTTATATCATATATTTATCCAATTTCTTCTTAAATGCAAATATGGATACAGCAGTCTCTGTAGTCCAGTTCCTAAGTCAAACGGGTTCGCATTACTTCAAGGCACTGCCGATGACTGACCAGATAGCCGAGCTCACTGGCAACAACAACAACAAGAACTTGCACTCAGGGTAGCGTCTCAGAGTGCTTAACAGTGGCAGAGCCTGGTTCCGAGCCAGGGGGAGGTGGCCGTAAGCACGGTCGAAGAGGAATTGACAGCACTCGTAGGGGCAAACCTGTCTTGGGGTCTGAGATTCTTCCCATTCGATTTGGTCAATCAATCCACAACTGTTTATGGGACATTCCTGTGCACAATTGGCTGCCACGTTTCATCCACAAAATATACAGTCAATTAATTTCAGGGTATATTCTGTGAAGTGCTTTGAGACGTCTCAACAAGTGATAAGTCCCTATATCAAATGCAAGGATTATTATTATTGTACCCAACCAATGAATCTATTAACACTTGTGTATCTCCATTGCAAGTGCATTCGATGGGCTCCTGGGCCTTCTCCCAGTTTTCACTTGTGTATTATTTACTGTCTGTGCATCTCCGGTACCTACTAAAACCATCCGAGCCTGAATACAACATCAATCTATGCTATCATTTAGCAATTCAACACCTTGGTGTATTCATCTGTTTTTTGCGTGCGACAGAGTATCAAACATGGTTTCTGTGAATTAGATCAATTACATTAATTTTCTTTCAAAAATTTTTTTATGATCTTCAGGTAAAACCATCCATATCAAAACCATATACATGTTATATGTTTCCATTAGTAGGCTAGCAAGCACTATTCCCCTCAAGGATTCTGCATTCTAAGAATGAGTTGTGAATTTTAACGTTGTGAAATTCTCCAAACTCTCTCTTCACCAATGAGTTCGGAAAAGACTCCAGGAGACTTCATTCTAGAATAGTGAGCCTGGAAGCCATTCAGCTATTGCTTTCAGTCAATTCTCCAGAGAAAAATTGTCATTCACTTCCTTCAGTCTTTGTAAGACCTTGCAGTGTGCAAAATGGCTGCCAACAATAAAAAAATTACATTTGTATAGCACCTTTCATGTCGGGAGGAAGTCCCACTACGCTTGATTGCCTGTGAAGGACTTTGTGACTTTTCAATGTTTTAGGTGCTATATCAACGATAACGATTATTTATAATTGTCTTCTCCCCACGTCTACTTAGAACACCCTGGAAACTGCACAATTGCTGCACTACACCTGAATGATTATTTCCACTGTTGTGGACTCAAACATGATTAGAAGAAATTATTTTACCTAACAATAATCAGCCTTGTATTTCATATAACGCTTCACCATGTTGGATTATCTCGAAGCATGTCATGGAACTCTCTGTGAAGTATAGTGCTACATTCAGGCTGCATGTGGAGTCCTGTAGCTCAGTGGTTAGAGCACTCGCTTTGCAAGTGAGATACCTGGGTTCAATTCCAGGCAGAGGGCGAAACCTTGGGCAAGTTTCCTTACTCCACACGCCTAATAATGATCCCTCCAAAACAAAACAATAATAAATTGGTCATTTTCATTCCACGACTGTTTGTGGGACACAGCTGTGCGCGGTTGGCTGCTACGTTTCGCCCACAAATGTGTGGTCAATTCGCTTTACAGTCTATTCTGTGAAGCGGTTTGAGACATCGAGAAGACGTGAAAAGCGCTATATCAAATGTAAGGATTATTATTTATCAATGGGTTAATGAAATGTTTTTAATTAATTGGAAAGAGGTGTAATATCAGCAGAATTAATGTTGATGCTGTCACTGTTGTATTTATTAATAATCCACTTTATTAAACTTAATGTAGAGTGAGTGGAAATCAGATTTGAATAAATAATAAGAATCCTTGCATTTAATTTAGTGCCTGTAATGTCCCAAAGGTCTCAAACCCTTGTGGAGTCCTGTAGCTCAGTGGTTAGAGCACTCGCTTTGCAAGTGAGAGACCTGAGTTCAATTCCAGGCAGAGGGCGAAACCTTGGGCAAGTTTCCTTACTCCACACAGAGCCTAATAATAATCCCTCCAAAACCCAAATCAATAATAAATTGGTCATTTTCAATCTACGACTGTTTGTGGGACATTGCTGTGAGCAATTGGCTGCTGCGTTCGCCCACAAATATACAGTCAATTCACTTTACAGTGTGTTATGTGAAGCGCTTTGGGACGTCCTCCCAACGTGAAAAGCGCTATATCAAATGCAAGGATTATTATTATTATTAAAACACTTCACAAAAATTTCTGTAAAGCTGTGTATTTGCAGGTAAACTCAGTAGCCTATTTTGGCAGAGCAACAAAACAGCCATGAAACTAAACTAATGACTAAATATATTTGGGGGATTGTTGACCAGTATACTGGAAGAAACTCCTTACTATTTTCAAATAATAATAATAATCCTTGTATTTGTTGTAGCCCCTTATTACGTCATTGAAATATCACAAATCAATTCAGAGAATATGCTGTAAAGTGCATTTTGTGGGTGGATTACACCAGGCAATTAATTGAGCACAGTTAAATAATGCTATTTGATCATAATGTCCACCAGAACAATCAGTTCAGCTTCTCGTTAAACCTCAGTTTAACTTCTTATGCAAAGGATTCCTTAGGACTGAATAGCAGAAACACAATCCATATCATGTGCAAGCTGCATCAGCATCATTTCACAAACTCCAATGAAAGGAACATCAAATCAATTGCTTATTTTTTGGGATTGGTTGAGGCAGGTGTGTTAGCCAGAATACCAGGAGAAGCTCCCTCCTCCTTTTCAAAATAGTTTCATTTAACATGCAACTCAACTGATAGAAGGGAACATATTTTACATTTTCCAGAAGGATATTAAGATTTAAAACAGAAAGGTTTCTCAGACTAAGACTATGTGGATTGATATACTTTCTCCAGTAGAGTCCTATAGTGATTAGCACACTCACCTCAAATGCAAGAAGTTCCCGGGTTCAATTCCCGGGCAGGACAAAACCTTAGGCAAGTTTTCTTACTTCACAAGCCTCTGTTTACCGAGCAGTAAGTAGGACCTGGGTTGTTAGTCAATTGGCGGTAATAATCCCTCAAGACGAAACTCAATCCATGATTGTTTGTGGGATACACAATTGGTTGACGTGTTACGTCCACAGAATACGGTGTTAATGCACTTTACACTATTCTGTGAAGCGTTTTGAGACGTCTCAATGATCTGATGAGGCACTATATCAAATGCAAGGATTATTATTATTATTGGGACTCCCAGAGCGCAGCCCTGTTATTGTCAAGTCAAATCTTCAAGCCATCTTATCAGCTGGCAAATTGGAAGTGACAGTAAAAAGACAACAATTTACTTACAAATTCTACCCCTTTTCTTGGAAAAAAAACACTTTCCGGTAACATTAGACTACTTGAAAGGGCTATTTTAGTCTTTAATACTGGATATGTAATACAGATCTACTGACTAATAAAAAATGAATGACCTGAAGGTAGAACCTCATTAAATATTCAAGACTCAATAAACTTTTTGTTGCGGTATTTTTTAACATGTTAATATGCTTTTAATTGCATTGGACTAACTGCAGTTTACAATAATGTGTTAGCTAGCTATGGAGACAGCCTCATGGGACTGTAAACTCAAATAACAGGCAAAAGGGAAAAAAAAAGGAATGGAAAAATGATATATGTAAATTCATCTTTTTATCCTTTTGAAGATATTAATGCATGTAAACAGCAACTGTTTGGGTCTCAATTAACATCTTAAAAAGTCCTGTAGCATTGTGGTTAGAGCACTCGACTCATAAGTGAGAGGACCTGAGTTTGATTCCCAGGAAGGGTGAAATCTTAGACAAGTTTCCTTACTCCACACCCCTCTGTTTACCTAACAGTAAATAGGAACCCAGTTAGTTGATTGGCGGATTGCTTTCCGGGGGTATTAAACCCTTAAAACAAAAGTATTCACTAAATCCACGACTGTTTGTGGGGCACTGCTGTGCACAATTGGCTGCTGCCCACAAAATATACAGTCAATTCAACCTCCACATCGACCTGTCTGATCCTTCCGCTCAGCGCTCTCTGGCCTGCTCCACATCCCCCACACTGGCCACCCCACCATCAGTGGTCAGGCCTTCAGCCTCTCTGCCCCCACCCTTTAAAACTACATCCCTCGGTCCCTCCCTTGCCTCCTTCAAGGCACGTCCATGACTGCACTCTTCGACCTCGCCTTCGGTTACCCTCCTACCCCTTCCCTCCCCACCCTCAGCCTAAACTATATGAGTTCCCAACTCCCTGGTCGTGTCCAAATCCCTGATTGCTCAGCACTTTGGGACATCCTCCCATACAGGCGCTATAGAAATGTAATTTATTGTTGTTAATCGTGAGGCTGTAATGCAGAATTTCATTATCGGGCACCGTTTCAGCCAAGAATGTTAGAGAAAAACACAGGAAGAAATTTATTAACAGAGAGTTAGAACTTGCATGTATTCTAATCATGTATCATATTTAACAGTGTCTGTGCTAGGAGCATTAAATCTACAAGATTCATTGATAGATATTAAATGGTTGGCCCGTTAAAAGTAAATAATAAATAATGCCATTAAATTCAATGAACCTCACGTCTATGACAAACCAAGCATGACCAACTGAATTAGATGTTAAACAAATATAGAGATGTAAACATGCCCCAATAAATGACCACAAGCAGTTTAAGATTGAAAGAATGCTGCAATATCAGTCGAACAATCAGTCAAAAGAAGTCTTCTACTGTGGCAAGTTTTCTCAAGCTTTACCTTACTCTTTTGTAGGAAAAGCTGAGGGAAGATGTTTAAAACACTGACAATCTTTCACTGAGAGTCGTAAAGCAATGTTGACGTTTATTTGAGATTGGAAGCCGATGAAATGTGAATGTAATTCAAAGTGAAATACCTAAGGAAGCTACGAAGGAGTGGTCATTTGAGGCAGTTTATAATCATGGAAAGCTTCAGCTTGTAGTTTTACATCAATCTTCATCTTCATGTATGTCAGCCTGGCTCAGTCAATAGCACTTTCACCTCGGTTTTAAAAGGTTGTTAGTTCAAGCCCCAGGTTGAAACGTGAAACTCGTATAGCTTAGGCTGACATCCCAATGCAGTGTTGGGGGTGGGAGGGGGAAGCGGGGCAATGCATTGTTAAGAGGCGCTGTCCTTCAGATGAGACATTAAACCGAGGTACCATCAACCTGTTCATGTACAAAGGCAAATGGTGTTGGGAATATTTTGGGTGAAAGAAGTGCTTGAGTTTGAAAGAGTTACGAGTGTTGTATGGAATTATGTGAATTGCAGGGCAAGCCATATTGCCAACAATGGGCTTTTCTTGCCCTCTACTTTTATGGCAAGCAGAGCTAAATTCTTCAGATTGTGCTTCTGCAACATTACATTATTACTGTTCAAACATTGAATACTGAATGCCTTCTCCTGCGCCTTAAATTTCTACTTGTAAAGGAAAAAAAATTGCAGGGCTATGGGTTAAGAGCGAGGGTGTGGGAATAGTTGGTTGCTATTTCAAAGAGCTGGCACAGGCACAATGGGCCAAATGGCCTCCTTCTTTGCTGCAAGATTCTATGATTCTATTAATTTGCAGGAGTATGGAGGAAAAGGCAAGTAAATGAGACTGAATGAATTTCAAAGAGTCAGCATAGACACAATGTGCAACTGGCCTTTTGTACTTTAAAGTTCTATAGTTCTATTAATATTAACAAATATGATATTGTTGTTTAGTTGTTCATGAATTTTCAATAACCACGTTTCTCTCTCTCTCTCTCTCTCTGCCATTGTTTGAAAGCAGGCAAGTGGTTGAGCTTTTAAATCACAGTTTTAAGATAGCTTCTTAGGTAAAAACTAAGAATTTGAAGAGGTAACATCCCCAATACATTGTGAAGGTCTATAGCATATCAACCCATGTCCTACAATCCCATAGATTATAGGAATGTCTCTAGTCCAGGAAGTGTCTTATCAATAGTACTAAGTCTTAACATTCATTCCTCCTGGACTGTGACTTCTCAAGGCCATAAAAGCTATGTGGGATGGAACTACTATCTGGAAAAACATGTGAATATTGTGCACACGACTCAGTCTGTGTAAAACAGAATGTTAACCAGCAGAAATAGATAATCTTAAAGACTTTTTAATTTACATGGACACACTCACCATCGGCCCACCCCCATGTTCTTGTTGACTCCTTCTACGGTAGGCCACTAACATCACCATGTACCAGCCATAAATCAGCACTGGTCTTACCTTGAATCAGTCCAAGACAATGAAATTGCAGTATAATAATACTAATACTAATGATAATCCTTGCATTTGATATAGCACTTCATTGAGGAACCATATTTTAAACCATATTATAATAATACTGTAATAAACCTTAGATTTGATATAGCGCCTCATCACATTGTTGACACGTCTCAAAGTGCTTCAGAGAATATAAAGTGAATTGACTATATATTTTGTGGGTGAAAAGGATAGCCAATGCACCCAGCAGTGTCCTACAAACAGTCATGGATTGAATGAGCAAATGTTGAGGGATTATTACCTCGAAATGCGATCCACCAATCAACTAACAACCAGGTTCCTACTTACTGCTAGGTAAACAGAGGCGTATGAAGTAAGAAAACTTGCATAAGGTTTCGCACTGCCCAGGAATCAAACCCAGGTCCTATCAATTTGCTGCAGGACTGCACGGTTATTATCCATGAAATATGAAGTATTAAGAGTTGAAGAGATTTTACACCTGAAACCTACATCTGAAATGACAGGCTTTTAATTGCTGCTGTCGTTTCCTTTCCCCCTCCCTTAGCTGCGGAAGGCTGTCATGGATCACATCTCAGACTCCTTTCTGGAAACCAACGTTCCTCTCCTGGTTTTGATCGAAGCAGCCAAGAGCGGCAATGAGAAGGAGGTGAAGGAATACGCCCAAGTATTCCGCGAGCACGCCAACAAGCTGGTGGAGGTGAGTCAGTACATACCGGAATTCAAATTCCACTTCAATAATTTATGACTCCTTTTAACTTGTAACAGTTGAAACCAGAAGTAATAAAAACTATATTCATTGGGGGCGGCTATAAAACACCATCTGACATAAGTGAAGCAACAACCTCGAAACATCAATTCAATCATTTAATAATCCCGGGAGATTTTTTAGCAAATTCTTGCTTCCTTTTCCTAAAGAAACTGACAAACTATAGTTTAAAGCTCTGTGTTTTGCCTGTAAAAGCATTGCTGGCCACTGAGATGAACTTTTTTTGGGGGGTGGTAAAGGCAGCAAGTCGTGCGATTGCCAGAAAGTTCAAACCTGTGTTTAGCTATCGGTGAGAGCGAACACTCAAGAGTGAAATTATTGTTGGTAATAATTATCACATCACATTCTAAGTTTCTCACCCTTCGACTGGGCTTTATTCCAAGCTTCACAGATGACTCCTCCTCATTCTGAGTTCCATATGAAACAAGGAGTTTTGATCGAGTAAATAGAGAGCAACTGTTTCCTCTGTTGAGTGGGTAACCAGAGGACACAGATTTAAGATAATTGGCAAAAAAAATCTACCCAGAGAGTTATGGTCTGGAATGCACTGCCTGAAAGGGTGGTAGAAGCAGATTCGATCGTAGCTTTCAAAAGGAAATTGGTTAATAATAATAATAATCCTTGCATTTGATATAGCGCTTTTCACGTCTTCTAGACGTCTCAAAGCGCTTCACAGAATAGACTGTAAAGCAAATTGACTGTATATTTGTGGGCGAAACGCAGCAGCCAATTGCGCACAGCAGCATCCCACAAACAGTTGTGGATTGAAAATGACCAATTTATTATTGTTTTGTTTTGGAGGAATTATTATTAGGCGTGTGGAGTAAGGAAACCTGTCCAAGGTTTCGCCCCGCCTGGAATTGAACCCAGGTGTCTCGCTTGGAGGCGAGTGCTCTAACCATTGAGCTACAGGACTCCATGGATAGGTACAGGATGGGTACTTGAAAAGGAAATATTTGTAGGGCTATGGGGTAAGAGTGGGGGAGTGGGACTAGTTGGTAGCTCTTTCAAAGAGCCGGCAGAGGCACCAAATGGCCTCCTTCTATGCTGTAAGATTCTAAGGCCTTCTGAGATCCAGAATTGGTTGTGTGTGACCTGTGAGCATAACTTTCCAGAGAGAATCTTGGCCTCACGGGTGCAATGTTGGGTTATTTAAAACAAAAGCCGTGAAATCCCACCTGGTCTTAATCTTTAATACCGTTTGGTTTTACAAGTTAAGACCATGTAGAAATTGGTGGAAAATTCTTTAGTCTTAATTTAGTAGCCGGTTTGTTTTTAGGAACTAAGGAAAAAAACACTTCTAAGTTAAGCCTGAATTGAAGACTTTTTCACCATTTTGTTTGAAGACACAAAGTCTGACAGGCTAAGAGAAGGTGCAATTTCAGGTGTAAGCTTGGTAAATTACTACTGATAATCAAACTCTTTAGCCTTTTGGAAATAACTATGCTGGAAACTGTGTGTGTCCCATCCCAAAATATTGTATCATATGCAAGCAGTAAGTTGGCTCTATATCTTGGTACAGTGGAACTTGGAACTCCACAATAATCGTATGTTTATAGCCAATGTGTCTATTGATATTATGTGATCTTTTATATGTGGGAAATCAGGATTGTTCATAAATAATAATAACAAACAACCTCTCAAGCAACTCTATTCACAAACACACTGTGATCCTATGGTCTAGGCCTATGTTCACCTAGATCTGAGATACATTAAACCTGGGTCCAGGCCCTCGAACTATATTTACCAAATACACCTTTAGCCGATATGTCAGGGTAGGGAGGTTTTTCCAATTTACCAAAGTTCTTACCTTTCTCATCTCTTCCTACAGTCTCCTCTGCTGAGCGCCTCTTCCCTCCCACTGTCATTCCCATTGGATGGGAAGAAGATCAATTAGCGGCAGTTTTAGGAGGTGTCAATCACTTCGGAGCCGCCACTAAATGGTCCCATTCTCATCCATTGGATGCAGTCACTGCCCCCCCACCAGCTCCTTGTGAATAGCTGGAGTCCGCTGGCAATCACAATCTGACTCCTCCCATCTCCATCCTGAAGCCACTTGACACACAGAGTGAGTACATTCAGCAGCGATTAGCATGGCATTTTGCCCAGATTAACAGGATTTTTGTCTGAATTAACAGGCTTATTTAAAACAGATAAGAATACAAATGAATCGGGGCCGGGTGTTTCATACAATTTACCCGGCGTCTGGGGTTACCCAGTGTCCAGCTAAACTGGATCCCACTATATTGCAAGGAATGGTGCTGCCTTCCTGTGGAGTGTACAGGCAAGGATCAGCTTCAGATTGATAGCAATTGATTTGGAGCCTCTCGGTATTACTACCAAAAGTTAGATGCATCGTTGGCCTAAAATTGTGTCATTTCATGGAGGGATTTAAAATATAGCATTCAAACCCAACTTTGCGTGAATTTGAATATTATAGTTCAAATTCCTCCTTGGCCTCACGTCTCCCTACCTCTGCGACACTCCTTACCCAGTGTTTTTTTTCGCTCAGTGAACACTGGCCTGCTATGTGACCTCCCCCATCTGTCCTGCTGCCCTGCTCTCTGGAACTCCAACTCAGACTCACTCCAACTCAATCTACTCACTTTCCACTTTTAAAATCCGCCTCAGGATTTACCTCTTTGATCTAGCTTTTGGTTATCTTACTCCTCCCCAATCCTCTTCAGCTCCCACCTAAAACCTAATGGATGGGTGGTCCGAACTGGACAAACAGCGGAAAAGCTTGCCAGACAGCGATATCAATGGCAAGCTGTGCGGTATTAGCTGGTTAGACTCCAGCAGTACCCCAATGCACACTCTGGGCTCTTGCCAACCTGCACCTAATACTTTCCGGAAATAGGTAATCAGGATGTGTCCCTCCAGGGAGAGAGTGCACATTCCATTCAACAATCTCTCTCTGGAATTTCCATGCGTAGCTGAGATGCATGGAAAACTCAGTTTGGTTTGGATACTCGTAAAGCATTGTGATTGGTTTCCGCATATGTCAGACACTAAGCTGACCAAACAAAAGCTCCTGCCTTGTGGTTCGGGTGCCCAGCCAGATATCTAAAGCGCTTTGCAACATCCAGCATTTGGAAAGGTGCTGCATGATTGTAACTGTATTGTAATTGTATTGTATAGTTCGATGTGAGATGCCACTTTTCATCCCACTGTGTCAGTCAGATTTAGCACATAAACAAGTAAATGTTCTGATTTGTTTTACACACCAGTAGAATTCCTCTGCATCAAAAACCCTTCTGTGAAGTTATGATTTTTAAAACATTATTTATGAACATTCATGGTGGGGCGAGGGATTGTGTGTATTTTCCAAATGCGATGCTAAATTATATTAAGCACGATAATTCCAGGTTTTTTTTGAAACAGCAAGAAATATTTGTTGGATGGTGGAATTAGTTGCCCCCTTCTGCGGCTTAAGTTGAAAGATATCTGAATATGGCAGATGAAGCTAAACTGGAGAGAGTGAGAAAGATCAGATGAATGTCACAGATTTTCAAACTAGACAGCAAATAAGACCAGCTCCTATGTAATTCTGTTGGAAAATATCAGACCAATTAGAAAATTCCCCCAAAACAAGGATAATGAGCAACAAATAAATAAACATGGTGATGTGTTGAAAGTGTTTTTTCTGCATTAAAGACATTATTGTTTTGTGATGGAACAGGAGAGCAACTTCACTTAAGCGAAAGGTCCTGGGTTTGATTCCCGGGCAGGGTGAAACCTTAGGCAAGTTTCCTTATTCCACACATCTCTGTTTACCTAGCAGTAAGTAGGAACTCTGTTGTTAGTCGTTTTCCAGGATTAATAACCCCTTCAAATAAAAATAATAATAATCATTTGGTTACTCAATCCACAACTGTTTGTGAGAGACCTCTGTGTGCAATTGGCTGCTGCGGTTCATCCACAAAATATGCAGTCAATCCACTTTACAATATATTCTGGGAAGCGCTTTTCTCAATGACATGACAAGTCGTTGTATCAAATGCAAGGATTATTATTATGATGATGATGAGTAGAGAGTGTATTGGTAACTTTGGGTTTGAAGTGTGATAGGCATCTGTCGATCCAGTGAGTCTCGGAACACCTAAGACTCATCAGAGGTGTCATCCTTCAGATGAGACATTAAAACGATGTCCTGTCTAATTGTTCATGTGGCTATTAAAGATCCCATGGCACGATTTTGGAAAGATTGAAAATCCAAATCTCAGATAAAATACTGGTAATTCACTTCATGGCTACAAATTGGCTGTCTTGTTCACCTACACATACACAGTCACTTTACCTTCACCTACACTTTGCAGTAAACTCTTTGAGACAATTTGGCATAATGAGGATATAAAATACAAGGATTATGTTTTAATATTATTATTCTAACCACCATTTTGTTAGGCCATTCCACATCGTAATAACACAATGTACAAAACAAATTCTCACCTCTCCCTCTATTTGTTTGAAATTGATCTTAAACATATTTCCTGTATTTGATGAGTCACTGACCAGTGAGAATAGCTTCTCTCTATTTATCATCTCTGCTAATATTTTTGAACACCGAATAACAGTAATCCTTTCATTAGGTATAGTGCCTATTACATCAGGAGGATGTCTCAAAGTGCTTACAGGATTTACAGTACAGTGTAGTCACTGCATTTTGTAGAGGAACTACAGCAACAAACCTGCACACAGCAATGTCCCACAAACACACATGAAGTGAATGACCAATTTTATCGAGGTGGTTGTTGACCAGGTCACCCTTTTCTTTTCGACTCGTGCCATTGGGAGTAATAACATCCACTTGAACAGGAAGACGAGATCTCAGTTTAACATCTCTTCTGAAGGATGTCACTTCTAACAATATGGTCACTCAATCCATGATTGTCTGTGGGACACTGCTGTGTGCAATTGGCTGCCGCTGTTTTGCCCACAAAATATATAGTCAATTCACTTTACAGTGTATTCTGTGAAGTGAGATGTCTCAAAGCTGTGATAAGCGCTATATCACTATATCAAATGCAAGGAATATTATTATAATGCAGCACTCCCTCAGGACTCTGTTGGAGTAATAGCCTAGATAAGAGTTCAAAGTCCTGACATGTGGCTTAATTAACTACACAACTATTTGATTCAGAAGCAAGAGTACTACCCCTCCTTTCCAAGTTGATACCTACCTACCTCTATCAGATCTAGAGTGAACGTTCTCTCTATTCATGAAGACAGCCCGCATTTTCCATTTTCATACATAAAGTCAATCACTAGTGTCATCTTTGTGAAACTGCTCTGCATGCTTTCTGTAGCCTTGACATCCTTCCGCTGTCTGCTGTGATCTTCTGTCTGCTGCTCTTCTCAGCATAATTGAGGCTTATTTGGCAAGATAAGATGAAGCGATGTCACAGTGATACAACATGAAGCATGTTTGTCATTTCACTGGGTTCCAAATTATAAAATGTTATTGAGGTCAGAGCAACCAAATGTTCTGGTTTCCCACTGTTCCATCAGCACAGGAATATTCAACAACAACTTGCATTTATATAGCGCTCCTCACACAGGGTAGTGTCCCGGAGCACTTCACAGTGGTGGAGCACTATGCCGAGCCAGGGGGAGGTCACCATAAGCACGTTGAAGAGGAAGGTCTTCAACTGTGACCTGATAATGGGAAAGGAGGTGGCAAGGAGGAAGGATAGAGGAAAAGTTTTCCAGA
Organism: Callorhinchus milii; assembly: GCF_018977255.1. NCBI lineage: Eukaryota > Metazoa > Chordata > Chondrichthyes > Chimaeriformes > Callorhinchidae > Callorhinchus > Callorhinchus milii. Next base: position 60,857 of record NW_024704775.1, on the reverse strand, counting down.
GTTTCGGGGCGTAGTGGTTGAATGTGCGGCCAACGATGGTGGAATGAAAGGCTTGAGGGACAAGCAGGAGCCCGGAGCCAGTCGAGCAGAGGTGGCAGTTAGAGGGTTGGGGAGTAAGCAGGTTGGAGAGGTAGGTAGGTGCCAGGTGTGAAGGGATTTGAAGACGAGTGAGGATCTTGAAATTATCCATTCAGTTATAGGGAGCCAGTGGAGCCTAGCTAGAACTGGTGTAATGGGGGTACAGAGTTTATTAATCTTGAGTACAAGAAAATGCCTGTTTATCCAGGACGATTTATATTAGACAGATAGGGGAAGCTGCGTCTTTGCTCTAGCTGTCCATTAGAACCTCTTTCACTTTAAAAATGATCATGTTATCTTTCCCGAATTGGAGACGCACCAAATTTCATTAATAGAAATATGATGATCGTGTTGCTGCTGTGCTCTACATTACACATATCAAAAAACAAAATACTGTGAGAGCTTTGCTATTGATTTTTCAAAACATTTTCGATATCAGCCTTGCTTTTTGTGCTGGCTACTGTGAAGAGATACATTTGTTAGGGTAATGGAATTTTAATATGAGTGAATGAAGCAAAGCAAAACGGACAGCACAACTTGGTTCAACTACTTTAATTTTTGTGCACGCACAGAGTCTGGTGTTGGCATTATGATGCTTTTCTTTTTTCACATCCATGCTGATACCAGGAACCTGAAGTCTGAAAAGTGCATTAGCCTCAAGGTGTCTGCCTTAAATGTTAAAATCGTGCTGAATTTTGTTAATTAAATGTATTGCCTTAAATTTAGTCTTACAGGCTAGTCTTTTCACGCTTGTTGAAAAGAATCAGTTTCCATGTTCCAGGTTATGTCCCTGACAACGACAACAACAAATTGTGTTTGTATAGCACCCCTCAGGCAGGGTAGTGTCCCAGAATACTTATCTCCTGCCACCATCAGCAGCCAAGTGTTCAGCTTCTACCCCCCCACCAACCTCTGTGACTCCCTTCTTCTACCTCTCTGTCTTGTCTCCTCTCTGTCATTCCTGCCTCAAAACCTACTTCTTCGACCATGCCTATGATTACCTCTCCCTACTCCCTCCCTTATCCCCTGCATCACTGTAAGGTGCTCCGAATTTGTGAGAATCCCCCGCCCCACTGTAAAAATTTGGATTTAAAATGCAACATGTCATGTGCTTATTATGACAAGACCAAAAATTGTGGTTAAACCATTTAATATTCATCAGTAGGTTTGCGGGTCTGACAGAAATGCTGTGCTGTATGATTAACAACAGTGATGGTGTCACAGAAAGATTTGGGATGACTCTGTGCCGATAATTTGGTGTTGGGGCAAAGGATTTGTACCTGCGGGACAGTTCAAAAATTATCGATAGTTTGAATGCAGTTTCTGGCAATGTGCTAATTAGCACAATTTGTATATTTTTGATTTCAATCCACCCCAGATAATAATAATAACAATAATCCTTGCATTTCACATAGCACTTTATCACGTTGTTGAGATGTCTCAAAGTGCTTCACAGAATATACTCCGAAGTGAATTGACTGTACATTTTGCAGGCGAAAGAGAGTTGCAAAGAAAGGTTCATTTCTTTAATGGCTGCAGTGATGCTTTGTGGAATGAATTTGAACAGTTGTATACATCAATGTGAAGGTTAACAGTACAAAACTGTGGAAAGCAGGTTGAAGCAGCGCTAAAGTGGCACTCTCGTTCAAAAGTGTCCATAACAATGACAGCAGTAGAACATGTGAAAGTGGTGCAGCAGGTTTTGTTACATAAATACTGATTGTTTGGGCGTTCGTGACACACATGGATACCTCAGCCTCGCATGTTTTAAATAATTCTCTTAGTCTGCCCAAAATAATACCCGTGCCATCTGGAAAGAGAGCTGTACAGAGCGTCCCTGGGCTGCTGTAGATGCAGACACACAAAGTCTCTTATCCAAAGTTTCCTTCCTTCCTTCAGGAGAGATATGTCCTCTGATATCACTAGAGGAGAGACGTTTAAGAGGGAACCTAATAGCGGTGTTCAAAATTATAAAATTGTTTGATAAGGTTTAGCATAAATAGGCTGTTCCCATTTGTTGGAGTATCTGTAACCAGGAGACACAAGTATAAGATACATACTTGTATTTTAAGGGATCCAAAAGAGAATTTTAGAAGAATTATTTCACACAGTGTATTTCACTCACTGCCAGAAGTGGCGGTTGATTCAGATGGTATAGTTGCATTTAAGAGGAAGCTAGATAATAATAGTAATAATAATAATTACTCATACAGTGGAAGACATTCTTTTCCCTCGCGATAATAATCCTTGCATTTGATATAGAGCTTATCATGCCTCAAAGTGCTTCACAGGATATATTGTGAAGTGGATTGACTAAGTATCTTGTGGGTGAAATGTGGCAGCTAGTTAGATTGACATGTGAGGAAGAAGGGAATAGAATGGAAAGGGAAGGAGTCAGGAGTGGAGGCTTACGTGGAATGCAAACACTGGCTCAAACTAGTTGAACCGAACGGCCTGTTTCCATCCTGTACATACCATGTAAATCCATGATTTCTGCAATATTACCACACGAACAAACACTTCAAAATCCTCAAAGGCCTATATCCTCCATGAACATCAACTTGTTGCAATTCCCCCCTCTGTTTTGCATTATTAACACTTCTTTTTCCCTGTTTTGTTGCAATCCCCCCCCCCCCCCGTTTTGCATCATTAATTCATCATCCCCTGTCCTCTGGCCCATTTTCTCCTCTGTCTTCCTTGCCCTGCCTCTCCCCTCTCTGTTAGTTCTTAAAAGCCTCTCCCTCCCAACATGTCCCAGTTCTGACAAAGGATCATGGACCCGAAACGTTGACTTACTTTCCTTTCTCCATAGATGTTGCCTGACCTGCTGAGTGTTCCCAGCGACTTCTGTTTTTGTTTCAGATTTTCAGAATCTGCAGTATTTTGCGTTTTGTGGGAACTGTGATATCCCAGATAGTTAATCGATTAGCCCTATCTAAATATTACTATAAACTCAATCTCATTCCTCCTCAGTAATCTATCCATCTTTTTACAAAATTAATCAACACCACATAAATGTTTTTTCCTGGACATCTGGACATAGACCTGTAACACAGTGTGCTTGTCTCGATAGAGAGAGTACCCAGGTTCGATTCCCGGTCAAGGCGAAACCTTAGGCAAGATTCCTCATTCTACGTGCTCTGTTTACCTAGCAGTAGGTAGATACCTGGTTGTTGGTCGATTGGAGGATTGCTTTCGGAAGGTAGTAATCCCTCAAAAAAAATCACTCATTCCATGACTGTTTGTGGGACACTGCTGTGTGGAATTGACTGCCATGTTTCGCCCACAAAATATACAGTCAATTCACTTTACAGTATATTCTGTGAAGCGAGATGTCTCGAAGCTGTGATAAGCACTATATCACTATGTCAAATGCAAGAAATACTATTATAATGCAGCACTCCCTCAGAACTCTATTAGAGTGATAGCCTAGATAAGAGTACAAAGTCAATTCACTTTACACTGAGGTACTGAGAAGCGCTTTGACACATCTCAATGACATGATAAGGCACTATATCAAATGCAAGGATTATTATTGTACATAATTTGTAGTTGATGAGGAAATCAGGCACTTCTCTCACTCTGCTCAGTGGGCTCCAGCCTGCTTCGCTTCCCACGCCTCGCCCGCCCACCATTGACAGGTGGCCTTCAGCCACTCTGCCCCCACACTCTGGAGCTCCATCCTACAGTCCCTCTGCCTCGCCCCCTCCCTTGCCTCCTTCAAGACCTGTCTCAAGACCCTCCTCTTCGACCGTGCCTTTCACTCTCCCCGATCCTGACTCTTAGCTCAGGTCTGAGCTCTCTGGGTCCATGTCCACAGTCTGTCTAATCGGCTACTCAAATCTATATTGTCAGTGTCTCTCAGCATTTTAAAGATCTGAGGCCTGATATTTCCCGTGGTATTATGCCTTAACATCATTAAAATTTAAGATCCTGCAGAATTTTTGGAAAAATACGTAAATTCAGTTTTAATTTGAAAGATGGCTCTATTTACGAACTGCAGAGAACCAGTCTCCAAATTAATACTGAATTTAAGTATTTTTCAAACTTCTGCACAAACTTAAGTTTTAAGATAATGGTTTTAAGACACTGGAATTTTGAGCCTCTGATCATTATTCTTTTTGCCAAAGAAAACTAAAAGTGTGGCACTCCAGCTCAGTGGGTAGCACTCTCCCCTCTGAGTCAAAGAGTTGTGGGTTCAGGCCCCATGTCGGGACTTGGAACTCATATAGTCTAAGATGACACTGCAATGCAGTGCTTGGGGTATGTAGCCCTGTCGGAGGTGCTGTCCTTCAGATGATACATTAAACCAAGGTCCTGACTGCTTGTTCAGGTAGACATTAAAGATTCCATAGCACTATTTGAAAAGTGAATGGAATTTCTCCTGGTGTCCTGGCTAACATTCCCCTAAATAAAATTGGTTGATCACTCCATGGCTCTTTGTAGGATGTTGCTATGGACGAATTGGCTGAAGCGTCCGCCCACAAAACACGGTCTCATTGCACTTTACGGTGTATTCTGTGAAGTCCTTTGGGTTGTCTTCCCATTGTGAAAGGCCTATATTAAATGTTGTTGTGACTATTTTTAGCAAAATTAAAGTGTTCCAATGATAGTCCACTGAGAGGTCTCCAAGTTCTCAATTAGCTTGCTTACTAACGATTTGTTGATAACAGCTTTGCGTTGACTGGAAACTTTCATTGAATGATCAATAATTCTTTTCAACCTTTGCTAATGGATATTGTTCCTGTTTCCTGTTCTAATATCCATTGTCTTAAATGGGGCCACATTAAAATTTATTTGATATTCCTCAGCCCATCTATTTAAACACTGCAGATCCTTTTGGATGCTATGAGCCTCCTGTATATCAATAATAAAAATCATCCCTGCATTTGATATAGTTCCCTATCACGTCGTTGAGACTTCTCAAAGCGCTGCACAGTATATAACAATAATAATCCTTGCATTTGATATAGTGCTTTATCACGTCTTCAAGGTGTCTTAAAGCACTTTACAGAATATACTGTAAAATGGAGTGACTGTGTATTTTGTGGGCGAAACGCGGCAGCCAATTGCACACAGCAGTGTCCCACAAACAGTTGTAGATTGAATGACCAAATTATTTTTTTGGAAGTATTATTACCCACGGACAACAATCCGTCAATTGACTAACAATAGGGTTCTCACTTACTGGTAGGTAAACAGACGTGTGTGGAGTAAGGAAACATGCCTAAAGTTTCACCCCTCCTGGGAATCAAACCCAGGTCCTCCCGCTTGCGAGGCGAATGCGCTAACCACTATGCTACAGCTCCACATATTGCACATGCAGTTGGCTAATGCAAAGTTTGAATATCAAAGTTTGAGGGGGTAGCTAAATCCTGCTGAAATATTTCAATGCAAAGAAAAGAAGCACTTTCTATGGACTTGTTTTGGATGATCTGTGAAACCAATCTTGAATTAACTCAAGGTTTTTGAAGACTGAGAAGCTTGATAGGAATTGGTTTATACTTCACTATTCAATAGAACAGGATGAAAGAAACTGTCAAAATTGTTTCTAGACATTATCACTCTCCACAGTGTAGTTTTTTAAATCTGTTTCAAAGCGTGCAATGCAATATCTCTAAGCCTTTAAGTTAATCTTAAAGTTTACAATTTTGCAGAATTTTTGCTATAGTCCAGAATCTAGTCTTAATTTTGAAGATTTTTTTTGAAGTAGCTCGGAAATTGATTCACTCCTGCAATTAATCATTAATTAATCATGATGGAGAAAGGACTTGATGGGTAAAATGTCCTTTTGTTATGTCAGTATCTAAATTGGTAGCACTCTTGTTTTTGAGTCAGAAGGTTGTGGGTTCCAGCCACACGTCAAGACTTGGAACTCATATAATCTAGGCGACTCTCCAGTGTGCAACATTGTCGGAGATGCTATCCTATGGATGAGATATTAAACCGAGGTCCCAGCTGCCTGTCCAGCCGAACATTAAAGATTTCATGACACAATTTGGAAAGAAAAGGGAGTTTCTCCTGGTGACATGGCCAACAATCCCCCAAATAACATTGGTCACTCACTCCATAGCCATTTGTGGGACATTGCTGTGCACATATTGGTTGCAGTGTTTGCCCAGAAACACAGGAAGAAGAGTAGGCCATTCAGCCCCTTGAACTTGTTCTACCATTCTATAAGATCATGGCTGGTCTGTACCTCAAATCATCCAATTACCTATCCTTGCCCCATATCCCTTGATTCCCTGACCTAACAAATATCTAATCACCGCAGTATTGAAAATGTGAATGGATCCAGCATCCACAGGCTTTTGGGGGAGAGAGATCCTGTAGCTCAGTGGTTAGAGCACTCACTTTGCAAGTGAGAGACCTGAGTTCAATTCCAGACAGGGCGAAACCTTGGGCAAGTTTCCTTATTCCACACAGAGCCTAATAATAATCCCTCCAAAAAAACAACAACAATAAATTGGTCGTTTTCAATCCATGACTGTTTGTGGGACATTGCTGTGTGCAATTGGCTGCCGTGTTCGCCCACAAATATACAGTCAATTCACTTTACAGTATATTCTGTGAAGCGCTTTGGGACGCCTAGAAGATGTGAAAAGCGCTATATCAAATGCAAGGATTATTATTATTATCATTATTATTATCCAGATGTCCACTACTCTTTGTGTGAAAAATGTATCCTGATTTCACTCCTAAGTGGCCGAGCTCTAATTTTAAGATTATGCCCCTTTGTTCTGGATTCTCCCACCAGAGGAAATAGTTTCTCTGTAACTACCTTAATAAATCCCTTTATTATTTAAACAACTCAATCAGATCACCCCTCAACTTTCAGAACTCAAGGGAATAGGTACCAAGTTTCAGCAACCTATTCTTGTAATTTAACCCTTTAAACTCTGTACCATTCTGGTGAATCTGTGCTGCAACCCCTCCAGAGCTAATATAGTAACAGTACTTAGTTTCTCGCCATTCAGAAAATATTCTGTTTTGCTATTTTTGGATCCATAGTGGATGACCTCAAACTTCCCCATATTGAATTTCATCTGCCACAGTTTTGGCCACTCACATAATTTAAGTCCCTTTGTAGCTTCAGCCCCCGCACTGTCTTGTGTGGTGTCCCTCAGGGCTCTGTCCTCGGTCCCCTCCTCTTCACCCTCTATATGCTCCCCCTGTGATGACATCATCCGCAGACATGGGGTTAACTTCCACTGTATGCGGATGACACCCAACTCTACCTTTCCTCCTCTACCCTCAACTCCACGACCCCCGATGTCCTGACAGCCTGCCTGTCCGACATCGAGTCCTGGACGAGAGATAACTTTCTTCAGCTCAACGTGCGCAAAACTGAGGCCCTCCTGATTGGCTCACGTCAGCGCCTCCGCACCTCAGGCGCTGACAGCATCAGCATCCAAGGCTGCACTCTCCACCTCTCAAAGCCAATCAGGAACCTCGGGGTTCTGTTCGACCCTGAGCTATCCTTTCTCCCTCATATCTGCGCCACAACTGGCACCGCCTTCCATCACCTATCTCCCAGTGCCTTCGCCGCCTCCTCCCTTTCCTCCTTCAAGGCCGGTCTCAAGACCTTTCTCTTCGACCGTGCCTTCAGCTCCCCTCTCGACTCTCTACCCCCTCCTCGCTCCTTCCCTCTCCTCACCCTGACCATTTCCCCCCTGCTCGGGTCCCGACCCAACTGTACAGCGCTTTGGGACGTCCTCCTGACGTGAAAGGCGCTCTATAAATGTAATCTTGTTGTTGTTCAAGGTCCGTCTCAAGACTTTCCTCTTTGATCGTGTTTTTGCATTTGATTTACCGCCTTTCACTTTGGGAATAAGTTTCAAAGCGCTTCACAAAATTTACTGTAAAGTGCAGTGACTGTGTATTTTGTAGGTGAATGCAGCAGCCAATTTGCAATGTCCCATTAAGCGTGTGACCAATATAACCTGGGGTTTGTCAGCCAGGACACGAGGACAAACTATTTTCCGATTAGTCCATTTTTTTCATGCTTCTTCATGCTCCATGGTGCAATATTGATGGAAACATCAAAAAATATACAATCAGAACACAATAACTTAGATTTATGTAGTATCCTTTATGTGGAGTAGCATCTCAGAGTGCTTAATAGTGGTGGAGCTTTTCACTGAACCGGGCAGGGTGGGGAGCTGACCAGAGGTACGGTCGAAGAGGAAGGACTTCAGGTGTGATTTAAAGACAGGGAAGGAGGAGGCAAAACAGGGATTAAGGTAGAGAATTCCATAGTGATGGCTGGAAGCATTGTTACTAATGGTGGAGTGGAGGGGACGAGGGACAGGCAGCACGTTGGAGGCAGCTGAGTGTAGGTGGCGGGCAGTAGATAGGGGAGTAATCAAGTCGGAGAGGTAGGGAGGTGCCAGAGCATGATTTTTATGATAATACTTGGCATAAGTGATGTGGAAATATTTCTTTCACGAATAAGTCTGCTTACTTTTTGCAAGTAATTCTAACAATTTCCGAGTCAACCTCAAAGTCACAATGACATTTCCTTATGTGTGCTTTTCACCCAGTCAATTTGGAACCTTTTTCTAAATGCTTTCTGAAAGTCCTTGTGTCAACATTGCTCAGCACAAGGGAACCTGTGAGCTTTGCTCACACTTCCATGGATATGCTTTGCTACCACAGCCAACAACATCAGCATGTTTCTTGCAAGGGCTTGAATCCATTGGGAGAAAGCTGCAAATAGAAAAATAATGTGAATTCTGGTTGAAAGATGAGATTACAAAGAATTGTTTCATTTTCCATTATCCAAAGGAAACGCTTAGTTTTTTTATATATGTATAGAAAAATGAATAGTACCGATGCTGTCAGTTTCGTTCGAGCAATTTATTAAACCCAACTTTTTGAGGTGCATTTAGCGTATAATATTTCAAAGAAAATCTGTTTCCAATTCATTCGTTTTAATCCTTTTCCTTGCTGATACCAGGTTTGAGTGAATGAATAATGACTGAAAGGCAAAATGTAGGTTTTATGGATGTACAGTTGTACAATGCTGATACTTTATTTTTATGAAAGTAAATAACAACAACAACAAATTACATTTGTATAGCACGCTTCACGTCAGAAAGACATCCAAGGGTGCTGGACAATCAGGTGTTTTGGACCCAAGCTGGAAGTTGGGGTCAGAAGCGGAGGAGGGCAGGGGGTGTGGGGGTGGGAGGGTGGCCAAAGGCACTATCGAAGAGGAAAGTTTTCAGATAGGACTTGGAGGCAAGAGAGGAGGCGAGGTGGAGGGATTGTGGGATAGAGTTCCAGAGTGTGGGGCAGAGATGCTAAATGCCCAACCACCAATGGTGGGATGGGAACTGCTGAGGACCTGAAGCAGGCCAGTGTCCACCAAGTGTAGGGAGCGACAGGCTGATATGAGGTCGGAGGGGTAGGGGGAGCAAGACCGTGGAGGGCCTTGAAGGGAAGAACAAGCATTTTGTACTCAATTCTCTGAGGAATGGAGAGCCAGTGAAGCCAGGCAAAAACAGGGGTGATAGGTTCCCGGAGTCTGGTACAGGAGAGGACACGAGCTGCAGAATTCAGAATAATCTGCAGTTTGTGGAGGGAAGAGTTGGGAAGCCTAGTGAGCAGACAGTTGGCGTAGTCAAGCTGGAACGTAATGAAAGCGTGGATCAGGGTCTAGACGGCCTGCGGTAAGAGTTAACGCCGGGGGCAGGCAATGTTGCAGAGGTGTGGAAAGGCAGAACGGGTCGCGGCACGAATGTGGGGTTTGAAGGATAGCTGAGGGTCGAAAAGGACACCAAGGTTTCAGATTGGCTCAGTGAGATGAAGAGTGCAGCCATGAATGGTGATAATGTCAGCGGCTGAGGTGAGGAGGCACTGTTGGGAGCCAAGCAGGAAGGCCTCTGTCTTGTCAACATTGAGCTGGAGGAAGTTGGCTCTTGTCCAGGACTTGATGTCAGCAGACAATTAGCCAGGACATCAATGGTCCTGGATTCGAGGGTGGACGCGGCGAGATAGAGTTGGGTGTCATCCGCATACATGTAGAAACTGAGGACAGAGACTCAAGGAACGCCATACTGCCAGTGCTGGGGGTAGAGGAGAAGCCATTGGTGGCTATGAAGTGCAGATGGTGGGAGAGGTAGGATTGGAACCAGGCAAGAACAGAACCATTGAGGTGGAGGTGAGAGGAGAGGCGGGGGAGAAGAATGGTCAACAAATAAGATCAATAGACTAAAATGAAACATATAAAAATAATATATCTTTATATTTGATATTGCATCTTTCACGTTTCGACATCTCCAAGTACTCAGTGTAACCATCATGCCCTGGCTCCTCCCTACCTCTCCGACCTGCTTACTCCGTTTTCCACTACTTGCCAACATCACTCAGCCAGCTGGCTCTGGTCTGCTGCATATCCCTCGTCCCTCTGCTCCACCATCGGCGACAATGCTGTCAGCCACCACTATGGAACTCTCTGCCTCAACCCTCTGCCTTACCCCCTTTCTTCCCTGTCTTCAGATCACAACTGAAGACTTTCCTCTTCGACTGTACCCCTCTCCCCAACTTGGCGTCAAATTCCACCATTGTTAAGCACTCCGAGATGCTGCCCCGCGTAAAGGGCGCTATATAAATGCAAGTTGTTGTTGTTTTTGATTTTGTTGTTATGTAGTGACTGTGTATTTTGTGACATTCTCCATCAATATTGCAATGGTATAGTTTATTTGCTGTATCAGTAATGAAGAGGCTATGTGATATGTGTCATTATCACCAGTGATGATTATCATATTACACATTGTTCCACTTCAAACCTCTGTGTAATTGATGGAACATAAATATAAATGTACATTAAGGCAAACAAAAGCTGGTGATATTATGCGTGTTCAGTTGCACTGTGAGTCTCCAGGCAGTACTGAGGGGGCAATGCAGCAATAGTGAAGGAGTACAATGTCCTCCGCTGTGTGAGTATTTGGGTCAGCTTGGCTCAATGCAAGGTTTTTTTTTACAGTATTGTTAGCCTTATCATTTATTTGTGGCATAATGATGCAAGTGCCAAAGTATTGGCTTGCCTTTGCTATTCTGTTCCATTCTGGTTAGTAACAAGAGCATTGATTCCAAGACGGATTGGTGTATCAGTGAATTACTTGGCAGCAATCCAATCAGCGGATCTGATACGAGAAACCATAAGAGCAGAACCTCAAGCAGTTGATGTTCTAAATCTGAACTCTTAGATCAGATTACTGGCCCGTGTTTACTCGCAGATATCCTTTAAAATTTACAACAAATCATAAGACAGGTTTAGATAAAGAAGGTATGCCATTTGATCTCATCTTACAGAATACCCAACTACCTGAATCCTTATTGATACAACAAGTTGCTTCTTAAATGAGTCCAGTGTCCTGGCTTCAACCACCCTGTTGCAACCTGCTACAACTGTTCTATACCCTCTGTGCTATGAAATAGTTCCCCGTGTCTGTCCTTAATTTAGACTTTAAAACCCTGGCCATTCCCTTCATGCTGTGCTGTCTCGGTGTAGCTGAACATATTGTTGTATTGACTTTTGCTGACCTGTCAAATATTTTATATACCTCTATATGTATCCTCAGTTGTCTTTTGGAGGCTGAAGAGCCTTATCTTATCTGTCATTCTCACAGCTCAACTCTGTAAACGTTGGCAACCAGACTCATATGGGAAGCTCTGCCTATTTTCATAATTTACTTTGGTCGGCCAGGTGTCTGACATGTACACAAACCCATCACCGTATTTTAGAGTATCCAAACCAGACTTAAAACTCATATATATGCCACCTACGCATGGAATGGAATGGAGTGCACGTTCTCTCTCTGGAGGGACGGCAATGACTTGTATTTATATAGCGCCCTGCATGTGGGGTAGTGTCATGGAGTGCAGCGATGGAGCCTGCTTACTAAACTATGGAAAACATCAGGTGCAGGCTGGTGAGACGATTCTGCAGTTTGTAAATATTTTAATAATATATTAATAATAATAAAAAGGGCGGTAAAAATTGCAATGTGTGATCTTAATTAACAATGATGGTGATAATTAATACATTGTTGAAAAAGTGACCAGCTGATGATTTACACATTGACAGGGGCCTGGGTGAGCTGGAGTTGCTCCCAGAAGACAGCCACCTCAGACAATAGACTTCCAGCTCACAAATTGAACTACCAGTTAGTAGGATAAAATCCTAAACAAGTGGTCTTAACTCTGAAAACTTTTGGTTCAAAATAAGTGAGACAGACTTCTGGGTGCAAACAGTGTCAGGTGGCCTTCAGTCCTGCCATCAATCCAAAGGGCACAGGTTTGTTTGCTGGGCAAGGCAAACCTAGACAAGTTTCCTTACTCCACAAGCCTCTGTATACCTAGCAGTAAGTAGGAATTTGGCTATTAGTTGATTGGTGAATCGCTTTCCATGGATAATAATCTCTTTAAAAAAATGTGCTCACTCAATCCAGGATTGTTTGTGGTACATCGCTGTGCACAATCGGCTGCAGTGATGTGCCCAGAAAATATACAGTCAATTCACTTTACAATATATTCTGTGAAGTGCTTTGAGGTGTCTCAATGAAGTGATAAGGCGCAAGGATTATGTGAAGGATTATATATTCTGTGAAGCGCTTTGAGATGTCTCAATGAAATGATAAGGCGCAAGGAATCAAATGCAAGGATTATGATTATTATATTATTATCATGATACCCAGGAACCCTCTGTGTTAATTATTAGCAGGTTCCTTTGATAAAATGCATGTGTTACCAAGAGCACACATTGTAATTTTCGCCTCTTTGATCTCTTTTGAATATTATCTTCAACAAATGTTGCAGTAGTGTCACAGAATTAATGCTTCGGTGCATATACACTCCCACAGGAATTGAACAGAGCGTTGAGGAGCAGCTTTGGGACCTGCTCTCAAAATAAAGCGTCCACAGAGAACATAGGCCGGTCACCCATCAATTTCAGCTTACTAACAACCATGGCATGTGCTTCATGGCAAATTGTCTCTTAGCAGAAACGAGCAGAGTGAAAATAATTTTGTCTCCAGGTTGAGATCATGACAAACTACTTAAGCTTCTCTCACATATTTGATTTCATCCAAAGTTTTTGTTGAGACAACAATTTGCACTAGAAACAACAAATTACATTTGTATAGCGTCTTTGACATCGGGAGGGTGTCCCAAGGCGAGGGATAGTCAGGGATTTGGACTCGAATAGGAAGTTGAGATCAGGAGGGGTGGAGGGCAGGAAGGGTGGGTTAGGAGGGTCTTGAGACATGCCTTGAAGGAGGCAACGGAGGGACTGAGGCATAGGGACTGCATGGTTAAAAGCATATGTTTTAGAAGGTTTTTCGGGGTAGGAAGAAGTAGAGGGAGTCAGAGGTTTTGGTGCAGGGCAGGGGTGGTGTGGCTGAAGTGTCAGCCACTAATGGTGGGGCAGAGGGAATGAGGAGCGAGCAATAGAACAGATACTGATGAGCAGAGGGTAATGACAGGAGAAAGGAACCTGAAGCGATTACATAGGTAGAAGGGGTGAGACCTTAAAGGATTTGAAGGTCAGGACACAATCTTAAAATTGATCTGCTGAGTACTGAGATGACATTTTCCATTCATTCAAAGCCTTTTGTGCCATGTTTAATGAACAAGCAGAATCTACTGCTATAACACCAGTGGAGAGGCAACAAGGGAAAGGAAAATAAAAGAGAAGGGCAATAAATCTTTCATCAAATTATATATGGATTAGTTGGCATATAATGATAATATTTATGTAACTTGTTGTTGTTGTTGTGTATTCACTTTTACCTGTTGGTGCGCTAGGGTCCAGTCCCGCTGTCTCCATAAACAAGCGCAACACAGAAAAAAATAGTATTGTCACAATGGGTAGTAATTGGATTGAAAAAAAACTAATTTGTTCTTGCAGCAGGGCACAAAGACTTGCCGCTTGTTCTAAGCATCTGACTAATGTAACATTGATTGATTCCTTTATTACAATTCTGTGCTGGGCACATATGAAATATCTGCCGATTGCAGACCACCGCTGTTACCAGCAAGTCATCAGAACTATGGAAATTTAGCAAGTGTCAGTGCGTGTAACATCAAAGTCTGCATTGTACTTTTGATCCTCTGGACAGTTTGTTCTGGACCCTTAGCTATTAGAACAGAATATCTTTATGAAGTGATGACATCTTAGTGTCTCAAGAATTGAGCATCCGGTAAAGGATACAGATAAGGTATAAACTGGAATGATCAGAATTCTGTTGTGGAAGTGATCTTTGAACCCTTGCCAGTTTGGTCGATATGCTGTCAACTATTCTGAAGCCTTGTTTAGAAACATGGTACTCAGAGGCTTCTTTTGCTGTCGAGATGGAGTTACCTCTGAAAATGTATTTCTGCTCATTAGAAAGAGAGGGGACACCAATTTAGGATAACCATAGATGGAATTAAAAAGGGAGGTTAAGACCAACGCCAATTTACATTTATATAGCACCACTCACGCAGGATAGTGTCCCAGAGCAATTGATAGGAGCACAACGCCGAGCTGGGGAGAGTGGGGAGGTGACCATAGGCATGGTCGAAGAGGATGGTCTTCAGGCATGAACAATGTCTTTACTCACAGGATAGTTGGAATTTGGCAATCTCCACCACAAGCCATTGTGGAACCAGAGTCCACTGAGAATTAGGTAGAAAAAGAATCTTGAAAAGGAGGAATATTAAATGATGTAAGAAGGAGGGTGAGATTAGACCAAGTGGTTCATCTTGAGAAGCAGTGGACTGGCCCAATACCTTATTTCCTTCTATGAGAGGACGTTTTTCTCCCGATGGACCTTCCATGCTCTGATAGTACGCTATGCGGGTTTAGCTGGTTAAACTCCAGCAGTACTCCAACACATACTCTGGGGTGCCCTAGCCTTGGTTCTCAGCAACCTGTGTCTAATACTTCCAGAATTAAGTAAGTAGGGTGCATCTCTCCAAGGAAAGAGTGCACATTCCATTTCAGACACAGGGAAATTTCCATGTGCAGGTGGCAGACATATGTGAAGCTCTTAGTCTGTTTTCAATACCCTTAAGCATGGTGATGGTTTTCCACATGGGTCAGATATCCATCTGACCAAAACAAAACACAGCAAAAGCCATTTGGGGCTCTCAATCTCGTTCCTTTGATAGAGAAATGCTTTAACTCATGGACTCAGCCTGGTTGTTTTTATCTCCTAAGGGAGATGGGTTCAGTTGACTGCACCTGATCACCGAGTCAGAACGTGGTAGATTCAATTCCCAAACTGAGACCTGAATTTCACCTACTTTTAGTATGTAAGACTATTTTGTCTTAAAATTCTAGATTGTACAAAATTGTGGAAAAGTGTTAATTTTTAGAACTACAGAAAAACAGCTTCCAAATTGAGAATTGATTTAAGGATTTTCTACAATATTGGCCAGTCTTAAATTGAAGCCAAAATGGTCCTTACAAGTTAGGAATAAGTGGAATTTGGGGCTGTCAGAAGTATTGTCACTTAACTAAGACATTGAAGCAAAGTGTCATCAGCCTTTTCATGTGGTTAAAATGACCCACGTGCAAATTCACAAAAAAAAATTCTGTTCATTTCATTGCTGTTTGTAATACTTTATTAGCTCAAGTTAAATGCTGTGTTGCCTGCGTAACAACAGTTATTGTACTTTCAAGTGAGAGGACCCGGGGTAGATTCCTGGGCGAGGCAAAATCTTTAGGCTAAGTTTCCTTACTCCACACGACTCAGGTTACCAAGCTGTAAGTAGGAACCTGGTTGTTAATTGAATGGTAATCACTTTCCGGGGGTAATAATTATTCTCCCTCCAAAAAAATTGGTCACTCAATCCTTAACAGTTTGTGGGACACTGCCATGTTTCACCCACAAAATACACAATCAATCCACTTTATAGTATTATTTTGTGAAGCACTTTGAGCCATCTCAACAACAACAACTTGCATTTATATTGCGCCCCTCAAACAGGGCCATGACCCAGAGCACTTAACCGACGTGATAAGGCGCTATATCAAATGCAAGGATTATTATTATTTCTCTTCAAAGTAACAAATTGTGGGAAGTGCTCTGAGACATTTTGTTGCGATAAGGCATTGTTTCAACTACAATAATAATGCATTATTTAGATGGCTAGGCACAAATAAACGACCAACAACTAGATAAAGCACTACGAAGATTCATCTGAAATTTAAGCTATCTCCCAAGACTCAAGGTTGTCAGTAAACATTACGGAGCACAATGCTGATCTCTGGCAGCTGTACTCGCTACAGGATAATGATATGATCCAAATAACACAGGAGTTTTATTTGATTATTTATGAATATGTTATGAATCAGTCCCATTCTTAATCACATATTTTTCCAACATTCATATAAAGGAACTAGCTGTACCCATTGCAGCTTTGCTTAAGGATCCAATATGAAATGTAGATTGACAGGCAGGCAGGCAGACATTTTGTCTTTATCTATACTCAGCTGGGAGGACTTCTGTGGGAGGACTAATTGGGGAGGTCTCAGTGGGAGGACTTCTTTAATATATTTTCTCTCACAGTCTCTCTCAGTCTCTCTCTCGCAATCTCTCTCTTAGTCCCTCTCTCTCACTCAGTCTATCTCTCTCTGTCTTTCTCTGTTTCTCCCACAAAACACAGTCACAACACTTTATAATATATTCTCTCTCTCAATCTCTCTCCAAGTCTCTCCCTCTCTGTCTCTCTCAGTCTCTCTCTCTCTCTCTGTCTCTCTCAGTCTCTCTGTCTGGCCCACATGGGAGGACTCTAGCTCCCATGACAACCAGAAAAAAGTGCCATACATTTGTTGCAGAATATAGATGTATTTCTCTGAATGGTGTATGCTTTCCTCTGTTGCTACGCGGTTGCAGAATGCGATGCATACCTCATATTTTGGTCTTAATTAAAACATTTTCCTTATATAGTTCATCAACCATAGGCGATCCCCCCCAAAGAAAATATACCCATGAAACTGCCAGTTGCAAGTCCTAAGTCATTCGGTTATTGCGTGATTGATGGATACACTGCCACACAGACAGACACACAGACACACAGGCATTTTGTCTTTATTAGTATAGATTAAATCTGCTCCACATATCTCTCATGGTTTGGAGAAAAAATATAATCTCCAACATAGCCTAATGCTTGGTGCCACCCTCAAGCTTGGGTGCCCAGCCAGCAGAGTCAAGTGTTTTGAGACATCCTCCCGACGTGAAAGCCACCACATTAATGTAAATTGTGTTGTACTGTATCTCTCTGACTGGTGTTTTCGAATTGTATGTTCACAGGGTGAAGTTCTCACATTTTCCACATTTCCACATATAGGTGGGATGCATGGAACTCTCAGTTTTTGGATACTCTTAAGTATGGTGATGGGTTTCCGCACGAATTCGAGACCTGGCTGACCAAAAAAAAAGCTGTTGGCAGTCTTAAGTTTAGCAACCGTTTTTTTGGCCTGCATTATTCATGACTTTCAACACTTGAAGGACCTGATAATATCCTCTCAATCTTCGTTTCTTCAATGAAAAGAGGTTTAGTTCTTTGAGCCATCTTCTTATCTTAACCATAAATCCTGAAATCATTCCCATACACTTTCTTCTGAACTATCTCTGGTACATCAATGAACTCTAGGGGACATGGTGCTCAAAACACCACATGATATTCCAAACACAGCATTGCCTGTGAATCGTGCAGTGTTCAGATAGCCTGTTAAATTCCCTCAAAATGTATCCCCATAGAAGCAGTGTCAAGAAGGTAATAGCTTTGCAGATTGATTTTGAATCTGGCCCAGACAGTTGGGAGAAAGATCTCCATTCCCTAGTGGCTGAGTTTTGCTCGGTATTCTTTCTAGGTTAGAGGTTAAACACAGCTAACAAGCCCAAACTTTTAACTATATGTATTGAATAATATTTTTGCTCTACAGTATTGTGTTCTTGCTCTTTTTACAAAATCACTGTTAAAGAAGATCTAGTCATTCTTAGGCGCCTTTCAATGCAAGTCAATTTCAGCATAGTGTGAATGGATACCTATAATAATGTTGTTAATAATAATAATTAATAATCCTTGCATTTGGTATAGCGCTGTTCACATAAGGAGAGTGTCCCAAAATGTTTCACAGTATCTACTGAGTGACCGTGTATTTATGGATGAATGCAGCATCCCAATTGTGCACAGTAATGCCCACAAACCGTCATGAAACAAATAACCAATTTTGGCAGATTATTGGCCAACCGCTGAGAGAAACTCCCTTCTCTTTTCAAGCAGTGCCATTGGGATCTTTAATGTCCACCTGAACAGGTAGACAGCACAATGAAACACACCCCCAACACTGCATTGGAGCATCAGCATAGACATTGTGACTACAAGACTCAACGTGGGGCTTGAACCTACAACCTTCTAACTCAACCACAACAACTTGCCCTTATATAGCACCCTCTATGCAGAGTAGCGTCTCAGAGAGTTTAACAGTGGCAGAGCCTGACTCCGAGCCGGGCGGGGAGGTGACCGTAAGCACAGTTGAAAAGGAAGGTTTTCAGGCAGGATATGAAAAGGTGGAGAGAGGGGGCAAGACAGAGGGATTGAGGGAGAGTGTTCCAGAGTTTTTAGTAGTGCTTGAAAGCCCGATCTGCAATGGTGGGGCGGAGTGTGCGAGGGACGAGCAGGAGGCCAGTGTCAGTCGAGCGGAGGTGCCAGGTGGTGGATTGGGGAGTGAGGAGGTCGGAGAAGTAGGGAAGTGCCAGGGAGTGAATGGATTTTAACACGAGTGTGAGGATCTTGAAATTGATCCGTTCAGTGATGGGGAGCCAGTGGAGCCTGGCCAGAACTGGTGAAATGGGGGTATGGAGTTTGGTTCGGGTTAGTTTGTGGGCAGCAGAGTTCTGTATCAGCTGGATTTTTTAAATAATGGAACTGGGGAGACTGGCAAGGAGTGTGTTTGAGTAATCCAGACGGGAGGTGACAGGCGCATACACAAGGATTTTGGCTGCATTTGGGGAAAGGTACAGTCGGTGAGATGAGCACTCAGAGGTGAGAGTGCTATCAACTGAGCCAGCCTGAAACACTCAATTTTGCCCCTCTGTAATTTGTCCACTAGGCCCCTCACCCACACTGAGTGGCCAGAAAGACTATCAGAAAGAGAACGTGTTCTATCCTTCAGAAGTGAAACAACCCTGGCTGACCAGTCAGAAGAACGTTACTCAAGATATCAACTGCGAGAATTCACATGTTTCAAATCCATTGCTGACTGAACCACTTAGGGAAAAGACCGTCGACTATCGAGATATTTTAGAAGAAAAAAAAGAGTTCTATAAATCATACTTTATTTGTCTAGTTTCAGTGTGGGCCATGATTTGTGGACGCTAAAATGAAATAGCCTCCATGCATAAGAAACATCATTAATCCTTATTACAGAAAGAAGATAATCTCTGTTAATTAGCAAAAGGCCTGAATGCTGTCCTAAGGAGGTGAATAAAAGGCAGGCATGCTTGCCAAGCATAAGATTAATTAAGAAAACGGACATAAATTGAGGTGCAGTGATTACATATTTGATACATTATTAACCGCGAGCTATAATCTATCACAGGTCAAATCATCGGGAAACTAATCACCGTCATTTTTCATTTTTTTAAAAGTTAACATGGATTCATTTTCAGGTTGGTCATATTTGGGTTTTCCTCTTCTGGGCTAATTAAAAAGATGTCACTCCTTTCAGTTTTGGGCTGCGGTTCTGACTCCTCTCTTTGCAACCTTTTAAGTGCTGCATTTTGCTCTTTTCAGAGGTTGGAAATGTCTCCAATCGAACCAGGAGCCACGAACCAAGCCAGGTGTCAGTCCAGCTCCCTTAGTAGCACTCTTGCCTCCTGAGTCAGAAGGTTGAGGGTTCAAGCCCCATATTGTGACTTTGATCTCATAGTCTAAGCTGACACTCCAATTCAGTGTGGTCCAACCTTTTGGTTGCTGAAGGCTGGATGCCCTATTTATGAAACATCCGCGGGCCATATTTTTGTGTTTCCCTTCCAGAAACATAACATTTATGGGTTATGGAGGGAGCCAGTGGGCCAGATGAGATGGAGCTGGGGTAGGGGCTGAAATCGCCCCATGCTCCACTAGTAGGACCACCCTGCTCTAATGCAATGTTGGCAGTGCCATCCTTCAGATGAGGTGTTGAACCAAAGTCCGGATTTCAAGTGAATATTAAAGATCCCATGGCACTATTCAAAAAGAGATAATAATTTCTCTTGGTGTCTTGGCCAACAATCCTTCAGAAAAATTGTATCACTCACTTCATGGCTATTTGTGGAATATTGCTTTGCGCAAATTGGCTGCTGCTGTGTTTATCTGAAAAATATGTCACTATTGTAAATTTGTGCCATGCTTGGAGATGTTTCAGCGTTGCGATGAGATGCTACGTTGAATGAAAGGACTATTATTTATTATTTTTATTCTCTTGGGGGGTGAAACAGATACCAGGAAGAATTTTATTTCTTTACCCAGAGGATAATTCACAACTGGAACAGATTACCAGGAAGGTATGAGGCCAGTATGATTGACTTCCTTAAAGCTCAATGTTGTGTATAGAGGATGGTAGGTGTAATAATAACAATCCTTGCATTTGATACTGCGCTTTATCACATCGTTGAGACGTCTCAAAGCACTTCACAGGATATATTGCAAAGTGGATTGACTGTATTTTGTGGGTGAATTGCGACAGCCAATTGCGCACAGCAATAACAACAACAAATTACATTTGAATAGTGCCTTTCATGTTGGGAGGACATCCCAAGGCGCTGGACTGTCAGGAATTTGGACCTGAGCTGGGATCAGGAAGGGTGGAAAGCAGAGAGGGTGTCCGAAGAGCGGACGAAGAGAAAGGTCTTGTGACGTATCTTGAAGGAAGCAAGGGAGGGAGCAAGACGAAGCGACTGTGGGATGGAGTTTCAAAGCGTGGAGGCAGAGAGGCTGGAGAACATGGAGCGAACAGGTTGATATGGGGTTAGCAGGTCACAGATGTAGGGAGAAGCAAGGCCGTAGAGGGCTTTGAAGGCGAGGCCGAGGATATTGGAATTCTATCCTCTGGGGGATGGGGAGCCAGTGGAGCCGGTCGAGGGTGGGTGTACATAAGAACCTAAGAATTAGGAGCAGAAGTAGGCCATTCGGCCCCTCTAGCCTGCCCGCCATTCAATAAGATCATGGCTGATCTATTCTAACTTCACCCACCCGCCTTATCCCCATATCCCTTAATCCCTTTATCCACAAGAAATCTATCAATCTCAGTCTTGAATATGTTCAAGGACTGAGCATCTACAGCCCTTTGGGGTAGAGAATTTCATAAATTCACTACCCTCTGAGTGAAGAAGTTTTTCTTCAATTCAGTGCGAAAGGGCTTACCCCTAATTTTAAGACTGTGACCCCTGGTTATTGTTTCTCCAACCAGGGAAAAAGTCTCCCACTATCTATTCTGTCGTGCACCTTAATAATCTTATAGGTTTCTATAAGATTACCTCTCATTCTTCTATATTTTAGAGAATATAGGCCTAAATTGCTCAACCTATCCTCGTAACTCATCCCCTTCATCCCTGGTACCAACCTAGTGAATCTACGTTGTACCCCCTCCAAAGCAAGTATATTCTTTCTTAAATAAGGAGACCAAAACTGCACACAATACTCTAGGTGTGATCTCACCAGGGCCCTATACAGTTCCAGCAAGACTTCCCTACTCTTATATTCTAACCCTTTTGAAAAAAATGCCGACATACCATTAGCCTTTCTGATTGCTTGCTATACCTGCAAACTAACTTTTTGTGACTGGTGCACAAGGACACCCAAGTCCCTCTGAATGCTAACACTATCTAGTCTCTCCCCTTCTAAAAAATAATCTGCTCTACTGTTTTTGCCACCTAGGTGGATGACTTCACACTTCCCCACATTATACTTCAATAGTGTAATAGGGCCATGGAGCCTGGTGCGGGGGAGGACACGAACTGCAGAGTTCTGAATGATCTGCAGCTTGTGGAGGAAAGAGTTGGGAAGGCTGACAAGAAGGGAGTTGTCATAGTCGAGCCTAGATGTGATGAATGCGTGGATGAGAGTTTCGGCGGCCTGAGTTGTGAGACAGTGGCAGATTCTGTCAATGTTGCAAAGGTGGGGGAAGGCAGAGGATATGGGGGATAAAGGACAGTTGAAGGTTGAACAAGATGAGCATAACAGAAGATCACCCACCGATGATGGGGCAGATCGGGCAAAGGCTGGGGGTCTGGCAAGCAATGTGTTCGATTAGGCAGCTAGATGTGATGAAGGTATTTTCTATTAAAAAAGATGTATTTTGTCATTTTTNCTGCTTCTTTAATTCCTCACCGTAGAAACTCTCAGCTCAAGCAGCTTCCTTCAGCTATGATATAGCCATGCAGGTGGTCAGCTTTCCATAGGCAGTGCCCAGTGTTAAAACAATCAGTTGTGGGGAGACGAACAGCGAGAGGCAGACAATGTCTCACTCTTTCCTGGCCCTAGATGCTCAATTTTCTAACACAAGGTGTTTCATTTAGTTGTCCAGACAAGAATTGGCAAGGCGCAAAAAACATAATCTAATGACTCAACCAAACAAAATCTATAAATAAACCAACAAATCAACAAACAAATAAATAAATAATAGTATCCAACAACCAACCAAATGAAATTGGTCTTTCGGTTCATCGCTGTTTGTGGGATATTGTTGCATGCAAATTGGCTGCTTTGTTTATCAACAAAATACAGTCACTGCACTTCACAGTAAAATCTTGGGTAGTGCTTTGAGACAGCTCAATAATGTAATAAGGCAGAGAGGCTGAAAGCCCGACCGCCGATGGTGGGGTGGGCTGGGCAGGGTCCATGGAGCTCTCCATCGAGCTTCATGTTCTCCTTTAAATGAGTCTAGTGTCCTGGTCTCTACTAACTTTCCTGGCAAACTGTTCTAGTTGTTGATTACCCTCTGGATAAACAAAACCTTTCTAGTATCTGGCCTAAAATTGCCCTTTATAACTCTAAACCTATGTCCTCCAGTTCTACTGTCATGATGCATCCTAAAGTATTGATCTGTGTTTACTTTTTCAATCCTGTTTAAAATTTTGCATCTCTATCAGATCCCTTCTGTGTGTCTTCTTCTCTGATCAATACTCATAACTCAAATGAGCAATTTTAGGCCTCTGGTTGAAGAAACTCTCACTGTTGTGTAGTTTCACCACTGATAAAAATAGCTTTTAAAACAGAATTCCGTTGCTAGTTCTGTTTCTCAAAAAACAGATACACATGTGACAGAAATTACTTTAACGGATTTTGAGATATTTCAATACAAGAAGAGGCGAGTGCTCTTACCAATATGCTGCAGGACTCCACGATTTCATCAAAATCTTGTCACGAAAATTTGCATTGCACAAGATAAAAGCCGGATGTTCATCAACAGTTAAACATTGAAATAAAATGCTGATAATCAGCATGTGGATCTGTTGCTCTTTACTGAACACGTGCAACTGTGTGATGAAAGAATCCAGGACCAAGAGAGACTGCTCCACATTGCAATCCCATCCACTGCCTGTGGAGTTGTTCAGTTGACTGGTGAGAAGAATGATAAATTTAGCAACGCAGGTACTTTCTCCAGCCATTTCAGGCCTGGGCATTACAAAACAAACTTACAACTGCAGCATCGTTGAGCACTGCTTTTTCTAATCTCGCGGATCAGACCATTTTAAAACCTGTTATCCCATTACACTGAGAACCTTAGCCAGTTAATGTGCTAGTGCTCTGTTATTAATTCCGCTCCCTTAAGCCAAGGGAATGAAAATAAACCGTGCAGTCAGTCACTTTTTCTAACTCTCAATAAGTTGAATAAATTTCACGGGTGTATTAAATAAAATGCAGCAAACAAATGGGCCTGAATAAGTCAGCCATTAAATTTAGCCAACTGGAATAAATGCCGCAATGATCTGCAGTACTTTTCTTCGTCTTCATTGCATTATTCATTCTTCTTTAGGTAGAAGGAGGACACATTTTTTCCTGTATGAATTTATTTTTCGACAATCGGATTTCATCTCCCAAAAGCATTACTTAATTTGTTTCGGTTGTTTCTGGGTCAGAAGGTTGTAGGTTGAAGCCCCACGTGAGTACTTGTGTTCATAGTTTAGTCTGAGTTCAAAAGAAACAACATCCAGTTTGGACCTGTTCGCGTTACTGGCCGAGCACTGTATTATCAGACATTTTCTCTTCAATTGGATACTCTATATGTTAACTAGGAACAAGCTTGAATGCTTGAATTTCCTAATGTTACTGGGATGTTTTATGTTGTTAATAATTTTAGGATTATGGTCTATCTTTGTTTAATAATGCTAATAAATCTGATTGGTATTTCAGCACTCTCTATTTCCTTTGCTCCAGAACTGAATAAATTGGTACTTCAACAGAAGTATGATTTGTGTTGACTCAAATCCGTTATCAGCATGGATTGAAATGTAAAGTTTAATAGGATAATGATGCTGATTAAACTGCTGTAACTGCAGAGGATTAATGCTGTGATATGATCTGCACAGGGCAGTTGAAAGAGTCGACCATTAAAAACATTATTTGAGGAACTTTAATTCTATTTCAGCCTTAACAACAACAAAAAAATGACATTTGTAAAGCGCCTTTCATGTCGGGAGGACGATCCAAGGCACTGAACAGTCAGGGATCAGGACCTGAGCGTGGGGGGGCAGGGTTGGGATAAGTTGGGCAGAGAGGTAGGAAGGCGGCTGAAGGCACGATCGAAAAGGAGGGTCTTGAGTCGTGCCTTGAAGGAGGTGAGAGAGAGAGCAAGGCAAAGGGATTGTGGAATGGAGTTCCAAAGAGTGGGGGCAGAGAGGCTGAAAGCCTGGCCGCCGATGGCAGGTTGGGTAGAAGACATGGTGCAAGCCGGAGCCTGCTAAGTGGAGGGAGCGGACAGGTTGATAGGGGGTCACCAGGACATGTAGGATGGAGCAAGGGCGTGAAGGGCCTTGAAAGTGAGGACGAGGATTTTGAACTCTATCCTCTGAGGGATGGGGAGCCAGTGGAGCCGGGCGAAGGTGGGGGTGATGGGGTCACGGAGCCTGGTGCAGGAGAGGACACGAGCTGCAGAGTTCTGGATGATCTGCAGCTTGTGGAGGGAAGAATTGGGGAGGCCGACAAGGAAGGAGTTTCTGTCGTCGAGCCTTGAGGTGACGAATGCGTGTATGAGGTTTTTGGCAGCCTGAGGAGTGAAGCAGTGGTGGAGTCGGGCAATGTTCTGAAGGTGAGGGAAGGCAGAGCGGGTCATGGCACGGATATGGGGTAGAAAGGATAATTAAGGGTCAAACAAGACGCCCAGGTTCCTGACTGGCTTGATGAGGTGGATTGTGCATCCATGGATGCTGATGCTGCCAATGCCTGAGGTGCAGAGGCACAGGTGCAAGCAAATCAGGAGAGCCTCGGTCTTGCTGACATTCAGCTATAGAAAGTTGTCTCTCATCCAGGACTTGAAGTCTGACAGACAGTCTGTCAGGACATCAGTTGTCCTGGAGTCGAGGGTGGAGGCAGAGAGATAGAGTTGTGTGTAATTCCCATACATGTGGAAGTTGACCCCATGTCTTCGGATGATGTCACTAAGCGGGAGCATGTAGAGGTTTAAGAGGAGGGGACTGAGGACAGAGCCCTGAGGAATACCAGACAAGACTGTGCGGGGGCTGGACGAGGAACCGTTAGCGGAGACAAATTGAAGACAGTGTGAAAAAAGGACAGGACCTTGAAGGTTGAGGTGAGAGGAGAGCCAGTGAAGGAGGATGGAATGATCCACGTTATCGAAGGCAGCAGAGAGGTTGAGGAGGCAGAGGGATCCCTGGTGCCCAGGGAGCCACGTTAAGGCAACATTGCAGCTTAAATTCAGATAAAAAGGCTGAGTTTTAGTGATGGGTCACTTGGTCTGTGTGAGTTGCTGGCCACTGCTTGCCAAGACTCAGTATTAACTGCATTGGTAATCTGTTTGTACATTAATGACAGGCTGGAGATGTGTTGCCAAATGAAAGTATTTATTGACATCAATAAGCTGCCAATTAATGTGAATCATCTTAAATTGCTGACATCTCAATTGCTCTGTCAGTGACTGTCATTAAGAAAGAAATGGCCTGATAAGACCTATTTATTGCCAATCAGAAACAAAAGAGAAATTGAATCCATTTTTTTTTCCTCTTGAAGAAATTTAGCCAACTCTGTTTCTTATGCAATGTGCATGGATCCAAGATGAGGTTTGGCACCTGTGTACTGCTTTGGGTGAAAATACCATGGACCAGTCCCTCCCAAAGCTCACGTTATATGTTAAAATAGGCACTTGATAGTGGAGGGAGTTATTGATCGTGGGGCAGCAAGCCTGAGTTTACCGAGCAGAGAGATGGAGCAGAAAAGTCATGTAGGAGAAAATCACAGAGATAGAACTTGGAACAGAAAGCAACAGCACATTAATTTTCTCTCTACGGATGAAGTCGGAAGGGTAGGTCCCACATTCACAGAAAGGTCAGTCAGTACTTTGTCACCAGCAAATACAGCAGAACAAGTTCTTTCCTTTTTTTTCATCCAATGGCTTTGACATGTGGTTCAAAGCCATATATATATATATATCCATCCAACCTCTGAGGATTGTGCTTGTCACTTCAGTTATTGTGAAGGTAAGATTTTTTTCACAGTCCATTTACCACAAAAAACTCAGAGCGTGAATCTAGTGGAAAATATTGGGAAGCCAAGAATATGTTTTTTTTCAGTAAATGGCTATCATCACATTGTCAACAACTGTGAAAACCTTGTCCCATCCTGGGGGACATTTTGTGGCAGATGAGATCTTTTCCCTCACTGATGCACTTAATAATAATAATAATTCTTGCATTTGATATAGTGCTTTTCACGTCTTCTAGATGTCTCAAAGCACTTCACAGAATATGCTGTTGACTGCCACAGAATATTTGTGGACGAAACGCGGCAGGCAATTGTGCACAGCAGTGTCCCACAAACAGTCGTGAATTGAAAATGACCAATTTATTATTGTTTTGTTTTTTGGAGGGATTATTATTAGGTGTGTGGAGTAAGGAAACTTGCCCAAGGTTTCGCCCTCTGCCTGGAATTGAACCCAGGTGTCTCACTTGCAAAGCGAGTGCTCTAACCACTGAGCTACAGTACTCCACACTTCTGATAAGGCACAGCAGAATTGGACACTACATTAGGGCTGATAACAAAACAGTCAATTCAACTCATTCCCGAGATGTGAGCAAAACAGGAAGGTTGTCCATTGCCCATCCCTAGTTTCCCTGAGAAGATGATGGTGAAGTCTTCTCTTTAAACTGCTGAGCTCCACTGTATTGTTCAAGTGCCTGGTATTATCAATCGATAATTTGTCCACAAGATTGGTTTGGCCCTTCCGATTTCACCCAACAACAACAATAACTTGCACTTATATAGCGCCCTCCATGCATCCCTCCAGAACACCCCCCCTACCATCCCTCCCCCACCCCATCAATGCATCAAGCTGCTTTGTAATTGAGTCCCAGTGTCCTGGTCTCTACCAACTTTCCTGGCAACCTGTAAAATTAAAATTAATTTTATGTAAAACTTCCTGGTTTGTGTATAAAAACACAGGGAAAAGGTTAAAAGGAGTTTCCTCGCTCAGGGGGTTATTAGTGTTTGGAATTCATTGCCAGGAAAGGCTGTTGAGACTGGATCACTGGAATCATTCAAAAGAGAACTGGAGAAACACCCGAGCAACAGAACTGTTAAGAGATTATACTAATCATTGCATTTATTGTAGCACCTTATCACAATGTCGACATGTCTCAAAGCACTTCACAATACCAACCTTTCCATTTGATGTAACGTGTTTCACTTCAGGAGGATGTCTCAAAGTGATTCACAGGATATATAATAAAATCTAGTCACTATGTGTTTTGTGGGCATATCCAACAACCAAATTGCACACAACACTGTCCCACAAATAACCATGAAGCTATTAATTTATTATATTTGGGCAGGGGTTTGGAAGAAACTCCTTTTTCTTTTCGTATAGGGCCATGGGATCCTTAACGTTCGCTTGAACAGGCAGACAGGACTTCAATTTAACATCTCATCTGAAGAAAACCAATTCCAACAATGCACTCAGCCCAGCACTGCACTGGAGTGTCATTTTAGACTATATGGATTCTAAGTCCAAATGTGGGTCTTACATCCACAACCTTCTGACTGAGAGGCAAATGTATAACCAACTGAGCAAGCCTGAGACCAAGTAAAAGGGAGAGAGCGGGATTCATAATAAAGGGTGATAACACAGATGGTATTGGACCAAGCACAATGTGCTGAATGGCCTCCTTCTGTAATCTGGATTAAATCTGCCACTCTCTCCCCGAAAGACTTTGGATGCTGGATCAATTGAAATTGTCAAGACTGAGGTAGATAGATTATTGTTAGGAAAGGGTATCAACAACAGCAACAACGACTTGCATTTATATAGTGTCCTTCACATGGGTTAGCATCTCGGAGCTCTTGAAGGTTTATGGAGCAAAAGTGGGTGAATGGAGTCGAGGGACAGATCAGCCATGATCTAATAGAATGGTGGAACAGACTCAAGGGGCTGAATGGCCTATTCTTGCTCCTAATATGCTCACATTATGCTTAATTAACAATTGAAACCACTTTACACGCTCAGTAGACACTTTGTGAAGTGCAAACATTGATCAGAGTTTTTTTCTTAAATAAAAGATGCACTGAACCTAATGGAAATAATTTACAGTACATTTGTAGCGCTCGTGTTGAAATTCCTTGGCTCTATTAGCCGTTTAATCTCATGTGCTTCTTAACATCAAATGAAAAAGGCTGATATTGTTTTCCTGTTTGGCCGTGCTGACATTTAATGCAGACGAGAGACTCCACTGTACAGCACATCATTGTATGATGTAAAGTCAAACGTTTTGGAAATGAGGTCAATTTAACAAAATTGCAAATGCATTGAGAGTTTGGGGGAATTTAAGTCATCACTCATGAGCATTTGTGTACAGTGCGTCACCAATCATATTATTTTTTAAATTCTACCTCAGTGAAAATCTTCCTAAATCTGTTTGGTGAAGTGGTGAGTGATTTCAAAACCCTCCAGCGACATGAAAAGCCACACGGTGCGGTCTTTGTAGCATTTTGGGGAACAGTGAAAAGTTGGTAGTTTCTTTTCCAGTCTTTGACTATTTGCTCTGTCCTTGTTAACCCGCCTACCCACTCTGGGCAGTGCAGATTAGACTCACGCTGAAAAGAGGCAACATTTATCTAAGCAGCAAATATGGCGATATACATAAAGATTTGCAAGCCAGTGTGCTTCTAACTCCCTCAAGAACCCATGTTCCCAGTAGAACAACAACAACTTGCATTTATATAGCGCACTTCACACAGGGTAGCATCTTGGAGCACTTAACAGTGGCTGATCTTGATGCCAAGCCTGGGAGAAGTGCCTGTAGGCACGGTCTAAGAGGAAGGGCTTCAGGTGTGATTTGAAGGCAGTTAAGTAGGGGGCAAAGCTGAGGGGCTGAGGCAGAGAGTTCCATAGTTTCAGGGCATAGTGGCTGAAAGCAGAGCCACTGGTGGTGGAGGGGACAAGGGACAAGCAGAGTGACCTGAGAAAAGGCGGTAGTCAGTGAAGTGGGGTGTAAGATTTCTGAATGATCTGGATTTTTTGAATAATGGAACTAGGGAGACCGTCGAGGAGCATAACATAATAATATATTACAAAATTTACTGGTGAAGCGATTTGAGATATTTCAATGTTATTTGGCACCTTATCAAAAACTGCAAGGATGTTTATTACTTTGCTAAGAGCTTTAGATGTTTCAACGTGTGTCAGCCTGGCTCAGTTGATACCAATCTCGTCTTTGAGTCGGAAGGTTGTGCTTTAAGCTCATAGTGTTGGCTGACACTCCAAGCAGTGTTGAGGGAGCGCTGCAAGGTTAGAGGTGCCAATCTTTGGATGAGCCATTTAACCAAGGTTCCGTCGCCCTATTCAGGTGGATGTTATAGGTCTCAGGGTACAAATGTAAAATAAATGGAAGTTTCTCCTGATAGCCTGATCAACCGTTCCATAGATAAAATTGTTCATTTACTTCATGGGTGTTTCAGCGACATTTCTATGAGCAAATTGGCTGCCGCGTTTGCCTACAAATACACAGTCACTACATTCTAAAATAAGTCCAATATCAATTGCAAGGATTGTTATTGAATACAAGTATTGTTGGAGTGAAAAACTGTGATGCTTCTTAAAAGAATCAATGTGATAATATCTAAGATACCGTTTACCATCTATTATGCGCATCAAAGTGCTACAAAATATGAAGTAATTTCACAGATTGATCTAGAGGAATGTTATTCTCTATTCAAGTTGTCCCGTAGTGTAGTGGAATCCTATATCATGGTGGACAGAGCGCTCACCTCACAAGCAAGAAGACCCGGGTTCGATTCCCAGGTGGGGCGAAACTCTAGGCAAGTTTTCTTAACTCCAGATGCCTCTGTTTACCTAGCAGTAAGTAGAATCTTTGGATGACCAAAAAAATTGGTTATCCAATTTATAATATATTCTGTGAAGCACTTTGAGACGTCTCAATGATGTGATAAGGCACTATATCAAATACAAGGATTATTATTTTTAATGTGCCCATGTGATCTTTAACATCACTGCAGCACAAGCCCATAGATTGCTGAGGTTCAAAATGCATCAATTTAAAATGTTTTCCTTAATTAAGTGTGAATTTCTTATTGTAAACATTGACCCTTGCAGGAACTCTGGTGTAAAAATAGATCGGAGTCAGAGGGAGGGCATTCCCATGGATTTCCGTGATGTGCTTCCGAATTCCTTAATTGAGGAATCCTGTTTGAAATCGCCACATTTTAGCCCCCACTGTTCCTTTGAGAATTTTTAACCCACCTAGTGAGCTGGTAACACATTAACCAATGCTTTCATCATCTAATTAAGAACCTCCTCACAATTCACAGCAGATACTCAATGTGAAGATCTCTCTATTACATCTAATCAAGAAAATCATAGCTTAAAATTAAAGTGCTCTTAGTATTAATTTATTATGTAAAACTCACAATGCATTAAGAATTTATGCAACACACCAGAAAAATAAGTCTGATTACCTCCCCGCATCTTCCTCCTACGTGACGAAGTCTCACTGCGAGTGCTTATGTTACCAGAGCTGGAGGAGTTGTGGGAGGTACGAAGCAGATGGTAAAAGGAAGAAGGCATAGAGTAGATTGGAACTAAAGCTGGCTCCGGTGCAGGTAATGTGCCTTGAAGAACACAGTTGAGGGGTACAGATTGCTAAATAAACTGCTGAGCTTTCTTCTGATTATGGCACATGTAAAATTCTATGCTGCAAAATTCTGTTTCTGACCTTCCTTACCCATTTGTTGTGTTAATCAGCACCCGTGTACAACCTGGGGCCCTTGGCACAATGGTAGAGTTCGAAGGAAGTCTTGATTTAAAAGTCTATTTTTGACTGTAAACTTATGTTCATCAGGAGGCCAACTATTTCATTCCAGTTTCCTGTGTTTTTCTTAACGGAGATCTGCCGGGATGCAGGGAGATTAAGACAAATGAGTGAGCCGTGCGGGAACAGAGGCCTCAGAGGAAGCAGCACCCGAGCGAATTTATAATAATAATAATAATAATCCTTGGATTTGATATAGCTCCCTGTCACGTCGTTCAGCTGTCTCAAATCGCTTCACAGAATATACTGTAAAGTGTAGTGACTGTGTATTTTGTGGTTGAAACTTGGCAGTCAATTTTGGACAGCAGTATCCCACAAACAATCATGAATTGAGTGACCAAATTATTATTTTTCAAAAAATATGCACACACCGATGCCATTAATGGCAACGTTTAATCGCGATTTTGAAAACGTTTCATTCTTTGGGTTAATGCAATGAACGCACATTTGTAAATTATCCCCAATGAATGGTTGGGGATCATTTCTATGAATGGTTCAATTCTATCCTTGCTATTATATTCTTTTACTAGGTTAATTATGGCATCCTCTGTATTTTGCTATTTTAGTTGTAGTTTCTATTTTAGGTGAGGTTTAACATGTGCCAGCAAATGTGGAGTCCTGTAGCATATTGATTAGAGCACTTGCTCGAAAGCGAGAAGACCTGGATTTGATTCCCAGGCAGGGTGAAACATTAGGCAAATTTCCTTACTCCACACGCCTCTGTTTACATAGCATTAAGTAGGAACCTGGTTGTTAGTCGATTTCAATTGGCGTGTTGCTTTTTTTCCGCGTGTAATACTTAAAAAAATTTGCTCACTCAATCCATGACTGTGGGACACTACTGTGGCAATTGGCCACTACATTTCGCCCACAAAATATACAGTCAGTTCACTTTACAGTATATTCTGTGAAGTGCTTTGAGACATCTCAACATCGTGTTAAGGCACCATACCAAATGCAAGAATTATTATTATTAAAGTAGCTGCATAAATTGAGTAAACCTAGACCCATATAGAATGCTCCCCATATTTATCTCCAGAGAATTTTGAAACTTTTCTCGGTTTATCCTTTCTTCAGGCATTTCAGTTAGTGTTGCTTATTTGACGCAACACAGCTAACCTTTCTTGATAAGCTTTTCTGTTATTTTCTTGCTTTGGTCTCCTCTAGATTGCTGAATCCACAGGACAATGGACAGCAGATGAGAAGTCAACATGTTTATAGGCCACTGCCAGTAGGGCTTTATTGCCAGCCATTGGCAATGTACAAGAGTAACCTTGGTGTCTCTCTTGCCACTTGGATGCTCCCCACAGCAGGAGCTTGAATCAGAAGCCCCAAATCCTAACATTCACAAGCTTAAAGCTATGATCCTAATATCCAACATTGTGCAGAATTTTGTGAAAAACCCATATTCTGGGAGCCAGTTTTCTGCAGTTATTTTTGAATGCTATGGTACTCTAGCTTCCAAATTAAGACTGAATTTAAGAGTTAGTTCAAACTTCTGGCCTCAGGAGTTCAATATTTGAGAAATCATTTCTTTAACTGCACACGAGTGGGTTAAAAATTCTGTGCAGCATTACTCAACAACAACAACTTGCAGTTGTACAGAGCCCCCTCATGGAGGGTAGCGTCCCAGAGCGCTTGGCAGTGGCGAAGCATGACACCGAGCCAGGGGGTGGAGGAGGTGACCGTAGGCACCATCTAAGAGGAAAGTCTTAGATGGGGAAGGACGGAGCAAGGCGGAGGGATAGAGTTTTGGGGAGTAGTGGCTGAAAGTGCGGCCACTGATGGTGGAATGGAGAGCATGAGGGACATGCAGGAGGCCAGAGCCAGTTGAGTGGATACAGCAGGTAGTGAGTTGGGGAGTAAGCAGGTTGGACAGGTAGGGAAGTCCAAGGGAATGAAGGGACTTGAAAGCTATCCCTTCAGTGGTAAGGAGTGTTGTGAGATGGGGTTATGGAGTTTTGTACGGGTGAGTATGCAGGTGGCGGAGTTTGGGATCAGATGGATTTTGTGGATGTTAGAGCTGGGGAGACAAGTGAGGAGGGCATTTGAATAGTCGAGGCTGGAGGTAATGGATGCATGGACACATACTCATAACTTGTGTAGCGATGTCCAACTCTAATGAGTTCTCCCATTAAAGGCTGATATCACTGAAGACAAGGCATGTAAAGCTGAACATAATTCTTTCCCTGTGAGCTGCTGGGGAATTGTGCCAATTCAGTGCTTGTGTTAGTAAGCAAATTCATGTAAAAATGAACAGTTCTGAATATGATACCGAGGCAGGAATAAAGCAAATGCAGACCTTCAAACATGGTTTATTGTACTTTCATCAGCAATTTCAATTAAAATTTAAAGATCCACAAATTTAAACTTTCTATTTAAAGCATAGTTAACCCTTTGACTCCTCAATGACTCGGTGTATAATGTTTCCAGGAAGACAATTTACTTGTGGGAGGAGGAGTCATTCATTCCTCTGGATTGCAGGGTTAACATGAGCCGAAAGGGAAGAATCCCTGCTCCCAAGATGTGCGTAAATTTTTTGTCACTGTTAAGTACAAAAACAATCATTACATTTGGCAGTAAAAAAAGGTCACTCAATCGACAACTGTTTGTGGGTCACTGTTGTGTGCAATTCGCTGCTGAGTTTCACCCACAAAATACAGTCAATACACTTTATAATATATACTGTGAAGCGCTTTGAGATGGCTCAACAACATGATAAGGCGCTATATCAAATGCAAGGATTATTATTATTGTAAAGTGTTTTGAGAGGATTTGATTTTGGCACTATAAAATACAAGTTATTGTCCTTTGAAAATATTTCTCAGTTTATCAGAAGAAGTCATCTTCTATCAATTTCTCTCCAGATAAAACAAAGTAACGTTCGAAAGATATAGCGAGAGCAAACTGGAGTGTGTCCCTCATTTTGGAGCACAGACAGAACAGATGATTAAATTTGCAATGTTTTGCTTTGAATATTTGACACAAACTCTCCGAAGGCTGGCTTTAAATCCACCAGCTCTTGTGTTTTTCTTCCAGCTATCCCATAATTGATCTGCCTGCATTCTGACTCTGTTATAGGCACTCTCTAATCACACTGTGCGCTTCCTCGCTGCGAATGTTCGCAGCAACTCTAATCTCACCGTGTGCAATCTCACTGTTCTGTTGGATTTCTAATCAAACCATTTATTTTGCTCTGCTGGAAGTTTCATTGGGATTCTGTGTCCGTGTTCATTTGTTATCTGAGGTTGTTTGGAGCAAGAAAAGAATGGAATATTGGTTGCAACACTCTGATATGCGTGACACTAAAATAGATGTTGAGTGTTCACAAACGCTCCTGTTGTGGATATGTGGGGAAAGTTTCAGAGTGCAATTCTCTGAGAAAAGTTTCCCAGTAAATGTTTCCCTTAGTCGGTGTTTTTTGTTTCTGGTGATCTGAACAAAGAGAGTAACTCCAGAGTGCACTACAGTAGGGAGCCCATTATTCACACAAATTTTAGATAAGGAAACAGTGTGGATAATTGGACATATGCAAAGTACAAATTGTCTACAGTGCTGTTCCATCAGGACTTATTACTGTCATTGTAGTACCACATTGTACCTCTCTCACTGTTCTCTGTCTGATTTCATTTTTTCTTTCTTCTCTTAGAAACTCTTTCTCTTTCTCTGCATCTCTCACTGTCTCCAATTTTATATCTCTCTCTGTCGTTCTCTTTCTCTTTAACTTAATCTATGTGTCAATCTCTCTAAGTTTATCCATCTCTCTCTGACTCTTCTCTCTGATTCTCTCTCTCTCATAGTCTAAGCTGATACTCCAATGCAGTGCTGGGGGGTGTTGCATTGTTGAAGGTGTCGTACTTTGGATGAAGCATTAAACCAAGGCCCCATCTGCTGACTCAGGTGGATATTAACGATCCCAATGCCTATTCGAAAAGAGAAGGTAGTATTTCCTGGTGTCCTGGCCAACAAATCCCCCAAGTAAAATTGGTCATTCACTCCATGGCTGTTTGTGGGACATTGATGTGCGTAACTTGCTGTCGTGTTTCGCCTACAAAACACAGTCACTACACTTTACAGTATATTCTGTGAAGCACTTTGAGATGTCTTGATGATGTGCTTAGGCGCTATCAGATGCAAGGATTGTTATTATATTATTTATCAGTATGTGCTTCCTCTCTGTCAAGAATATGACTGCTAATATTTGTACAATATTGATTTTTTTCTATTGAGAAGACCTTAAATATCCATCGATCTAAGTAGTTACGTGTCTTCTTTGCTAACAAAACCTTGGATAAATACCTATAAATCACTATATCACTATATTGGCAATTCAGTTTTACACACTTTATTTGGGTTACAAATTAGCTGTTCAGAATCCACCAATCATCCTCATATGTCAATATATAAAAGGCTTCTGTCAGGCTCTAGGTGTAAGCCAGTTACTTGGACTAAGCTATACACTTTCATGAAATAATATTGTCTTGATCTGTCAGCTGGTGTCAAGTGCACTACTTCAGTCTTTCTGCACTCAAAGCTGGCTTCAAAATTAATTTGTAGCTATCTACTTGTTATTGCACTTTTCTGTACAATTCTTTTGTGTCTGAAGGATGAACAAATGAGAGATAACATTGTTTAATCTGCCTTTGCTGAAAACTCCCTTATTATTTGATTGTGTTGAGAAACAAGCAGGATCAGGAAGAACCATCGTGGCTCCTATAGATGATTTCATTTTTTGTTAAGACAAATGCAGTAATAATAAATAACCCTACACTCTTCTATCTCTCCCACATGCTCAATTGATTTATTTGCTATATACCTATCTAATTCCCTCTTGAATTTGATGACATGATGGTTGCCCACAGCTTCCCTTGGGTAGTGTATTCCACACATTCTCCATGTTCTGTGCAATGTAGTTAGCTCCTTACAGTCTGTTCACCCTCCTTCCTTTGAGCTTGAGTCTGTCCCCTTATTGTACACCGAGGCTCTCCTGCCTGACTTCTGTCAGCTCCTCTTCACCTCAAGTGCTCATAGCATTGGTATTCATGGACGCACTCTCCACCTCACTGAGTCAGTACAGAACCTTAGTGTCTTGTTTGACCCTCAACTGTCCTGTCTACTCCAGATCCGTACTAATACCTGTTCTGCCTTCCCCCATCTAAGCAACATCGTCCGCCTCCGCCATTACCTCTCCCATCAAGCCGCCAAGACCCTCATCCACAGTTTCATTGCATCCAGGTTTGATTACGCTAACTGCCTAATCGCCGGACTTCCCAACTCTTCCCTCCACAAACTGCAGATTATTCAGAACTCTGCATCTCATGTATTCTCCCGTACTAAGCTTCGTCACCCCCATTCTTACTCGGCTTCACTGACTGCCCATCCTCCAGAGAATCAAGTTCAAGATCCTTGTCCTCACCTCTAAAACTCTCCACGGTCTTGCTCCTCCCTATCTCTGCGACCTATTTAAAAGTTCAACAACTTGTCCACCCCCTCTGCTCTGCAGGCACTGGTCTGCTGCATGTCCCCTGCCCTGCCTGTTCCACTGTTGTTGGTCAGGCTTTCAGCTTTTCTGCCCCCACCCTGTGGAATTCCAGCCTGAAGCCCCTCTGCCTTGTCCCCTTCTTTGCCTCCTTCAATGTCCGACTCAAGTCCTTCCTTTTTGACCATGCCTTCCGTCACCTTCCCTCTTCTACCCACTTGCCCTCCACCCCTTCTCTAATCCCAACCCACAACTCATCTGAAAACTACTGATTGTCCAGTGCCTTGGGATGTCCTCCCAATTTAAACAACACTATATAAATAGAATTTATTGTTGTTGTTGATGTCATTTTGGTCATGTTAAGCATATTATAGGGTTTGGTTAATTTATATCTTCAGTTTATATTCTGTGAAGTGCTTTGAGACGTGTCAACGACATGATAATTGAGATTTGAGGGAGCAGAGTGGGGTACTGTATCAGGAGAAACAGATAGGATGGGAGATGGATGGGACTGGATTTCTGGGGAAACAAATATATTTTAGGTGGAGGAGATACAGCCATTGAACAGCTCAATGGAGACACCAAGGACAGAGACAAAGGGAAAAGCATTTGGAAATTGAGCAGGTATTTGAGAGAAATGGGGCAGAAGGAAATAGTGGATGGTTTGACAGAGGGGAAAGGGATGTAGGAGTTGAGGAAGTGGCCAGAAATGGCCTTGTCAGAGATGGCAAGCTCAGACATGGTGAGTCCTTATGTAATGACAAGATTGAGTAGGTGACTATGGATAATAATAATAATAATCCTTGCATTTGATATAGCGCTTTTCGCGTCTTCTAGACGTCTCAAAGCTCTTCACAGAATATACTGTAAAGTGAATTGACTGTATATTTGTGGGCGAAATGTGGCAGCCAATTGCGCACAGCAGTGTCCCACAAACAGTCATGGATTGAAAATGACCAATTTATTATTGCTTTATTTTTTGGAGGGATTATTATTAGGCGTGTGGAGTAAGGAAACTTGCCCAAGGTTTCGCCCTGCCTGGAATTTAACCCAGGTGTCTCGCTTGCAAGGCGAATGCTCTAACCACTGTGGAGGGAGAAGAGCTGAGAATTCACTGATAGGACAGGAAGAGTTAAAGTGGAGCTTCAATTCACCCAAAATACAAGAAACTGAGAGTAGAGAAGAAAGGAAGTGTTGTCGGGGAAAGTGACGAGCGTTTTGGGAACTCGATTTAACTGCTTTTACATCCTTCAGCATCAAGACTGTTTGCTAATGCATTGCTGGGAACCATTATCGGTCTCTTGTGACCTTGAGATCTTGGATAATAAACGTTTTTCAGGAGCTTGTTCAAGTGCAGTCTTCACAAGGGCTGAATGTGCTTGGAGAATGTAGGTCAAAACCTTTTGCATTTTTTTAACTCTTCTTTTGTTGAATGAAAACCAGCTTCTTTGTTTCAGTGACGTTAATAGTTTGACTGTTATTTTGTGCAGCTAGGCCTAAATTAGGAGCAATGATTTAGGGCAGGAGTGGCTGACAACAACAACAACAACAACTTGCATTTATATAGATCCCTCATGCAGGTGTGCATCCCAGAGCTCTTGACCGTGACAGGGCACGACTCTGAGCCTGGGGGAGGGAGAGGTAACCATAGGCACAGTCGAATAGGAAGGTCTTCAGGTGTGACCTGAAAATGGGGAAGGAAGGTTCAAGGCGGAGGGATAGAGGAAGAGTGTTCCAGAGTTTCAGAGCTTAGTGGCTGAAAGGGCAGCCATCAATGGTGGAACAGAGGACACAAGGGACAAGCAGAAGACCAGTCGAGCAGACAAAAGATTAAAGCACATGCCTCGCAAGCAAGAGGACCTGGGTTCAATTCCTGGTAAGGGTGAAACCTTAGGCAAGTTTCCTGAACCCAGACACCTCCAAGCAGTAAATTGGAACCAGGTTGTTAGTCATTTGGCAGATCACTTTCTGGGTGTAATAATCTCTTTAAAAAAATTCCACGACTGGTTATGGGACACTGCTGTACTCAAATGCCTGCTGCATTTCACCCACAAAATATAGTCAATTACAGTATATTCTGTGAAGTGCTTTGGGACATCTCAATGACACAATAAGGCGTTATATCAAATATAAGGATTATTATTATTAGAAAAGATGGCGGCCGCAAGGGTTTCATCTGGCCTTGCATCTGTTCTTACAGTTTTAGGAGATGGTATTGAGGTTTTTAATATCTAAATATGTTTGTTTTACAGGATAAAGCCTACATTTAGCTCAGTCGCTAGCACTCTCACCTCTGGGTCAGATGTTTATAGGTTCATGCCCCAGGTTGGGATTTTGAGATCACAGTCTAGGCTGACACACCAGTGCAGTGCTGGAGAAAGTGTAGCATTGGCAGAGGTGCCGTCCTTCAGATGAGACATTGAACCAGGCCCCGTTTGCCTTTTCATGTCGATATTAAAGATCCCATGGCTCAGCTTGAAAAGAGAAGGAGTTTCTCTCTTGGTGTCGGTGCCAACAATCTCACAACTAAAATTGGTCATTAACTTCATGGCTGTCTGTGAAATATTGCTGTGTGTGGTACATTTGGCTGCTGTGTTTGCCTACAAATACACAGTCACTACACTTTACAGTAAAATCCTATAAAGCACTTTGTGGCATCTCGATGTGATAAGGCGATAAATCAAACACAAGTATTATTATTATATTTTTGTAATTAAATCCATGTACTGCAAAATGGCATTGGAATATGTGCTTCTAAAGTCCATAATTTCACCTCATTCTTAATCTGTAAAACTATATTGTCTTAAAATAATAATAATAATCCTTGCGTTTGATATAGCGCCTCAGCACATCTTCAAGATGTCTCAAAAAGCTTCACAGATTCATTGAAAACATCACACCAACTCACGGGAAGTCTGTTCACCATATATCTGTATCTTGAAAATCCCACCTTGTCTTTGATGTGAGACCATTTAGCCTTAAAATAAAGGATCACACAGAATTGTAGAAAAATCTTTTCAATCAGTAGTGTGGAAAAATCAATTCAGTCTTAATTTGGAAGTCGGTTTCCTTTACCAACTGTGGAAAAACAGCTTCCAAATTAAGATTGAATTGAATGAGGCATTTCAATGACGCATTCAACAAGCCAGCAGTTCAATGTGCAACCTGTGATACTATAATAATAATCCTTGCAATGATATATAGCGCCTTATCATACTGTTGAGACATCTCAAAGCACTTCACAGATTATACTGTGAAGGGAGTTAACTATATTTTGTGTGCAAATGTGGCAGCCAATTGCGCACATTGGTGTCCCACAAACAGTCGTGGATTCAGGACCAAATTATTATTTTTTTTTAAGGGATTATTATCCCCAGAAAGTGATCCGCCAATAAACTAACAACTGGGTTCCTCTGGCTCTGGTCTGCTCCACATCCCCCGCCCCAACCACCCTACCATCGGTGGCCGGGCCTTCAGCCTCTCAGCCCCGAGGCTCTGGAACTCTATCCCCCAGTGCCTTCGCCGCCTCCTCCCTTTCCTCCTTCAAGGCCGGTCTCAAGACCTTTCTCTTTTACCATGCCTTCAGCTCCCCTCTCGATTCTCTACCCCTTCCTCGCTCCCTCCCTTCCCTCCCCTCACCCTGACCATTTTCCCCCAAGGCTCAGGTCCTGACCCAACTGTCCAGCGCCTTGGGACGTCCTCCCGACGTGAAAGGCGCTCTATAAATGGAATCGTGTTGTTGTTGTTGTTCCTACTTACTGCTTGGTAAACAGAGGCGTGTGGAGTAAGGAAACCGGCCTAATCTTTCGCCCTACCTGTAAATCAAACCCGGGTCCTCTTGCTTGCGAGGCAAGTGCTCTAACCACCACTCTACAGGATTCCACTCCAAATGGTGGGTACATCAGGTAGGACCACGAAGAAGACTGAGTGGAGAGAGAATCCTCACATCTCTATAGTCTCAGCACTCTGTAGTAGTTGCACTTCGCTGGTAATCTCTCTCTTTTATTTGTAATTTTCTATAACTACAACAACAAATCATATTTTCAAAGCGGCTTTCACATTGGGAGGATGTCCCAAAGTGATAGGGATAGAGTTTCAGAGAGCAGGACAGAATGCCTGAAAGCCCACTCACTAATGTTCGAGCGGATATGGCAGGGGACATGAAGCAGGCCGGTGTTTGGTGAGCGAAGGAGGCGATTGGGACAGTGTGGTAGGAGGGGTATGGTGGGGTGAGAGTGCAGAGGGATTTGAATGCGAGAACAAGGATCTCAAACTCAATCTGCTTAGGGCTGGAGAGCCATGTGCGCCAAGCTTGGATGAGAGTGACGGGCTCATAGTGCCTGGTGTTGGAGAGGACAGGAGCTGCAGAGTTCTGAATAAGCAAGTTGAACCGTCCTGTTAATCCGATTATTTTGGTGAATTTTGAAGAAGGTAGATATATTGGCCAGGACGAATGGCTAGTGATTTCTTGTTTGATTCTGTGACTTATTAATTTCTTGTGGTTCCAAAGACTTGTTGAGCATTGCTGTTGTTTTAATCTGTGCTGCACTGATGTAGAGTGTTTTTCTTACTTTCATCCTGTGATAGTCTCGGTGATTATCCATACTTG
This sequence comes from Callorhinchus milii, assembly GCF_018977255.1. Lineage (NCBI taxonomy): Eukaryota > Metazoa > Chordata > Chondrichthyes > Chimaeriformes > Callorhinchidae > Callorhinchus > Callorhinchus milii. The sequence continues at coordinate 19,153 of NW_024704775.1, read as the reverse complement.
TTAGAGTAGTGAAACCAATCCATATGACTTGAATCACAAAACTTACAGTGTTTTCTATGCACTAAGGAGCACACATATAATCATTCTGCAAAACAGCTATTTCTAAACCCCTGCAGAGGCTCAAGTGTATGGCTGTCACACTCTGTTCAAAAGTAATAATAATAATAATAACCCTTGCATTTGTTATAGCACCTTTTCATGTCATTTTTTTTAAAAGGGATTATTATTCCTGGAAAGCAATCCACCAATCGACTAACAATCGTGTTCCTTCTTACTGCTAGGTAAACAGGTGTGTGGAGTAAGGAAACTTGCCTTAGGTTTCACCCTGACGGGAATCAAACCCAGGTCCTCTCACTCTAAACAATATGCTACATGACTTCACAAAAGTATCTCATGGCCTCTTAGTTGAGTACAATTACTGTGTAGCGATGAAGATTTTTCCCCCTTTCTAATTGTTCAATCCTCCTCTCATGAATGAATGAAGACGTGAACGAAAGTGTTAATGAAAGAATAAACAAAGGAGAAAGTGCATGAGCTTGTATTTTTATCATGTAAATGCTTTATCGTGTAAAAATGCCTCAAAGTTCTTCTCAAATCATTGCTTTCTAGAGTAGTGATTATATTTGTAGGAAAAAAGTGATTGATATTTTGTGCGCAACAGTGTTCCACGAACAGTTAATGACCAGCTAATTTAGATCACAGATGGCTAGGACATCGAAAGACTGTCCATTTTTCTGTGGATATGTACGATGTTGTAAGCAAAATAGAAGCCAACGGTATTAAAGGACAGTGGCAGCATAGCTACAGAACTGACTGGGACACAGAAAGCAGAGAGTAGTGGTGAACGGTTGTTTCTCTAACTGGAGGGAAGTGTGCAGTGGTGACCCCCAGGGGTCAGTATTGGGACCACTGCAGTTTTTGATCCTTATAAATGACCTGGACTTGGGTATAGGGAGTACAGCTTCCAAGTTTGCAGATGATACTAAGCTAGGAAAAAATAATAAACAGTGAGGAGGATAGTAGCAGACTGCAAATGGACATAGACAGACTGGTAAGATGGGCAGACACGTGGCAGATGACGTTTAATGTGGAAAAATGTGAAGTGATGGTATTTTGGGAGGAAGAATGAGGAGAGGCAATATAAGCTGATGGTACAATCTTAAAGGGGGTGAAGGAACAGAGAGACCTGGGGGTTCATATCAGTAAATCTTTGAAGGTGGCAGGACAGGGAGATAAAGCTGTTAAAAAAGCATACAGGATACTTGGCTTTATAAATAGGGGCAGAGAATACAAAAATCAGGAAGTTATGATGAACCTTTATAAAGCACTGGTTGGGCCTCAGCGAGAGTAATGTGTTCAGTTCTGGGCCCCACACTTTAGGAAGGATGTCGAGGCATTGGAGAGGGTGCAAAGGAGATTTTCCAGGATGGTATCAGGAATGAGGGATTTCAGTTATCAGGAGAGGTTAGAGAAGTTAGGATTATTCTACTTGGAGCAGAGAAGGTTAAGAGGAAACTTAATAGGAGTTTTCAAGATTATGAGGGGATTCGATAGGGTGAACAAGGAGAAACTATTTCCACTGGCAGGTGGGTCGGTAACCCGAGGGCACCGATTGGCCAAATGGCCTCTTTCTGTGCTGTATAATTCTATGATTCTATGTGCTGCCTTTTAGGGAAGGTATTATTCCTTATTGACGCTTGCAACAGTTACAACATCTCATTACTGTATATCACCTTTCATGTTGGGTGAATGTCTCAACGTGCTTTTGAAAGTAGGAGGAGGTGAAAAAAGTTTGAACGAGAATTGGAAAGGACAGGGATATTCAGAATGATGTCAGAGAGGCAGTCGATCGGAGCAACAATAATCTTGGAATAAAGTATGAAAGTAATAAAGGTGGAGCTTGAAACAATTGTTTCCTTTTATTTAAGTATATCAGTCAATGGTTACAAATCACACTTAAAACATTACCATTATACACAGTAATGCAGCAACTAGCTTAATAGAGAATTAAGTAGTGATCAGTTTACCCATCCATGGGAGAGTGGCAGGTTCTCATTGACAGTAAAGGCTTTGGTGGGTCTGCATTTCACTGGCATGAGCTAACTCTACCTCAACTATACATAGAATTATGACCTTTGAATGCAGGGATTGTGTGCATAATATATGCTTAAATCTGATCTGTCCGATTGTAATTTGTATACGCGTCAGTAGTGTTTTCACCACAAGATTTTTTTCCAGTTAACAGGCAAGCCAAGGCCACTTCTCCAATTATGGACTCAAAGCCATCCCCATATCACACACCAACACTATTTCCCTGTTCTACCTCTCACCCAAGACATGGACCATATAGTGGTGCATCCTTTCTCCTCATTAATGTGCCTAACCAAGCAAGGAAACGATAACAAATATCCATTGAGTCCATACCAAGAAATGTCACAGAATTGTCATACAGCCTCACTTGAAAGCACATCAGTACAAGGGCATTAGAGAGGGGAAAGACACACACTATTTATTTCTAGCAAGGTTAATCAACATCTTCTGTGTTACAATGAGAAGCCAATGAAGCATATACAGTGAAGGATTTGAGAGGATAGGAGTGGAGCAAAGAAAGCTTCATACCACTGAGGTGGGCCAAAGAAGAAAGGTATTGAAGGAAAATGGAATGGTTTGCATATCAAATGCAAACATTATTATTATAGAAGATGTATTCCAATTTGTGAGTGCTACAGAAATGTGGAAATAAATTTGCATTTTAATGAGGATGTTTTATTTTCATACTGCCTGTTTACTCTGTTGATATATCCTGATAAATCAACAAAGACTGTTGCTAAAAATGGCATACGTTAATGATTCATCAATAAATTTTAGAAGTGTGTGCCTATTGCGACATAACTAAAAAAAACTCTTATTGTTCAGACTAAGGAAGAATTTAAGAAGCATAAAATCCTTGCTTTTCTATGCAATTTTGCTTCTTTCACAATCCCAGCAGCAACTTACTGTAGGACCTCAGCCTGATTTGTTCATACCATTTGGCAATACACAGAAGAAAGGACCAGGCCAAAAATATTCAACAAAGGTAGTTGACTGTTTCCAATCGGAAATTCCTTTGGAAGATTTAACAAAAAGATTGCTGTTACAATACATGCAATACAATTTACAGTTGTGTAGCGCCATACACTGCATAAGATCACTCTGCACTTACCACGTTACTTGATAGGGCGTTTTACATGCCAAAATTTCTCCCCCAAAGTCGGTGGTTGGTACTGCAATTATTGAGCTTGTTTGTTTCTGTTCTTTAATGCACACCACCGTGCTGTGACGGACATTTGTTGCATGTCTTCTTTGGCTGAGTCACCAGGGTTTTGGACCGATCAATACCTCAGCTTCCATTTATAAGTGCTAAAGGTGGTTGACCTGCATTATAATTTATTGTTTTGTGACTTTGACAAAGGAGGAAAAAGCACAAGAAAGCCACGCCAGGCATCCTGTCCAACGTCAGAAAATCAGGCATTATTTTGGAACAATTAATTCAATAATCCTTGTATTTGATATAATGGTTTTCATGTCAGGAGGACGTCTCAAAGCACTTCACAAGATTTGCTGTAAAGCTTTGTGACTGTATCTTGTAGGCAAGTGCAGCAGCCAATTTATCCACAGCAACGTCTCACAAATAGCTAGTAGAGTAAATGGCCAATTTTAAATGGGGGATTGTTGGCGAAGACACCGGGAGAGAGAAACTCTCTTCTGTTTTCGAATCATACAGCAGGATCTTTAATGTTGACCGGAACAAGCAGTCACATCTGGTTTAACTTCTCATCTAAAGGATAGTTCCTCACAAAGCTTCCCCAGCACTGCACTGGAGAGTTGAACTGCAAATTCAAAGTCCCAACGTAGGGCCTGAATCCTTTTGATTCAGAGCTGAGGGTGCTATCAACTGACCCTCGTACAACCCGCGTGGAGTCCTGCAGCTCAGTGGTTAGAGCACTCGCTTTGCAAGTGAGAGACCTGAATTCAATTCCAGGCAGAGGGCAAAACCTTGAGCAAGTTTTCTTACTCCACACAGAGCCTAATAATAATCCCTCCAAAAAAACAAAACAATAATAAATTGGTCATTTTCAATCCATGACTGTTTGTGGGACATTGCTGTGTGTAATTGGCTGCTGCGTTCGCCACAAATATGCAGTCAATTCACTTTACAGTATATTCTGTGAAGGATGTCTAGAAGACGCGAAAAGCGCTATATCAAATGCAAGGATTATTATTATTATAATTATTGTATCAACTAAAATCTTAGTTTTATTTAGCTCTATTCTTATTTTGCAGATAAAACATAATTTTAATATTAGAAAGAAAGGAATTTGAAAATGCTTGTTCTGACAACAATTTACATTTATGTAGTGTTTCATGTCATGGGCATGTCTCATAGCGTTTCACACTGCTGACTGGAACTGAAGACATTTCCTCCAGTGTAAAAATACTTCAGTCAATTTGAACTGAACTCTCAAATGGCCCTTCCATCCTCAGGCTGTGTAAATGCAGATGCTTTCTGCCATCTTCATGGTCCTAAAATTAGAGCTAAGCTGGTTAGAAGTGAGAAATGTCTTGACATAGAGGTTTAAGAGAATATAAAATGCACTGCCCCAAATGGCTGTAGATAAAGAATTGATTTGGATGTCTAAAAAGGAGATAGATGGATAATTTGGAAGTAAGAGTATTAAGGGATATAGAGAAAAGGAAATTGGATTAAAAGATCTACCATGATCCAATAAAATGTCAGAATAAGCTTGACGATCTGAAGGACCTTCTTCTGTTTCCATGTTAATTTATCCTATTTGCATGTTGATATTCACACCTAAAGACATTCGTTTTTGACTGTACCTACAGTCGTCTCCTCTTACTTCCCCAGCTCGGCATCACCACTATGAAAAGCTCCGAGACTACCGTGCATAAAGGTTGCCGTATAAATGCAAGTTGTTGTTATATCAAGTGTTGTGTCGGTAACATAAAATAGCAGTATACTTTTTCTGTAGTTGTTATTTTAGAGTATTACGTATTCAAATTGGAGTCTGTGTAAGACTGGAGCGTGATGCAGTGAATTAGCAGAGCTGTCACCTCCAGGGCCACAGACTGAATGCTGCTCAAACAGATTTTTTNCTCTATTGTAGCACTGGGTAAGATGTTCCAGTCATGATTATACTCTCACAGCACTGTGTAGAATCTGCATGTGCTTTAGGGTGAACTGATACATCATTCTTCATCGAAGTTTCTGGAAATGGAAGACCAGCACTTGGGAGCAGGAGAGCTCATAGCTAGAAAGAAGATGGATGTCAGTCTTGCTCCAGGGAGAGGGGAATGTTTTTATTACATTGATTAGTTTAGAATCTCCTCTCGCTGAATCTCCGAATCTGTCTCCGAATCCGAATCTCCGCTGAATCTGTCTTTACCCATCCAACAGGATTTATTACTCCGAAGTGCTCCTGTGTATTAGATGTAGAACAAGAAGCAAGAACAATTTGAGTTATTAAACTGAGGCACTGTTGGGCAATCAGAACTACCAGAGCCTAATGCTCCATTAGGAACGGTTGTGTGGGATGGAATTGATTTTGTATCTAACCAATAGGTATAGAAACCACAGGGATGAAAGACTTTGAAGCTTTGCTATTGTCAGTCATTAGTGAAAATTCCCAGGTGGAGCAAATGTTTGCCTAGCAGGAACCCAGTTGTAATAATATCTTAAAAATTAACAATAATTTGGTCATTCAATCCACGACTGTTTATGGGACTCTGCTGTGTGTAATTGGCTTCCACGTTTTGCCCACAAAATACAGTCAATTCACTTTACAATATATTCCGTGAAGCGCTTTGAGACGTCTCAACAACGTGATGATGCGCTATATCAATTGCAACGATTATTATTATTATTAAAATTAATAAGCTAAATTTCATACTCTAGCCTGACACTCAAATACAGTGCTGGTGGTGGGCTGCATGGTTGAGGAGCCTTCTTTTGAATGAGATGTGAAAGGTCCTTCCTTCCATGCTCAGGTGGATACTAAAAATTACTTGGCGTTATTCAACAAGAGAAGGAAGTTTCTCCAAGTGACTGACCTACAATCCCCCAGATAAAATTGGTCACTCACTCCATTGCTGTTTGTGGGAGATTGCTGTGTGCAAACTGGTTGTCGTGTTTGCCCAAAAAATACCCAATCGCTGCATTTTATATATCATGTGAAGTACTTTGAGACTCCTCCCATTGTCAAAATGCGCACATCAAATTGACATTAATATTAAAAAAGATTAGAATTCCCATTTGATAATTAATGAATTGCCATTCCCTCTTCCCTCCACAAGCTGCAATTTTTCTGAAACTCTGCAGCTCATGTCCTCTCCTGTACCAAGCTCCGTGAACTTATCGCCCCCATTCTCACCCAGCTCTACTCCCTACCTCTGTCACCTGCTAACTCCATACCAGCCTGTCTGATCTCTCTGCTCAGTGACTCTGGGTTGCTCCATGTCCACTGCCCTGTCCGCCCCATCATCGGTGGTCAGGCCTTCAGCCTTCCTGCCCGTACGCATTGGAACTCCATCCCACAATCCATTCGCCTCGCCCCTCCCCTTGCATTCTTCAACCCCCGTCTCAAGACCTTCCTCTTCGAGCAGGCCTTCAGTCATCATTCTATCCCTATCTTCCCTCCTCCACCCCTCCTGAGGCAATCCGATGATTTCAGCATTACAATTGTTGCTGCTCTTAGCACTTGAGGGCTGCTTCACTGTTATTTGATTCAGATTTGTTACATTTACTCAGCAGCAGATGTGGCACCCTTCAGACCCGACCATTGTAGCAATAAGAATAAGAATTATAATAATCCTTGCAGTTAGTAAAGTACCTTTCATGTCAGGAGGACATCTCAATATGCTTCACGGGATCTAATGTGTGTTTTGTAGGGAAAAATGACAGCCGATTTGTTTCCCAGTAGCAGGTTTAAAGCAAAAGAATATGTAACAAGGGAGTGACTGGGAGACATTCAAAATTGTTTTGTCACAGAATTTGGTGTATGTGTCAATTCACTGGAGTGCACTTTCCCTTTAATGGTACAGCAATCAAATCACTTTGTTGAATAACTGTACAACCTGGTAGCCCATTCACAAGTTAGCACATGCTATAAGCTCCAGCTTGTGCTAATATTGTATTCCGAGTGCTTCAAGCTGTCCGTAAGAGCTGTATTGCAGTAAATATGAAACAGTCGCTTTACAAAAAAAATAGTCACACAGCATGTTTTATTCATCTCGGGTCTGTGCAAAAATGTGTTCAAAATCTTTTACACCTGCATGGGTTTTATCTTTGGCTATTTGAAGATTGTCAGTGAAATTCAATACATGGAAATTTTATTTCATTAGTAACTTCATTTTGTTTCGTACAACATGGATTGGGCTTTCTACAAACAACAATTGTGCTTGTGCTTCTGTAAGAATATGTTAAACAAAAATCGTGGTCTCTGAAGACATTAGGGAAATGGAGCCAGTGTTACACTGAGATTGAGAAAGGCTGTTGTGTTTTCAGAAGCCTCTTAAATTATGGAAATGTGCAGTTTCTCTGTAGGGAAATTTACTTACCTGTCTTGTGTCTTCTAGGTCCTAAATTGCTAATGGTCTTCGCCTTAAGATTGTGTTGTGTGCAATTGGCTGCTGCGTTTCACCCTCAAAATATACAGCCAATTCACTTTACAGCTTATTCTGCGCTTTGAGACATCTCAATGGTGTGATAAGGCAAGATATTAAATGCAAGGATTATCATTATTATTTTTAACATCGCTGTGTGCAAACTGACTGCTGCGTTCGTCCCCAACCATAACAAATTGCATTTATGTAGAGTTGTTGACGATAGAAAGACACGGTCAAAGAGGATGGGTCTTGAACTGGACCCTGAAGGAGGCAAGGGAAGGATATCCTGCTCTTTGATGAGACAATGTTCAATCAAGTTCCCATCTGCTTGTCCTTAGGTGGCTAATAATAATGCTTGCATTTGATATGGTGCCACTTCAGAACATCTCAAGGCATATCACAGAAATAACTATTAAGCGCAAGTGACTATTTGTAGGCAAACACAGCAGTCAATTTGCACACAGTAATATCCCACAAACAGCCAATAGGTGAATGATCAATTAGGAACATTGAAATTTTGTATCACCCACAAAATATACAGTCAATTCATTTTACAGTATATTCTGTGAAGTGCTTTGAGACGTCTCGAAGATGTGATAAGGTGCTATATCAAATGCAAGGATTATTTATTATTATAACAGGAGTAGGCAATTCAGCTCCTCGAGTCTGTTCCACCGTTCAATAATTAGATCATGGCAAAACAGGAGAAATGTTGGCCAGGACACTGGGAGAAACTTTCTTGACTTTTGAAATAGTGTCATGAAATGTCCATCTAAACAAGCATCTGGTTTAAACGTCTCACCCAAATGACAGAATCTCAAACAATGTAGTGCTCACCAACTTTACACTTCAATGCAAATTTCTTGCATCCCCAGTTATCCTTCCTCCCCCGCATCCGGTCCTTGACCAGGACCATTTTCCTCCACCTCTGCCACATTGCCCATCTCCAACAATACCTCACTCTGCCGAAACCCTTATCCACTTCTCCGTCTCCTCTTGGCTGGACTACTCAAAAGCCCTCCTTGCCGATCTCCCCTCCTCCATTATTCACAAAATTCAACTCTGCCGCTCGCATTCTCATCTGCACTAAGCTCCGCCGCCCTGATTACCCCAGCCCTTGCCAAACTCCATTGGCTCCCTATCACAGAGCGGATCGACTTCAAGATCCTCACTCTCGTGTTTAAATCCCTCCATGCTTTGGCACCACCCAACCTCCAACCTCCTCTCTCCCCACAGCAGTACCCACTGTCTCCGCTCTACCGGCTCCTCCCTCCTCTGCGTCCTCCTGACGTGAAAGGCACTATACAAATGTCATTTTGTTGTTGTTGTCCCTAGAATCCTCCGCTCCACCATGGGTGGCCATGCCTTCAGCCACGACTCCCCGAAGCTATGGAATTCCCACCTTTAATCCCTTCGCCTTGCCCCCTCTTTCCCCATTTTCAGGTTGCACAGGAAGACTTTCCTTTTCAACCGTGCCTATGGTCACCTTCCTACTGCTCCTGGCTCAGCCCCGGCTCCACCATTGTTTAACGTTCTGGGACGCTGCCCAGTTTGGAGGGCACTATATAAATGCAAGTTGTTGTTGTTGTTGTGGGACATGCAGCAGCAAAATGGTTACAAAGCAGTTACTAAACTGGACAATCATTACTGTAAAGTGATGTATTCAAATGCAAGTGTGGAACAAAGTTTTGCTGTGCTTCTGTATCTCACTGCCTCTCACTTGAGTTTACATCCGCATGATCTGATATGATCCCTCAGATCAGGATTGAATATTCTCTGCCAACTCGCATCTCAAGCGAGAGCAATCTGGTTTGATTCCCTGGCAGGGCGAAACCTTGGGCAAGTTTCCTTATTCCACACGCCTTTGTTTACCTAGCAGTAAATAGGAATCCTGTTGTTAGTCGATTGGCGAATTGCTTTCCAGGGGTACTAATCCTTTCATTAAAAAAAACTGATAATTTGGTCACTCAACCCACGACTGTTTATGGGATACTACTGTGCGCAATTGGCTGCCGCGTTTTGCCCACAAAATATAGTTAATTCACTTTACAATATATTCTGTGAAGTGCTTTGAGACGTCTCGACGACGTGATAAAGCGCTATATATCAAACGCAAGGATTATTGTTATTATTATTCTTCAATGAAGTGCTTTGAGACATCTGTATAACGTGATAAGGCACAATATCAAATACAAGGATTATTATTGTTGTATAAAATGACATTTGTTGTGCTTTTGGTCAACATGACTACTTCTGAACTAAATGGTAATTCATGTAAAATTTTCCCTGTAAAGTTAGCACCAGTTGCTGCACAGCAGAGACTTAACCAGATGCCAGGACCGTAGTGATGCATGATTAATGCTGTTTATTCAGAGATTTGCATACAAATGCTTTCAAATCCATAGATTACTGATAAGTAGCTGCTGTACAATATAGTCATTTAATTCAATCTTGCTGCAGAGGGGGAATGGTAAATTCCTTTGATTGTATTAATATATCTCTTACTGAAGGCTAAAATCCTTACCTAAACTAATGGATGCTTACATTTCCAAATATTTCAGAATACATTTGTAACCTGCAAGGATTAGAGAATGTTCAGTCACTGATATCTGAATTTACGGTAGGCTGATTGTATGAGTGGGCACCAGCATAAAATGCATGAGAGCATTGCCACCATCTCTATTGGACGCACATCCCTATCCACTGAGTGACAGCTCCTCCAGTTGAAGGTCCGGAGCTTGAGCTATTTTTTGTGTACTTTTGTTTTACTGTTTGTGGGACACTGCTGGCTGCTTCATTTCGGCCACAAAATACACAGTCAATCCACTTTACAGTGTATTCTGGGAAGCGCTTTGAGATATCTCAACAACATAATAAGACTCTACATACCAATCAAGGTAGATATCAAGCCCTGGATTTATGAACGTATGTTCACAAACTCGGATTCCAGGTAATGCCTAGAGTTTCCTCATCTGCTATTCAGCAGACATCTGCCTCCAGCATGGTGGAAGGCATATACAGGACAACTTGTGACATGATAGCCAACTTGATGCTCCAGAGGTCCAATTCCAATCCAGAACACCAGATTTTACTCGTAACCAATTGCTTAATCCATCTCATATGAGGGCTTCGGCAAATAGATACGGCCAGCGTGAGTCCCCTCCACCCCCAGGTTGCTGAAGGACATATCAGTGTAGACTGGTGCCCTCCCTCCCTACAACGTTTTCCCTCTGTACCACAAATCTACTCCACGGCTTAGTCCTAGACTATACAATGGGCCAAGACCACAAGATCACAAAATTGTTTTTAATGAAGAAGGCCCTTTGGCTTATCTGATCTCAACCTTCCAGAACACCCATCTTACCAGCCTCCCATGCTCATGCAATCCATCCAGACTTCATTCAGAATATCAATGATTGAACATCTGCCATTCCGTGCAAGTTACAAAGGAAACCCTTGCTCAAGGGTTATGTTTTGATATAACAGCTTGAAAAAAAGTTCTTATTGTAGAGTTTTATCAGAATATTTAAAAACTTCAAAGCTTTTAAATACATTCACTTGTCTAATTTGACAGTCTGGACAGGACAGCGCAAAGCAAATACAGTTAATAACATTAGCGTAGCATTCAATTTGACAAAAACAGCTCTGAGCTCTGGGACGGTGTCGGGTTGGTTTGATTGTAAGGTTTAACCACATTGCTGCAAGAAATCATATCAAATTGACATTGCCCATGGCAGGCCTGGAGAAAGAAGGAAGCAAAGTCCAAGACTGTTTACAGCAAACACATTGTCATGGAGAAGCTTCCATTATTATACTAGAGTATGTATGCCGTCTTTAGGATGAATATTTCAGGTCCAGTTAAGGAGCAGTGAATTAAAACATGAGTTTATTATTGTGGGATTTTGTCACCCTATGCTCTGGTGCAGTGCTGGGAGAGCACTGAAATGGTGGCGGTGTCATCCCTTGGATGAGACGTTAAATCGAGATCCCGTCTGCCTGTTCAGATGGACATTAAAGATCCCATGACGCTATGCAAAAAGAGAAAAGTGTTTCTCCCGGTACCCTTCACATCAGTTCTCCCGATAACTATTTTGGTTCATTTTGGTTAGCCGGTGTCTAGCACATAAGGAAAATCATCACCATGTTTTAGAGTTTCCAAACCAAACAGACTTCCATGCATCCACCTACACATTCAATTCCAGACAGATTGTTGGAATAGAATGTGCTCGCTCTCCCTGGAGGGAAGCATCCTGCTTAGCTAGTTCTGGAAAGTATTAGGCACAGATTGGCATGAGCCAAGGCTTGGGGACCCCAAAGTGTGTGTTGTGGAACTGCTAGAGTCTAACCAGTTAAAAACGCATAGCTTGCAATTGGTATCACTGTCTGGCAGACTTTCCTACTGTTTGTCCAGCTAGAACCAGATAGGATGACCCTACCCATTAGGGCTTTGGTTTGCAGGGTTAACAGGAGCTGAGTGGGATGATTCCGTGTAACAGTGATTGGTCTGCCCTTCCACGTCTGATAAAAGTGGTCATTCATTTCATTTGCAGTGCTTGCCACGTCTGCTAATCTTTGTGAGATGTCAGTAAACTTTGTGAGGTGCTTTGAGACATTTCAATGTGACAAGGCGCTGCATTAAATTCAAGGATTAGTATAATTATCAGTGACTGTTGCAGCTCAGGAGAAGCATCACGTTAAATCAGTGCAATAATTGTATACTGAAATCTTGACGTGGTTTATTATGACTTTTTTGGTTACGTACTTTCGATAACTTTCAGCAGTAGTATTGATACAGTGTAATTGAGGGTCACGGGTGACCTTAAACTACATATTCTCTCTCCCAGTTTTTAACATTATTCTCAGTCAGCCTTCAAGAATGTTAAGTCGGATGTGTTTCATGTGGTGAGCTCAGAGAGATACATTTTTGCTGCTCTGTATTGTGTAGTTTTTTTTAGCCACATGTGCCATACTTGTCAGTGGTGTTTCTGACATTGTCAAAAGTAATTTGCATTGTACATGTCTGACTCCAAGGTTTGCTATTGATATGCTATCTGCTCTGTGGGTGTTCATACATTTAATCTGAAGGCGATCCTGCAGCACGTCAATAACAACAACAATTTGCATTTATACAGAACCTTTCCATTAGGAGGATGCCTCAAAGCACTTCACACTTTGACTGGGTTCTGGAGCTGGACAGAATGGGGGAAGGGACGAGAGAAGATAACTTAAAGCACGATCAAACAGTCAGACTTTAAAAAGGGCGATTAATGTTTTAACTCCCATTCCTCACATGGCAGTCTAAATTGAGGTAGTAATAATAATAATCCTTGCATTTGATATAGCTCCTTATCACGTCATTGAGACATCGCAAAGAGTTTTACAGGATATACTGTAAAGTGTATGTTGTGGACAAAACTGTATATTATGAGCGAAACACGGCAGCTGGTTGCGGACAGCATGTCCCATAAACAGCCATGGAGTGAGTGAACAGTTTTATTTGGGAGATTGTTGGCCAGGATGCCAGGAGAGAGAGACTCCTATTGAGAAGTATTTCTCAACGGTATTCCTGAAGAAGGAATACATCTCATCAACCTGGCCCACGGGAAACATCGCCGCAACACGATACACACAGAGCACCCAAAAGCAGAGAGAAATTAAGAAATACTCCAGATTGAGGCCCTGTCCTTATGTTATTTTGGCACAGTCGATTTTACTCAAACAGTTAAACTGAAATCAAAATTCCAAGCACTGTGCTCCAGCAGCAATCACTTGCCAGCAAAAGAGCTCTGGCCCCTCAATGGACACTCACTACAGTGTTGTAAATACCAAGGCTTGCTGAGCTGTCCAGCATACTAATGGCTAAATACTATTGCCTCACTACTCAGATTGGATTTTGTCCAATTCCTTTTGCAGCAAAGGCGCACGCATCCAGCGCTGACCTCAGGCTTTACACAGGGCAACTGGTATCTTTGCAGTGAAACTGCATTCAAAAACCAAAAACGTAAATAGATTGACGTCATTATTTGTTACACAGAAATAGACTTGGTTTATCAATTATCTTAATGACTTGATAATTTCCCTACATATGCTTTGCACACAATGGGGAAGAATTACCACGATTCCCCCGTGTATGCTAATCAAGATTCGGATTTATTTTATGTGAATTTCTACGTTTCTAAAATTGAAAAGCGTCTATTGATTATGTTTGACAACTGAGAGCAGACTGAGAGTAATGAAAGGAGAGTTGTTTAGATCAGCACAAGGATTTACGTGTGCCCAGCGGACAAGTAGGGATCCAATCTTAATTTGTTGTTAACAGAAATAGCACATAGGTCAGCACAGCTCAGAGAGAGAGAGAGAGAGAGACAGACAGACAAACAGACAGACAGACAGAGATATGGGGAGATAAAAAGAAGAAAGAAAAAGAAAAATGAGAGAAAAAGTAAAAAAAAGAACAAAGTTTCATTTTTGGAACATCTTATTATCCATTGAAACATCTCAAAGCATTTTGCAGCAATTATTACCATATATAGTGACGCTTTTTGAAGCCATTTTGTGCACAGTACTGTCTCACACGCCTCTATGAGGTGAATGACAGATTAATCTGGAGGATTATTGGTTAGGAGATACTCCCTTCTCCTTTCAGAGCACATCACTCTGAAATACATCACTCTATACAAATGTATACATCACTCTATACATTAACAACAACATTTGTATAGCGCCTTTCACTTCGGTGTTGTTGTTGTACATCACGTTACACTGCCCGTAGGATCACTGCTCCCATACAATCTACATGGAGTTTCCTGACAGTCAAAAGGAATTCCATGAATACCGCTCACCATGACACCCACTGCTCACTGTCCCAGAGCAGCCACGTTAGCTCTCCCAACCACGTCTTACATGGCAAAACCCATCCCGGTCCCTGGGAGTGAACCACTCTGCTCTCATTCCCAAAGCTATATCTCCTGACTCTCCTTCCCAATATCTCTTGTGCAAACTCTCTTTTGTCTGTCCCCAAACCATGACTCTCCAAAATCTATGCTCCCTCACAATCTCATCCTGAACCAATAACTTGATTGATATTGTCGGCCTCCCAGAAACATAGCTCAGCCTGTGGCTCCTTTCCACTCACAGAAGCCACCACAGCCCCATCCCAATCACATTGTTCTTATTTTATCAGGCGTCTCACAGCTGTTGTGATGTGGAAAGCCCTGCTAAGTAAGGTGGTAGAGGCAGAGTCTACTTCAAGAGGGAAGTAGACAGGTATATATAATAATAATCCTTGCATTTCATAGAGCACCTTATCACGTCATTGAGACGTCTCAAAGCACTCCACAGAATATACTGTAAAATGAATTGACCATATATTTTTGGGCGAAATGCAGCAGCAGTGTCCACAAACAGTCGTGGATTTGAATGACCAAATTTTTTTCTAAGGGAATATTACCCCCAGAAAGCGATCCGCCAATCGACTAACAACCGGGTTCCTACTTACTGCTAGGTAAACAGAGACTTGTGGAGTAAGGAAATCTGCCTAAGGTTTCGCCCTGCCAGGAATCGAATCCGGATCCTCTTGCTTGCGAGGCAAGTGCTCTAACCACTACACTGCAGGGCTCCACATATGTGAAGAATAGAGGCTTGAAGGGATATGGGGAAAGGGCAGGGTAGTGGGATTGAATGAAACCCTCTTTGAGAGCCAATACAGACTTGATAGCCAAATGGCCTCCTTCTGTGTTGTAAATTTGTACGATTTTATTTCCAGGATGTCTCTTTACTCTTCTAGATCTTTCTCCTTTGAACACCTCACTCTCCATCATCGCTCTAACGCTTCTTTATGATCCTCATTGGCTACTGTCATTCCAAACCTCTCGGCACCTTTCTTGCCAAAATCTCCTCTCTTCTACTCCATGCACCTCTTCATCATTTGTGACTTTAACCGGCATCACCTCTCCCTGTCCCACCTCCACTGCTCACAACAACTTGCATTTACCTTTCACACGGGTAACATTTCAGAGCACTTTGACAGAGTCACAGCCAACAGCAAAGGCAATGAGATGACACCAAATGATCTGGATGTACAATTTGTGGGCAGCGTTTCCTATAATCAAAAGGTTCCGATGTTTCTGAAGATAGTTATTTAACTTGCCTTTAATTACTGCTCTATTCTTAGCAAAGCACTACAAAACATCCAGTACTAATCAGTGTTGAGCCAACAAAGTGTGAAGTGAAGATTATGAATTTAGGAAAGTGTCACCACACTGGTGAATTCTGAATACACACCTGCAGACTATATGACTTTTGCATGTGGATAGGTAGGATCTGGAAACCAGGAGTGGACAATTCAGCAGTGGTTCCATAATTATTGGAGTCCTGTAGAGTATTGGTGAAAGCACTCGCCTCGCAAACAAGAGAGAACCCGGGTTCGATTCCCGGGTAGAGTGAAACTTTAGGGAAGCTTTCTTACTCCATATGCCTCTGTTTACTTAGCAGTAGGTAAAAACCCAGTTGTGAGACACTGCGGTGCACAATTGGCTGCTGTGTTTTGCCTACAAAATATACAGTGAATTCATTTTATAGTATATTCTGTGAAGCATTTTGAGATGACTCAGATGTGATAAGGCATTATATCAAATGCAAAGATTATCATTTAAGAGACTTTCTCCCAATGTCCTGGAAACAGACTTTCAGATAAAATGCACATTTACAGCATCGCTCGCTATATGTAGAATTATTCTACGTGCCAAATAGCTGCCATATTTTGCCATGAAACCAGTCACCACAACTGATAGGAATTACTGTGAAGCATTTTGCAACATTTTAACGTAATATCTACTGACATATTAGTACTTGAAAAAAACACAATTGTGTTCTTACTGTTCTATTCTTGAAACTACTTGAGTTCTCGTGTCCTGACCCACAAGCCCCTAGATGAAATTGGTCATACACTTCATGGCTGTTTGTGTGACATTACTGAGTACTAATTGTTTGTTTGCCCACAAATACAGTCACGACACATCACAGTAAAATCTTCAGCTCCTGTGAACCTTGCAAGCCAAAGCCCTAATGGGTAGGGTGGTCCTAGCTGGACAAGCAGTGGGAAAGCTTGCCAGACAGCAATATCAATGCAAGCTGTGCGGTTTTAGCTGGTTAGACTCCAGCAGTTACCTAACGCACACTCTGGGGTCCCCAAGCCCTGACTCTTGCCAACCTGCGCCTATTACTTTCCAGAATTTAGGTAAGCAGGATGCGTCCATCTAGGGGGAGAGTGCACATTCCATTCCACCAATCTATCTCTGGAATTTCCATGTGTAGGTGGGATGCATGGAATTCTCAGTTGGTTTGGATAAGCTTAAGCATGATGATGACTTCCGTACATGTCAGACATACAGCTGACAAAAGAAAACACAATAAAATACAATTTAATGCTTTGAGACACCTCAACAACATGATAAGGTGCTATGTCTCATAGTTTATTGGTTAGAGCACTCACCTCCCAAGCAAGAGCACCTGGGTTCGTTTCCCGGGGCAGGGTGAAACCTTAGGCAAGTTTTCTTACTCCACACGCCTCTATTTACCTAACAGTAACTAGGACCTGGTTGTTAGTTGATTGGTGGATCACTTTCCAGAAGTAATAGTCCATTCTCCGCCCAAAAATGTGGTCACTCAACCCACGACTATTTGTGGGACACTATTGTGCAGAATTGGCTGCCACGTTTTGCCCCCAAAATACAGTCGAATCCACTTTAAAATATATTCTATGACGCGCTTTGAGATGTCTCAATGACGTAATAAGGTGCTAAATCAAATGCAAGGATTATAAAATTCTATGAAGCACTTTTAGACGACTCAACAACATGATAAGGCGCTATGTCAAATTCAAGGATTATTATAAAGCAATATAAAACTTCCAGTGTAACTCAGGATCGAGCCAGCGAGGTGGAAATTAGAAATCAGCCAACTCCACATTGCCAGAAGCAGTTAAAACACAGCTTCAATAAAACCTTTTAAATTGAGAGTTTCTTTTGACAAATTAGGTCCAAGTGTAATAATAGAGGGCAGAAGATGACAAAAATAATACATAATAAAGCACATTCAATAAAGCCCAGGAACCGGACTTAGAAATATGGTGCGGAGCGATAAGACTATTTTAAAGGCAGCAACGTGAATATATTGTGTCACAGTTAAGGCAGTTTTGTAACTGATCAGTTACACTGTAGTTATCAAGTTCTCTTCACTAGCTGGAGGAAATTTTGTGTTCCGCATTTATAATGGGAGTCTGTAGAAAATTGTATAGAGTTCAACCTATTAGGGTAGGTAGTTATTTCATTTCTCTCTGGATTTTTTTTAACACGGAAACAGTTTTTTAATATATATTAAAGGGTTGCTTTCCTTCTCTATAGCCAGGAATGAGTTAAATGGCTTGAGCTGACCATTTTTTAAGCTGAGCTGTGCAGGTGGGATAATGCCTTGCTGTATCTCTGTATTAATAATAACAGCAACAGCAAATTACATTTGTATAGCGCCTTTCATGTTGGGAGGACGTCCCAAGGCGCTGGATAGTCAGGGATTTGGACCTGAGTAGGGGGTTGAGATCAGGAGAGGTGAAGGGCAAGGAGGGTAGAGGTAGGAAGGTGATGAAGGCGCGATCGAAGAGGAGGGTTTTGAGACGTGCCTTGAAGGAGGCAAGGGAAAGGGCAAGGCGAAGGGACTGCAGGATGGAATTCCAAATGGTAGGGGCAGAGACTGAAGGCCCGACCTCCGATGGTGGGACGAGCCGGGTGAGAGACATGGAGCAAGCCAGAGCATGCTTAGCAGAGGGAGCATGGGGTTAGCAGGTCACAGAGGTAGGGAGGAGCAAGGCCATAGAGGGCTTTGAATATTAATAGGATAAGCCATCACTAAATAAATGTATCTATGTACTCCTCAGTGCTCAGGCTGAACATATAACATTCAGTGGTTAGTTATGGAGGTTTCACATGTTCTCTCACTCACTAACCAGACAGCACAAGTTATAGCCCTGTGGATTTCACTGCTGGTTCCAGCAAACAATGATTCAAATTGGATTGTGAGGTGAAATTCTTGTTCCCCATCCAGTTTAATGCCGTCGAAATAACAGCGTCAGCATTTGGGCTCAAAATTCAAAAAAACTCTTTTGATTCAGACAAAATCAAATCTCTTCGCTCAAAAGGTGGCAAAAGTTAGACAAATATAGAAAGGACAAAAGTAATATTTCAGGGATTGATTTTACTCAATAGTCCTCAATTTTGATGTGTTGCCTGGGATCAGTCAGTTGCATTCTTGCCTCTAGTCAGACATTTGAGACTCATGGTCTAAATAAACTTAAACTCTAGTTTAGACGTGTTGCATTGTCGGGGGTGGTGCCTTTCAGGTGAGAAGTTAAACTGATATCTCACCTGCCTGTTCAGATAATAAGAATATTTGCATTTGATGTAGTGTTTTATCAAGTCATTGAGACGTCTCAAAAAGC